>NC_064865.1:52808521-53437688 GCF_024139225.1 Suncus etruscus
GGATTTCTGACCTTTAAGATTTGTTAGTATTTCTAGGTGATATTTACTCTTGATCTCTTGCTTTCTTTGTTTCTTTGCACTCTCTGTGTGTTGTCTGTTTAAGCTTGCGATTTCATGTATTTTGAAACTAAACACTTAATCTCCTTGGGTTGTATACTTTCTGGTTCTTGCCTATAGAACTCTCTTAATGCATTAGAAGAATGTTGAATTCTTGGGTTCAGTAAACTCGAGTGCTTCCTGTTGCCCAGGAAAAAGAACATCAGTAGATATGGCTATTTCTAACTGGAACCTGACTGGTTCGAAAACATTATCAGAACATAACATGTTATATGCTGGATGATAAAAGAAGACAAGAAACAAATAATCTACAAGATCTTCATACTATAGTTTACTTCACTTCTAGGAATGCTAAAGGGTAAAATGATAGCACTTAAAATACTGCTCTGTATTTATCAAGGAAAAAAGCAGATGATAAATTATCTAGTAGTTGCTTTGAGGCCATGTCTTCCAGAATGAAGTAAAATTGGAGGAACACATTGGCATATTAATAGGAAAAATCACTGTAAGAAATACTTAAAGAGGTCCTAAAGAAAATAAAAAGGCAAAGGGACAGGAGTTGTGGCACAAATGGTAGGGATTTTGCCTTGTACGTGCTGACATACGATGAACTGTGGTTCAATCCCCCAGTGTCCCATATGGTCCCCCAAGTCAGGAGCGATTTCTGAGTGCATAGCCAGAAGTCACCCCTGAGCGTCACTGTATGTGGCCCAACAAACCAAAGACCAAATAAAGAAAGAAAGAAAATAAATAAATAAAAAGAACCAAGCAAAGTAGTGTATGTGTGAAAGTGCAAATCATCGGTGCCTATGGGCTTTGAACTCCAATCGACATTATCTGGCAAAAGTCAACTCCATCTCTCTGCTAGTGACCTGCACCTTTTGCCAGCCAGGAATTCTAGAGTGAGAAGGATGCAATAGCTCTGATAAGGTGATTTATATTTTACCCTAATGCTAATACCAGCCATTTTTTCCCCTCAAATACCATCTCTGTTTACTATTGCCAGAGAACCTGGGGACCTCTCCAGAGTTGTCGAAAAATAAAAGTAGTAATCAGAGGTGAGGTACTTAAGCAGTCCCAGCAGAGCAAGAAAATACAACAAAATATCATACCATTTGCTGGCTTTTAAAAATTAAAGGGGGAGAGAGAGAAGTGGGAGGTAGGAGAGAGGAGAGGAGGAGAGGAAAGAAGAGAGGGAGGGAAAGAGAAAGAGAGAAAGTTACCACCAAAGTGCATTTAAGAAAGAAAAATCAAGACAGTATAACAGAAACTAGGGGAGGAGAGACCATTTCTTTTCTATGGAGTCAAAATTCCCCCTGAGTCCATGGAAAGCAATAAGAATTCTCATTTAACCTGGGAAAATGACTTGAGAAACACTTGTACTTTGAAATGATGCTAAATTGCAAACTAATTTCCCAGTGGGATATGTTGCTAGCCTACTGTACACAGCATAAATAATGAGTCTGCAACCAGGACCCCAAAGAAAGCAGTGTGTATTTGTGGAATTTATGAACAATTTCTTTCCCATCTGACATTGCAATGTGAATGCTTCCAGTTAGGAGTTTTACTGTGTCAGCAGGTGAGTCCCTGGCAGTAAGTCAAGATTTAATGGAACATGCTGGTAGGCGCCATTAGGCTGATGTAGTGTAAAACTCTGTGTCAGTGTTAGGCTTCTGGAATTCATAGGCACAGCCTGCAACCTACCTTGATAGCAGGAGTTCTAGATAGTGTGACTGGCAGTGGTTTGCTGCCATTTGCTGCCATAGACAAAGAAACACTTCTAGCTTAAGGATTTGAGTAATGAAAATTATAGTGGGATCCAGTGAACTCATTTCTGTGCCAAGATGAAATCTGAATCTTGAGATGTAAATGACTAGTTAGATGATTTTCATAAACAAGTGGTGGAAGTAGAATACTTGTTTAGGATTTCTCTATTCCTGGTGGGCTCTGTTATGATCACCCTTGAGAAACATGACGACTAATTCAATAAATTGTATATGTTTAAGGGAAATCTTAATTAAAATATGAATCTCAGAGATCATTTAATTACAGGACATAAAGCATACAGCCTGGTATATCTGAATATCTAGGTGTCTCTGATTTACACAGACATCATACTAAGAAAAGATGTATAACTGATGATATTTTATGTTTTACTTGCTAAATGGATAGTAATGTTAGATTAAATATTCCTGAGCAGAGGATATGACAACTATAAGCAACACACAGGTTGTGAAACTTTTCTGTCTTTTTTACCTTCTCAAAAGAAAGAAATGATTTTTGGTCAGGAATAATATTAATATTAACTAATATAAAATTAATAATATTAATATTCCAGAAAAGGATGCTGTGTTGTAAGAACTAACAACTGTAGCCTGGATGGAATTTTTAGAGTTATTCCAAGATAAATCAGAGATATCTATATTGTGAGAATTATATGTTTACCACCACAAGGACAATCCCTTAAACGCTTATTTTGGATGTGTAGAATTGGTCCTTTAAAGTATTTCTGTTCAGAATATTTTCTCCAGTCCCAGAACTCAAATTCCAAAGCTTATACCAATCATGGGTATGAGGGTTATGCCATCATTATAAAGTCAGCTCAAGTAAGTGTTCGACAATAATACAACATTCTACCCTACTGCTTTATCCCTCTTTTTTCACATCAACTCTTTCAATTAACCTTCCTTTCAAAGGCTTTACTTTTTTCTTTCATCTTTATTCTCTCTAGATAAACATCATTCATTTTCCATAGAGAAAATCAGTGAAGAACACCTAAAATTGTTTTGTTATTGATGTCTTTTTAGACCTTTTCTATAAGCCACTTTACAGGAAATAGGTCATGTGTTTTTCACTGGCTGCAATGTCTGCCTCATACTAAGTTTTGAATAATACTTTCTAAGAGACTAGATGGCTAATGATCTAAAGTACATTATTTTAGCTGTGCTCTCAAGTATGTGCTTTTATATGTTTTTAATCTATTTTCTCATTTATATGTATTTATGAAATAGCAAGCAATACATTACACTCCTCTTATAATTTCTTGCCTATATCTTTAAACTGACAATAAATATAAAATTAAGGACCTATTAATTTTTCTTTGTATATTTAATTACTTTGCCTTTGTTTTCTTACTAAAGTTTTCTAACAATTATACAGTTGTTGTCATATTCGTTTTACATAAAATACAATAGATGAGCAGACTATAAAGATGGATGAGGATTGGAAGCCAAACCACATGGCTTCCAGTTCTGTCTCTGAACTACTTAATATCCAGTCAAATATAAGTGTGTATATGATCTTTGATTTGAGATTTATCCTAGTTGTTCTTTCATTTATTCTTTTTTTATACATGATACCTAACATGTTTTATAATTTCAAGCATCAATAACAACAACTTCCTAACCTGAAAATGATTCTTTTTCAGATCTTGTCTCCAGAAGTCTATATTATATATAAAATATAATAATATATAATATATATTTAAATGGTGATTAAAGAACTTCGAATTAGCAAAAACTATTGAGTTCAGAAAACTTTTGAGCAATTCTTTTGGAAATAATATTAGTAAAAATAAAAGCATCACATCTATCATAAAGGTTTAAATTATATCCAAATAGGGTATTGAATATTATTTTTACTTTTTTTGACAGAATTCTGAGTAATATATATTCTATTCAGTGTTCATTGCATCAGGGTATCCTAATATAACAATATACCCCCACCACCATATTATTCCCCTCTAATTAGAGTGAAATCTTTAAAAAAGAAGGTATATTCTCATAATAAAATATAATCTTCCAAGTGCTTAGTTCTTTATACAGTATTATGACTTGTGTTAGCATAATCGTGACAGAAGGAAAAAATCTGTTCATTTGTTTATGCCCACAGTTGAAAACAAAGTGAATATAAGCCAACAAAATTCAGCTGACATTATTCTAAAATCTCCTCCTCCCACATGAAGCTGGATTTTATATTTGCAGAAAATATTTATCACAAGCTGCAAGAAACATTATATTGATTCTTTGTGTAAGATGACTAAATAACCATATTTAGGTAAGTTTAAAATATGAGACCAGGAAATTTTTTAACACATTGGAAAAATAAGAAACATGTTGGAAAATATTATACATTCTTCAAAGAGCTAAATTTGATTTAACAAATGTGTAATGGAGAATAATGGAAGAGTAATATTTACTAACTTTTGACCAAGCAAGCAATCATTTCTATCAGTGCACTGGTCAATTTGGTTTGGCTAAAGTGGGTCCATGGCAATATTATACAGGACAATATTTTTGGGGGGTTTTATTTTTGGGGGCCCACCTGGTGATGCTCAGGAGTTACTCCTGGCTATGCACTCAAAAATCACTCCTGGCTCAGCTGACCATATGGGACACCAGGGGATTGAACCACGCAGTTCGTTCTAGGCTAGTGCTGGCAAGGCAGACACCTACCGCTCTGCACCACCGCTTTGGCCCCCTGGCCAATACTTTTTTAAAAAGGTAAAAGAAGAGAGACATTTAGTTATTTAGTTATCACATTTGCTTGATTGTCAAGTTAAAAATGTAAAATACACTGTTCCTGATTGCCTCCTGAAGCCTACAACATTTAAAGAAAATGCCATATTCCTCTTAAATTTTTACACATCATTTTTAAATTTAAAGGTGGTTTTCTTTTCTCTTTTAATTACTAATAAAGCACATAAATAAAAGGCATGCATGAATGCGTTAAGGCAAAAAGTAAAACCCTCAGTAATGTTAAAATAATTGTTTTTGGTGAGCATCTTCTACTGAAACCTATAGAGTATCCTTTTCTAAAATAGGCAACTAAAATGATGATCGAAAAATAACTCTGCCCTTCAAGTAGGTCATAATGTCTAAGGTAAGAAGCATAAATAAATGACAGGGGAATAGAATAAGCATTTTAACAACAATTAAATAAAAATATTAGGAAGAAGCAATAATAAAAAAGAGCTTGCAAATTATGAAGGGTTAGCTGATGGTCTCCCGATCGAACCATCTTTGTCTTAACGAGGGAATAAAAATTCAACCTGAAAACTCTGGGAAAATTTTTTTCCTAGTATACTGTGCAAAAATATCAAGTGGCAAGTGGTCATTTATTTTGATTTTTGCTTCTGTTGTAGAGGATGAACATATATTGGGTAAGCATGAAGAGACCTTTTGATTGAAATCAGAGAAGGAATGTGTGTGTGTGTGTGTGTGTGTGTGTGTGTGTGTGTGTGTGTGTGTGTGTGTGTTTAAAGCTACTGTGGCCTGAGCAATAGCATAGCTGGTAAGGTGTTTGCCTTGCAAGTAGATGATCCAAGTTCGAACCCCAAAATTCCATATGGCCCCTAAGCCTCCAGGAGCAATTTCTGAGAGCAAAGCAGAGCAGAGTAGAAGTGACTCCTGAGTACCACCAGATGAGGCCCCCAAACAAAAATAAATAATTAATTTTTTAAAAAGCTGAAATTTCTTTTCATGTTATTGTTATTTCATCTCAAGTTGAGGAGGTATAAAAATTAATACCTACTACAGAATTAAATTTGGAATATACTTGAAAACATTTTAGGGCATTAAAAGATTTGGGAGAAATAGGAAAGGAGTAAAGAGACTTCCTATACATAGTTGACACAGGTTCAGTTCCAAAGTTCCAGGCACTGCATCTGTTACCCTGAACACTGCCAGTACTGACATTTGAGCATAGATCCAGGAATGCGCCCAGATCACAATCAGGTTTGGGCATAAGCTCAATAAGATAAAAATAAAAGAGAAAAAAAATAAAAGATTTGCATCTCTCTGATGATCAGTGATGTTGGAGCATTTTTTCATGTGTCTTTTGGCCATTTGTATTTCTTCTTTGTCAAAGTGTCTGTCCATTTCTAATCCTCATTTTTTTATGGGATTAGATGTTTTTTTTCTTATAAATTTCTGTCAGTGCCTTGTATATTTTGGAGATTAGCCCCTTATCTGATGGGTATTGGGTGAATAGTTACTCCCACTCAGTGGGGGGCTCTTGTATCCTGGGCGCTATTTCTTTTGAGGTGCAGAAGCTTCTCAGTTTAATATATTCTCATCTATTAATCTCTGCTTTCACTTGCTTAGAGAGTGCAGTTTCCTCCTTGAAGATGCCTTTATGAGGTACCACCTCACACCCCAGAGATTGGCACACATCACAAAGAATGAGAACAAGCAGTGTTGGCGGGGATGTGGAGAGAAAGGAACTCCTATCCACTGCTGGTGGGAATGCGTCTAGTTCAATCTTTATAGAAAGCAATATGGAGATTCCTCCAAAAACTGGAAATCAAGCTCCCATATGACCCAGCTATACCACTCCTAGGAATATACCCTAGGAACACAAAAATACAATACAAAAATCCCTTCCTTACACCTATATTCAGTGCAGCACTATTTACCATAGCAAGACTCTGGAAACAGCTAAGATACCCTTCAACAGATGAATGGCTAAAGAAACTGTGGTACATATACACAATGGAATATTGGGTAGCTGTCAGGAGAGATGAAGTCATGAAATTTTCCTATACATGGATGTACATGGAATCTATCATGCTGAGTGAAATAAGTCAGAGAGAGAGAGAGAAAGACGCAGAATGGTCTCACTCATCTATGGGTTTTAAGAAAAATGAAAGACATTCTTGCAATAATAACTTTCAGACACAAAAGAGAAAAGAGCTGGAAGTTACAGCTCACCTCATGAAGCTCACCACAAAGAGTGATGAGTTTAATTAGAGAAATAACTACATTCTGAACTGCCCTAATAATGAGAATATATGAGAGAAATGGAAAGTCTGTCTAGAGTACAAGCGGGGGTTGGGTGGAGAGGAGGGGGATTTGGGACATTGGTGATGGGAATGTTGCACTGGTGATGGGTGGTGTTCTTTACATGACTGAAACCCAAACACAATCATGTATGTAATAAAGTTGTTTAAATAAAAAATAAGAGATTTTATACTTTCAATGATTATACATATTGCTTCCATTTAGGCATTAGGATTAGGAAAATATTACAATTTTACAAAGGAAAAATTGTAATTAGTAAAGAAATAAGGTATAGAAAACTGAGATTTGAAGAAGTTTTGTTGCAGAGACTAAGAGAATTTTATTGTAATCATTGAGTATCTACACAATAAGTTTTACATTCATACAAGTAGGAGCTAAAGCCATAGAAATATAATGAAAAAAATCAGCATGAAAGACCCAATCTTGTTAGAAGTATGTCAAGGAAGCCATCCTATTTCATAGGCTGCAATTAAACCAGTACATTATTTACTTTTAATTGTATGAATAAATACATAGGTTAATGGTCTAATATTCACTTGTACACTTCTTGGCATGTTCGATGTAGGAATACACTGAACACTGTTTAATCCCTAAAGTAATCCTCCCAAGCTATTAATTCTTTGTTGGTCATTATGAAGTCCACATGACAAATGAATCCATCCTTTCCGTTTTTGTTAAAGAAAAGAAAGGTCTTTGAAGTAAAGAGGCATCCAGCCATGTGTAGCTATAGTTGAGTTTTTCCAGCAAGAGATCCTAGAGAAGGGACTAATATACAGACTCTTTCATTTGAGAGCTTCCTGTAGGTTGCTTTCTTTTTCTGCTTTTTACTCTTTTACTGCTCCTGCCTTTCTATATATAAATGGCTCATGTTGACCAAAAAAAACCCAATAATATGGGTCTGATCGATTTTTCTGGTAGAATTAGATTGATATATCTTTTGGTGAGAAAATAATTTATGTGAGAATCAAATATATATTATATACCATGTATAAATATGTATTACATATACAAATATATATTAAATTTTATATAGATTATATAAATATGTACATTTTATATAAAATATTTATCATGACATAAAAATGACATGTGTGCTCTAATTTCATTAATTACTACTGGTACATTTCTCAAATTCTAGGCCAATTAAAGGAAAAATGCATAATTTGCCAATTTATAGAAAATGTGTATACTTAGAAGTGTTAATTCATCAACTAATTTTGGTTTAGAGCCAAACTCAGCTGTGCTCAGGGTTACTTCGGTGTGCTTGGGGATCATTCCTGGCAGAGCTTGGGGTAACATATGTGGTGCCTGAGATATAACTTTGGTCAGCTGTATGCAGGACAAGCCCCTTGTCTACTGTACTATTTCTCCATTCCTATTGAGAAGTTTTAAATGCTTTGAATAATCCATATGAAGATATCTTAAATTTTACAGCACCTATCAAGATTCTAATAACACAAACTAAATGAATCGTAATCTAAGTGTTGTGCCTACTGATGTCCCATTTTTATTTATGTTTAGAACTATGCTAACTTTTGAATCAAAATTAAAAATCTCAATTTAGAATGTATTATTAGTATGCATATTTATTATATGTTTATTTGAACATTTACTAATCACATATATGTAAAACATTTACTAAGACAGTTATTCAGAAAGTTTTTTCTTTTCTATTATATGAAAGATAATATGCTATATTTGGGGTTTACTGTCAGTTAGTGTTTGCCTACTGGAAGCTTAAAAATCTAGGTGTTGTTATTTGTTTTTATTTGTTATGTTTTGGTTTTTGGTTTTTGTGTTATATACAGTAAAACGTGTGCTACTCCTGGCTCTGCAATCAAAAATCTCTCTTGGCAGGCCCAGGGGACCATCTGGAATACTGGAAAATGAACCTGTTTGGCCATGTGCAAGGCAAATGCCCTATCCCTGTGTTATCATTCTGGCCCCTTAAAATCAGACATTATTGCTTGTCTTGCCATAATCTGCCCCAAGTTTGTAATATTTGGCTAAGATGGTGGATTCATACTCATTATGCAAAATTAAAGGTAAATGAAGGATTAACAAAAGGTTTTGTATCACTCATATTAATAGCAGCACCTCATTATGTTATTTTATTAACTGTTATATATTTTTATCAAACTCAAAACCTGCTACTAGGATACATCAAGCCAAAACTCATTCAAGAAATAACTATAGCCACATGGTGGTAAAGAAAATTCAAAATGCAAGGCAACTGAAATCATAAATAGTTCATTGCTCAATTTAATTGTTCTTTGTCTTCTCAATACCTCCTGTTAGCATTTTGCAATCAGAATGTTTTCCATCTGTGCCTTGCCTGGAATTGTGTGAATCTAGCTGATGAAAACTATTATCACTCTGTCTTTTTTCTTCAATCCACTTCGTGTTGACACACTCACAACCAGAAAAAAAAGTTAGTTCAGTCAAACTCTTGATGTTATCTATGCTTTATGTCCCATGTTCAAATTTCCCATCTGCACTTCAAAGCATTTCCTTGTATTTGTGATCAGAAGACATGAATTTAGAAATATCATTCATCTAATCCAAAAGTTATGCTGGCTTTCTTCATAATACTGAGGGAGTAACAATAGATGCAAGGTCTCCAAAGAAAGCAATAGAATCTATTACATGAACCAATATCAATTCTTGATATTCTTCCAAAAAAGTTTTATTTTCACTTCTCTCTCATACATGTTTTAACACATTTTTCTGTTAAGGCCACAGATATGGCCAACACTGTTCCAGAGGGCCTCATTCACTTCATAAACACGTGACAGTGTTACCCCAAGGACCATCATTCAAAGTATGCTTTTTTTTTTTATAACACTGAACCTAGGAAAAAATTTTTATCTTCGTATTCATCTCAAACTATGAAGGAGTCATATTAAATTTAACTAATTAGAAAACTGAATAGTACCAGATATCAACATACTTAGTATTTTGTGAATATGGAAACTTGTATATTATGAAGTGGAGAAGAAAGTTAACCATTAGGGTAAATTCAAAAATCAGGGCTAAGAGATATAGTACAGAGGTTGAGTTGCCTTGCATGTAACTGGCCCCCAATTTGATTCTTGGCACCACACTTGGATCCAGAATCATTGCAAGAATAATCCCTGAGTACAAAGCAAAGATTAAGCAAGGAGCATTGCCAGGCATAACCCAAGACCTTCTCACCAAAACTGGAAAGTCAGTTGTTCAGACTTCAGAATGGGGCATCTAAATTCCTGAAATATTTGAGGTGCAGATTTAGCTTGCATTATAAAAATGAAGTGAATTATTTTTTTATTTGTATAGGGATATAATGAACTTCTTGTTGACATAATTTAAAAAAATCTGGAGTAGAAACAACTCAACAAATCCTATTTATATTTCTTTGTCAAAATGTATTAGTATATATTTAGCTTCATTACTTCAGATGATGGTGCAGGAGAAACCTGAGGGTTTATCTGTTTATTTTGATGGTTTCTTAGGATCCACATGAATGTTGTTCAGGAGGAACTCCTCCCTCTGCTCTTGACTCATTCCTTATGGCCCCTGAGAACTGAATATCAAATTCACTACCTTTTAAGGCAAAGAGTATTCTCAATTGTACTATCTCCTAAACCCAACTTGAGGGTCTATGGTCCCCCCTCCACCTGATATTTTGGGGAGTGTTGTGGATTTTCCTGATCTTTAATATGGAAACAAAACCACTTATGCTCCCTGGATTATTTTGTTTTTGTTTGTTTTGGGGCCACACCCAGTGACTCTCAGGGGTTACTCCTGGCTATGCACTCAAAAATCTCTCCTGGCTTGGAGGACCATATGGGACGCCAGGGAACCATATGGGACACAGGAGGATCGAGTCATGCTCTGTCCTAGGTTAGCATGCGCATGCCTTGCGCACTTGTGCCACTGCTCAGGCCCCAATGCTCCCTGAAATGTTATAATAGTCATTCATGCTGTCTACAATAGAAATCAGCGTTCCCTCAAAAGCTACGCGTTTGTCATTCAGCATCAAATGGCAAAATTGGAAGCAAAGATGAAGTTGAAAATATAATGTGTTAGAAATCCAGTACTGATATCTTGTGTAATTATACTTAAATATGCAGTGAATACTAAGTAAATTAATTAGGAAAGGCACTATGCTTGTTATGAATGCAATGTTGATGTCCACTGAAATTTCTGCCTTGCAGTCTTAATTCCCAGCCAGGCTGTATTTGGAATAAGTAAGTAATTAAGATTAAACAAAATCAAAATCTTGATCCAATAGAATTAGCATCTTGATAAGAAAGACACCAGAGAACTAATTCTGTTTCACTTCCTCCATGTTTTTGCACTAAGGAAGCTTCTGTGAGACCATATCAGAAAGCAGCAAGTCAGGAAAGGAAGTTTCGCTTGAAATTGGCCCTGCTTTGCTTTCATCTGGGATTTCTAACTGCCAGATCTTAAAACATAAATTGAACTTTAAAAAATGTCGTAGATCGAGATGTTTGACATGCTGTCTATAGTATTTCATTACAACAATTTGAGGTAATACAATGCTCAAAAATTTTTTTCGTACCTATTTATATTTACAAATGTCTTTTGCTCTTTTCTAAAAGTCTTACTGAAAATGCTCTTTTCTAAAAGTCTTACTGAAAAGCTTCTATATACAAATATTTTGGTATTCTCTCATGTTCCCTACATATTTATTCTGAAGCTCAAAATAAGGTAAACTATCAAAATACACAACAATACGCATTTCTTTCATCCTTCTTTTGTGAAGCTCATGCTTAGAAACTTCATTTTTCAACTTATCAGTTTTTGAAAAAAAGATCACCAAATTTCATAGAGGGTAGTACAGATACCTTCATATGTAAATGATCCAAATGAAATCGGTCATTATAGAATGATGTCAGTGGCACTTTTGTGCATTCTCACCTGTGGAACAGATTCTGTACTGGAATAGCTTGGTAGCTGATTTAATTTATAGCATATGTTATCTCCTCCTAGGAAATACATAAGGAAATATTCTAATTCCTCAGAGCTGTTTTCTTATAATCATGTACACTCAGGTATAATTGCATGTTGTGTATGTGTACGTACAATACTTTCAGTATGTATTACTTATTTTTTCAGGATTATCTACAGAAACACTTTCCGGAAGGCTTTCATTCTAAGCTTCCCTTGAACATCCACAGTTTTCAAAGTGAAAATGATGCCTCGTGGAGTGGTTATAACAACAAGCTGGAGAGTGAAAAGTGAAGGGGATTAAGGCAGACATTGTGACCACACACCAATTTCCTCCCGTACAAACCTTTTATATCACTTATCAGAATTTTAATTCCATCTGCTAAGTAATGCAGGTCCCCAGAGCAGAGGTTAAACATGCAGCCACAGGTTAGAATCTGCAGCTGTTTTTTCATTCCACTGTGCCCTGCAATTTCTCTGGGCCTCTTTGGTGATGGAGGAAGGAATATTAGAGCTCACTGGTTAAGTTGCTTATGTATTTTTTATTTTCAGTTGAAAAAGAAACTGTATATTGAAGAAAACTTGGTTTGTTTTTGTTGTTGTTGTTGGAGAAGGGCAATTTTATGATACCTGGACCCAAATATTCTCAACTGATACAATAATCTGTTTGAGAATATTTTCCAGTCTTTCCTACAAACACTGTGTTAGAATGTTTGAAATAAATAAATTTAAATGCAACTCTTGGAAGAGAGATCTTTCTTTAACAAAATTGGCAGATGGCACAGATAGGCTGTGTGAAACGTCAATTTCTTGACTTTTTATAAATGCCACCTGTGTTACCAGCATTGATTGGAAGGTGATGTAATTTTCTTGCGAATCTATTAGTTTTATAGGTTTTTGGCAAGCCCTGCTGCTATGTTGATTAGATATAGTAACTGTGTCTATTTAAACAGGATCTGAAATGCTTGGCTCACCTCTCTGTATTGGCTGGATAACAAGACGTACAGTAGATGCTTTAACTTAAGGTTGTGCTGAGCAGGGATTTGACACATAGCTTAGTGTTTAGCCATTTGCAATAATAAGCACTTTAATTGTGGAGTTAATTGCAGGTACCTGCAAGACATAGTTTTAAGTGATCCTGACAAATAAGTTACAGACTCTCCACCTACTTTAGTCTAATGTAGTTTGTCCAAGTGTGGCTCTGAAACCGGCAATCTCAGCATCATCTGGAAACTTGTTAGAAATGAAAAATGTTGGTCCCACCCCAGAATCACTGAATCAGAAACTCTGGGAGCAGGGCCCAGTAATTTATGCTTTGACAAGCCTTCCTTTGATTCTTCTTTTGCTGGTAGAAAAGAAACTTAACACGTGTTCTGCTCTATTTTGGCACTAAAAAAGTCAATGCAAATCACTTTTGTAATTAGTCTTAATGAATGAATCTTCTATCTCCAAATTAACGCTGAAATCACTCATCTTAATGAAAACTATCAGTCATCTTTTAAGTTTTGAATATTTTTTACCCCAACAGATCATGGTTTATCATAAATCTTTTATGATTGAGGGTGAGGGTGAAGGAAATAGGCTAATCTTTATTTCCTTATCTTTCCCACCTCCTCCCTTTCATTATCTAAAGAGGTTAACATCACATGCACCATTAAACAAGATTCAACTTTTATTCTTTTATCTCTCCCAGAACACTTTCTACCAATGCTATTTAATTAGTCATATATGTTGAGATATAAATTCAGAATAATCAAAATAACCAGAAAATGTGATGCTTCCCTAATCTAAGGCTGCACAACATCCTCCACAGCAATGATGAATGTTAACATAAGATCTATTGAAGAAACTGATACGATATTTTATGGAATATTTGGAGAGCCTTCTACACTGACAAATAAACATGAAAAATAGTGAGGTAGAGAGGTGACAGACAGACAGACAGATAGATATATAGACTGACAGACATAAAGGTAGATTAGATAGATAATATATAGATGATAGATAGAAAGATAGACTGACAGACAGGTAGGTTACATAGATGATAAATAGATGGATGAATAGATAGATGATAAATGGATAGATTAGATGGATAGATGGATGAATAGATATATGGGTAGATATATGGATAGATGGGTAGATAGATAGATAGATAGATAATAAGATATTTCTTATGAAAAACAGTATTTATCCAATGGCCTTGCTTTACCTGCCCTCTACTCAACTCTGCATAAACTCAGCACTCCCCAACACTCTACGTATACTGGTTTTGGGGCTGACATTTCAAGGGCATTTAGTAGCCAGGTTTGGCCACTTACCCCCAGCCTCTGTATTTCCAGAAGTCCTGGCAGCCAAGGCCAACAACCAAAGCCTTCTGCCATGTCTGTGCAAGCAGTCAATGCCATAACATCATGAAACTCTCAAAAGAGAAGTCCAGGTAACAAGAAAAACTACTGGTCATATTGGCCTCACATATTTCCTCACTTGGATTTTCCAGTGGGCTGTTGCTAGGAACTACTGCTGTTGCTCTATGACCTCAGCAGCCCAGGACTAGAGATTCTCATATTTGTGAACTGCACAGCCATTTTTGAAGCCACATGACACCCATAATTTTAATTCTCATTTTCTGGTAGTAATATAGAAAATATTATGAAACTTATTCCTACCTGCCAAGGAGCAGGGGAGGTTGGAAAATTGATGAGCAAGTTGGAGAGATTTTTACATTTATGGTGAAATATTAAATCCAGATATAACTGTATTATGAAGAACTCTATAAATCACAGTGTCTAAAATAAAGAAACTTAATTTTTATAAAGAAAAAAGTATTCATTTTTATGAAAAATAAAGAGAAATTTAATAATTTAGAGATAAAATTAACTATTAAAAGTTATTAATTTGACTTCATTTGTCTATTAATCAAAAACTTCACCCTATATTGAAAGTTTTCAAATTTCCAACAAACATCTCTTTTAGGAAAGTCATAATTTCCTTTTCTGCATCCTTCTAGATTACAGTTAGCCATCAAACAAGAGACATCTTTGAGTATTAATTAGAAGACACAGGTAAAGCACAGCCAAACATTCTCTAGGATGTATGTTTCATGTATGCCTTGGCTCGCTCATTAAAATGGGATGATAACCAATGCTTAAGAAATAACTAGATATTGTTGGATATCTCTTTTTCAGTTTTAATTCCTGGATCATCTATGAGTTTTTCCTTACCTGTACTCTTCACAGTACATTTTCAGCAAAGATAAAATCTTGAAGGTTGCTACACATCTATGTGAATTCCAGTCTATCCCTGAGGGAGTCAGTTCATCCTGCTAGTTCCCAATTTATTGCTGTCCAGTTCTCACCTGTTCATTCAGATTTATCTTTCCTTTATGAATTTCTACCTAACATGGTAGGCCCGAGGCCCACACACAAGAGTAAGAGCTTCATATCCTCTTCAACTAGCTTTCAACTAGCTGAGTTTCACAGTCAAATTTCCATTAAACTATTGGCTGATGTCAAACCTGTGACTGTATTTTTCTGACCAATCCAGCGTACAGAAATGAGTACCAAAAATCTATATAAAAGAACTGACTCTGAAACAGTTGATTCAAATTAGTCCTGGCTTCTGAAACTGTCTCTTTCCTTTGTTCAAAGGTATTGTTCTATTTTCAGTGAAGGGTCCAAAGTACACAGTGGCAAAGCACACATTTTAAGTCTTTAATTACAGTCATGCACATTACGAATGCAGGAACTGAAGCTAGAGCAATAGTACAGCATTTAAGAGTATATTTGTCTTGCATATGCTCAACATATGATCCAGTGCTATCACCATATATAGTCTCCAAAGCTCACCAGGAGTGATCCCTGAGCACAGAGACAGGAGTAAGACCTGAGCACTGATGGGTGTGCCCCATCTACAATACAAATCTCAAAAACTAGTGGTCTAGGAGCTACCTGAAAAGCTTGAAAATCTGGTGATGGGGGGGTGTTGTTTACATGACTGAAACCCAAACAATACAATCATGTATGTAATCAAGGTGTTTAAATAAAAAATATATTAAAAAAAAAGAAAATCTCTAGTTGGTAAGATTTATTTGAGGCTCATATTAAAGGAGACCCATGCAGACAAGTTATAGCTGTTTTCACCTGTCTTTTTATATGAGCCCACAGGGTCAATTTTGATGGGGAGACACTTCTCCTCAGTCAGAATGAACACGGAGTCATGATCCTAAACGTGTTTTCCTCACAATATAGACTCAAAAATGCCTTTGTCCCATGTATTTATACTTATCAGAGTAACATATGCAAAGCCAAATTTGAATACTATGAGATAGGAAAATATGGTTCTCTTACAACGATTAGGGAATAAAGAATAACCCAAAGTCCTGCAACCAATTACAGTGTTTTAGAAGGTCAAATGTCAAAAAACTCAACGAATAGAATAAAATAAAAATAGTTACCAGTTATAGTAAAATAGAACATATACTAAAATAATGCTTCCAATCAAACTAGTTCTAAATGAATGGCATTAGTAAAACAAGAAATGGGAAAATATCTCAATGAAATAAAATGTTTTGGTTTTATATCAGTGTAAATTAAGGAGCAAAATGTATACCTAGAAAAATCCTGGTAAAATCTTTGACTCAGAATTAATAAAAAAATTTTTTACAGTTGATAAAATAAAATATACCCGTCCTATAAGAACAAAAAGTCAGGTTACAATGAGACTTTATTCCAAATACTGGAAGCTCTGAAAGAATAAGATAGCTGTATGTGAAATAGTAACAGTGAAAGCTTGTCTCTGAATCCTGTGCCAACCTCATTCAATGGTGAAATGAATGTTAATTGCTTTTATGCAGGATTCATGAGTCATATTTCTTATCGATAACCACAACAAACACATGCAGCAACAGAGAAACCTGAAAACAATTGAGATAAGGAAAACTATGAATGAAAAGAACATCGATGATACAGAACTAGTGATCTAGCTAACTAGCTGGATGCTGTTGACATAGAAAAATATGCCTAATTAGCGAAATTCTGGGATGTACTTGGCCAGAAAGTGTCTGTACAGTCTGACTAATTTACAGATGGGCTGGTTCCAACATTAAATTAATAATTATTTTTGGTATATTCCCTGGTAAAGTGCTAAATCTATGTTTATATTTCCTGATGAGGAGAGCATTTAGGAAGGACTTTTGTAAAGGACACATACTTGATCAGACTTGTGGGAATAAGATGTAGCATAGTAGGGTGAATGGGATAATTATTATTTTGATAAATAGAATAATCATCTGTCTATTCATAAAAGTAACTATATTAGTTGAAAGTTTTAAAATTTCTAAAGTAGCCAAAATATGCATTGGAAAGGCAGTGTGATAATGGAGAAAGAATAACAAAAGGAAGAGGAAAGCAATATATCAAAATGGATAAAAAATAAATAAATGTAAGAAATGAATTAAAACATACTTGTTTTTATATACAAAAAAACCATTAGAGCAAGGATAGGAGCATGCACTTTAGAAAATCTCTATGATATAGCAAATGGTACCTATAGAACATTTTCTTTTCTCAGAGGGGAATAAATAACTGCAAATGGCTTTGCTTTTAAAGGAGTGTGTGAACTAAATATCTATTTCAAGAAATTAACAATAAGAATGCAAGATGCAAGAATTAATGTAGATGTTTAAAATAAGTTAATCAGAAATAATAGTTTTAATGGTCCAAGAATAGGGAAATAAAGTAATCCCCTGGGGGTAAGAATAAATAAACACCTTGGAGTTATGATTAAAAAATAAAAATGAACAGTCAAAATATATAAGAGTAGGGAACTCAGATGACAGCACTCCTATCTGCCTCTCTTCTGTGCTGTGCTCCATTTTCGGCCTGATTTCATCCTGTGTGTGGCTCATCTGTGGATGGCTCGCCTTCCCTGGAGCCTTCCCTGGAGGTGAGCTTACACGCCCAGAAAGGGGAAACCGCTGAACTCTGCTGGAACTCAGATGACAGCACCCCTATCTGCCTGTCTTCTGTGCTGTGCTCCATTTTAGGCCTGATTTCATCCTGTGTGTGGCTCTTTTGAACTATCCTAATAATGAGAATGCACGAGGGAAGTGGAAAGCCTGTCTAGAGTACAGGCGGGGGTCGGGTGGGGAGGAGGGAGATTTGGGACATTGGTGATGGGAATGTTGCACTGGTGATAGGTGGTGTTCTTTACATGACTGAAACCCAAACACAATCATGTATGTAATAAAGTTGTTTAAATAAAAAATAAATATCCAGTAAAAATATATATAAGAGTAAGTACCAAAAAAGCGACAGTCACAAAAAGAGATAAGATAGATGGAAAAAGTGAGTCTACTCAACCATGAAATTTACCAAAGTGACAAGTAAAGGAACTGAGAAATCCAATAAGCTAAGGAAGACTGTGACCTTGAGACATCCATCATAATAAGAGTTATTTTTATTATAGATAAAAGGAAACACTTTCAGCCTCATAATCATCACATTTGATATATAAATATCTTGCAGCTTAACATTATATCAGAGTTGAAGAAAAGATGAATGACCAGTATTAATTAAATGATAAAGATTGCATGAGGCTGACCCAGTTCGGTCCCAGGCATCCCATATGGTCTCCTGAGCCTTCTAGGAGTAATTTCAAAGCACAGAGCCAGAAGAAACCCCTGAGCACCACTGGGTGTGTCCCAAAATTCTAAATAAATATACAGTTTTCTATAAAATAATAGACTTTTCTTTATCTTTACTTATTGAAAAACATCATTTGAGATAAATTCTTGGCAGAGATAATGATCTTAAACATAGTAGTATAGAAAATGTATACAATGAATAAAGAAAAATAAATAATGAAACCCACTCAAAGCATATAATAGAACAGATTCCAGCGATGTCAAAATTGAACAGTATACTGTCACTGGTTAGGGTTTGTGTCAAGACCTGAAGAATACTTTATATTAGGATATCTGCCAACATAATTTGTTACTTCACTGATGGTGAAGAGGGAAATAATTTGATCAGTGTTTACAAGTGCTAAAAAATTAATGAAATTTAGCAGTTAAATCTCATTGGAATTCAAATAAATAGTAAATGCTATTTTTACATAAAAGCAAATCTTGTCAGAAATATGAATTTGTATAATCAATGAAGATACTGGACTACAAAAGGTATTAGTTAAGCATAAAGTGACAATGGTATAATGTTTTAATTGATAGCCCATAGTAATTACTGATATTAGCACATTTATGATAAAATCTATTAGTAATAGATTTTCAAGACTTTAATTTAGGCAGTAAAATAAAATTTAAGTAGTAGCATATGCATTTGTGTATAAAGATACCTTCTAAATAGACCGTTGAACATAGAGTGAAATATTTTGTTTACATTTTAATGAATAATAGAATTATACAAACATTAATCATTTTTATTTACAACTGTTTGAAAATTGGTAATAATTTGTATTTACTACATTTTATTAGAGCAATATTGTTTTAATGTCATAATTCAGGTGTACATCATTAAAAATCAATAATATGTAATATATATAAACACATTAGATATTGATTTATATCTTTGATCCAATTTAGCCTCTTTTTACCTACCCTTTTCAGTAACCACTAATTGTTCTCACTGTCTAAACATTTACTATCCTTTTATTTAGTTCATTCTTTTTATTTTATTACTCTACCTTACACATATGAGTAAAATTTATGATGTTTGTCAAATAACAAATAGGTACTGTAGTAATTTCTTTTCTCTAATTTCCCAAACACATATTAGAATCATTCCATTTACGATAATATCAAAATTTCTAATAAAGTATATAAATAAAAATTTATATTGCCTAAATTAAAGAAGATAAAATAGTATTAAAAGACAATTTTTTTAAGTTCAGTAAGTAGTATTTTTTTCCTTAAAGGATAAGAGTAAAAAAAAATATAGTAAAGGTGTGATAATGGCAATCGCCAATTTTTGCATAGGTCCAGAAAATGGAGAAAATGGGAAAAAAGTCCTTGACTTGATTACAAAATGGCCTCACCCCAGAAGTTTATTGGCATAAGACAGACTCTGGGTTCCTGGCATACCAGTCTATCCAACTCCAGTCATTCTCAAGGTCCTGGTGAAACTTTTGCACACTTTAGCTATAGTTGGTATCTGACTTTTATATTTAAAGACTCTGGATTCTGTGCATTTCTTTCATCGTTGTCAGGCTGATGTGGAGCATCCTCTAGTTTCAGCATATCATTAAATGCAGAGCGATCTGCGTTGCATGCAGACTGTTGCTGAGTCGCCTGGGTTTTGGGAGTACTTAAAAGACAAATTTTTAACATATTCCATTTTCTAGGGTTGACAGTAAATGGGATACTAAAATTCACATATGTACACATAGTACATGCTTATTAGATTATGAAAATATATTAAATATTATATATTAACATTAGTATAAATGATATGACATCAATATTTGTTATATAAGCTTGACAATGTATTTTACTCTACACCATAGTGATCATTTCATATATTATAATGATACATATATATTCTAGAAATTCAAATTTGTATATAAATAGCTTCTTATGTGTGCACAATAGATACACTTCTATAGAGTAAAACATCTTAATGCATTATCAGTTTAATAAAATTAACTGATATTAGGGAAGAAATAATAGATATTAACAAAATAAAACAAAATCAATGTTTCTAGTTTAAACAATAAAAGATAGGGGTAGGCGTTTGCCTTGCACTTGGCCAACCCACGACAAACTCTGGTTCAATTGAAGGTATCCTATATGGTTCCCTGAGCCAGCTAGGAATGATTGTTGTTTTTTTTGGGGGGGGGTTTAGATGACACCCGGTGGCGCTCAGGGTTTGTTAATCCTGGCTCTGTACTCAGAGTAACCCCTGAGCACCGCAGCCAGGTGTGACCCCAAACAAACAAACAAGGATAAAGGAAATACTAATACTAAAAGGGAAAAGAGAATTTTTAGGGTTACAGAGAAGTACAAAACATTTGACACTTGCCTGCATGTAACAGACCTGGATTTGATCCCTGACATCCCAGAATGTCTCCCATGCACCACCAGGAAGGATATCTAAGCTCAAAGCTAGGAGTAATTTCCAAGTGTGTCCCCAAAATGAACTACATTTTAAAAATTAGCTTTAAAATAATACAGCTAAAATAGTAGAATAGAATAGTACAACTGGTCAACTATCTGGATAGAAAGACAAATAAAATTACAATTTATACCATATACAAAAATATTTTTCAAGTGGGCAATAACCTTATGTGAAGATCAAATGAGCACAAAAGAGGTATCACAGTGCTGTAAAGTTAAAAAGACTATAAGCAGAGAAAAGTAGTTGATTTACTTGGCATTGTTAACAATTCTGAATGACTGAAAGTTATTGCTAACCAATAGCTTTCATTTCAGACAAATAAAAGCCTTTTTTGAAAGCATAGAAAATGATCTGCAGATTTATTTCAAATCTGATGACTTACAGATATATTTATAAAAAATGAGCTTTATGTAAGTAGAATAACAGAGCATGCAATGCAGAAGAAAATTTGCTTTAATAAATGATAATTGGAAAACCAGACAGCCACAACCAAAAGTATAAATCTTGACCCAAAATTAAACATTGATTAAATATATGAAGATAAAACCTGAAAACATAGAATACAGACATAGGTGATATGATACTCAGAGTGGTGTTTGGAAAGACACCACAGCATTAAGACACTTTCGTGGGGGGGGTGAGATGATAAATAATATTGTATCATACTTAAAAGATTTTTCACAGGAAAAGAAACTTGTGTACAAATGAGTAGATAGTTTACTGAAAGGAAGAAGATATTTGCATAAAAAGGTATTATATATGTTCTGATCGAAACACTATCAACTGTATTCTAAAACACAATGCATACATTTTACAAAACAAACAAAAAAAAGCTTGGATCTGAGTCTGAGAGGGAGAAAAAGCCCTTCCAGCCATTGAATGTCTGATTCTAGCATTCAGGAAGGAGAGGAAGATTGGAAAGAGCTATGGCTTCATCGATATGGAACTACATGGATCAACCCAACAACATGAACTAGATTGAGGAGAAAAGATGCAGAAAGGGAGACAGCCCTGAGAAGGACTAACATCCAAATGCTGGTCTGAATGTAAGTTTCCAGTTTATTCCCAAATATAAAGGTAGCATCATCCATCAATTTTTAATACTTTTTTAAAGTTCATTTTTATTTATTTCTTCTATTATATATATATATATATATATATATATATATATATATTTTTTTTTTTTTTAATTTGAACCTGTTTCTGCTAGTTGGTTCTGCTAGTATGAAAACCTAGAAGAAAAAGCTAGGGATAAAAATTCAGGTCAAAACAAGGATACAGAGATTGTGTAGACTGTCATTCTTACCCCAAATGCACCACCTATATATCACACCATACGGTTTTGTATAGGTACAGTAAAAAAAAGAGGAAATCTTATGCACAGAAACAAGATCTTATAATACAGAGCAGCCTCCCACCCTGAACGTGTGTCATGACTCCATGAGATTGGACAGTGATCGTCCAACTCCGATCCCCAATTTTTTGATATGACATCCTGACAACAAGGAAACAACAACAAATTGATCTAAGAGCAGGTTGTCCTATCTCATCACCTAACAGTAAGATGATATCAGTAGACATATTCTCCATTGATGTGTGAAAAAACCAAGAGTGCTAACTACAGAAGACTGACTTTGACAACCATTACTGTGCAGAACTTATCCTGGGACCAATAAGAAAGACCCTACCTTTGGTTTTAGCCTAGGATTTGTACAAAAATCAAGATCTCTAATTCCAGAGGTCCAACTTTAACAACTGAGACTGAGCAGAATTTCTGGAACCATAATGAAGACTCTATCCTAAGTTTCGGCCTAAGATCTGAGCAAAAACTAAGACCACTTATTACAGAACACTGATTACAACAACAATGATGGAACAGAACTTCTAGAACCTTAAAGAAAGATTCTATCCTAGACTCTGTTCTACGACCTGTGCAAATACCAAGATCTCTAGCTACAGAGGCCTGATTTTATCATCCACAACTGAGCAGAAAGTTTCCTGGCACCATAAAAAGACTTTGGGGTGTGGTAATTAACATGTAGGGAGCCAGTAGTTGTTCCCATGGCAATATGCTTCAGAGGAGGAGAAACCCTGAATCTCTTAGGCCAAGGGAATCCCCTTTCTTATTTCCTCAAAAAAAAAAAAATTGGGGCCCAAGAGATAGCATGGATAGCATTTGCCTTGCATACTGTAGGACGTAGGTTTGAATCCCGGTATCCCATATGGTCCCCTGAGCCTGCCGGAAGCGATTTCTGAGCATAGAGCCAGGAGTAACCCCTGAGTGCTGCTGGGTGTGACCCACCCCCCCAAAAAAAAGAAGAAAACATAAAACCTTGCCACACCAACACTCCTTCCTTTGTTTCCTTTCTTTTTATTAGTTTTTTTTTTCATTTTTCTCTTTTTTTCTTCTTTTGTTCTTTTTTTTCTTTCTTTTCTACTCTTATTATTATTTGATGATTTGTTGTTGTTGTTGCTGGGTGCCTTTTCTTTCTTTTTTTTGGGGGGGGTAGTTACTGTCTTTTATTTATTTTTTATCTGTTGTTTGTTGGTTTTTTATGTTTTTCTTCTTTTTCTTTTTGTCTTTTTCAGCAGAACCACACAACTTGAATCATCTTGTTCTGCCTCATGCATTGAGAGGGAAAATAAAAATGAATGGTACCAGAACCAAACAGCCATATAAACATTAGTGGAAATAAAAAATGATCAGACTTAAACACCAAACCCATGGTCAACAACAACAAAATAGATACTCTATCTACAATATGCTATACACAGAGGAAATAGTTACACTAGCACTCCAGGGGGCAAAGGAGGGAAATATGGGACCTATGCTGGGAAAAGGGGTGGAGGGAGGACAACCCTGGTGGTAGGAATGGCCCTATTCATTGTTACTATGTACCTTAAATATTACTGTGAAAGATTTGTTATTCACTTTGGTCACAATATAAATTATTTAATAAAAAAAGAAAAATTAAACTAAGGGAGTTTAGTTAGATCAACAGAGCCAGAACAAGAAAGGAAACATGGCCAGAAACCATCCGTTTATTTAAACATTTTCAACAGGCACAGAGAAATGGAGGCAGTATCCATCAAAGAGAGAGGCACTGACATGCCCACCCTTTGACTTTAGAAAATTTCTGCTGACTCTGGAACTCTGAGCTTCTAAAGAGTATGGAAATGTAAAAAATGCCTCAAGCTTCATAAACAATTGATTGGAAAGGTTTAAACAAAAGGCATATATGATGTTACTTTGCAAAATATATAGTGAATTCATAAAATTCAACACCTTAAAATCAAGGAACTCAATTTTAAATCTCATTTAGCAAAGTAGTATCCCATCTTAAATATGTGCCTACTTTCTCTGCCCACCTATCAATGCCACTGGGTGATTTCTTGAGAGGATTTCCGACATAGCACTTGTAAATAGTAGTATCATGCATATAGACGTACATGTATTTTTTGTAGTTTTGTTTTTGTTTCTTAAGGTCGTAGCAGTGAATATGCTGAGTCAGATCACAAATGTAAGTTTAATATTCTGAGAAATATTTTATAGTTTTTCAGTGATTAAGAAAAAAACACATAATTCCCCTGAAAGTGTATGGGGCCCAAATAGAGTAAAACTGTTGGAGGTCAAATCTGGTATGTACTATTCCTAGTTTGGTTTCCAGCACCCCAGTCTGATTCCTAGTGTCATCTGATTCCTCAAACATGAAACTCCATGAAATGCATGCTCTTGAAAGCCACCGACACCACCTATGTGTCCTGGGGAATCCCTCACACTTCATCAAATCTAGCTGCATCATCATCTTTGTCTTTGTATTGAGTCACTATCCTGGTTGGCTGAGAATTTCAGATGGAGTCCCTAAACCCCAAATAAACAAACGAAAGAACAGAAATATGTGAGTACAATATGCCCACTGCTGTGTCCCTAAATAATAGGAAACAATTCAGTGTCCAAGGAGAGATACGTGTATAAAATTTTGTGTTCTATATACATAATAATTATAATATATAAGGACAAATGAGATCTTGCTTTTTGCTTCCCCATGAGTAAATTGGTGGGAATCATGCTAAAAATATTAAGTTTGAAGATGAAAGCCAGATTATGGCACTCATATGTGGGTTTGAAAGAAACAGAACATGCCAATGTGTATTATAGACACCTAATCAAAAACAAAAGAAGTAACAGAATAGGCAACTAACAACTAACAACAAGCTTCTGATAATAACCCCCCAAAGAGGAAACAAAAAATTACTTTTTAATAAAACAATCCCTTAAACTTTGACACGGAAAGGAGATTTTTCATTGGGTTAGGTGTATATGAGAAGATTCCTATGAACTGTAGTGAAGGCAGGGTAGCAATTCAGTGGTGGGTATAAGTATTTACAATATTGAAAAATAATGTTGCCTCAATCACTTAAAACATAAAAGAAAATTTAAGTGTGTTTGTTTTGGAGACATATCTGACTGTGCTCAAGATTTACTTCTCTTGGAATTGAAGACCATAGAGTGCAAGAATTGTTGTCAATACTACTGTACTCTCTCTAGACCCATAAAAGAAATGTATAAAATGCATCTGGGAAGAAAATTTAATAGATACCTCCCTAATGATGATCTATGGACTATAAAAAAATATCAAAATGAGTCCATTATATTATCAAGAAAACATAAATCAAAACAACAATGATAGTCATAAGTATGCCTATAATCTGGACAATAAGAAAAAATGGATTAAAAATGTGGAAAGAAGGCAGAACTTACATATTATTGATATCAATGTAAACCAGTATAGCCATAATGAAAAGTAATATAAATTTTTACAAAAGAACAAAAAGTAAGCATTTCAAGTGACCTTGTTGTTTGCCATTTGGGGAAATTATCTGGAAAAAGAAAACCAAGAACACTTCTTTAAATATAAATTTACTCATTTTTATTGCAGCCTTATTTTTAATAGCCAAGAGCTGGACATAATCCAAAGACTCATTAACTGATAAATAATAAAGAAGAGATGATATACATATGCAATGGAATAGTATTCAGCTCTAAAGCAAGAGGAAATCTTGCCATGTGCAACAACGTGGTTGAATCTAGAGGGAATTTTGCTAAGATAAATAAGCCAGACGGAGCAAAACAAACACCATATGATTTCACTCACATGCAGTATATAGAGAAAACAAACAGATGAACTAAATAAAACAATGATAAACTGTTGAAATATAAGATCAATTAGTGCTTACCAGCAAGGAAAAGAGAAGGAAGGGATGGGGATATGGTTTGTATAAATTGGGAGAAAGGGGACAGGCGTGTTGATATTGTATGATGCACACAGATTATGTAATGTTATACATTGTTACTTTAATTTAAAAACTTAGATAAAAATACAGTAAAATATTTGAAAATGAGCAAAACATCTCAGTCTACATTTTTAATGAAGATTCGCAAAATATTTTTATGTGTGCTATTTGAATAATTTCTACACATAACACATAATAATTTCTACACATACACATATATTTGAATGAGCTAAATTTAATAGCCATATGCAAATACATACAATTACATATGAATATGTGTTTATTATATACATAAACATGATTTATAAATATTTATATTATAAAATGCACTTGAATATATTTTAGTTTAGACAAGAAGGTATTGTCATTTCAGGAAACATAAAATAAAATGTAGAAAAGTGGTTGGCAGGAAAGGGTTAGTGATGGCTAGAGGTGAGTGTAGAATTCAAAGTTTAGTTTAGAAATTAACTGTGAACCTGACTTTGCTGTGAGCCGAAGTGCTGCAATTTTATGGTAGAAAGAGGCTTCAATGTTAAGGTAGAAAGACTAGGCCCAGAAGAATAGCCAGTTCCTGGAAAGGGACCCTATGAAGATATTCAAGAAATTGGCCTCCTGGTCAGGTGTCGGAGGCCAAACAGCAGTGGAATGACAAACAGATGATGCACCCGGGATCTGGAGATGCCTGACTACCCCTTACTGAGCTGACAGTCCACTATAATCATTTATCTGTTGCTATATTTGAATTACAACTGTTCATGGCCCAACCTTGTATTAAGAACCAATAATTTTAAAAAGAGGTGCGGATCCCCTCCAGGGGTCCTCAAACTTTTTAAACAGGGGGCCAGTTCACTGTCCCTCAGACCATTGGAGGGTCTGACTATAGTAAAAACAAAACTTATGAATGAATTCTTATGCACATTGCATATATCTTATTTTGCAATGAAGAAACAAAACAGATACAAATACAGTATGTGGCCCGCGGGCTATAGTTTGAGGACCACCTAAACTAAGCCTTGGTACTCTTTAAAATGGCCTTGTAAGCCATTCTCCGGGTCCTCATTTCTTTGGAGATGTTGGACTCCCGCATGTTGGAATAAACTCCCTCAAACTTACCTTACTGCCTGTCTCTCCGGTGGTCTTTTGGTGGCAGATCCTGAGTTCCTGACTTTAACACTGGGTAGTGACTAATACAAGAGAGAATGTTGACTAAAGTTGAACTATATTTGATACCACTGTACTTTATGATTGACATTTACACAGAACCAATACATACTGTTCTCACAACCAGAAATTAAAAACCCAGTGGAGTGATTTAATTGCTTCATGACATATCTGTATATTAAATTATCATAATGACTACTTAAATGTTTTACCAATTTTCTTGCGAATCTTATCTGAATAAAGTGGCAAAATCTTATAAATGCCCATAACTTAAAAAGTCATTGTTTCTTTCTCACCTCTTTTCCTCATGCATTTGTAGCACTGTTTATTGTTAATACTTAATATATATTACAATTTGTTTATAAAGTTATAATATTAAATACATTTTGTGTTTATATTACATTATATTGCTCATGCTGTGAGAAAATAAAAAACCAACAAAAGATAGTTAACAATCGCAATAACTAAATGAGTAAAAGACAAAGTAACAAAAGATAAAATTGCAAGTAAAATAAAAAGAAAACCGCTTATTTCTTTGATTGTTTCACCTCCAGATTTTATGGGATATTAACTAGTGCCATATTTACATGTCAAAGTTCATAGCATGCATCATATGATATTGGAATTTTATTATTCCAGCTAATATTTTTATTTTCCTACTTAAACGTGGCAAAAGTTATTGTTTTGTTGCAACCCCCTTGTTATGTTGTACCCCCCTCCCCATTTTGTTGCACTTTATCTTCTGATTTAGTAAATTGCAAATTCAAAAATCAAAGCAACTTCTCCCATCACAACCAGACATTATGGATATGACCATTTCTGAATTTTTAATGTACTTGAAAATGTATTTTCGTTGACTTTCTGTACAAACATTTGTTTCACACATTTTTCCCCCTAAGGATCCTATTGATTGGTCCCTGTATATATTGATTGCTTCAATCTCTTTCATCATTTAATATTTCTATGGAGAACACTTAGTTTGAGTTTATTGATTCTCTTTCTTGATATTTCTCTTGAAGTGCCTGGACCACCAAGAAAATATTTCTTTGCCTCATTGTTTAATTCTTTCAGGACACAACTTAATATTAGCTCCTTGTATCAATTTCCTCCAGAAAACAGTGTAACATATCAATTTACAGATTTGGATGTTTCTTATTTTTGATAATTTTACTGCTTTTTTATGTCAGAGTACATAAATTCAATTCCACTTTTGCATGCTTTTATTATAAAGAGGAACTTACACATGTACTATATAATATTTATAACTATTTTCTGGATAAAAACTAATTTTGTTCTGAGTGTCTTCTGTGCTAATATTGTTTTCTATCATGTCTTTGAATTTCTGCTGCTTCCAACTGGGTTTCATTTTCCTCTCCTTTTCTGTGTTGATTTTTTAATTTTATTATAGGAAAAATAGTATACTAGAAACACATTTTCCCCTAAAAACTTAACAAGAAATGTCAAACCTATTATCAGCATTCTTTGAAGTGCTATACAGAGAGAAAATTAATTACACATTATAGAAAATAAAAGTCTAGTGACGTTCAATCAGTTTATTTAAGGAGAAGTGATTGATACTTCAAATATTTATCTATATCAAAGTAGAAGTAGCTACACAAATGCAATTTTAAATAGCATATATAGGACTTGGGAGATAGATTAGTAGTGAAAGACATTAAAATAGATAGTTATTAGCTATTGTAAATTCAACCATATTATCCTTGACAATCTATTGAGATCACATTGAAGTATTTCAGTCAGTATATTTTTGCTCAAGGTTACATATAACTGATCAATAAGAAAATAACCAACAGCAAAACTTAGTAGTAATTACTTTTAGTTTCACCCAGCATATCAGTTATAAAGAAAATAATACTTATTTCTTTACCGGAACTCAGTAACATGCCTAGTTTTATTATGACTAGAACAATTATTGACTAGTTCTTCTATGATCTTTTCATCTTATTAGTCAAGACTAAAAGACTATCAAGATCCAGAACATTTACATATTTAATTTGTGCAAAATCAGGCAATTAAATATCCTCCAATTGGTATAAGTAGGGACCTTTTACTGGCAGTAACTACAAATGCTAGGGAAAAGAAAAAAAGATATATGATGCAAAATACAGAAACATGGGAAAAATATTCCTGTCCCCAAATCCATTTATCCCAATCGAAATGGGGTTAAAATAACTATTATAACTTTTAACTATATAGTAGTTAAAAATCTATTTTAATATTTACGCTGAGAAGAAAATTAGGATAAATTTCCTAAGAATTTGTACTTCTAAACAAGTTTTCATCAGGTTTTCAGAATAATGTCACCTCTCTTTAGTCAGAAAACTAGAAATCAACTATAAAATTAGAAGTAATCTTGTAGAACAGAGAGAGCTCAATGGGTTCAGAGATTACAAAACATGCTTTGCAGGCAGAAAGAATGGGTGCAATCCCTGGCACTTCATAGTCTGCTGGGAATAGAAGAGATCCCTAATACCATAGCATATGTCCCCCCCCTACAAGCTGAATAAATGAAAAACTAAATAAAATTAATCTTGCATTTGTATTTATTAGTGAGGTCTAGATAAATCAAACAAAAATTCACTCCATAAGATTTCCTGTGATTCAGATTTCAAATGAGTCATGAGTGTAATTCTAAATAAAGTCTGTAAAACATTACCAAGTGCAAAAAGAAGAAACACATTATGAGGGAAAACCAGCAGAATAACAGATTTCAGAAACAGATCTGCAAAAGTGTCAGTGCTCAGTGTTTTCAAATATATGAAATAAGTGTTTACATAGTTAAACACATATAATTTGACTGTTTTCAATGAATCAAAATCTATAAATATTTGGATTGACATATTAAAAACAGATGCAAACTTAGAAAACTAAGAAAATCAAATTATATTGGTCAATTTAGTGGCAAATATAATAGCTGAATGAATGATGAAATGCATGGAAACAATGATAAAGGAATCTGACGCAAGTTTTGGGACCTGTGTTGGGTTATTATAATATGTTTTTCATTATCATTAAACTCATCTATCAAAAACTTTATAAGTCACAGTTATATAATTAAATAAAATATATGATAAAAAACATTTAATAAATAAACATCAGCATTTATATTAATAAATAGCAAATAATCACATTAATTAATATATGAATAATAAATATCAAACGTCAATGATTGATAGAGTTGTGTCAACAATTAATTTTGTTATGAACACATTAATAATTACTATCATTAATCAGATGAATTTAATTGTTACATGAATATTCAATATAATAAACAAAAATTTAAGAGACTAATAAAACCAATATAACCAAAACATAAAATATATAAACAAATGTGATAGTATTAGTATACATGCAACAGATTTCTCAAAAGAAAACTGATTAAATAATCTATGTATAGGCAAATTTTACATCCAATAAAAGAAAAAAAATTCATAAAATGTGTATTCAGAAATGGATTTAGGATATACAAATTTGAATTAGTTTATAGCTGATATCGTAAGAGAAAGTGAAAATAGTAGTATGTCTACTTTCAAAGAAAACGATAATGAATGTTTTCCTGTAAATACACTCTAGAAAAATAGCAATAAAATATAATCTTAATACTAAAAACGTTTTTAATATTAAAAACATTACAGAGTATTAAAATAAAGGTTCTCGATTAACTAATTACCTTAATATGATGTTGAAGAGAGTGATGTGAATCATTGTGAACTAAAAGAAACTTCTAAATCTTTTTTGCATGTAAATAAAGATAATAGCATAAGAAAATAATTTCTATATAAATCTTTATTTAAGCACCATGATTGCAAACATGTTCGTAATTGGGTTTCAGTCATAAACAGAATACCCCCCTCTTCACCAGTGCAACATTTCCACCACCAATGCCTCCCCTGACCCTGCCTGTATCGCAACAGGCAATCTACTTCTCTCATTCTTTAACATTGTCATGCTGTAATTTTTATCTAGACATGTCTAGGCATTTTTACAGGGTTGGAGAAGGCCATGTACTCAGGAGTTACTTCTGGCTCTGCACTCAGGAATTATGCCCGCTGATTTTGGGAAGAACATTTAGGATGATGGGGGTTAAAGAGAAGTCTGCTTTATGCAAGGCAAATGCGCGAACCACTGTACTATCACTTTTATCTACAATATTCTCTTTAAGTAGGTTTCTCTCTCTCTCTCTCTCTCTGTCTCTCTCTCTCTCTCTCTCTCTCTCTCTCTCTCTCCCTGCTCACAGGTTGCTAAGGAAATTTCTTTAAATCAAATTATTAAATTTACTTCAAAGAGAAGAAGTGTTTATTTGTATAAATATATAATTACAGAGGAACTATAATAGAGGATAAAAAGATAAATATTAGGGGCCAAGGTGGTGGCACAGTGGTAGGGCATTGCCTTGAACACAGCTAATCTAGGATGGACAAGGTTTTGATCTCCAGCATCCCATATGGTCCCCCAAACCAGGAGCGATTTCTGATCCCAGAGAGAGGAGTAATGCCTTAGTGTCACTGGGTGTGGCCACAAAATAAACAAACAAAAAGATAAATTTTACTCTCTAAATCTAAAAGTTTGGATTAATATCTTAAATATGAACATTAATCAATAAAAATAAAAGTAATATTCTTTTATTAGCACACTTCACTAACTTCAGAGGAAGTGCTTTATAAAATAAGTTCACTGTGTAAAAATATAACTCGAGAAAGAAAAAAATTTACTTAATTTCACAAAAGCATCTACCAATTATAAATAGCAAATCAGACATAATTATAAAGCATTGAAGGTGACACAGTACTAATGAAGAAAATATATTCTCTCTATTCTATATTAAGATTGAGTGGAATGTGTCAAATTAATATATCAAAGCAGTAACATCTCTATAAATAAGCAAAACAGTTAAAAATGCAACTAAGAACAAAAAAGGCAATACAATGCAAAATTATCATCAGGAGGATGAATTCTTAAGAAATGCAAGTTTCTTTGCAAAACTAATAGTAAACAATTGTTTTATGTTAATGAAGACTTAAATGAAGAAGAAATAGACTACATTCATGAATGGGAATATTTATAAGTTAACACAGTTGTCCTAGATTTTTTCTAAGTCATCTATTAAATCCCATTAAAATTCCAAGTTTTCTATAAATGTTGAAAAGCTGGTAATAAAATATAGGAATTTTCCGAGTCTAATATTTACAATATTGAAAAATATGAGTACTGAGAAGGTTTATTCTATTAACATGAAGTCACTGAATTGAGAATATTTTAGTTAGTCCCATCCTGATAAAGTAATTGAGAGCTAAACCCCTATCAATAGAGTCCAGAAAGCAGAAGTGTTTATGAGGACTTGATTTTGGAAGGAGCTATATTGCAGATCAGTAATCAAAGGCTGAACTCTGAATGGTTGTAGGACAATTAAAATCAACATAAAATAAAAAATTAAGTAAGAGGTTGGGGATAGGGTGTTTGCCCAGCATACTATATGGTCCCCTGAGCTGGTTATCAGGAGTGATTTTTGAATGCAGAGCCAGGAATAACTCCTGAAGGCTGCCAGGTGTGTACCCACCCTCTCCTAGACCGAAAGAAAAAAAAAAAAGTCTTATTCTATATCATGGTATGAAAATCAATTTCCACTAAATTAAATCTTAGTGAATATTATAGGCACTCTTATAATAGGATAAGAATAAAATTTTGGAGATTATCTTTATGACCTAGGGCAAACAAAAATTCCTTTAAGACAACACAAAAAATGCACACATCATAGACAATAATGTGAATACATCTGGAAAACAAAAATTAAGGACAAATTTTAAGCATAGTAAAATTAGAGAAATACAAGATAATGAAGTATTTGTTGTGAAATATACTGACAAAAGATTATACTCATCTTTAAATAGGTATCTAAAATAATAAAAAAAAATAATTGATTGTATTTTTAATCAATGGATGTGTGTTTCCAATCATCATGTGACTATTATTATGGTTATAGAAATATCATTAAATTAAGTTAGAGATTTATCTGCCTTTGTATAAAATATGGTCAAACCTAAATACCCAAACCAAAGTCAATGACAACAGAATCAAGAGACCCAAACTACAACAATCTATACAGAAAAGGAATCTGTTACACTTGCTGTCCAGGGGACTAAGGATGGAGTTATGCGATGCATGCTGGGAACTATGGTGGAGGGAGGTCAACACTGGTGGTAGGAATGGCCCTAAGTTTTTCTCACTATGTAGCTAAAATACAATTGTGAAAGACTTGTAATTCACATAGGTCTCAATAAAATGTATTAAAAATAAATCAATAAAAAGAAATGTATCTTCCCTATAATATTCTCTTAAAGAGTTTTATAAAATTGCATTAATTGTTCAAATTTTGGTAGACTTCTTTATTGCAACCCTCCATGCATCCTTCATATTTTTTGGAGGAAAAGGGGGATTTTAAATTACAAACTCACTGTTTTAATAATATAAGACCTTTCTGATTATGTCAGTCTATATGACCTTGGTTTGAGCTTAGAATTTCTAAGAACTGATCAATTTTTCTAAGGTATTGAATGACATTATTCCTTTAATGTTTTAATGGTTGCAAGATCTGTAGTATTATTCTGTATTTTATTTTTGATGTTGGTTATTTGTGTCTTCTTTCTCTTTATTGTTGCCAGTTTTGCTGGAGGTTTATTGATTTTTTTTCAAAGAACTCGTTTTTTTGCTTCATTGATTTTTTTTTTTTTGCTATTTTCCCCCTATTCCCCATATCATTGATCTCAGCTCTTATCTTCATTATTTCCTCCTTTCTGCTTGCTTACATTTATTTTTCTGACTTTCCCAGTTTTTATTTTCTTGAGATTGGAAATGAGGTTATTGATTTGAGACATTTCCTGTTCTAGTGAAAGATTCTCATGTGCTAGAAACATCTCTCTCAGAAAAGCATCATTTCAACAGATTCCCACATCGTTTTCTTCTGAGGAGTTGGTCTCTGGCATCGCTCATTTTCTATTTCTTGTATTTTGCCTATTAAACATATAGCCATTTAATCTCTAGGTCATAGGTTCTCAAACTTATTTGGAATATGCTATTCTTTGAAGAAAAAAATTGCTAAAGCGCCACTCATTCCTACAGAAATGTAATTCTTTTATAGAAAAGACAGAAAGAACGATCTCAATTGCTCCCAAGTTTACTACCACCCTGTGGATGGCCCAGTACACATATTTTTGTTTCTAAAAATTTCTTCTATTATGCAGACTATGCAATTTTCTATGTTCTGTCTTCAAGTTCACTTTATTTATTCTTATTTTGTGATTGAGTTCAGTGAGTTTACATTTATATTTTTGCTTTATAATTTCAACCTAATCACTATTTCTTTGTTAATTTTTAAATTTAATTTAATTGTAAAATTTTATTTGTATCAAGATTTCCTAATTTTTATTTGTTCCAACATAATTATTTTGGGGGAAAACTTTCTTTTAGAATATTGAGCTATGTTCGGGTTCACACCCAGCAATGCTTGGTAGACCATAGGGGATGCTGGGGACAGAACCCAGGTTGGCTATATAAATGAAAAATGCCCTACCTGTTGTACTATTGTTATGGCCCAACAAGACAAATTTTAATTGATTGTTGAAGAAGGAATAATTGCTTTAAAATTAGTTTTAGCAAGTCCTAGCATCTGATTCTTTGATATTGGCATTATTTACATATCTTTTTGCTTTCAAACCTTGTCTTTTTCATTCTTGGTGTGAAGATTTTCTTCTACATGTTTGACATGTGAACAGTTACATTTGACAACTCTAAATATTGTATTTTTATGTGGGGCCCACACTCAGTGGTCCTCAAAGTTTACTCCAGTCTTTATGCTCAGGGGTCTCTCCTGAAAGTTTTTAGGAGACCACTGAAGTTCTACAGATTAAATCAGTGTAGGTTGCAGGCAAGGACAGCACCTTAACTCCTGCATTGCCTCTCTTGTCTTCATAATATTGTGTTTTAAGAGGAATTCATTTGGTCCAGTCTTAAGAAGTAATCTTGGCTTATTTTTGGAAATACTGTTAATTTTACTTCTCAGGAACTATGAAGTTCTTTGGTCCATCTCATTTGTTAATGGGCTCTCTAATGCATTTCTACTTTTTAGTTGAGGTGTTGCAAAGGTTTTTCTCAGACAAAGCCACTAAATATCTTTTGTTGAAGAAGAAACTTAGTATGATTCTTACCTGAGTTCAGCAGTTGACATGTTTGAACAATGAAGAGCATCTCAACCTGAGCAGACAAAATAATTTCCTGCACCACTTGCTTGTTTGAATTTCTCCTGGTATTTCTGTCTACTGTTGATCCTCTAACTATATTTTTAAAAATCGTAAGAGAGAGAAACATCTAACTGAATGACTTCTCTCATCTATGGATTATAAAGAAATACAGTAAAGGAATAACAAATGCCTCAAGACAACAGAACTTGAGAACTTCTAGAGAAGAATTTACTTTCTAGGTATATGGGTGGGACCCACAAAGAGAATAGGTTGAGATTAGTGGGGGCAAGATTCTGGTGTAAAAGTTTGATGTTGAGATGTTAAAGGCATGAAGCTCTAACATTAGTAGTTTGTAAATCATCTTGCCTACACATTTTTAAAAAGAAAGAAAATAGTCATGGATCCTTGGAATCAAGAAATTTTTCTGCACTCATTGTATTCTGCCTCTCTTCCTAAGTCTGATACCCTCTCAGACCTCTTGAAGGGAAATATGTTTTAGACCAGTGGGAAAAACAAATTTCCTGGCTGAAACCTTTAGATGATGATCTCATTTGATCACTCTACCAGTATTGTCAAGATCTTTCGATATCATCAAGGAGATGCCAATTCATTCTGGACAGAGAAAATTCTGCTATTCTATTTGATTTTGATGTATCAGAGATTGGCGAGCTTGTTGGACCTGGATGACTTTCTGTTGGGTGGTGTTTCAAAGTAGGCTGCCATCTTTGTATGATCTTTACTTTTTCAGTAGATTATTTTGCTATTTACAGATTTTGTAACCAAACCTAGTAAAAGGGGCAAGGTCTTGAAGTTAGTTTGCATTTATTATTGTCTGTAAGCTAGAAAGTATTCTAGTTTTATATTCCTTCATGCAGTTGTCCAGTTTTTCCAGCACCATTTATTAAAGAGACTTCTTTTTGATAATTTATGGTATTATTTTCATGACAAATAATGCCTGATTTTTCTTTTTTGAAGCATGCACTCAACGATGCAGGTCTGGCAGTGTTAATGTTAATGAAACCTCGAAAATAGTCAGATGAAACTATTGCTATACCAAGCCATGCTCCTGGAACCATAATACTTAAAATCTGGGCCTTGAGCCAGAGTTCTACCTGTTGAACTATCTTCCTACTCCCAACACTACACATAGAAAATGTTTCACATAGTAGAAAATTTGAAGTCACTTAACAGGATGTCTCCACTTTCTTTTCTCAAAATTGCTATATTTAAACTCTTATGATTCTTATAAAATTGTATTTTTGCTAGATTTCCTTTAAAATATGGTGGCATTTTGATTGGTATTGCATTAGAACTACACACTGACTTTGGTAGAATAATTTTTTTACTATATTAATTATTCCACTCATGTGGATCAAATGACTTTCCAACTTGCATTGTTTCAATCTTTTAAGTTCTCTTTATACAGGTATTTAACCTCCTTTGTCAAATTTATTCCTAGGCATTTTTAATGCAATTCTATTGCTTTCTAATTTATTTTTTCCTGTAAATCATTTGTATATAGAATTGCAACAGATTTTGTATGTTAGGTTTGTAACTAGTCTCTTGTTGTATGCATTAATTGTTTATAATATATATTTAATGGAGTCTTTGGAGTTTTATCATAGCATCTGCAGATAATAATTATAATAATTTTCCCTTATTTCAATCTGCAATAATTTTATTTTGCAATTATTCCTAATTACTCTGGATAAGATACCTATCGCTAAATCAAATCGAAGTTGAGATGATGGACAAACTTGCCTTAATTTTATTTTAATTTTTATTGGGGCCGAAGTGAATTACAAATCTTTCACAGTAATATTTAAGGTACATAGTGACAATGAATCAGGGGAATTCCCATCACCAGTGATGTCCTCCCTCCACCCTTGTTCCCAGCATGCATCCCATATCTCCCTCCTTTACCTCCAGAATAGTAGTGTAACTGGTCCCCACTTGTACAGCTTTTGTGGATTAGATATAGATTCTGTTGTCGTTGACTTTGGGTTTGTTCAGGTCTGATCATTTTTTATTTGCACTAAATGTTCATGTGAGTGTCTGGACCTGGTACCATTCACCCCCCCACTCAATTTATGAAGCTGAACAAGATGATTTTTATTTAAAAAAACATTTAAAAAAACGTTCATATTTTTAGTAGTGTATGACATTATGACTTTATAATGCTTGCCTTCATTATGTGGCATTATTGAAATATTTATCACAAATGAAGCTGAATATTGTAAGATTCTTTATCCGATATATAATATTAGGTTAACAGTCTTGCCATTTCTTTTTAATATAGACTATTGCATTGATAAACTTATTGATGGTAATTTTACCTCCCCCTTTTTTGTGTCTGGCATAAACCACACTTGACCATGTGTATGTTCCCTTTATGCAATGTTTGATTTAATTTGCTAGTCTTTTGTTTAGAGTTTTTTTGAATCTTTGTCTATCATAGATATTAGTCTTGATTTTCTTTTTTTGTGATATTTCTTATATGTAATTTTGGCTTTGGGGTAATATTGGTTTCATCAAATTATTTTTTATGTTTGAAAATAGGCTCAACTTCTCATTAAAATATTTGGTAAAATTCATGCTAAAAGCCATCTGGTCCAAACTTTTTTGAGAACATTTGATTTGCTGTTTTAATTTCTATGCATGAAATTTTGGGGGGAAATTTGGTTTGGGGGCACACCTGGGTTACTCCTGACTATGAGCTCAGAAATCGCTCCTGGCTTGGGGGACCATAAGGGACGCATGGGGGATCGAACCCAGGTCCATCCTGGGTCAGCAGCATGCAAGACAAATGCCCTATCGCTTTACTATTGCTCCTGTCCCCATTCATGTCATTTTCTACAAGGTTTTGTTTCTCTTTTACTTTACTTTGGGTAGATTGTAATCGCCTAATCATTAACTATTTATCAGTCTTACTTTACCATACATGTTACTGGAATTTAATATTTGTTCAAAACTTCCTTTTAATGGAAGATTTAAATACAATTAAATGTGATCTACCAGGCTTTGACAAATACAAACCCTTATCAAGATGGGTTTGATCACAATTGGAGCTGGAACGGTGGTGCAAGCGGTAGGGCATTTACCTTAAACAAGGCTGACCCAGGAAGGACCGCTGTTCGATCCCCTTGCATCCCACATGGTTTTCGGAGGCAGGAGTGATTTCTGAGTGTTAGGCTAGGAGTAACTCCTGAGCGTCATCAGGTGTGACCCAAAACTAAACCAAATCAAACCAAAACAAAACAAAGAAGACAGATTATTATCATTCCATAAATTATTATCATTCCATAAATTTCCTTTATGTTTTTTCTCAGTTCAACACTGCAAATCCTCTTCACCACTAAACAACCCCTATATTGGTTACTTTCTCATTATAGCAGTTTATATGCATTGATTATCAGAAATAAAACATACGAATATATGAATATTTGTATTTAATTTTTTCAAGTTGCCAAATATTTTCTCATTTACAATAAGCATATAAGGCTGTCTTTTATAATTCTTTACATTTCTGTAATATTTTTTTATCATTTTTCATATTATACTTATGATTATTAGAAATTTTCCTCCCTTTAAAATATCTAGCTAGCACGTTATCAATTATACATATTCTTTTTAAAAACAAAACAGTTATTAGTTTCATTAATCTTTTTATGTTTCTCTTTTATGTCTGTCCTGGTCATTATTATTTCCCAATTTCAACTAGATTTTCATTCAATTTCCTCTTTTATTTTTTGTTTTTAACTATAGGGTTTAGTTGCTAATTGGTAATTTTTCTTGGTTCTTTATGAAAGACTATATTGCTATTCATTTCTTTTTTAGTAATGTTTTTGATATATTCCACAGAGGCTGATTGCAATTTTCATTCTCATGTGTTGCCACCTTTTTCTTTATCTCTTTACCTGGTAAAACTACTTTTCATTTTTATTTTCCTTCATTCTTTCATTATTACTTATATATTTTTGTTTTTGTTTTTGTTTCTGGGCCACACCCGGCATTGCTCAGGGGTTACTCCTGGCTGTATGCTCAGAAATAGCTCCTGGCAGGCACGGGGGACCATATGGGACACCGGGATTCGAACCAACCACCTTTGGTCCTGGATCGGCTGCTTGCAAGGCAAACGCCACTGTGCTATCTCTCCAGGCCTATTACTTATATTTTTATGGAGGCTTACAAAGTGAATAGTTAGCCTGCTTTGAAGGCACAATATTAACACATCATAGTTTAAAAGAGTCACCATAATAGTTTAAAATATTTTTGTACCAGAGACTTTTGGATTCTTCAGCCCACTCTCCCCACCTAGTAATACAAATTTGTGACCAGTGTTTGATTTGACTCAGAGAGGGCGGGGGGGGGGGGGGCTTTGCAAATTTCTCAATGTTTCTCTAATATTCCAAATAATATGCTTTTTTAACTTACTATGCAACTTTATTAAAAGGCAGAGATTGTCACTTGAGAGTAGAAAACACAATCTAAATACAAAAATATATAATATAAATTCAAAGTTAAAGATAGATTGAAAGTAATAGAATAAAATTTTTCTATTATAATTCAATAATTCTTTTATTTATATATAAAATCTTTAAGCACCATGATTTCAAGCATGATTGTGGTTGGGTTTCAGTCATAAACAGAAAACCCCCTTCACCAGTGCAACTGCGTTAGACTATATTACATAGAAATTAAGAATACCCCCTAATGAATCCTGGCTTCCTGGATGTTCACTAGATGTTTGGTATCTGCCATAACCACCATCTATCATCTTTCAGCACTGGATCACAGAACTCTGATCTGAAAGTTTCCTCTTATTGGAAAAAGCATCTAAGTTTTGTGTCTGTCCTTTCTCTGAATCATGATCTCTTTCTCACAAGTCATGGGCCCTTGAAGTCTCTAGGAGATTTTTTGCACCTTACCCAATTCTCCCACTGCCTTTCCCTGGGAGCATTCTCCAGCCCTCTGATCCTTTTCATGGCTCAGCATTTCACTCTACTCCTATTTTGTTGAAAATGCAGGGATAAGTCCAGTATCTCTGCTCAACTGCCACCTTACTGCAATAGACTGTTTTATTTATTCCAGCTAACAAGATGCATAGTAAAGATGTCTTCTATCATCCTTTGTTAAGTACATGCTAACAATACTCTGTGAGGTTTACCTTGCTAAACAAGTACAACTGACATGATTATTTATGATCTAATTAAAAGTCATTATTGTTGAATTAAAACTTGCTCTGAAAATGGCTCTGCTCTAAAGAATCAAGTTTATCCTAATACAATGGCACCTTTCCCAAATATTTTCCATTCAATAGGGCTATCTTTAATTTTCTCTACAACTTAGTAATATTTTACATACAGGATATATGAATAAACCTTTTTTGTTGTACTAGATGAGTCTGACAGACTGAAAGAATATATTTTCATAGATTAGCTATAAATCTTCAGTGAAGCCACATCATTCTTATTGAGATATTAGAAATGTAAGTTTTATTGACTCCACTAGGTTTAAATTAGGGAAATATATATATATATATATATATATATATATATATATATATATTGTTAGTGCTCCATAAATAATACTAGATAATTGTGTAGTGTAACTGGTGATTATAGCCATGAAGAATATCAAACCTTTCTTAACCTTTTAGCTTTCACCTTGCTTCTTATTAGAATGATGTGTCTCTACTTAAAAATTCAATTTCACTCACCCAGATGGTTTCAATCAGACATATAAATGTATAACCAACTCAATTCTTGTTTTTATTTGTGGGCCACACCTGGTGGTGCTCAGGGGTTGTTCCTGGCTTTGTGCTCAGAAATCACTCCTGGCAGACTCAGGGGAGCATATGAGATGCCGAGATCAAACCCGGGTATGTCCATGTAGGCCACATTCAAGGCAATTGCCCTACCAATGTGCTATCAATCCAGCCCCATCAATTCTTAAATTCATTTTAATTAACAGTGGTGAATATTGAATTTTCAACAATGCTTCAGCAAAACTCACACTACTTTATTATTATTATTATTATTATTATTATTATTATTATTATTATTATTAAAAAACACCAGTGGTTCCATCTGGGCCTGGGCTTTTGTTTTTTGGCAGACATTTGATTACCGTTTTAATTTCATCAATGGTGATGGGGGTGTTTAGATATGCTACATCCTCTTCCTTCAACCGTGAAAGATTATAAGAGTTCAAGAATTTATCCATTTCTTCCAGGTTCTCATTTTTAGTGGCGTAGAGTTTCTCAAAGTAGTTTCTGATTACCCTTTGAATCTCTGTCATATCAGTAGTGATCTCTCCTTTTTCATTCCTAATACGAGTTACCAAGTTTCTCTCTCTCTTTCTTTGTTAGGTTTGCCAGTGGTCTATCAATCTTGTTTATTTTTTCAAAGAACCAACTTCTGCTTTCGTTGATCTTTCGAATTGTTTTTTGGGTTTCCACTTCATTGATTTCTGCTCTCAGCTTTGTTATTTCCTTCTGTCTTCCTATTTTTGGGTCCTTTTGTTGAGCACTTTCTAGTTCTGTTAGCTGTGTCATTAAGCTACTCAGGTAAGCTCCTTCTTCCTTCCTGATGTGTGCTTGCAAAGCTATAAATTTTCCTCTCAGTACTGCTTTTGCTGTGTCCCATAAGTTCTGATAGTTTGTGTCTTTATTGTCATTTGTTGCAGCACTATTTACCATAGCAAGACTCTGGAAACAACCAAGATGCCCTTCAACAGACGAATGGCTAAAGAAACTGTGGTACATATACACAATGGAATATTATGCAGCTGTCAGGAGAGATGAAATCATGAAATTTTCCTATACATGGATGTACACAGAATCTATTATGCTGAGTGAAATAAGTCAGAGAGAGAGAGAGAGAGAGAGAGAGAGAGAAACGCAGAATGGTCTCACTCATCTATGGGTTTTAAGAAAAATGAAAGACATTCTTGCAATAATAATTTTCAGACACAAAAGAGAAAAGAGCTGGAAGTTCCAGTTCACCTCAGGAAGCTCACCACAAAGAGTGATGAGATTAGTTAGAGAAATAACTACATTTTGAACTGTCCTAATAATGAAAATGTATGAGGGAAATGGAGAGCCTGTTTAGAGTACAGGCGGGGGTCGGGTGGGGATGAGGGAGACTTGGGACATTGGTGACGGGAATGTTGCACTGGTGATGGGTGTTGTTCTTTACATGACTGAAACCCAAACACAAATATGTATGTAATCAAGGTGTTTAAATAAAAAAAAACACCAGTGGTGATAAGTCTGTCCTATCTATTGAAAATTAATAAATTTATCAGAGTTGAATGGTGTCAGCTATAGGATTGTGGGTAATTTATTTTGATGATTTTTTTTCTTCTCATACAATGTTATGGTTCACATGGGAAGTCATGCCAAGTTGTACCAAGCCACTCTGTCTCCATTAGCCTTGCAACAGGAGGTCTCCAAGTGAAATATTTCATCTGTCTATATGATTACAAGAATCAGGATGTGGTGAATTTTCAAAGACCCCATCTCTGTGATGTGTCAGCTCTTTGCCTCTGGTGACCCCTACTCCAGTGATAACTAAATCACCGTGATGATGTTCTAGACAGCACAAGCTGGATTACGGGTATTAGGACTAATCTTCTGATGATACCACAGGTGGCCAAAATATAGTGATCAAATTGTAAGTTGATTTCTAAAGAATTTCAGTTAGCCAAATATTAACCGTTAGAAAGATTTTAATGAAAATGCAATGTTAAATATAAAATAATTCAAGTAGATAATGTTGTCATTGTTATTAGTTATAATCTATTTCTCCTATTTATGTACATTTTTAGTTGTGTTTGGTGACAACTACATATGATTCTAGGAAAAGAGTTATTTTAATTACTGTTGGATAAAATAATTTTTTTAGTAATGGTAAGATTATCTCAACCTTCATTTCCACTCCCTCTTTAGTTTCTTAAAAGCTCTTAAGGAAGACATTGTAAACTCATTCAAAGCTTATTACTCTAAGGTCAGGAGAAGCCTGGTTTGAAAGATGATGGGATTTAAGTTGGAAGAAATGTAATTGCAAAAATTATGCTTCATCTTCAAAGAGTGCAGAGGAAAAAATAGTGCTCATTGTTACGCTCCAAGTCACAGCGCACGTCTCATGCAAAGATCTTACTCTCAGTGTATTTGACAGAATTTAATTCTTTGATGTTGGTTTTTCTGAGATATAAATGACATACAATAAAATTCACCCTTTAGCTGCACTGTTCTGTGCCTCTTGACAAATGCTTAGTGATCGTCTCCTCCATCTATAAAAATAGCTCAGTCATTTTCATCTGACCAGAAAATTTCTTCAATCTCTTTTATAGTCAGCTTCTCCACACCTTAAACCAAGGTAACTTGCTATTATTTTCTGCCCTCATAGTTTTACTATTATTAGATTATTATACAAATAAAATGATACAATATTTAGCTGGGTTTACATTTCATTGCTTCCTTCCCAAAGTTTAATGTCTTTAAAATACACGCATCTTTATATAATTTTCCACTGAAGCCATAAGGTCTCCATAAAAAAATTCATGGCTCTGCCACTTCTGCTATCTTCTCCACCCTTTTCCATCTTTTTATTTTTGTTATGCATAGAAATTCTGTTATGGGATATTCCATTCTTTGACTCCAGTATTATTGTTTGAAATATTCTACCAAGGACATTTTAGTTATTTTCTACTGTCCATAATTACAATACTGTTTCTCTGCATATAAAATTATTCTTCCCTAAGAAATTGTATTTTTTGAATAAGTGGGATTGCAGGACTTAATTTAATTTTGGGGGGGGGGGCACATAGAGTGATGCTCAGGGGATTGCTCTTGGCTATATGCCCAGAAATCACTCCTGGCTCAGGAGCCATATGGGACACCGGAGATCAAACCCAGGTTTGTCCTGGGTCAGCTGCGTACAAGACAAACATCATACCACTGTTCTATCACTCCAGTTCCAGGATTTAACTTTAAATACACTTTAAATTGGTAATTAAAGATATCGTCTGCCAAATTATTTTCCAACTAGGTCATACCAAATGCTTTACTAGCAGAATTGCTCCATATTTTGGAATATATAATAAATAATTCAGGTTTTTTAAATAATTCTTAAATTCTTTAGCCATTCTTTAATCATTTTTAACTTTTTAATCATTTTAAAGAATGGTTAACCAATCTTTAACCTGAATCTCATGGAGGTTTAATTTTCATTTTTCCAATGAAAGAGCATCACCAACCATTACTTAGCCTCTGTATAGCATCTCTAATAAAATGACTTCAGAAGCCCTTTGCCCATTTAAAAATAAATGGACACAATAAAAAATTAATAAGCTGATTTTTATTTTTTTCTTGAACAATTAATGATTGAAAATTCTATATATGTCTTGAAAACCATCAGTTGATAGTCATGTATCTATCACAGAGATGCTATGAAAATATTTCCTATTAATTGATGTTTCCTCCATTGTGTCTGCTCTCCCCAAGGCCAGTAATAAATAAATCAAAGAGTAAGAAGTTTTGAACTTGGGTAAAGTTCAATTTTGTGGTTTTCTTTGATGTATTACTATTTCCTAAAAGTTTAAATCTTCACTGAACACAAGTTCTCACTGTGCAACGGAAAATCAGTATTCAGTATCCTGAGGAGGATGACAAGGCAGGGTGAATGGGTCAACACAACAGAGTTAGAGAAGGTGGCCTCCATAATCAGGCCCATCCTCCATGTAAAGACAAGGGAGGAGAGAGAATTGACCCACAAAGCCTGACTACATAGAGGTGAACAGACATATAGTGTCCATAAAAGGCAGACCAAGTTCATTGTAAGGATGGAGTAAAGACTTCAAGGATCAGTGCAGTAAGTCCTTTCTCTGAATATCTGTCCCCTGGTGACAGGTATCTAGCTAACATGATGAGGTTGAGGAGATCTGAGAGAAGACAAAGAAACACAAATTCCCCAATTTCTCTTTGGGTGCAATTAATCCCTGAGCTGTTGAGGTTAAATCTTTCTTTTCTTTCTTTTTCTTTTTTCTTTTTTTTTTTTCAGGCCACACCCGTTTGATGCTCAGGGGTTACTCCTGGCTAAGCGCTCAGAAATTGCCCCTGGCTTGGGGGGAACCTTATGGGACATCGGGGATCAAACTACAATCCTTCCTTGGCTAGCGCTTGCAAGGCAGACACCTTACCTCTAGCGCCACCTCCCCGGCCCCAGGTTAAATCTTTCTTAATTAAAATATCCACAGGCCTTACGCTCTGTTTTTCCAAGTGTGAATTCAGGACCATCTTCTGCATCAAAACCATCTGGACAGTCATTCAATGTGCCCATTCCTTGGTCAAGCCTCAGGCTATGGAAAAAATATTACAAGAGGTAATGAGAAGTTCTAGGTTTTGTTTTTATTTTCAGTTTCTATAGGCATTCAGAAGACTGTGCAAGAACTCCACTGACTTAAGGTATAGCAAAAATTGGACATTTAAGAATTAGAGAAAGAGGAGTTACAGAAAAAACAGGTGAGTATTGTCCTGGTATTTTGCCCACAGATAAATTATTTTAGGGGCAGGAATTGCATCTGACTTTAAGGTTAATAAATCTGCAGTATTTACAGGAGAAAACTCAAAAGGTTGATGTTTGATAAATAATTGAAAGTAATATTTTAAATATATCCTTCTACATCTGTATATTATATTACATATGTAATTATGGTGATATAAATATATATAATATTCAATAATTACATTAAATACATACAATCATCATAAATGGTATAGGTAGATAATGATCTCGATTGGTAGCTGTACAGAAAGTCGTTTTCACCAGGAGAATCAGTAGCTCTGGAAATAATAGAAATACAATAACTAGGGATAGAGAGATAGTACAGGAATAGGGCCTTTGCCTTGCACGTGGCCAGCAATAAACCAACAGATGGGGGTTCAATTCCCAGCATTTCATATGGTCCTTCCAGCCTGCCGGGAGTAATTTCTGAGTGCTGTCGGGTGTGACCCCAAACCAAAACAAAACAAAAGAAATATAATAACTAGAATACTATTTTACTAGAAAATTTTAAAAGAATCATATTATATATTGTATCTTTTGAGGTGGAAGCTGAATTTGTACAATATATCACAAACTTATAAGGTGTATAGACTATCTACAATATCCCGTTACAATAATATGAAAATTATTTGTATTCCAGTAACTGAGACTCAGGAAATCTTCTGATATAAATGGTCCTATACTTAAGTCCTAATAAAATTCCAAACAGCTATTTCTTGCTTTTCTTTCTTCCCTAGAGTATTACACAGTGCTTATTCATCATAATTTATTTGTAATTTTCTGGTTCTACGCCTTAAATGCATATGTACAATGCAAGAGAAAGTTTAGTCTTGTTTGCAAAGTTCTCTTCAGAATAAAAACCAGAATAGGGATATACTTTGGATGCTTCAATAGGAAGTGGTTGTAAATCTGAGAATGCCCTAAAAAATAGTCATCATAGGCCATTATAGTTTCAGCAAAAAAACTAAAACGAGTAGCAAGACAATTCTCCTTAAAACGCAATAGGGTGAGAAAGGGCAGATTAAGTAGGGGGGCTGGTTGTTTCTTTTCCACACACCCAAGGAAGGGGGAGACCTTTTCAAATGCCCACCAAACCCCTTCTTGGGTAATTTTGCTTCTGTGATCTCCTTCCAACATCTTAAACCAAACAACACCCAACCTTAGATCTGTTTTTGTATCATAAAAAAGAAAAGGAATAAATCTTATGACAACCAGCCCACAATACTATCGAGTTTGTTTGGGGCCTCAATTTTGCACAAATGAGTGAGGTGTTCAATGAGCTCGTGACCCCAATTTTTTTTTCTCCAGTCATGAAATTCCTGAGAGCAGAGTCTTCTGCAGCTCAGCAAAATCTATGGCATATTTTTTTCCAAGCTCAGCTGGTACAGGACTGAAAAATCTCCTGCACCCTGATTCTCATCTGGTAAGAATATTTCTACTTCGGATGACTTGCACACCTTGATCTCAGGGTGCGTTCACTCCCTCCTAATCACATTCACAACCCTGGCATCCTCCATACACCCCACTGTGGAAAATGCACAGTTAAACAAGTACCCCCTATTCTTCCCCCACACAGCCCCAGCCTGAATTTGGAAAAAGCTCAATTTTCACTTCCCCTGGGCACTTAGAACAGCAGAAAGGAAGAATGAAAACTGCCAAAATGCTAATCATGGAAGAGGGAAAAAATAATAATAATAATAATAACAAGATCCAGATGGGACAAAGTGGACATATTTCATTTATCCTGGGAAACTCTACAGTATATCATTTGTGAGGCATAATACACCCAGCCCTGGCCCTTTATAAACAAACACTATAGAGGCATATGCCACAAGATTATAAACAGAGTTTAGCTATAAATTTGATGGGGCCTTACACTGCATGCTGCAAACGAGGCTCTGGCTTATACAGCGGAATCCAGGGGCTTCAGTCTGTTCCCTTGGCTCTTAATCAACTCTGTCATCTCAGCTCACCCAAAGGAGCTCGATCCCAAAGGACCATTCACCCTAATGAAATTAAGATGCTTTTCATACCAAAGAGTCTAGGACTCACTTTGCCTTTGCTCAAGTCAGGTGTGGGCAACCTTGTAACAGGATTTCTGGAAAGCTGGACAAGTGCTTCTCAATCTTCATTGGAAGCGACTTAATAAGTAAATACAAAGAAATGGTTCCTAGCAGTGTCTGGCTCTCCTTTCTCAGTTTCAGTCCTGGAGAGTCAGGAGACTGGGGAAGGGCTTTTACAAAAGTCCATCTTTTGCAAGGACATTGCTCCAGTGTCTCTGCAATAATTGTCCCAGGTAATAAATAAAGCCAGAGAAACTATCAAGTCAATTATTAGGCAATTGCGTTTAGGAATATGGAATGCTTGAGTCCCTTTTCCAGATATCTTCAGGAAAGAAATGGTTTCACGAGTATAATATCGATACAATAAACTGTAATAAGTCACTTTAATTAGTGTATGCCCAGCACTGTATTGTGAATAATTCTATGCATGGGACACAAAAGGAGATGTTGAATAACCAGGTTTTTACACTGGAAGAGTCCCACGTTATCCCCATAATCTCTCACCTGTGGCTTCAGATAGGTTAACAGTGTGTGTATGTGTGTGTGTGTTGTTATTGTTGTTGTTGTTATTGTTCATTTCCAGTGCCACTCCTCAGTGTGTGATCTAAGAAGGAACATAGCCAGAATGTCATGAGGGTACCAGACTTATGGCAAGTTAACTAAACATTTAGTTTCATGCAAATTACCCCAACATGCCCATGATTACAAAAATTAAGGTCAAAGAAAAAATGTCTACAAGTGGGACATAGGATGGGAAAGAAAGAGGAAACTGAGCAAGTCAGACCAGTGAGTTTCCCTTGGTGTCACTCAGTACATAAAAAGTCAGGTCCTGTCTGCTGCAAGGGGTCACTCCACCCACCAGCCCCTTTCCAGTAAAGATTGCACTGATGGGATAATGGGAATGATAAAGCAGGAAAGGCCTCTTTCCCCATTTTAGCATTTTATTATGAATTACTTTTCCATTGCCCTTTCATTTTTGCTTTCTTCAAATATAGTTCCACACTAATGACCCTTTAATGTACCTAATTTGCACTCCCCCCCACACACACACTAATATAGAGCACTGTCTATTTAATTATCTTTTGTTCTTCCGTTCTTGGATCCTCCAATCTACTTACTTCCAAAATTAATGACTATGTGGAAGATCAGGCACTTTGAGAGCAGTTGTCTTGTTAGGGTCAAGAGTCAAAGAATGAGACTACACAATTGAAATAAAGCAAAGTACGACTTTATTCCTTTAGCCACAAGCCCTAAACTGGCTGGCCAGGACCAGCTCCTAGAAGAGGTGACCCTCTTCCCAAGTCACAATCCAATTTATATAGGCAAGGGATGAGGAGGTTCTAGCTTCTGATGATCTTTAAAACAATTGACTTTGTCTAGGGTACCTTCCTACTGCTCCCTTTTGTCCTTTCCAGATAAACTACCTAGTCTTTCTACCAGGTCTATCTACCTGGCCAGATATTTTGGGGCACCGTTAATGAAAGCTTAGACTTGAGAGAGAGAAGCCTAAATGATTTAGAACATGTGGCCCTTTTCAAAATGGCACCCCTTGTTCAGGACCCAGGTCCTCACAGTCTATATTCATGTGAAACCAACTAGACAAAGAACTACGCTATATATGTTGATATATTCTGTTTGTTTTTAAATGCTATTTTTAATGTTCTATTGTTAGTAACAAATCACCCATTGCAATAAAGTCTAAATCTAAATTAGTCTTGTTATCCTTGTCCAAATCTATGATGGTCTGAATGTGTGTTTTTAAGTCAAACTCTCAATATCCTTGTCCAAATATTATGAAGTTATTTGGAAATTGGACCTCTGGGAGATTAGGTCACAAAGGTGAAACTTCCATGAATGGAATCCACACTTTTGTAAAAGAGGCCAACTGACCTGGGATTTCTTTTTTTTCTCACTATGTGAGAAAAGGAAAAGTCAAAGAATAGTGTGCAAATTGGGAAGTAACTACCACCAAATTCCACTATCCAGGCCCCCTGATATTGAACTTCCAGATATAAGAATAATGAGAACTATGGCACTAGAGAGACAGTACAGATATTGATATATTCTTTGCATTCCATTCACCTGAGTTCAATCACATGCATTTAATTTGGTTTCTTGAGCTCACTGGCAAAGCTTCCTACGTACTGAGCCAGGAGTAACTCCTGAGCTTCACTGGGTGTGGCTTTAAAACAAAGCAAACGGAGAATAATGAGAACTAAGTTGTGGATGCTTATAAGCCATAGTAAATATAAGGGTGTTGGTTTACAGCTTAATTTCACCCAAAACAAAGATATTCCCTGGTTTCCTTGTATTTGTTGGTTTACAACTTTTTTTTTTCACCCAAAACAGAGAATATCTCTACTTACTGTCTTGTTCTACTTGTCAAAAGCCTAACTTTTAGGGTGAGACTGGCTCAAAATGGGCCTTGTGTCCTTGTTCTCAAGCTGTCCTTGACCATGACCTCGTGTGTTTCACCCTCTCAGTCTTGGCATGGCTTATTTCCTGCAGCAAACCCTGCTTCAGATCCATTTCCTTTTAGTGGGATTAGAACATGTGAAGCCCAACTAAAGGTTGTTGTTAAAGCCCAAATTTATTTAGGATTAAGTTGTAACTGAGATAAGAATCAATGGCTATCCTCCTCCAAAACCTTTAAATCAAAATCCTTCAAATCTGAGATATAAAATAGAGCTTTATATTTTGTTTCAGTATATCACTTCTTGGTAGAGGCCTTTGGATGGATTGGTCCCCATTATTGTCTTCTAATTATATGTCTCTTGATTGGTTCCTTTGGTTTATATGTTAAAAAGATGTTTCCTCATTGCCTCCTCATGTAGCTTTTTCCCTTCCCCTTGGGGGAGGGCTTTGTTTTCCCAATAAAGACTGCTATGGAGGCCTGGATGAGAGGCTACCATCTTGTTTCCTGGTTCCATGTGGTGGAGCAACTGGCCTGTGGGTAGACAGCTGGTGATGTGTGTTTCAGGCCTGCTATTTCTTCCCAACCATGTGAGAATCATTTTCTGAGTTAAAATTACTGCTGGATCTGCATCTATTGTCCTACCCGGATTTGGGGTATGAGGATCCCTCTGGGGATTATGGAACACACAACCCACCAACCATTTCTCATCAACTTAAGGTCCACATTGTGCTTACTTTTCCTAGTATAGAAAATACAGCCTGTAGCCCAATTAGTATCTCTACTCCTAGTTCTTCTCTGCTGCATCTGACTTCCAACATGGTCCATGTTGGGCTAGGGAGCATCTTTTTCATGGTATTGTCTTTATAGTCTCTCATCTCATCTGCTCCCTAGTCTGCGATGCAGGCAGGCAGCTATAAAGGATGACCTTTGTTCTGAATTTCAGAAGTTAATCAGCTCTGGCTTTCCACCAATTTCTACCATCCTACTATGAAGCACTGGCAATGCTTATCTGTTTTTGTTTGCTGAACCAGAACAAGAGAAACTTGATGAGCTTTCTGAGAAATGAAAAAGTTCTTGTAGGGTGAAGAGATAATCCTTCCCACAATGTGTAGAACTTAACATATTCTCTGTGCCTCGAGTATATAATTATGTGCTCTTAGATCTCTATATCTAGTCAGGAAGTCCACTATTTCCTCTCTATCCTTAATGAAGTTGGGAGAAGGAAGATGGTACAAGAACCCTCTCTGAAACTTTCCTTTATTTTTCTCCTATCTTTTGATATTTTTTTGGGTGGAAAATATGATGTAGATTGTAGGGATTAAAAGCACTGCTCTTATTTTGCAAGCTCCCAAATTCTATTTTATTCCTTGGTCTAGTCTTTTTTTTATTTGAAAGTAAAAAGTCAAGATTTTAGTCTTCTGTTTATTGCCATTTTAAACATGATTATCTTTCCTAAGACAGTGCTGGAAGAATGCCTTGTTCTACTGTGGCTAGAGCAGGGTCAGGATGAGGACTAGAAGAAGACTAGAGATACATAAATAGTGGTTAAATAATCGAGAGTGATACATCAAAATAAATCAAATAATTTCTCACCACACTGATCTCATCTAAACATATTTTTAGGTTTACTCACAAGAGTACAAAGGATGGCAGAGTCAGTGGATGGGGTCAATGAGTGTGTGAACTACATTAATGAATTGGCTGTTTTTAAATGTGCTTTAAATTTAGGTTTTTCTTTAGTTTCCATAAACCAATTATATTTAATTTCACAGAGCCATAAACTACATGGAACATTGAGCAGACTAGATAATAAGTACAAGAAAAAGTGCAGATCACTTTTGTTTTGGAAATTTCAAGGCTTGAAAGTCTATAAACAGTACTTGAAGACCAGCCGTGGCTGTTAATCATGTCTCCATTAGCGGTTTCTAATTCATTTTAATCGCAGGCATAGCAATTTTTATTTATTTATATGATACATTTTCAATCTCTGCACAAATTTTTTGTCTTATTTTTTTCGTGACTGCTAATTACTTGCCCTGTACCTTGGAAGCTAGTTAAATCTACATCCTCTAGGTCGAGAAAACCTTGAGTTCCATTTCCTTCATGATGGAGAGCATCTGGGGATAAATCCACAAATTTGCAATACATGCAATATAACGGAAAGCACAGTCCCTGGTGAGAAAGAGAAAACAGAAGTTGAGATCTGGGGCTGGCTTTCCCCAAAGCTCAGAAGAAAAGAAATAGAAGCAATTAAAAAAGAAAATAAGTATCCCATTCCACGGGTCTATTTTAGGCACATTAGAGATAGAAAGGGAAATTCCAAACCTTACTATCTAATTTCAGCATTTGCTCATTGAACTTCCAGATAGTCAAGTACCTAAGAGTTAGTAATAGGTTCTGGTGAAAATACATAACAATATTATGGCATGCATAGAAGTAACAAGTAGGATAAAATGGAAAGATGTTGACTACCGTATATATCAAAATACTTATATTTTTATATTTACACTTTATATATACTTAATTAAAATTATAAAATATTCAAATATATTATCTATAAAATACTCATATCACTGGTTTATATACACATTATATGATGTTGCAAATATTATATTTATATATGTTATTCAGTATTTCAGTAAATATCTATTGTCTTCAGTTCACAAAATACAAAAATAGACATAATCTCTGCGTTTGCTAAATTCACTATATTGTAATCACTGTACATTTTATTCATTTTACAAAATTTAATAAACTCAATCCTGTTGTACAGTATATAGGAGAAGATCTGGAGTTTTATGTTCTAAAATGTCATTTTCCAATAATGAAACTAATTGGGTGTTGGCAACATCTACAGGAACCTCCATCTAAATCTGTACAATGATGTGAGATTGGTAGTAAATAACAATAAAAAAATTATGTAATAAAATGACTTTTCACAATAAAATTGAGCCTCTGTATAACCCAGTTGGATATCTGGATCTGCCAATATTCATGAAACGGGTAACTGAGTTGTCAGCAGACAAGTAGAGTAAAAACCTAAGAATCCTTGATAATCAGTTCTATAGGATGCTAGATGAAAATGAGAGTTGAAGGAAGAAACAAGAGGGAGAAGGTGTGATGAGGAAAAGGCTTTCTGAGAACAAGTTGAACATAGTGAAGTTGTTTCACATTTAGAGATGAGCAAAGGAGGAGTTGAAGGAGTTACTTCCAATACAAATTAGTGGGTAGAAAGAGAATTCCAAATTGACAGAAACAAACCAATATAAAATGATTCAAAGTCAAAGATAAGGTAATAAGAAGATGTGGCGGTGGGAGATAGGGGAATGAGGTTGGAGAAAGAGTGGGTGCCCCAGTAGAAAGTCTTTGTAGAACACTTGAGAATTTCTGCTCAAATTCTCAGTCACTAAGGTAACATCAACTGGCTTCTAAGTTCCAAGAATCATGTTTCTCACTTTGCTGAAATTATACTAGATGGAATCAATAAGAAGAGCCAAGGTTTATTTAGGAGATTGCTCTACTTTATTGTCAATAGCTTTATTATATCCTCGACTTACAACTATTTATATCAGGGTAAACTAGTCCTACTTTTATTTTTTAAAAAATAGAAATATTTGTTCCCAACTGCTTTGTGTAGATTCTATTTTAATACCTCTCTCATAAATTATGCAAAAATCCATGTCATGAGTATTCAGTGCAATCGTCATTTTTTGCAAAGTTCAGATTATGCTGTGATATATTGGGGAATAGATAACAGTGCAAGGAACAGATAAAAGGGATAAAGGGGAGAAAAGATGCTGGGGGAAAAATGAGAAAAAAAAAACATCACCACAAAACCCCTGAACAGCACAGCATTTACCAACCAAGTTAATGTTAACTATAGCAGGTACTATGGCTTTTTTAAAATACTAATTATTTGGGGATACTAATAGACCACATTAACTTGGCAGGCACAGAGATGCTTGTGAATAAGAGAATTATTTAACTCAATTTATTCTTTTTTTGTCTACTTAGACACCATATGATAGGAATTCCTTTTCTACACATTGGCACCTGCAATATTATCTTCTATAAATACTACAAAATGGATTTTCTCTTCCATTCCAACCAGGAAACTTCATTACATCGTCTCTGAGGAGCTCGAGGAGAAATAAGTTTGTAACAGCACCAGCACTGTAACAACCTCTAAATCGGTGGCAAACTGACTAATTTGAACCAGAAATTCATCCTCATCCGACAGCAGATTGGGAAAGAATAGTAATTGTTAAAAAAATCAGCACATGTTCTCAAAATAATTTTGACTTTACTACAGAGACAAAGCAGGTGGGACACCACCAGCCCCCCAACCCCCTCACTTGCAAAACATTATTGTGGAAAAATGCAAAATAACCCATGTGTGAGTCAAAGATGGAATTTGGAAAGTGTAGGCAATTTTCAGTTTGCCTAAGGTAAGCAAAATTTCCACAGTCAACTGCTGACTAAATGGATTAGCAAATTTAAACATTTTCAGGTTAGGGAAAAAGAAGAATTTGCAAATGAACTGACAATAGATTTAACAGGTTTTAGCTAGGGGTAATTTAAAATTTTGAACAGCTCTTGCCTAGGAAATGGGAGATTTTGATGCAAGCACTAGTATCAGATCAGCTTTGCTATTACTTACTACAGACCCCTGGGTTTACTGACGTTCCAAATGATTGTTGATTATTTCAGCATATTTCTAATTGGGTCACAAAAATAGATGCATTTCCTCTAACAAAGTTTTATGCATTCTGCTTTTTGTCATCTGCTATTCAAAATATAAAACTGTGTCATCTTTGTGACACAGTGGAACCATTCAAACTACAAGGTGAAGTAAATTCAAATATGGCCTAAAATGTTTTTACTCATGGAAATTATATATTGCACACATAAATATTTATTCAAATATTAGTAAAACCAATTGGATTTTCTATACTATGACTATGAGGTTTTTTCCAAAGTATATCACACAAACTCTTCATTGAAATAAATCATTATATCATATTACAGGTAAAAATTTTACCCATGTGATTCAATGAGGGGAGATTTTAGATAACTTTGTTGTATATAAGGTTGTGTCACAGGAAATGATATTTAAATGATCATAATAAATATAATTTATGTATCTTACTTCTGAAGCTAGGACATAGTGTCAAAATGGTCAGAGCTCTAGACCATATACTCAGTAAACATAGAAATATAAAAAAAATAAATCTCACATTGATATGTGTATCTATCATAATGGTGAGTTAAAAGTTAAGAATTTATATGGAACTTCCCTGTTTGTAAGCTCTGCCTCAAAGATTAAGTGAAGTCTAACTCTGTGGCCTAAACCAACTATTATCTGTCAGTTAAATGTGTGAATGTTGATCCTGGAAAAAGGGGAAAAAGTTCATTGATGAACCTTCTAGTTATTGCTTAAGTTACTGATTAACTTTACATCTCTTTCTATAACTGAAAGCAATATACTTATTCTAATGTGTGTATGGGATCAAAGTTTGAACCCAAAATGTCATACATATGAAGTGTGTGACAATATGCAAACATCACCAGCTCCAAAGTATTATGTTTGTAACAATAGGTAAAAAGAGTGTTGTTGTTTGGCTAGTTTATTTGTCTGTCTGTCTGCTAGTTTTAAAACCCATGACAAGAATTATTTATTTATTTATTTATTTATTTATTTTTGGTTTTTGGTTTTTTTGGGTCACACCCGGCAGTGCTCAAGGGTCACTCCCGGCTGTCTGCTCAGAAATAGCTCCTGTCAGGCACGGGGGACCATATGGGATACAGGGATTCGAACCAACCACCTTTGGTCCTGGATCAGCTGCTTGCAAGGCAAACGCCACTGTGCTATCTCTCCGGGCCCAAGAATTATTTATTTTTATGTGAAATGTGGGAGGCCTGGCGTAATTTTCAGAGAGTTTAGAAAAGAAAGCAGAGAACATAGGAAAAAGCTCATTTCACCTCTTACATAGGTAGGGAAGAGGAGAATGTAGCATGTAAAGAAAAAGTTTTTAGGTAGAAAAAATCTACTTCATTCCAAGTAGAAGGAACTGATTAGACATCAACCAAACTTATTCACGAGTTTATACTTTTCTCATGTATTTTATAGGCAAATACTTCACTCAGAGTAAAGTAAGCATTCAGAAAGTCATGGTTTAGGACAAAAGTTACCACTTACAGAATAAAGAAAGAGAAAGCAACCTTAACAGGAAGCATATTGAGAATGCAAGAGAGGATTTAAGCTTAAAATTATTCTCTCTCTTCTTTTTCCACAAATAAGCTAGATGCAAAATTGCAAGAGTTGAGCACAATTCCCATATAAGAAGGAAGGATATAGTCTTTTAAAATCATAACTTTGAGCAACAGTCCTTATTTATAAATATGAGCATTAGCAATTAACAAAGGACCATATTATTATGTTACATTTCTCTCTTGCATATTCTGCCATCACAAATTTCCACAAGTGTTCAACAATGATGTAGAAGAGTAAAACTCTTACACACCCTCTACCAATATTAAATTCCTAGTTGTATTGTAAATCTGAAAGATCTTACCCTAGGTGGAATTGGCATGCAAATTCTTGTACTTCTTGTAGCCTTATTCGATTAAAATTATACTAAATAAAAATGGGGGAAAGGAGAACACCTGTTATCTTCTTAGAACTGAACATTTTCTTCAGTGACCAGTGCTAAAAAGCATTTATCATAAGGCCAAAGTCTAAATACACACCTACTACCAAGCTTTCCATAATCCATTGCAAACTCAAAGATCACAATGATGGTGAGGCCAAGAGCTCTAAGTCACATGCTAAAAATAAAGTCCCAGGTTTTTTGTAGACATCAACATTTAGGTGTTTCAGAGGGAAGTACATTGCCCTACTTTTATTGAGACTCACTTTCTTCTTCACAAATCATGTAACAAGGGCCTGCAACCACCTTTAATTGATTAGAAAAGAGTCTGGAGAGTTATTTTAAGTACAGAGGGTACAAAAGAGCATAGAAATTGTTGCCTGAATACCAAGAACAACTATTGATTACCGGTTACAATTTGCGTTTTTGAGCATGAGAAAAGCCCTGTGGGACATAACAGAACAACAAAGAAATACGTCATCTTGCTAGAATCAGTTTATTCTCATTCCAGACAAATGAAGTGAAGAAAGAAATGCCATCAACACTTGACCTTTTGTGTCATGATATGAACATATTGAGCCAAGAATAATACTGTTAATAAAAAAATTCACATATGAATATTTTTCAACTCAAATCTCCTAGTGGAGAATGGAAAAAGTTTTACTTTATTCCTGCTGAGAGGTTAACTAAATTTAACCTGCCTTACAAGTACTGTCATATACTTGAATCTTTGATCATCTTCTTCTATGTTTTTACCATGTCTACATATTTTTAAACCTTGGAATGGACTCAGAGACCTCCAGAGCATAAAATGGTTGATGACTTTAAATAGCTCCTGGTTGAAAGGAATGTTTTAATCACCTAAAAATATAATTCTTCTAAATTTGTTTTTCCAATTATTTTTAAAATGTAGACAAACAAAACCAAGCAAACTTTGGATGATTTGATGCCTCAAGTATTTTCTCACCCCACAAGTTGGATGTACTTTCCCTGAGTCAGTTGCTCAGAGCCTCCAGATGTGCTGATCTGGCAAGGTTGTCAGGTGTCATTTTATTCTTGGTTTTCTGACTTTCAGAGAAGAAAATACCACAAGGAACAGCTGGAATGTCAACAGATAAAATTGCTGATAAATTACTAAACAGTGTGTATATTTCTATGAAGTGGCATGAAAATCAGAAGAGTTGCAATGTGGAATGCAAAAAAAAAAAGTTAAGAAGAATAAAGAAAAAAACTAAACTTATTTTGAGCATAGATCAAAGCAGTTTTAGAGTTTCCTGGGCTCCTTCTGCACTAAGAATGACAACTGGTTGTAAGTTCATATCTGAACTTTGGGTTCATAATGTAATGCCCAAGCAATATACAACCTAGGATTTCTTTTGAAAAGACATTTTAGGTTTAAAATAGATGTTTTCACCTCCAAATTTAGTGACTTATGATCAATAACTTAAAATAATAAAATTTATGTTTTCACCTCCAAATTTAGTGATTTATGATCACAAATCTTTGTGATCTTAGTAATCCCAAAGAGTATCTTAATGATACTTTTCTTGACCTTTGTTGGTGGCAAATCAGTTATCCAATGGTAAACCTTGGCTCTTTCTTCCAATCAACACATTCAAAATCCTCCCATTTATAATGGTCTTTACTAGTTCTCCAATGACTTTCACCACTATTTTGGGGGAGCTTGTTTTGCCTGGGTAACTACAAACTCTTCTTAACTGTCTCCCTGCTCTACTTTGACATACTGTTGGCTTGCTCTCAACATCTAGATTGGACTGATCCTTTCACTCTATCTCAAATCTTGTAATAGTTATTGCTTTCATTTCAAAGTGACTCTTCATATTCCATAATGATCTCTCCATCTCTTTGTAGTCTCTTCATTCTAAGTCTATTCACTTTCTTCATTCTAAATAAATTTCCTTTCTTCATTCTAAGTCCACCAGACACCTTCAATGATCCTAGTGTTTTTTGTTTTCATTCTAAAGTCTCTATGGTGGCTTAAAGTAATAATTCTCTTTGCCTCACCAATAATCATTTCTGATAGTCATGTGAAAATGTCTTCATTGCTTCCTTCAAATTTTGTTGATTCGGGGCCGGTGAGGTGGCACTAGAGGTAAGATGTCTGCCTTGCAAGTGCTGGCCAAGGAAGGACCGCGGTTCGATCCCCCAGTGTCCCATATGCCCCCCCCAAGCCAGGGGCAATTTCTGAGCACTTAGCCAGGAGTAACCTCAGAGCATCAAATGGGTGTGGCCTGAAAAACCAAAAAAAAAATTGTTGCTTCAAGTCTTTGCACACAATCTTGTTAAAGAAAACTCAAATACCAAGTATTGATGAAAATGCTGAGTTTTTTTTTTGGGGGGGGGGAATAATATGATTTAAAAAATGCTGAAAACAATTTGATAGTTGTTGTTATTTATAAATACACATTCACAAGCCAAATATCTTAGAAATTCTTATTGAAATGTACATGAAAATTAAAGAGATGATCTCAGAGAGATGAGTAAGAAGCCACCACCTATTCCCAACAATATTTTAAGGAAAACTTTCTTTTGTGACATGCCAAAAATGAGTGATATGAATATGTACTTTGAAGCTAGAGGAGTGATCCAAAGACTTTCTTGCCAGAAATCCTGTACCTAATGCAGAGACCTATGTATAGGGAATGATCTCCCAACCTTTCCCCAAAACTCCTAGTTCTCCCCAAGATAAATGAAAGATATTATGTGAATTCACTGCCACAACTTTTATTCAGGAACTTCCAGATAGTTAACTTCTTTCTCACTATTATTGACCTACTAAGAACTAAGAACCTATCAGGTTCTTAGACATCCAGCAATAATGGAAAATTGGTGACTTACGCTGATAAACATCCTTAATCCTCCCTATGCCCCACAAAAAGCTATAAAATAAAAATCCCAGCACTCAGCTTCCTTAGATAGGTGACAGAGTTGATACATATATCTAGCGTGCTAACTTCTACCAAATTTGCCCAAACCATTAGCATACTTTCCATCAGATTGGAATTCTGATGGTCCCACATAGTCTACCTTGTGTAAGAAGAATGGAACAGTGATAAAGTTATTTAAGACACCTCAAGAATATGGAAAGATTAGAAAATCCCAATGAATTCACATTGCTTGTAAATTATGCTTCTGCCATGAAAAAGAGTAGTATGTTTTTCCTACATTTTTAAAAAAGACATATCATATGATATAGCAATCCATCTTTTGGGTATAAATGTCAAGAGTTGAAATTCAGGGTCCAGAGTGGTGACACAAACAGTAAGGCATCTGCCTTGTGCACGCTAGCCTAGGACGGATCACATGGTTTGATCCCCAGGCATCCCATATGGTCCCCAAGCTCAGAGCATATTTCTGAGTGCAAAGCCAAGAGTAACCCCTGAGCATGAACGGGTGTGGCCAAAAAAAAAACAACCAACAAAACAACAACAACAACAAAAGAATTGCAACTTAGGTTTTGAAGCAATATTAGCACTGGGCTATTCATTGAAGTATTACTTATGGTAGCTAACTTGAAAAACCAACCAAATGTCCATCCACAGAGGACTGATTAAAGTTAATGTGTCTATGCATAGCACACACATGTATGTACACACATTTATGTTTAACATATAAGTATATACATTTACATATCTACGTACAAAATATATGTACATATGGTCACAAATATATATGGTACAACTCTTTCAGCCTTAAAAAAGTACTGCTGGGCCCGGAGAGATAGCACAGCGGCGTTTGCCTTGCAAGCAGCCGATCCAGGACCAAAGATGGTTGGTTCGAATCCCGGTGTCCCATATGGTCCCTCGTGCCTGTCAGGCGCTATTTCTGAGCAGGCAGCCAGGAGTGACCCCTGAGCACCGCCGGGTGTGGCCCAAAAACCAAAACCAAATAAACAAACAAACAAACAAACAAACAAAAAAAGTACTGCTGGTGCCGGGTAGGTGGCTCTAGAGGTAAGGTGTCTGCCTTGCAAGAGCTAGCGTAGAATGGACCGCGGTTCGATCCCCCGGCGTCCCATATGGTCCCCCACCCCCGAGCCAGGGGCGATTTCTGAGTGCATAACCAGGAGTAACCCCTGAGCGTCAAATGGGTGTGCCCCCCCCCAAAAAAAAGTACTGCAGTGCAACTTGCAGTGATATGGAAGGTGCATTAATCTTGCAAGACTTGTGATAAGTAATAAAGTTGCCACAGAAAGACAAAGATTTCATGATTCTAGATTCACCAGGCATATAAAAATTGTCAAGTCCTTGGGGCCAGAGAGATAGCATGGAGGTAGGGCATTTGCCTTGATTGCAGAAGGACGGTGGTTCGAATCCTGGCATCCAATATGGTCCCCCGAGTTTGCCAGGAATGATTTCTGAGCTTAGAACCAGGAGTAACCCCTGAGTACTGCCGAGTGTGACACTCCCCCTCCCCCCAAAAACCGTAAAATTGTCAAGTCCATAGAATCATAAGCAAAATTGTGATTACTAGGGGTAGGGGAAAGCCAAAATGAGGAATTGTTAGTAATAGGAAAACACTTTATTGAAGAACAATGAATCTGTTTCATAGATCTGCTGTAAAACATTTTACCTATAGCAAAATTAATCTATTAAAAGTTATACATAAATACTTCTCCTTATGAAGGAAGGGATAAGGAGGCAAGAGATGAACCAGAAACTGTAAACATAGAGGGACTGTAAAATGGTCCAGTACGAAGCCTTAGTAAATTATAATAAGACCATAAAGTGCAAACAGTATGATCAAAACAGGACTAGAAATATAATAGTCTATAAGACAACTAAGTATTTAGTGCAATAAAAAGTAGTACTCAACATTCTCTTGAGGATAAAAATTTTAATTCATTTTTTACTTAGTTAATAATTCTAAAAAAATGAAAAAAAGTCAAAAAAATTAGATCATGCAATAGAGTAAGTAGCAAATGCCCCGTTGGTAGTTCTGGTAGGCACAGTTATTCTTGTTGACATATAGAAAATATTAATGACATTTACTGGTGGTTGTGGTTTAAAAAACCAACTTTATGATGTTTTAACATTATTAAGACTTTTTTGTTGATAAGGGGAACTTCGTATTTTAGATTTGTGGGTAGGTACAACTGAGATATTGATATTCTAGATTGTAAAATAAATTGACTGAATGTCATTGCTTTTTAGTATCAACTTATTGAGGTATAATTCATATGTTAATTGATAAATTTAATATGCAAGTTTTATGTTCTCAGATATGTGCATCCACGATGAGTCAATTTGATAATATGTACATTACTTAAAAACACGATCGTTTAGCTTGTATTCTTCCTTCTTCAGTGTCTTCTATCCTCAGCAACCACACAGTTTTAGAACCTATTTCTATCTGTCAGCAAGAGCTAGTTGGTACCTGTATGTCTTGGAATTCTGCCTATTAAAAAAGGAAAGAACAGAAGAAGAAAGAAGGGAAAGAATTGTGATCGATGGAAGAATAAAAAGGAAAGAAACTAGGCTTGTTGCCTCATGCAGAGCGTTTGATGGAACCTCTGAAGTTGCCAAACCAGCAACACTTGAGTAAATGATGGACCTGAACTCAAAGTCAAGAGCCTTTTGAACTTGCGCAAGTAATATGAACTATGTTGATCTCAGATCTCAGCTTCAATTTATGAAATGGTTGCTTTACGACTCTGAAAATTCTGTTTGTGTTTTCCTCACCATCTTGCTGGGAAACAAAACAAAAAAAAACAAAAAAAATCATGAAACTCTCTTTTATATATAATAGTGTAGTTAATATGACTATCTCTACATGTTAGGTTAGTGAAATTCTGATCAAAAACGAAATTTTGAGGGGGTCTTGTTTTGATTCTTGGGCTAAAACTGGCTGTGTTCAGGGATCACTCCTAGCTCTGTACTCAGAAGTCACTTCTGGCAGTGCTCTGGGGACTCTATGGGGTGCTAGAAATTAAACCCAGGCCAGCCACATGCAAAGCAAATGCCATACTCACTATATTATCAATCCAGCCCCAAGGTGTTTTTTTATGAAAGTAAACATGTTGCTAAAATTTGATGTATTATAAACAGCGTTGCTGGCATATTCTTCCCTATTGTGTAGTGAATGTTTGGTAAAACTTCATTTTTTTTTCTTTCTTTCTTTCTTTCTTTCTTTCTTCTTTCTTTCTTTCTTTCTTTCTTTCTTTCTTTCTTTCTTTCTTTCTTTCTTTCTTTCTTTCTTTCTTTCTTTCTTCCTTCCTTCCTTCCTTCCTTCCTTCCTTCTTTCTTTCTTTCTTTCTTTCTTTCTTTCTTTCTTTCTTTCTTTCTTTCTTTCATTCTTTCTTCTTTTTCTTTTTCTTTCTTTCTTTCTTTTTTTCTTTCATTCATTCTTTCTCTTTCTCTTTCTTTCTCTCTTTCTCTCTTTCTTTCTTTCTTTCTTTCTTTCTTTCATTCTTTCTTCTTTTTCTTTTTCTTTCTTTCTTTCTTTTTTTCTTTCATTCATTCTTTCTCTTTCTCTTTCTTTCTCTCTTTCTCTCTCTCTTTATTTCTTTCTTTCTTTCTTTCTTTCTTTCTTCCTTCCTTCCTTTCTTTCTCTCTCTCTCTCTCTCTTTCTTTCTTTCTTTCTTTCTTTCTTTCTTTCTTTCTTTCTTTCTTTCTTTCTTTCTTTCTTTTTCTTTCTTTGGTTTTTGGGCCACACCCAGTGACGCTCAGGGGTTACTCCTGGCTATGCGCTCAGAAGTCGCTCCTGGCTTGGGGGACCATATGGGACACCGGGGCCTAGGCTAGCGCAGGCAAGGCAGGCACCTTACCTCTAGCGCCACTGCCCGGCCCCTCTTTCTTTCTTTCTTTCTTTCTTTCTTTCTTTCTTTCTTTCTTTCTTTCTTTCTTTCTTTCTTTCTTTCTTTCTTTCTTTCTTTCTTTCTTTCTTTCTTTCTTGCTTTCTTGCTTTCTTGCTTTCTTGCTTTCTTGCTTTCTTGCTTTCTTTCTTGCTTTCTTGCTTTCTTTCTTATTCTCTTTCATTCTTTCTTTCTTTTTTCTTTCTTCCTTCTTTCTTTCTTTCTCTTTCTCTTTCTTCTTTCTCTTTCTTTTTTTCTTTCTTTTCTTCTTTCTCTCTCTCCTTCCCTTCCTCCCTCCTTCCCTCCCTCCCTCTCTCCCTCCTTCCTTCCTTCCTTCCTTCCTTCCTTCCCTCTTTCTCTCCCTCCTCCCTTCCTTTCTTCCTTCCTTCCTTTTTTCCTTCTTTCCTTCCTTTCTTCCTTCCTTCTTTCCTTCCTTCCTTCCTTTCTTCCTTTCTCTTTCTTTTTTTCATCATTTTCTTTATCTTTTTCTTTGTTCCTTTCCATTTTTATTGAGGCAACTCCTGAGTCTGTGTTCAATGTTTGGAGAACCATATTCAGTGCAGGAGATTCAACTGTGGTTTGCCGTGTGCAAAGAAAGCACCTTTCCTCCTCTAATGTCTCTCTGATAACATAAGCACCCAATGATAGAGAATTATGCATGCTATGTTCCAGTGCCACATTTACCATCAGAATTTGAACTCCTATTTCTTATAAAGGATATGCATCCATTTTCACATTTGAATATTATACATTACTATCTGCTGGTATTTTTATAGTGGTACTCATTCATTAAGTGAACACAATTGAGGCAGCATAATGATAAAAAATAATAGATAATGGTGCCTTGAATCAAGAGTAAAGATGGCGAACTATCAACTGTTAGAAATGTTTTAGTGGTATAAACAATTAAAATGTTGAGGGCCACAGTGATAGCATAGCAGGCAGGCCATTTGCTAGGTTTGATCCCCAGCATTCCATATATTCCCCAAAGCCTGTCAGGAGCAATTTCTGGACACAGAGCCAAGAATATCCCCTTTTTCTGACAGGTTGGCCAAAAAAATCCCCCAAATAAAATTAAATTAAAAAATAAAACAGGGTCCAGAGAGATAGCATTTGCCTTGCATGCAGAAGTTCGGTGGTTCAAATCCCGGCTTCCTATGTGATCCCCTGAGCCTACTAGGCACGATTTCTGAGCATAGAGCCAGGAGTAACCCCTAGTACTACCAGGTGTGACCCAAAAACCAAAAAAGACAAAAAACAAAATACAAAAAAACCAAACAGACAATAAACAACAACAAAAAACAAAGAACTTGAATTATACTCGGGGCTGAAGAAATGGCATGGAGGTAAGGAGTTTGCCTTTCATGCAGAAGGTCATTGGTTTGAATCCCGGCATCCCATATGGTCCCCTGAGCCTGCCAGGAGCGATTTCTGAGCATGGAGCCAGGAGTAGTCTCTGAGAGCTGCCGGGGGTGACCCAAAAAAACAAAAATTAAAAAATTAAAATGTTGAATTTGTAATATAAAGCAAAGAGAACTGGCAAATATAATTCAGTTTTTATAAATAATTTTTATTATTTGAAATAGAGTTGATTTCAGTAAAAATACTGTGGGATTATAAATCTATAACTAGATTTGGGACTGATTCAATTTAAGAAAAGTATTAAACATCCTATGGAGACTTTGGTTTTGTTCTGGAAACAGAGGCCAAAACAAATATTAGGTATAGGTTGAATATATAAATTTAGGAGTTGTAAATGATATTTAGGAGTTATGAATGATATAATATGTATGAATACTATACTTACAAATAAAATATCTGTGACTAATATCTAAAACATAGACACTTGGGTTATGCATATGAAGAAATCTTTCAATATCCTTCATATATTTTTCTAGTTATTTTGTTTTTTAAAGTTTTTTTCCCCACATTACGTTTTACTTAGGGCAACCTCCTGTCTGTGGACTCAGGGATTACTCCTGGAGGTGCTCAGTTGACTAGATGGGCTGCTAAAGATAGAAACCTGTTCAGCTGCATGCCAAGTAAACACCTTATCTGCTCCCAGGCATTTCATTTATGAAAAAAAATCTTGTTTCTCTGTCCCAACACCCATCTTTTTGAAGTCTTAAACCAGAGAAGGAGGATGATAACAAGGCAGGTCAGTGTGATTAACAAAATATAACAAAAAAGAATTTTCATAGGCAAGTGGAAAAATCTTTTGACCAGTATTAAGGACTAGTCATATCTAAGTTCTTAGCAATTCAAAAAGATCTAGAATGAATATTTTAGATTTACCAGCATAAGCTGAATTTTTTTATTGGCCTGCATAAATGGTGCTAGAATTTGGTTGAAAAAAGAAAAAAGACTCACAGTTTATAAAACCCTGAAGGCATGCCTATGTATCCAATATATTTCTATTTCTATCTCTTTTTTGCAATCTATACCACCCCAAATTCTGCATTTATGAGTTATGAGTTGTGTGTGTGTGTTAAGAGAGGAAAAACTGTAACACCCTAGCACATTATTATTATTATTATTATTATTATTATTATTATTATTAATTTTGTCTCTTCCCTACCATATATCCCTCATAAGAATTCCTGGTCTAAGCAAGAAAAAGAGTTGAGTTTGCTAAGAAACAAGCAGGGATCAGTGGTATCAGGTTGACTGGATGGGAAATGCATCATAAGAGAACCCGAACAATTGAACATTTGCCAGAGAATACAAGACTTCGCTACTGAGGGACCAGAGAGAGGCAAACAGAGCACTGATGAGAGAAATACATTCACCACTCCGATATCTTTGGCCTTGTTGAAAGCTGTGAATGCTAATACTATTAATCGCCCATGATGGCTTTGCCCTAGATTGGAATAAACACTGCTTATGCCCTCGCCTAAGCAAAAGTTACATTAATACTAACAGAGGGATTCAATTGACTTCACAAATGATCAATTTGTAGAGTTCCTTGTTCTTGTAGTAACATGCCCACAAAGCATCTTTTTGTGATCCAACAGCTGTCCCATCCTCAATTCACAGTTTCATTAATCATGTGCTCTGCTTGCTATTGTCTAAATTAGAGTCATTTGAGATGGGAAAAACATTAGAAGGAAATGTTTCATAGAGTTTAAGAAGTAAAAGGCCACAAACAAAAATGGAAGGCAATATTTTGAATCGTGATCAGATATTTTCTTGCCAAATTTAATTACAAACAAATATGGCCAAATTATATGTAATAACACCACATTTTATTTTCTGGTGCATTTTTCTTTCTGCAACTCAGCTATCATAAATGAAAATAAATAAATAAATAAATAAATAAAAGCAAGGTCATAGAGAGAATTTGCTTTGCAAGTTGCTGATCCTCAGAACTGCATATTATTCTCTTAAGTCCTGCCAGGAATAATCCTTGATTCCAGAATCAGTAATAAATCTCAAACACTGCTAGTGTGGTCTCAAGCACAATTTTATCTCTCTACCCTCTTTACACACACACACACACACACACACACACACACACACACACGAAACGAAAAGCAATTTATTTTCTTCTTGAACTCATTTTGTGACTGTACTTAAGCCATAGCAAACTGATAGTTTAATGAGAAACACTACTACATAATGATAAATCAAAGTTTATACATTATGAGGCAGGAGCAATAACACAGAAAGCAGGTAGGGTGTTTACCTTGCATGTGGCTGCTCTGGGTTTGATCCCTGGCATCGCACATGGTCTCCTAAGTTTGCCAAGAGTAATTTCTGAGTGCAAAACCCGGTGGGCCCTGAGCTCAGGTAACAACCTGAGTGCTGCCAGGTGGGCCCAAGAAAACAAAACAAATATGTACATTAAATTTAAATAATTTAGATGTGATCTGTAAAGAAAGTAAGCTACTCTGCTTTTTGATTGGGTATTGTTTTTGTTTCCTCTTCTGTGCATCTTTCAGTTGGATGTCATGGAGAAACAAGGATCAACAACTCATACTGCACTAGAGCCAATTTCATAACCTCTTGTAGCAGGGGCAGAGGTCAGAACGCTGATGTGACAAATACTAAACCACCTAATTTGTTTATGAATTAAGAGAAATAAATATGCATCCAGAGAAGTTAGCATCTCCCCAATCTAGCTAATGCTTTAATTAGATTATAAAAATTCTGTCAGTTTTTCCAACGGTTTTGAATTCTTTATAAAAAGTAATTTGATGACCTCCTGACCAATGGATTAAAATCTTTTTGATTTCAGCTGGCTTCTGGGAAAAAGTTATCTTTATTCTCTCAAGTAGACACAAATCAAGAACAAATTCTCCTTTCCTCTTCCTGTCCCCTTTGATGGAGATTGCTGGAGCTGAATTGTAGATTTAGGAGGAGAAACAGGCTTAATAAGACAATGCAGAGCAAGACAGTGGAAAGAATTTGAATTCCCATAGATAGCACCAAGCAGTGGAAGTAAGCAACCCTGAAATTAGCTCATCTTCAGTTCTGATTATCAGAGCTAGTGCTAGTGGGATTTCTGTACATGTGACTTTTAGATTTTTGCACATCATTTTTTTCTTTATTATAACACTGCATTATTTTATTTTATTTTATAACATTGCACATTACAAATAATTTAATGCCTTGACCACAAACTTCAATTTAGAAACCTAAGTTTAGATTCTGACCGCAGCAGATTTTTAACCTGTCAATGAAGCTAAGAATCGTCTGTAGTTTGACTCTATCTATCAATTTTGCCATCCAATTAGTAAGCCAAACCACAGATGATTCTTAGCTTCATAGACTCCCTCATTTCTGCAGTCTTCGTAGAAGGTAGAAAGATAATAAACAATTAATCCAAAAGTAAATAAAAAACATTAACAAGTAGTATATTTGGATAGATGTTTATATTAAAAACATTTTGTTTTATGTGAGTTTTGTTTTTCAGTGGTGCTCGAGGGTTGCCCCTAGATTTGTGCTCAAAGATCACTACTGGAAGTGCTTCAGGGAAAATCTATGATTCAGAGAGAAACTTGTTGGCAATATTTAAGGCATTTGTTTTAATTAACCCCTTTGCTACCTCTCCAACCAATTTTGAAGATGATTTAGTGTGTGTAAGCTTTAACTTTTGAAGAGATATTTTTACTTGAAGTACTTAGGAAATACACTCAGCATTTCAAAGAAAGAAACAGAATATCCTGACCTGTGGAAATTGCTGCCTTTTGCCATTGCTGATTTGAGATACTTAGGATGATTAACTTCAACTCAGTTTAATTTTTCTACTTCTTACCTTATTATCCCACTCTAAAAAAACTGTCGAGTTTGGTTCTAAACTGAAAGTTTCTACTTCATTTATAAATTATTTTATGCATTCATTACAAATATAAGTAATACTCAAAATATAAATGTTTCCCATCTGGGTAAGGTCAGTTCTACAGAGACTATGATTGCATAACTAATGAGAATAAAATAATTTCTGTTTTTTATTTAAGTAGAGCCTTCTAAACTTACTCCTTTTCTGAGTGAAACCATATATTTAGTTACTAAAATGTATTCATGATAATATATTCTCTTCCTGAACAAAATCAACAATTTATATACCATATCATAATTCCACTTACCATGTAAAGTATAATAAAATTTAAAAAAAATCAACATAATTAAGACACAGATAAGGCACCCAAAGATTTGTAAGTTGCATTTGGTAGAAAGAAATTGAAATATCTGCAATTAGAACAATCTACTAGGAATTAGTAGGACTAGTACATTGCCAATTTATTTACTCCCTAAAAGGGATTCCATTTCACATTTTTGATTGGACGTACACCACACCTGGCAGTGCTGGGGGCTTAGTCCTGGCTCTCTGCTAATTCAAAATTGATTTCTGGTGGGCTTGGGAGACGACTATCTGGGGTGCTAGAGACTGAACCAAGTCCAGCCTCCTACAAGGCAAGAATCCTACCTGCTGAACTTTCTCTTCTAACCCTCCAGTTTTATTTAGAGTAAGGAGGAACATAATTTGGAAATTAGAAGGAAGTGGTAACATTGTTCTCAAGCCCAGGCATATTGCTCTTTCTGTATTCTTTAGTAATCACATAAAATCACATAAGCTTGAGTACTGAAAGTACTCAATTATATTATTTTTCTGACCATGAGTGAATTTTTTTTCCCTTGGGCTGCACAAAGTCGTTCTCAAGAGAGTCTCCAAGATCTGTGCTCAGAGGTTACTCCTGGTATTACTCAAGTACTTTGTGGTACTGAGGATAGAACCCAAGTTCTGCAATCATTCCATTGAGCTAACAGGGCAGCTCTTAGAACCAATATTTTCTGACCTGGTTGGTGACATCAACAATAGGGGGCCAGATTCCCCCACGCCAGAATAGTCTTCATGGCCAGATCTGGTAACCTGGGCCTTGGGAGATGGGATGGGGTGGAGGAAAACTCCTCCCCTGCCCATTCATTAACAAGCTGCAGAGGCGAGAGCTGGTCTTGGAGACCCCACATGCCAGGACAGCTAGCCAAAGCAGATTTATCTTAACCATAGCAGACCCTCTGCAGGGTGTCTTTTTTTTTTTTTTTTTTTTTACTGATAACCATTTTCAAAAGTTTGTGGGCGCATTTGCGTACACGCAACATATACCCTTTTTAACATCGTCCAAAAATATTCTAATTCTTGACTATAGGAAAGGAAAGGGAATATCCTATATATGGAATATCCTATTTATGGAGGATAGCACTCAAATTGATCTCTGAAGTCAGTGTCTAAGTGAACGTTACTTTCTATACAGTTGTCCTCTCTGCTGCGATCCTTATCCTTAAACATTTCATCTATACAATGTATATAGCCCTTCTTCTATATTGTCTTTCCACACCCAGAGACCTTTCTACTCCCTGCCATATCCCAGCCCGGATTTGTTATCTCCCCCTTATTTAACCCTCTTTATCCTCAGTTTTTAACTCGTTAGGCACCAAGACCGACCTCCTTCCCAACAGACACCCTCTCGATCCCTCATCTTGTGTCTCAGCAAGAAACCACAACCAATAAGCCTCCTGACTCAAGCTTGTGACCCCTCTGATCCCCATCAAATCGTGGATGGTTGCATGATACTAGATTCAGCTGCAGCAAAACCCCCAATTCAAGGACACTACAGGACTCTGAAATGCCGCAAATCGTATCTTAAACTCTAGATCAAATTCTGTGATACGAAAAAGTACCTTGGCTTTCACTCCCCACTAGAATATCTCAGAAGACCTAATTGGGAGGCCTATATTGCATATGTAAGCTTAATACCTTTATAATAATGTATCTTAAGATATGTATTCCTAAACATACAGATAGCCTCCCCCATCACTTTCTTTTTCCAAATACCTTTTTTCCTTTTTTTTTCTCAATTTCCTCTCTTTTTTTATATCTCAATTTTATCTGTATATTCTATTTTTATATATACATATTTTCTCTACCTTCACCAGTTTTGGTGCTGCTTGGTACAAAAACTAAGAAAACGTCTTGCCTGGGATAAAAGCTCAGACCACACCACAGATACTGTATGTGTAGCCTGTCATTGTTATCGGAATAGCACCAGCAATACAAAAGGACACCATACGTTATTGTATAAGCATAGTAAATAAGGAGAAATCATGGACTCAGACACAAGATCTTATCTTCTAAGGATAAGAACTCACACTTTTTATACAAGAGTGCCTCCCATCCTGGACATATATCATGTGGATAAAACTCAGTCCCCAAGAGATTGGACAGTGTTAGTTCATTCTCAAATCCCAGATCCCAGACCTAGAATTAAAAAAAACCCCTGCAACAACACCAGGAACTAAGCTCCGTTGGGAGGTATACTTATGCCAGTGTTGATATGACAATGAGGACAGTGAGGAAATGACAACTTGACCTAAGACCAGGAGGTCCTATCACATTACCTAACACTAAGTGGAAATCAGAAGAAGTATCGTCCTTTGAACATGAAAAATAAGAGTGCTAACTACAGAAAACTGACTTTGACAACCGTGACTGGGCAGAACATACCTTGAGACCATTAAGGAAAACCCTACCCTAGGCTATAGCCCAAGTCTCTTACAAAAATCAAGATTTCTTAGTACAGAGGCCCAATTCTGACAACAGAGACTGAGCAGAACCTTTGAACCATAATTTCCTAGACTTCGGCTTAGGGAACGAGCAAAAACATGAAAAAGAAAACTGAACACACCAACAATGTTGGAACAGTACCTCTAGAACCTTAAAGACTCTATCCTAGGCCTTGTCCTAGGACCTGCGCAAATACCAAGATAGCTTGCTACAGTGGCCTTATATTCTCATCCACAACAGAGAGGAAAGGTTTCTGACACCACAAAAACAAACAAACAAACAAACAAAAAAACACCCTGGGATATGGCAATGAGAAGGTATGGGGTATGGAGCCAGTGGTTGTTCCCATGACAATATGCTTCAAGAGTGGAGAAACCCTAAATCTCTTAGGCCACGGGAATTTCCTTCCTTCCCCAATACTAACTGTGTCTATACAAAAAAAAATGTGGGGTAACACCAAACCCTGCCACAGCAGCACTTTTTCTGGTTTTGTTTTGTTTTTTGATATTATTTTCCTTCTTTATTTCTTCCACTTTTTTCTTTCTTTTTTACTTTTGTGGATATTATTCGGTGATGTTTTTATTCTTTTTTAGTAGTTGATACCAAATTTTTTTCTTCTCTTTTCCTTAACCTTTTTATCTCCAACAGAATAGCATAACTTGAATAATTGAGCATCATAAATTGAGGGGGGAAAAGAATGATACCAGGACCAGTGATATGAACATGTAGTGTAAATAAAAAATGACCAGACTGGAACACCGAACAGAATAGATACCCAACCTATAACAAGCTGTAAGGCGGAGACCATTTGCACTAGGATTCTGGGGGGTAAAGGAGGGATATGTGGGAGATATGCTGGGAACAGGAGTGGAGGGAGGACAACATTGGTGGTGGAAAAGCCCTTCATTCATTGTCACTATGTACTGTAAATAATTCTGTATAATGAACTTCAGTCACAATAAAAAAAATAAAAATAAAAATGTATGCAGTAAAAGAAGTTTCCTGTATTTTTAGGATTCCATTAAAGAAATAAAAAGAAGAAAAGAAATATTGCTGAAATATTGAGTTACTTATGGATACATTCCAGGAAATAAAAATTCATTTTATTGTGTTCTTAGATATTTTTCCAAAGGACATAAACAGGGAATATTTGGTTTTCACTGGAACCTATGAATATTTATCTGTTTTGTTCATGTATTTATATTTCATTATTTAGATCACAGTGCACTGAGCAATGTGTTGAATGCTGAGAATCCTAAAGAAGGATCAGGCATCTTCCCTATCTTTAATAACAACTTGGAACCAGACAACTAACTAACAGTAAGCATTAGCAAATGGAATAAGGAATAATGTGAACTGAGGCTTGAGCATATAAATTTCAATCCAATTAATTATTTTTGGTAGTTTAGAGAAAGAAGTTAAAAATATGCTTGAGGAATATGAGAAGTTCACACTGAGAAGCTGTCCAAGAAGATGCACGTAGAATTGATCTTTTGTTGGCTTTATTATTTTGGTGGAAGGGAGGTTTACACAGTGGTATATGATCCTTTTCCTGTTTTTGCTTAGGGGTCACTTCTGATGGACTCAGGAGACTATTTTGGGCTCAGGAGATGAAACTTAAGGTGGCCATGTGCAAGGAAAAACCCTTACTCTCTTTATCTTTCTGAACCTCACTATATTACCTCAATATATAATCATAACAGTATAATAATATCTGGTATAGATATAGGTTGCAGATACTATATGCATATTATATACATATACGATACATACAAATCCCATATTCAGTATATCTATTGGCTCTTCTCTACATAGCTTCACTATATAAATGGGACAGGATAATAGTATAGTGTGTATATAATGTAAATAGCACATATAGTATATTTCATATGTAATACATATAATTATAGTATATCTGTATGCATATATTACTGTATACATAAAAATAGTATATAATGACATAAAAATCTCTACTTAGGACAGGAGAAAATATGACAAAATGACATATATATAGAAAAAATACTTTCTTAAGTCAACTAATCTTTTTTATTTCAATTTTTTATAATAATATCTTTAGGTACCATGGCTACAAACATGTTTGTAGTTGGGTTTCAGTTATAAAAAGAACATCTTCACCGATGTAACCTTCCTGCCACAAACGCCACTTATCTCCCTCCTCCCCTGCCCCCTGCCTGTCTTTAAGACAGGCAATCTATTTCCATCACTCACTATCATTGTCATGGTAGTTGTTAATGTAGTTATTTCCCTAAGTGTGCTCACCACTCTTTGTCGTAAGCTTCATATTGTGGGCTGGTCCTTCCAGCCCTCATTTCTGTTGTCTCTAGATATTTTTTTATATTAACATAATTTTTATTTTGATCATAGTGGCTTACATATTGTTGACAATAATATTTTAGGTACATATTTACATAAAATCAGGGGGGATTCCCATCACCGGTTTGTCTTCCCTACTCCTCCGTTTTTGTCCTACCTCCCATATCCTCTTCCCTCACCCCCAGGGCTGCTAGAATATGTGGTCCCCTCTGTACCTATCCTATTACTTCGTAGTCTTACACCTGTTGGTCCTGATGCCTCCCTTATTTCCCCCTCTAATTGGGAGGCAGGAGTAGGTAGTTAAGTATTGTGGTTTTGTTTGAAGAGGAGAAAAGTAAAAAACTGGGGTAAAAGTCTAATATGCCGAAAATAAGCAGAATTCTTCTAGAGGCTCTCGTCATCGGTTTGAGAGATGAAGGAGAAAAAGAAGGTGAAACACTCCACCACTACGAAAAGAAGTGTCAAATATCTATTAAGGATTCCAGCAATAACGCTAAGCACCACAAAAACAAAACAAAACAAACAAACAAACAAAGAAACGCCGTGGTCTTGAGATAAGCACCATGGCAGAGCACATAAAGAGGGAAAAGAAGGGCCCGGAGAGATAGCATGGAGGCAAGGCGTCTGCCTTTCATGCAGGGGGTCATCGGCTCGAATCTCTGCGTCCCATATGGTCCCTCATGCCTGCCAGGAGCAATCTCTGAGCCTGGAGCCAGGCATAATCCCTGAGCACTGCCAGGTGCTACCCAAAAACCTGAAGAAAAAAAAAAAAAGAGGAGAAAAAAATAAGTATAAGTGGGGGCAACAACTTCAATAACCACACTAAAACAAAGAAATCAACCAAAAATAGATAGGTAAATAAAAATAATAATAGTAGTACATGAAGATAAAAAGTAATATATGAAAAATAAACAATGTTTTGTGGGTTTTTTTTTCCCTCCTGCCCAGGCACAGTAAATATTGTGGTCATTCGAAAAGGGATTCACATGGCCTAAGAAATATGGGGTTTCTCCTCCCTTGGAATATATTGTCATGGGATCAACTATAGACTCTGTTCATGATCCTTTATTCTCCCGGTGGTGCATTTGTGGTGTTTGGGAGGCTTCTGCTCCGTCCTGGGTGATACAGTCAGACTTCTGTATCTGTCTCTAGATATTTTTTTAATTTTTTTATTTAAACATCTTGATTACATGTATGATTGTGATTAGGTTTTGGTCATGTAAAGAATACCCCCTTCACCAGTGCAACATTCCCACCACCAATGTCCCAAGTCTCCCTCCATCCCACCCCACCCCACCTGTACTCCAGACAGGCTTTCCAGTTCCCTCATTTATTCACATGATTATGGTAGTTCTCTGAGTATTTATTTCTATAACTGCACTCACCACTCTTTGTGGTGAGCTTCATGAAGTGAGCTGAAAGTTCCAGCCCTCCTCTCATTGTCTTGAGGATTGTTGTAAAAATGACTTTTATTTTTCTTAAAACCCATAGATGAGTGAGACTATTCTGCATCTCTCTCTCTCCCTCTGACTTATTTCAATCAGCATGATAGATTCCATGTACACCCATGAATAGGAAAATTTCATGACTTCATCTCTCCTGATGGCTGCATAATATTCCATTGTGTATATGTACCAGTTTCTTTAGCCATTCATCTGTTGAAGGGCATTTTGGTTGTATCCAGAGCCTGGCTATTGTGAATAGTGCTGCAATAAATATAGGTGTGAGGAAGGGGTTTTTATATTGTATTCTTGTGTTCTTAAGGTATATCCCTAGGAGTGGAATAGCTGGGTCGAATGGGAGCTCAATTTCCAGATTTTGGAGGAATCTCCATATCGCTTTCCATAGAGGTTGGACTAGATGGCACTCCCACCAGCAGTGGATAAGAGTTCCTTTCTCTCCACATCCCCGCCAGCACTGATGGTTCTCATTCTTTGTGATGTGCGTCAATCTCTGTGGTGTGAGGTGGTATCTCATGGTTGTTTTGATTTGCATCTCCCTGATGATTAGTGACGAGGAGCATTTTTTCATGTGCCTTTTGGCCATTTGTATTTCTTTTTTTATCAAAGTGTTTGTTCATTTCTTCTCCCCATTTTTTGATGGGATTAGATGTTTTTTTCTTGTAAAGTTCTGTCAGTGACCTGTATATTTTGGATATTAGCCCCTTATCTGATGGTGGTTGGGTGAATAGTTTCTTGCGCTTGGTGGGTGACTCTTGTATCCTGGGTCTCTAGATATTTTTACCATACTGTCTTTTTTTAAATATAGTTATTTAAACAACTTGATTACAAATATGATTATAGTTGGCTTTTAGTCATGTAAGGAACACCCCCCTTCACCAGTGTAACATTCCCATTACCAATGTCCCAATTCTCCCTCCTCCCCACCCCACTGTACTCTAGACAGGCTTTCTACTTCCCTCTTTCATTCACATGGTTATGATAGTTCTCAATGTAGTGATTTCTCTAATTGCACTCATCACTCTTTTTATTGAGCTTCATTGTGTGAGCTGGACCTTCCAGCCCTCCTCTCTTTTGTCTCTGGGAAATAGTCCAGGGGTCTAGGGGTGGAGATTTAGGATGCATACAGGAAACTATGGTGAAGGGAGGTCAACAATGGTGGTGGGAATGACTTTAATTCACTGTCACTAAACAGCTGAACTATAACTGTAAATATAACTTGTAATACACAATGATCCCCCCATAATTTTTTGAAATACTTAAAGATTTGTTTTTATATACTTTGATTATTTGTTGTTATTTAATGTGATTTTTAGACCTACTTATATGTACATACATACATGTATACATATATACACAGATACATACATATACACAGATGTATACATGTATATACACATATATATTTATATACTTAAATATACTGGAGTTACATAAAAAATTCTCAGGTGAAAGGAGTAGCTGAATAGGAAACTTGTAAAAGTACCCCTTTATAAGACTGCACCTAAAGAAGGGACTACTTAAATGAGTCAGTTAAGAATGAGGAGAACTAAGAGCTGAATAGAGGCAAAAATGAGAAAGGAAGGAGAAGAGATGTTGAAGAAGACGCAAAGTCCAGAGATAGCATCTTAATGTGCTTTGCTGCCCTGGGAAAAAATATAAGACAATGGCTCACAGTCGATTACTTCTCAAAGTTCTGTCACTGGAAGCTCAAGATCAGCATTCCACAATGGTGAGTTTTCAGGGGAAGTCTTCCTTGTAGGTGGATGCGTAGCACTGAGTCTTCTTTTGATCATTCTTTCTCTAGGGTATTTGGAGAGTGAGAAAGAGCACAGGGAGAGACAGAGAGAGAAAGAAAAAGGTCTTCTTTTTCTAAAGCCACCAACCTTACTACATTGGTCTATACACTTCTCTCATCTTAACAGTGTAGTCCTGAATTTTCTTTATTTTAGTCTTGTTCTATTAGCTGTGAGGGTTTCTACATATAATTTCTAGAAGCAAACAATTTAGTTGATTGCAAATGCAGAGTTGTGTGAGCTGTAAAACATTTTTTGTTTTGGCTTAAATCCAAGAAGAACCTCTTATGTGTGACCTTTAGATGTGGGAGGCTCTAACAGATCATTCTGTGGGGTGGGAGTGGTTAAAGAATCAAGGCCAAGAGATCTCAGAGGAAAAGTAGGGCTTGAAACAGAGGAAATGAATCACTGCCTAGATAAGAAATATCAGACGAGATTACAGAGTGATTATAAACAACATTAAAAATATGTCAGAATGAAGTCAGTCCTAATTTGACCACTGTTGCTTTGGACCAATTACTTAGCTTTTTCACCTGTAAAGTTGCAATATTAACAGAATAAGACCCCTAAAAGATGTCACAGGGTAAGTTCCTTAGAAAACAGAAACAAGTTTAGAATACTGTGATGTTGAGGCGGGGAAAATCCGCGAAAGTACACCGGCCCAGTGGGGCTCAGCTGTGAAAGACTGTGAGTGTGACCTGTCTATGTCTGTCTACTGTCCTCTTGCGTGAAACTCTTGCGAGTGGGGCAAAAAGAGCCTCCAGAAACCTCGCTCGCCCAGATGCCATTTTCAGGGAGGGACTTCAGAGCATAAAAACCGGCTAACCTTTGCAAAAGCTGGCTCCCTGTGTGTGACACCAGGCGGGGAAAATCCGCGAGTGTACACCGGCCCAATGGGGCTCAGCTGTGAAAGACTGTGAGTGTGACCTGTCTATGTCTGTCTACTGTCCTCTTGCGTGAAACTCTTGCGAGTGGGGCAAAAAGAGCCTCCAGAAACCTCGCTCGCCCAGACGCCATTTTCAGGGAGGGACTTCAGAGCATAAAAACCGGCTAACCTTTGCAAAAGCTGGCTCCCTGTGTGTGACACCAGGCGGGGAAAATCCGCGAAAGTACACCGGCCCAGTGGGGCTCAGCTGTGAAAGACTGTGAGTGTGACCTGTCTATGTCTGTCTACTGTCCTCTTGCGTGAAACTCTTGCGAGTGGGGCAAAAAGAGCCTCCAGAAACCTCGCTCGCCCAGACGCCATTTTCAGGGAGGGACTTCAGAGCATAAAAACTGGCTAACCTTTGCAAAAGCTGGCTCCCTGTGTGTGACACCAGGCGGGGAAAATCCGCGAAAGTACACCGGCCCAGTGGGGCTCAGCTGTGAAAGACTGTGAGTGTGACCTGTCTATGTCTGTCTACTGTCCTCTTGCGTGAAACTCTTGCGAGTGGGGCAAAAAGAGCCTCCAGAAACCTCGCTCGCCCAGACGCCATTTTCAGGGAGGGACTTCAGAGCATAAAAACCGGCTAACCTTTGCAAAAAGCTGGCTCCCTGTGTGTGACACCAGGCGGGGAAAATCCGCGAAAGTACACCTGGCCCAGTGGGGCTCAGCTGTGAAAGACTGTGAGTGTGACCTGTCTATGTCTGTCTACTGTCCTCTTGCGTGAAACTCTTGCGAGTGGGGCAAAAAGAGCCTCCAGAAACCTCGCTCGCCCAGACGCCATTTTCAGGGAGGGACTTCAGAGCATAAAAACCGGCTAACCTTTGCAAAAGCTGGCTCCCTGTGTGTGACACCAGGCGGGGAAAATCCGCGAAAGTACACCGGCCCAGTGGGGCTCAGCTGTGAAAGACTGTGAGTGTGACCTGTCTATGTCTGTCTACTGTCCTCTTGCGTGAAACTCTTGCGAGTGGGGCAAAAAGAGCCTCCAGAAACCTCGCTCGCCCAGACGCCATTTTCAGGGAGGGACTTCAGAGCATAAAAACCGGCTAACCTTTGCAAAAGCTGGCTCCCTGTGTGTGACACCAAACGGGGAAAATCCGCGAAAGTACACCGGCCCAGTGGGGCTCAGCTGTGAAAGACTGTGAGTGTGACCTGTCTATGTCTGTCTACTGTCCTCTTGCGTGAAACTCTTGCGAGTGGGGCAAAAAGAGCCTCCAGAAACCTCGCTCGCCCAGATGCCATTTTCAGGGAGGGACTTCAGAGCATAAAAACCGGCTAACCTTTGCAAAAGCTGGCTCCCTGTGTGTGACACCAGGCGGGGAAAATCCGCGAGTGTACACCGGCCCAATGAGGCTCAGCTGTGAAAGACTGTGAGTGTGACCTGTCTATGTCTGTCTACTGTCCTCTTGCGTGAAACTCTTGCGAGTGGGGCAAAAAGAGCCTCCAGAAACCTCGCTCGCCCAGACGCCATTTTCAGGGAGGGACTTCAGAGCATAAAAACCGGCTAACCTTTGCAAAAGCTGGCTCCCTGTGTGTGACACCAGGCGGGGAAAATCCGCGAAAGTACACCGGCCCAGTGGGGCTCAGCTGTGAAAGACTGTGAGTGTGACCTGTCTATGTCTGTCTACTGTCCTCTTGCGTGAAACTCTTGCGAGTGGGGCAAAAAGAGCCTCCAGAAACCTCGCTCGCCCAGATGCCATTTTCAGGGAGGGACTTCAGAGCATAAAAACCGGCTAACCTTTGCAAAAGCTGGCTCCCTGTGTGTGACACCAGGCGGGGAAAATCCGCGAGTGTACACCGGCCCAATGAGGCTCAGCTGTGAAAGACTGTGAGTGTGACCTGTCTATGTCTGTCTACTGTCCTCTTGCGTGAAACTCTTGCGAGTGGGGCAAAAAGAGCCTCCAGAAACCTCGCTCGCCCAGACGCCATTTTCAGGGAGGGACTTCAGAGCATAAAAACCGGCTAACCTTTGCAAAAGCTGGCTCCCTGTGTGTGACACCAGGCGGGGAAAATCCGCGAAAGTACACCGGCCCAGTGGGGCTCAGCTGTGAAAGACTGTGAGTGTGACCTGTCTATGTCTGTCTACTGTCCTCTTGCGTGAAACTCTTGCTAGTGGGGCAAAAAGAGCCTCCAGAAACCTCGCTCGCCCAGACGCCATTTTCAGGGAGGGACTTCAGAGCATAAAAAACCGGCTAACCTTTGCAAAAGCTGGCTCCCTGTGTGTGACACCAGGCGGGGAAAATCCGCGAAAGTACACCGGCCCAGTGGGGCTCAGCTGTGAAAGACTGTGAGTGTGACCTGTCTATGTCTGTCTACTGTCCTCTTGCGTGAAACTCTTGCGAGTGGGGCAAAAAGAGCCTCCAGAAACCTCGCTCGCCCAGACGCCATTTTCAGGGAGGGACTTCAGAGCATAAAAACCGGCTAACCTTTGCAAAAGCTGGCTCCCTGTGTGTGACACCAGGCGGGGAAAATCCGCGAAAGTACACCGGCCCAGTGGGGCTCAGCTGTGAAAGACTGTGAGTGTGACCTGTCTATGTCTGTCTACTGTCCTCTTGCGTGAAACTCTTGCGAGTGGGGCAAAAAGAGCCTCCAGAAACCTCGCTCGCCCAGATGCCATTTTCAGGGAGGGACTTCAGAGCATAAAAACCGGCTAACCTTTGCAAAAGCTGGCTCCCTGTGTGTGACACCAGGCGGGGAAAATCCGCGAAAGTACACCGGCCCAGTGGGGCTCAGCTGTGAAAGACTGTGAGTGTGACCTGTCTATGTCTGTCTACTGTCCTCTTGCGTGAAACTCTTGCGAGTGGGGCAAAAAGAGCCTCCAGAAACCTCGCTCGCCCAGACGCCATTTTCAGGGAGGGACTTCAGAGCATAAAAACCGGCTAACCTTTGCAAAAGCTGGCTCCCTGTGTGTGACACCAGGCGGGGAAAATCCGCGAAAGTACACCGGCCCAGTGGGGCTCAGCTGTGAAAGACTGTGAGTGTGACCTGTCTATGTCTGTCTACTGTCCTCTTGCGTGAAACTCTTGCGAGTGGGGCAAAAAGAGCCTCCAGAAACCTCGCTCGCCCAGACGCCATTTTCAGGGAGGGACTTCAGAGCATAAAAAACCGGCTAACCTTTGCAAAAGCTGGCTCCCTGTGTGTGACACCAGGCGGGGAAAATCCGCGAAAGTACACCGGCCCAGTGGGGCTCAGCTGTGAAAGACTGTGAGTGTGACCTGTCTATGTCTGTCTACTGTCCTCTTGCGTGAAACTCTTGCGAGTGGGGCAAAAAGAGCCTCCAGAAACCTCGCTCGCCCAGACGCCATTTTCAGGGAGGGACTTCAGAGCATAAAAACCGGCTAACCTTTGCAAAAGCTGGCTCCCTGTGTGTGACACCAGGCGGGGAAAATCCGCGAAAGTACACCGGCCCAGTGGGGCTCAGCTGTGAAAGACTGTGAGTGTGACCTGTCTATGTCTGTCTACTGTCCTCTTGCGTGAAACTCTTGCGAGTGGGGCAAAAAGAGCCTCCAGAAACCTCGCTCGCCCAGACGCCATTTTCAGGGAGGGACTTCAGAGCATAAAAACCGGCTAACCTTTGCAAAAGCTGGCTCCCTGTGTGTGACACCAGGCGGGGAAAATCCGCGAAAGTACACCGGCCCAGTGGGGCTCAGCTGTGAAAGACTGTGAGTGTGACCTGTCTATGTCTGTCTACTGTCCTCTTGCGTGAAACTCTTGCGAGTGGGGCAAAAAGAGCCTCCAGAAACCTCGCTCGCCCAGACGCCATTTTCAGGGAGGGACTTCAGAGCATAAAAACCGGCTAACCTTTGCAAAAGCTGGCTCCCTGTGTGTGACACCAGGCGGGGAAAATCCGCGAAAGTACACCGGCCCAGTGGGGCTCAGCTGTGAAAGACTGTGAGTGTGACCTGTCTATGTCTGTCTACTGTCCTCTTGCGTGAAACTCTTGCGAGTGGGGCAAAAAGAGCCTCCAGAAACCTCGCTCGCCCAGACGCCATTTTCAGGGAGGGACTTCAGAGCATAAAAACCGGCTAACCTTTGCAAAAGCTGGCTCCCTGTGTGTGACACCAGGCGGGGAAAATCCGCGAAAGTACACCGGCCCAGTGGGGCTCAGCTGTGAAAGACTGTGAGTGTGACCTGTCTATGTCTGTCTACTGTCCTCTTGCGTGAAACTCTTGCGAGTGGGGCAAAAAGAGCCTCCAGAAACCTCGCTCGCCCAGACGCCATTTTCAGGGAGGGACTTCAGAGCATAAAAACCGGCTAACCTTTGCAAAAGCTGGCTCCCTGTGTGTGACACCAGGCGGGGAAAATCCGCGAAAGTACACCGGCCCAGTGGGGCTCAGCTGTGAAAGACTGTGAGTGTGACCTGTCTATGTCTGTCTACTGTCCTCTTGCGTGAAACTCTTGCGAGTGGGGCAAAAAGAGCCTCCAGAAACCTCGCTCGCCCAGACGCCATTTTCAGGGAGGGACTTCAGAGCATAAAAAACCGGCTAACCTTTGCAAAAGCTGGCTCCCTGTGTGTGACACCAGGCGGGGAAAATCCGCGAAAGTACACCGGCCCAGTGGGGCTCAGCTGTGAAAGACTGTGAGTGTGACCTGTCTATGTCTGTCTACTGTCCTCTTGCGTGAAACTCTTGCGAGTGGGGCAAAAAGAGCCTCCAGAAACCTCGCTCGCCCAGACGCCATTTTCAGGGAGGGACTTCAGAGCATAAAAACCGGCTAACCTTTGCAAAAGCTGGCTCCCTGTGTGTGACACCAGGCGGGGAAAATCCGCGAAAGTACACCGGCCCAGTGGGGCTCAGCTGTGAAAGACTGTGAGTGTGACCTGTCTATGTCTGTCTACTGTCCTCTTGCGTGAAACTCTTGCGAGTGGGGCAAAAAGAGCCTCCAGAAACCTCGCTCGCCCAGACGCCATTTTCAGGGAGGGACTTCAGAGCATAAAAACCGGCTAACCTTTGCAAAAGCTGGCTCCCTGTGTGTGACACCAGGCGGGGAAAATCCGCGAAAGTACACCGGCCCAGTGGGGCTCAGCTGTGAAAGACTGTGAGTGTGACCTGTCTATGTCTGTCTACTGTCCTCTTGCGTGAAACTCTTGCGAGTGGGGCAAAAAGAGCCTCCAGAAACCTCGCTCGCCCAGACGCCATTTTCAGGGAGGGACTTCAGAGCATAAAAAACCGGCTAACCTTTGCAAAAGCTGGCTCCCTGTGTGTGACACCAGGCGGGGAAAATCCGCGAAAGTACACCGGCCCAGTGGGGCTCAGCTGTGAAAGACTGTGAGTGTGACCTGTCTATGTCTGTCTACTGTCCTCTTGCGTGAAACTCTTGCGAGTGGGGCAAAAAGAGCCTCCAGAAACCTCGCTCGCCCAGACGCCATTTTCAGGGAGGGACTTCAGAGCATAAAAACCGGCTAACCTTTGCAAAAGCTGGCTCCCTGTGTGTGACACCAGGCGGGGAAAATCCGCGAAAGTACACCGGCCCAGTGGGGCTCAGCTGTGAAAGACTGTGAGTGTGACCTGTCTATGTCTGTCTACTGTCCTCTTGCGTGAAACTCTTGCGAGTGGGGCAAAAAGAGGCTCAGAGGAGCACGGCCGCTCCGCTTCGCTACGCGGCCGTGCACTCTTTCTAAGGAAAGAACTCCATTGCAACAAGAAGGAAAAATCACACTAAGAACGGCGCTATATCACAGAAGCAAACATTTCTCTCTGGACTGTCTTCTCTGTTGCATGCTCGGGCCTAAGATTTGACCCAGTGTGAGGCTTCATCCACGGAGGACTCCCCTCCCTTAGAGGCAAGTCAGCCCATCCAGAAAGGGAGGAGCCAGAGGAGTGTGCTGCCTACATCATATAGACAATGAATACCACTACAACACGTAGAAAAACCCACAATACAAGTGTGACAATGGGAAAACAACGCAGGCCAGCATCAGACATAGAGAATGAAGATGACAATTCTGAGGACCAGATAATGACTGAACAACTAATCAACCTCTCAGATAAGGACTTTAGACTAGCAATATGGAAGGTGCTCAACAGACTCCAAGAAACCATGGATCGAGTTGAACAGAACACTAATAAGAACCAAGAAAATATGAAGGCAGAAATGACAAAACTCCAAACTGAAATAACATGTCAACTAACAGGACTGAAAAAGTCAGTAAATGAAGTGAATGACAAAATGGATAAGCTCTGCGACAGGGTATCAGAAGCTGAGAATAGACTTGGTGCTGTGGAAGATGAGATACATAACAATTCCATACAGCAGGAGAGATTGGACAAAAAACTTAAAGCAAATGAGCAGACAATGGAAAAATTAGTCAAAGAATGGGAACAGACGAAAATAGAAGTCTATGATAAGATCAACAGAAACAACTTAAGAATCATTGGAGTCCCAGAGACCCAGGAAGAAAATTTCCAGGAAGAATCAATGGTCAAGAACATCATTAAAGAGAAACTCCCAGAGCTAAAGAATATATGTGATCAAATCCTGCATGCCCGAAAAGTACCAACCAAAAGAGACCCCAGAAAAACCACCCCAAGACACATCCTAGTCACAATGACAAATCCCACAGATAGAGACAGAATTCTGAAAACAGCAAGATCAAAAGGGGAAATCATGTTCAAGCAAGCTTCCCTGAGATTTACAGCAGACCTGTCACCAGAAACGCTCAATGCCAGAAAGCAGTGGTGGGATATTGTGACAAGACTGAATGAAATGAATGCTTCACCCAGAATACTATACCCAGCAAAACTCACTTTCCGGTTTGATGGAAGAATACATGGTTTCACAGACAAAAAACAGCTCAGAAACTTCACAGGCACAAAACCAGTCTTAAGAGAAAAACTGAAAGACCTAATCTAAGACAAGACTACCCAAAAGACACACCAAATTTTGAAATAAAGATGGCGTTAAATCCCAGAACAATTCTTTCTCTCAACGTCAATGGACTAAATGCACCAGTTAAGAGACACAGAGTGGCTAAATGGATCAAAAAACTCAATCCAACCTTCTGCTGCCTACAAGAAACGCACCTGAATAGTCAGAACAAACATAGACTCAAAATAAAAGGCTGGAGAAAAGTTATCCAAGCAAACAACACCCATAAAAAAGCTGGAGTGGCCATACTAATATCAGATAATGCAAACTTTATACTCAGGAAGGTTGTAAGGGACAAAGACGGACATTTTATATTAATCAAGGGGTACGTAGAGCAGGAAGAATTCACTCTCCTAAACATATATGCACCGAATGAGGGGCCAGCAAAATATTTAATACAACTGTTGTCAAATCTGAAAAATAATATCAACAACAACACAATAATTGTGGGGGACCTTAACACGGCTTTGTCAACACTGGACAGGTCAACCAGACTGAAACCCAACAAGAATATACTAGACCTGAGGAGAGAAATGGAAGAAAGAGGCCTAGTGGATATATATAGGACACTCCATCCCCAGAAACCTGGATACACATTCTTCTCCAATGTACATGGGACATTCTCCAGGATAGACTACATGCTGGCACACAAAACATACCTCCATAAGATCAAGAGGATAGAAATTTTGCAGACTACCTTTGCTGACCACAAGGCTCTGAAATTATTTGTGAACTCCAAAGGGACTCAGAAGAAACACTTTAACACCTGGAAGTTAAACAGCCTCATGCTCAATAACCAGTGGGTCCGAGATGAAATCAAGGAGGAAATAAAAAGATTCCTGGAAACAAATGACAATAAAGACACAAACTCTCAGAACTTATGGGACACAGCAAAAGCAGTACTGAGAGGAAAATTTATAGCTTTGCAAGCACATATCAGGAAGGAAGAAGGAGCTTACCTGAGTAGCTTAATGACACAGCTAATAGAACTAGAAAATGCTCAACAAAAGGACCCTAGAATAGGAAGACAGAAGGAAATAACAAAGCTGAGAGCAGAAATCAACGAAGTGGAAACTCAAAAAACAATCCGAAAGATCAACGAAAGCAGAAGTTGGTTCTTTGAAAAAATAAACAAGATTGATAGACCACTGGCAAACCTAACAAAGAAAGAGAGAGAGAGAAACTTGATAACTCGTATCAGGAATGAAAAAGGAGAGATCACTACTGATATGACAGAGATTCAAAGGGTAATCAGAAACTACTTTTAAAAACTCTATGCCACTAAAAATGAGAACCTGGAAGAAATGGATAAATTCTTGGACTCTTATAATCTTCCACGGTTGAAGGAAGAGGATGTAGCATATCTAAACACCCCCATCACCATTGATGAAATTAAAACAGTAATCAAATGTCTGCCGAAAAACAAAAGCCCAGGTCCAGATGGATTCACTAATGAATTCTATCAAACTTTCCAAGAGGAACTACTGCCAATCTTGGCAAGACTCTTTCATGAAATTGAACAAACAGAAACACTTCCAAATAGCTTTTATGAAGCCAACATCACCTTGATACCTAAACCAGACAGAGACGCTGCCAAAAAAGAAAATTACAGACCAATATCACTGATGAATGCAGATGCAAAGATCCTCAACAAAATCCTGGCAAATAGGATTCAATGCCTCGTTAAGAAGATCATCCACTACGATCAAGTAGGTTTCATCCCAGGAATGCAAGGCTGGTTTAACATCCGTAAATCTATCAACATAATACACAACATCAATAACAAGAAAAATAAAAACCACATGATCATATCAATAGATGCAGAGAAAGCATTTGATAAGGTCCAACACCCATTCTTGATCAAAACTCTCAGCAAGATGGGAATGGAGGGAACCTTTCTCAATATAGTGAAGGCCATCTACCACAAGCCAGTGGCAAATATTATCCTCAATGGAGAAAAACTGAAAGCCTTCCCTCTAAATTCTGGCACAAGACAAGGCTGTCCTCTCTCACCACTCCTATTCAACATAGCACTGGAAGTACTTGCTATAGCGATTAGGCAAGAAAAGGATATCAAGGGAATCCAGATGGGAAAGGAAGAAGTCAAGCTCTCACTGTTTGCAGATGACATGATACTCTACTTAGAAAACCCTAAAGACTCTATCAAAAAGCTTCTAGAAACAATAGACTCATATAGCAAGGTGGCAGGCTACAAAATTAACACACAAAAATCAATGGCCTTTCTATATACCAATAGTAATAAGGATGAAATGGACATTAAGAAAACAACCCCATTCACAATAGTACCACACAAACTCAAATATCTTGGAATCAACTTGACTAAATATGTGAAGGACCTATACAAAGAAAACTATAAAACTCTGCTCCAAGAAATAAGAGAGGACACACGGAAATGGAAACACATACCCTGCTCATGGATTGGCAGGATTAACATCATCAAAATGTCAATACTCCCCAAGGCATTATACAGATTTAATGCCATCCCTCTAAAGATACCCATGACATTCTTCAAAGAAGTGGATCAGACACTTTTGAAATTCATTTGGAACAATAAACACCCTCGAATAGCTAAAGCAATCATTGGGAAAAAGAATATGGGAGGAATTACTTTTCCCAACTTTAAACTGTACTACAAAGCAACAGTTATCAAAACAGCATGGTATTGGAATAAGGATAGGTCCTCAGATCAGTGGAATAGGCTTGAATACTCAGAAAATGTTCCCCAGAGATACAACCATCTAATTTTTGATAAAGGAGCAGGAAATCCTAAATGGAGCAGGGAAAGCCTCTTCAACAAGTGGTGTTGGCACAATTGGATAGCCACTTGCAAAAAATTAAACTTAGACCCCCAGCTAACATCATGTACAAAGGTAAAATCCAAATGGATTAAAGACCTCGATATCAGCCCCAAAACCATAAGATATATAGAACAGCACATAGGCAAAACACTCCAGGACATTACAGGCATCTTCAAGGAGGAAACTGCACTCTCCAAGCAAGTGAAAGCAGAGATTAACAGATGGGAATATATTAAGCTGAAAAGCTTCTGCACCTCAAAGGAAATAGTGCCCAGGATACAAGAGCCACCCACTGAGTGGGAGAAACTATTCACCCAATACCCATCAGATAAGGGGCTAATCTCCAAAATATACAAGGCACTGACAGAACTTTACAAGAAAAAAACATCTAACCCCATCAAAAAATGGGGAGAAGAAATGAACAGACACTTTGACAAAGAAGAAATACGCATGGCCAAAAGACACATGAAAAAATGTTCCACATCACTAATCATCAGGGAGATGCAAATCAAAACAACGATGAGATACCACCTCACACCCCAGAGAATGGCACACATCACAAAGAATGAGAATAAACAGTGTTGGCGGGGTTGTGGAGAGAAAGGAACTCTTATCCACTGCTGGTGGGAATGCTGTCTAGTTCAACCTTTATGGAAAGCGATATGGAGATTCCTCCAAAAACTGGAAATCGAGCTCCCATACGATCCAGCTATACCACTCCTAGGAATATACCCTAGGAACACAAAAATACAATACAAAAACCCCTTCCTTACACCTATATTCATTGCAGCTCTATTTACCATAGCAAGACTCTGGAAACAACCAAGATGCCCTTCAACAGACGAATGGCTAAAGAAACTGTGGTACATATACACAATGGAATATTATGCAGCTGTCAGGAGAGATGAAGTCATGAAATTTTCCTATACATGGATGTACATGGAATCTATTATGCTGAGTGAAATAAGTCAGAGAGAGAGAGAAAAACGCAGAATGGTCTCACTCATCTATGGGTTTTAAGAAAAATGAAAGACACCCTTGTAATAATAATTTTCAGACACAAAAGAGAAAAGAGCTGGAAGTTCAAGCTCACCTCAGGAAGCTCACCACAAAGAGTGATGAGTTTAGTTAGAGAAATAACTACATTTTGAACTGTCCTAATATTGAGAATGTATGAGGGAAATGTAGAGCCTGTTTAGGGTACAGGCGGGGGTTGGGTGGGGAGGAGGGAGATTTGGGACTTGGGTGATGGGAATGTTGCACTGGTGATGGGTGGTGTTCCTTTTATGACTGAAACCCAAACACAATCATGTATGTAATCAAGGTGTTTAAATAAAAAAAAAAAAAAGAATACTGTGATGTTGTGTTGAGCAAAAGAAACAGGGCTGAACAGGGGGAGATTATTTTTCTTTTATTTTTTATTTTATTTTAATCAAAGTGGATTACAAATCATTCACAGTAATATTTTAGGTACATAGTGATATTGAATCAGAGGCGTTCCCATCACCAATATTGCCCTCCCTCCACCCCATGAATCTCATATCCCCCTCGTTGACCCCCCCCCCCAGGCTGCTAGTATAGGTGGTCCTCTCTGTGTCTAGTATGTTGTAAATTGGGTATCGATTCTGCTGTTGGCTTTGGATTTGGTGTTTAAGTTTGATCAAAAAGACCAAGGCAAAATGTTCAGTCAATTCTTTTGGGGTTTCTGGAGCAAAGAGGTCAACCCTATCAATATTAATAGTTCCAGTAATAGGGTTTGCATTTGGATTTGTGGATTGATAAGGCCTTGAAAAAGACTGTAAGATTAGGTGAGGTCATTCAACTCAAGGTAAGTACCAAAGAGGGTCTCAACAAAGAGTGTTGGCTGCCCCCAATACCATGTGGATATATTGGAAGTTCATAAGACCCAACACTTTTTTAGTGAGAATTGAATACCAAGGTCTAATTGATGTTTAGAATAATGCCAATGTATCAAGTTAAGAATTCTTCATCTGGGGCCGGAAAGATAGCATGAAGATAGTGTGTTTGCCTTGCATGCAGAAGGATGGTGGTTTGAATCCCGGCATCCCATATGGTCCCCGAGCCTGCCAGGAGTAATTTCTGAGCATAGAGCCAAGAGGAACCCCTGAGCGCTGCCGGGTGTGCCCCAACCCCCCAAATTCTTCATCTAAAAATGATAAGACGTGATATAAATATATTACAAATATTGATTTTTATAATGATAGCAAGGCAAAGAGTAGTATATACTTTAGAATATGCATGTGCAATTTTGTGGATGAAGGAAAGGAAGAACGTATTTTTTAGCATCTGCAAAAAGTATTAAAGAAATATTTAAAATAATTAAAGTCGTTATTTATAGAAAACGAGTGTGTTGAGAGAAATATAGGTGTAGTTTCTCACTCCCACAAGAAGTTATATTTGGTGAGGTGATTGCAATGTGAGAAAGGTTTTGGTGTGGAAATTAGAATGCTGTGGGGGAAAATTTCCAGATAGCTTTGATAACTGAGAAATTAAAAAGTAATCTTTTTAAGTTTATGTAAAATGGTAAAAGATTATTAAATGCTGTAACAAACACAGAGGAAAAATTTTCTTATTAAGTAGCTCTAGCATAATGCATATAAATTTAAAAAAGGGTTGAAGAGATAATACAGTGATAGGATACATGGTTTATATGCAGCAGATCTGGGTTTACTCCCCAGCACCACATATGTGGTCCCCAGAGTACTGCAAAGAATAATCATTGAGTACAGGTGACCACCAGATGTGGCTCAAAAATAAACAAGGAGAAACAAACCAACTAAAAAAACAAAACAAAAAAAACTTAAAGAGCAACTTTGATTATATATGGACACTTAGAATGATGAAGAGAGAATAAAAGGAAAATATATTATTAATTTTATTTATTTTGTTATTGGTTTGGGCAACAAACTGAGCTGTGCTAAGGGCTTACTCCTGGCTCTGTGCTCAGACATCACTCCTGGAAGTACTTGGGGGACCATAAATTGAGCCATTGATTAAATTGGCATAAGGGTCAACCTTATGCAAGACAAGTCAAGGCAACCTTCTGCAGGATAAGACTAAACCTATTACTATTTCTTAATTTCATTTATTAAGTTTTATTCAAAGTAACTTGTCTAAATAGTAATATTGCTGAAGTATTTTATTCATATTTTGAAACTAGCCATTTTTCAATAAGAGATCAAATCATTCTCAAATATATTTATCCTTTAGATGTTTACAGTGAAATGACCAAAAATAACATTGCTTCCAACACTTGAAGGCCTAATAAGACCAGTGGTTATTTTCTAATGCTATTTCTTACCTTCAGAGTCAAGTTCTTTAGAGAAATGTGTATATTTTTTATCCTGGACTGTAAAAAATACATTTATTAAGGTTTATTTTTGAAAACAAAAATTATTTTAAAAACATATTTTCTACATTGAAAATCATGAGGCACATATAAACCATGTTAAAAATAAGTGACTCTAACAAGATCAAATATTATGGTCAAAAATCAGAAATACTTTTATTTTAATAGTGTCTCTGAACAATTATAAACCAAAATTAAAAAATACTTTGAGAGTTTAAAATGTTTGAAATAGAGTTAACAATTTGATTACCTGTTATAATATTGTGTATTTGTGAAAACAATTAAGAAATGCTATAACAGTACAAAATGTAAATTTTTTAGGATAAATAGCAAATGGGTATATTACTACAATGTAAAAAAATGAAAGAAAAAACCTTTAACTTAAGTGGACACAAATAAATGTATATAGTGTGTTAAGAAATAGGTTTCCAGATGAAGTCATGAAATTTTCCTATAAATGGATGTACACGGAATCTATTATGCTGAGTGAAATAAGTCAGAGAGAGAGAGAGAAAAACGCAGAATGGTCTCACTCATCTGTGGGTTTTAAGAAAAAAAAAAAGACATTCTTGCAATAATAATTTTCAGACACAAACGAGAAAAGAGCTGGAAGTTACAGCTCACCTCAGGAAACTCACCACAAAGAGTGATGCGTTTAGTTAGAGAAATAACTACATTTTGTTTCGTTTTGTTTTGGGGCCACATCCAGCAGTACTCAGGGGTTACTCCTGGCTGTCTGCTCAGAAATAGCCCCTGGCAGGCACGGGGGACCGTATGAGACACCGGGATTCGAACCAACCACCTTTGGTCCTGAATCGGCTGCTTGCAAGGCAAACGCCGCTGTGCTATCTCTCCGGGCCCTACATTTTGAACTATCCTAAGAATGAGAATACACGAGGGAAATGGAAAGCCTGTCTAGAGTACAGGCGGGGGTCGGGTGGGGAGGAGGGAGATTTGGGACATTGGTGATGGGAATGTTGCACTGGTGATGGGTGGTGTTCTTTACATGACTGAAACCCAAACACAATCATGTATGTAATAAAGTTGTTTAAATAAAAAAAAAAGAGAGAGAGAGAGAAAAAGAGAAAAGTCATCTGCTAATAGTGCATGGAGAAAGTAAGGTAGAGAAATATATAGAAATAGAGGAAGTTTTAAAGTCAATTGGGATTAGGATTTAAAAAAAAAAGAAATAGGTTTCCCACAAATTGATCTATAGATTTAAGGCAATCAAAGTCATAACTCAGCGATAGTTTTCATCCAAAAGAAAGTTTCTAAAATTTATATGGAAATTTAAAAACTGAAGAGTAGCCAAAGCAATCTTGAAAATGGAAAATAAAATTGAAAACTCAAACTACTTTACTTCCAGACGTACTATAAAGTCACCATAATCAAAACACAATGATCTTGGCATAAAAGTAGTTACACAGAAATAGAACAGAATATAATCTAGAACTGGGTAAACACTTATAAGGCAAAGTGTTTTTTAACAAAATTGCCAAAGCAGTTTAATGGAGAAATAACCACTGGATAAATGCATAGATAACATTGAATATGTCAGTATAAAAATAAGAGAATCTTAATAGTTAACGTAAATCATGTATTATCTCACTCTGAAGTCATATTGTGTGTCTGTATGCATATTCATATATGCTTGAAAAGTGATATTAGCAGTTACATCATCACAAAAATACAAATCATGCCAAAAATAATGTTTAAAGAGACAACTCATAATAGGCATGGGCAAAATTTCAATGCAATCAGCACACCCATACATTCATTGTTTGACTGGTAAATAATGCAACTGGGGGGTAGAGTGGGTCACACCCAGCAATATTTAGGGCTCACTCCAGGTTCTGAGCTCAGAGATTATTCCTAGCAGTGGTGGGGGGAATATTTGATGTTCTAAACATTAAAGTAGGGTCGGCCACATGCATGGCAAGTACCTTCTTCTCTGTTCTACTTCCACAAATATACTTCCAAAGGAGTAATTTATCATTATTTAAGGGATAAGAATTCCAAATAAGAGATAACAAAAACATACATCAAAAGTTGAATAGATAAATGAATTGTTTTAGAGTCATAGAAAGCAATACTTAAATTTAGAATAGGCATTCTCAAAGTTGGTAAGAGCAAAGAATGAGAAAAAGGCCATTTCTGTATATCTTGTCTCATCTCTAAAGGGACATTAGAGAATTGTCTAGAGTGTGAAAATTTCATTAAGTAGAAAAAACTGTGATAAAATATCTTTATATATTTGTTATGACTCATGGAATTAATTAAACACTTAAGATTTATATTGCCCTGGATACAAATTTAAAGAGCTTTAAAGAATGAAATGTTGTATGTACAAAACTCTACTATTGACAGCACTATTAAGTTATAAATCATATTGATTAAAGGAAACTAAGATATCAAAAACTTATAAATCAAATTTTGAAGTACTTGTTTGTATTTTTATAGTAATAAGTATAAGCAGTTTGTGTTTGCACATATGTATATCCTATGTATGGTCATTTTAAACATATATAAGCAATAATATAAGTAGCATTAATGCAATACATAAATTGGTATTCATAACTTAACTTCTAATGATCAACTTTTATAACAAGGTACTACACTATTCTGGGATAAAATGAAGAAAATTATTTTTAAGGAAGTCTCAAAGAAGAGTGACAAAAGTTCACAGAACCAACTTCAAGTTCTTCTCATTTTCTGTAGCTGGGAAACTTGACTATAAAAATTAAGCATGGTAATAACATTTTATTATTATAATTAAACAAAATTAAAATATGAGTTCATAACAAAATGAATAATGAATAATTGGAATGAACAGAAGTCACTTCCTTAAGCAGAATGACAACTAATAAACAGAAGGAATGATGGTATTATACAATTGAGAATATGCCCAAATTAGGGACAAAGATATGACAAAGAACAGAAAATTTGAACTGGAAGAATTCAATTTAGTAGTTAATTATTGTTGAGAAAAAAGGAACTCTATTCTTGAGAAATGAGTAGTTATGGCCTTAAAGTGACCTGTCTATATCAATAGACACACCACTGATACTGAACAAGTACAGATTTCATCACACTGTGTGAAAAGTAGATATAAACCCAATTCAGTTATATTGGGGACAAGGGCACACCCGAAAGTGATCAAGGTTTATTCTTAGCATGATATTCACGAATCACTTCTGGCAATGCTCAGAAGATCATATGCCATGCGGGGGGTCAAACAAACTAACAAAGCAAGAATTTTACCTCCTGTCCTACTTCTCTAGTCTAGTCAATTTGTTGATATTTATGTGTGAGATTAATTATGTATGATTAATAGTGATGAAACATGATATGCATCTAAATGAAAGGGCATTCTACAATGTAACTTATGCTCTTCATAGATATGAAGGCTAAAATAATGAGATATGAAGAGAAAATTTGAAATGATTTATGACCCAAATTGGATTCTAGACTAGAAAAAAATATTTCTAAAATATAGCACTGAGAACATTTGAGACTTGATTGAGGGTTAGATCACAATATTGGAGTTATTTCAATTTGATTTTTTTATAAACTGTTATACTCGAGAATGTTTTTTGTTATAAAATGCATAGCAAACTAATTAGGAACAAAGGAGCCTGATTTTAAGTCTAATTCCAACAATCTAAAACTAAAGCAGATTTTAACATGGAGTGGCAAAACTTATAGGGCCAAGCATAAAATTCTGTGCAATCTAAAGAAAGAACATATAATAATTGTGTGCCCTATTATATTATCTCTTGTCAATTAAATTATATCTTTCTGTCAATCAAATGATAAAATTAAAATAACATTTAACAACTAGCTGCAAAAGTTAATGTGTTAACATTTATTTTAATCATCAATATAAATTTTAAACAGTTCTCAACATGGATAAAGCCTCTCTGCTCCACTCAGGAACATAGATGACAAGATAACCAATAATCCATTTATTCACAAGTCTAGTTGTTGAAGTAAATTTCTATTTTGTAGAAAGCTACTTTTTGTAATGTAGAAATCTGACTTTCTGCAATTTCAAATGAAAAGTTTGACAAAGGAATATCTACAATATAATGTAAATTGATTTACATTACCAATGCATTTATAGCTAATTAAAACTAAGAATTAATATAGAGAAAAAATTATGTCATATTCATCTTTGTAAATTCCAATGAAGAAAATTGGCATTGTTAGATGAGGGTAACAGATTGTCACTATCAAATGAATACTCAGTTCTCCAAATCACATGTCTACTAATAGCAGAAAATATGAAGTATAAGACATATCTAATACTGAGTTTCAGCAAAAAGAATGTGATTGCCTATAGAAAACACAGTGTGAAGAAATTCAATGAAGTCATGAGGAAATAACCTGTGAGTTCAAAACCTAAGACATATCATGGAATATCATTAACCAATTTTGGAGTAACCAGTTTTCAACCTATCCAGGATAATTCTTCTTTGCATGTGTTTGTTCCACTTGTGTGAGAAAGACCTCTGGATTGGCCCCTACCCCAATATGTTCTTCACCCAATAAACATGTTCTCTAATAATAAAGACCTCGAGTCAGAAAGACTTCTTCCAGTGTTGGTCCCACAGCTTTTCTGTTTGCCTACCAGTGCCCTTTGCTGGATGTCAAATAGCTTATAATGAAAGTTCCTGAACCTGTTTTATCTCCCTAACCTGTGTGAATTATTTCCTGTGTCTGCATTGCTTTCAAAACTAAGTTCTCCAATGCTCCCCAGGATTAGGATATGAGGCTTCCTCTAAAAACCAAGTCCCTATAGAAAGTAGTACCATGACTTTTTAAATAAAACCTAACAAAAACACCTATCCTAAATAATGATGATGCATTCTGTTTTATTTAGACCTATGTAGAGAGACATAGTGTGTGTGTGTGTATATATATATATATATATATATATATATATATATATATATATATATATAATTCTTGATTCTGTGTTTCAGACTGATTTTGACAGGAAAATTATAGCATATACTTGGGAGGTGTATTTAATATAAATTTGCTTTAGAAAAGAAGAAACAGGACTTGTAAGAGGCCATGAGCTAAAATTAATGTTGCATATAATTTTATTTATGTATAAATATGTATACGTAGGATATATATCTGTGTATATATTTGCATATAGTTTTATATGTATTCATATGAATCATCTATTAACTTTCTAAATTTTGTTGCACTTATTTTATAAAAATATATAATAGCTATGTCATAGTATTTAGACACTCAACTTTAAGAGGTATTTCAAGAAACAATTGGCAGTTCAGAATAATCTTAATCTGTGTAGTAAGAAAAAAGGATAATAATGCCTTCTAGATTTCTCTTTTGGGTAGTCATATAAAATTTTTGATAGGATATTGACAGAACATTTGGAAAATTTAAAGGCATGTACAAAAGTGTTTATTGTAATCATTTACTATACAGAAAATACAAATCAAAATGATAGTGAGGATCATTTCATACCAGTGAAAATGGCATATATCAACAGGACTGGAATTGGGGCCGGTGAGGTGGCGCTAGAGGTAAGGTGTCTGCCTTGCAAGCACTAGCCAAGGAAGGACCACGGTTCGATCCCCTGGTGCCCCATAAGGTCCACCCAAGCCAGGCACAATTTCTGAGCGCTTAGCCAGGAGTAACCCCAGAGCATCAAATGGGTGTGGCCCCAAGAACCAAAAAAAAAAGGACTGGAATTACCCTAAACAGGGCAAAAATGGAATCCTCATTCATTGTTGATGGATGTTGTCCCAGTCAATCTGTGGAAAACAGTAAGAAGGCTTGTTAAAACAAAAGCAGCAGCAACAGCAGCAGCAGCATCAACAACAACAACAACAACAACAACTAAGACTATAACTTTCATATGGCCTAGAAATCCTACTTTTTGACATCTATGCTGAGAACCATAAAGTGTCTTTAGGATGAGATGGCAACTAAATCTGAACTTGTCTGACAGATGATTGGGTTAAAACTGCAAAGGACTACTGTGATAGAACAAGAGCAGATGATCATAATTAAAAACAAAACTAAACAGAAATAACAACAACCAAAAAATGACATGAACAACCTGAAAAAAAAATGAAAAAATGGACCTAACCAAGACCAATTTGACTAAACACTGAGTAGTCATTCTGTCACCTCCCCACTGATTGAAATAATCTACTCATGCACCAGTCAATATTTGACAAGGTTGATATTTCCATTATGAACCCTCCAGATGGACACTCCGACTGATAACACAACAACACACTGAGTTGCTTGACTTTGGTCCAATCAAATGAGTGTTTGAGAAAGTTTAATCTACTTTTTCTCCTTCTAATTGATGACTCTTTACTTTGAATGCAATGCTGATTGTTTTTGTAGTACTTATAAGAACCTGCAATTTACTTATGAATGCAATATTGATTCTCTATAAATGGTTTTTACTACTTCCCTTGCTAAAGTGCCTTTGTCTTTTCTAACTAGGTGCTGTCTTCAGAAACCAGGGGTATTCTCAAACATGTGCTTTGTTTTTTGCGGTGCAGGGACATGGAATGTAAGCTTAGTTGGCATTATTCATGTTAGAAATGTTTAAATAAAATGGACATTTTGTAAAGACACTAGCCTGAAGGGTTATACTTCATAACAACCACAAAATAAAACATACCACTGAAGACAATTGGCATAATTGCAGGATTTATTAATAAGAAGAAATTTAAAACTCCTCCTAATTGCAAAAAAAATTAAGAACATCTTTCATAAGGTCAGCATTTGAAACCTTTTGGCAGAATGCATGAGAATATATAGCACCAGAATTTTGTTTAAAACAACAGGAAGTATAAAGCAGCAATTAATAGTACTTGTACATTTAATCAACATGTTTGGAAATATAAGAATTAGAAGTATAAACTATTATGCTATTATACAATTAGACTGGCCTAGTCAGAAAAGTATAAAAACTAAAAACAGTCAAGAAAACTAAGTTTTTATGTTTGAACTTCAAAGACTGAAGTGTAATTACTTTGCATCCAGATGACTAAATTTTAGTCAAAACAAAAATTAAGTTAAGTAAAACTAAAGAATTAAGTTTTTATAACTAAAAGCATAGCCAGGAGTAACTTCTACAAGTGGATGATGAACAGTGATCACCAACTGAAGCCTTGACATAATAAAAAGTTGGAACCTTATAATACACTGCACAGTTGTTTAGCTTCAAGAAGATGGGATATTGTAATGTACTAGATGGTGCCAAAGATGGTTCTCAGGGACAGACTGATGATGTAAGCACTCATTACATTAGCAGAGAGTATTATGCTTCAAATAATAAAACCAATAAGAGGGGCTCAGAATCTTTAGTCTTTGATTACTTTTTAAAATCCATGTTATGAACTTTCTTAAATGGTAATATTTTAACTAGAATGCTTAGATCAGTTACAATTGATGTATTAACTTTTATTTTACATATCAAAAACTTTTGCTAAACTGTCATAAAGAAATGATGAGCATTGATTTGGATTATTCAAATTAGACATTTATTTATGAGTATTCTATGCATCCTAATCTTGCATCAATGACATTTGAGTAACAAATTATTTTTAAATAATATGAGGACATTTTAAAAAAGCTTTCACATAATATTTATACTCTGTTTTCCTGAAAAAATATTGACAAACTTCAATAATTATGCAAAGAAATAAAGGGTTTCAATATGATCTATGTCCATGTAAACATCATTTAGATACATAAAAGTTAAGATATATAAGAATCTAATTTTCCATGAATATATCTTTATATAAAATAATATACAATCTCCCAAAAGGAAAACCTGTCATTTATTATAATCTGGAGTGAAATTACAAGGATAAAAACAAAATCTCTATATTTAATCCAAAAAAGGAGAATTTATAGGAACATGCTAGGAATATGGGTAGCAGGGCTAGCTAGAGAAGAAAGTGAATAGTCATTGGCCCAAAATTCCAGTAGTGAGATAATTATCATAGATCTAATATAGAGAATGGTGATAATATTCAAACTTGAAAATTTCTGTAATAGCACTTTAAAAATGTTTATGATGAAAATATGTGTGTGTTTAATAATCACATTGTAGAAATAAACTTAAATTTTTTCTTGGATTGTCTAATTTCAGAGGCCTGACTGAGACAACTGCAACAGAGCAGAACTTCTGTAAACATAATGAAAGACTATCTTAGGCTTCACCCTAGGATCAGTGTAAAAACTCAGAACACCAACTACAGAAGACTGATTAAAACAACAGTAATAGAACAAAACTTCTAGAACGATAAAGAAAGATTCCATCCTAGGTTCCAACCTATGACATGTGCAAATATCAAGATCTCTAGTTACAGAGGCCTGATTTTATCATCCACAACTGAGCAGAAAGCTTCCAGACATCACAAAAGGACCTAGAAGAGAGAATAAGAGCATGTATGGAGCCTGTAGTTATTCCCATGACAGCATTCTTCAAGGGTGAAGAAACCTTGTATCTCTTAGGCCAAGGGAATTCCTTTTCTAATCTCCCCAATATTTACTGTGCCTATGCAAAAAAAAAAACACAAATTAATTTTTTGGTTATTGTTGTTGCTTGTTTTTATTTTTTTCTATTTGTTTTTTGTGCTTTGTTTGGTTTTATCTCGGGACCATGGTTATTGTTTGGTTGTTGTCTTTATTGCTTTAGTGCTTTTTGTTCTATTTTGTTTGATTTTTATCTTTGAACTCTTGTTATTTTTTTTCCTTTTTCCCTTTCTTCTATTAAATTGATATTTATAGCCTCTAGAAGGACTCCTCCCATTTTTTTTTTTTTTGCTTGTTTGGTATTTTGCTCCTTTTTTTTCTTTTCTTCTTTTTCTTTCCTTCTAACAGAACCACATAACTTGAACCATCTTGTTCTGCCTCACAGATTGAGGGGGGAAATAATGGAGGTTACCAAAACCAAACAGTTGTATGAACATCGAGTACAAATAAAAAAGATCAGACTTAAACACCAAATCCAAAGCCAATAACAACAGAATCAATACCCAGTCTACAACAAGCTAGACACAAAGGGTACCATTTATGCAGCTTGGGGGGCAAAGGAGGGGGATATAGGATGCATGTTGGGAATAGGGGTGAAGGGAAGACAATGTTGGTGGTGGGATTGCCCCTAGTTCAATATTATTATGCACCTAAAATATTACTGTGAAAGCTTTGTAATCCACTGTGGTCAAAATAAAAATTATTTAAAAAAATTTTTTCTTGGATGTAAGATCTATGGCTGTTCCTTTTCTAATCTTCATGATGATTTTTTTCAATACAGTTAATTTCCACCATCTCACACCTAATTTAAAATCATACTCTTTAAAACTCCTAAGAATGATGGCCAGAGCTAAAATGAGTGATGGTATCTCCTGCCCCATCTTTTTAAATTTTCCTAGTTTAAATATCATCATCATTGTAATGAACATTTGCTAAGAAAATTTATAATGGACTATTGATTAATAAAAAAATTACTATTTATGTATAACATTATCTGCAAAACATGGTGCTTAGGTCTTCTTATGTAATAAGTTTTTTTAAGCGCCCTTTTAATGGAGATGCAAGATAATGAGATACCATACCTTGTAAGATAATAATAAGAATAATAAATAATAGTAAGAGTTATCATGTTCATAAGTTCTAAAGTAGAAAAATTGGAATTGAGCTTTATTTTCCTTAAATTTAGTATATAAATCATTATGCTCACTACTTAGTTCAAACTACACTTTCCTTTTGATTAATGCTAAAATTCAGTGTTCTGAAACAAGTTTTTGAACAACCTATAATAATACGTCATCTGTAATGTAGAGTAAAATTTAGAGAAATGTCATTTCCAGAGCATAGTTTGACCTATAGTGACTAATTGGGTAGAAGTAGAAATTAAGAGCATTTATTAGATGGTAGAGAGGTTAAGGTACTTGTTGAATCACACTTTTTGGACCCCCCCCCCAGCACCAAACAGATTTTCTTGAGCATTGGCAGGAATAATCCCTGAGTAGAGAACTAGGAAGTACAGCCCCCAAACCAGAAAAATAAAATAGTAGCAAGTCAAAATTGTGAGAGAAAAAAATTATACTAATGAACTTGGTCAGGATTTCAACTCACCTGAGAAAATACATCAAGGAAGTTACAGGCGAAAAGATTCATGAAAGAGTGGAAGGAAGGCACCTGAAATAAGCACTCTGTTTTTGTGCTTCAGGCAAACCAAAGCATATTATAAACATATATCTTTATGAAAATTTTATGAAGAAGAAAGTAAAGGAAACAAAAATGTATTCCAGTAGGAATAAAAGAATCCGAATAGCCATGTATTTGCGAGTGGGGGCTGGCTACTCTCCCTCATCCCATTTATTTGAAAATTTACAGCAGACCAAGCTTCAATGAAAAGCGAAATTAACTTCCAGAGATAATTGCTTTTAAGATAATAATAGAAAAACTAATCATAATATTAATAGTAATGATAATAGCAACAATGATAATTTTAAGACTGTTCCCGATTAAGCACTCTTGAAACTTTAGGCAGATTGAAAAAGATAATTATTTGTCAGAATCCTTCAAGTTTTACCCTTTTTGAAATATTTTGCATCTTCTTGGTAGCTGAAAAATGGGGACATACTTCTGGAAGAACAAAAGAACATGCGTGAATATGAAGTACTAAATTTCCCTCTGGAGATTAAAAATTAAAAAGCTAGTTAAGTGTCTATCATACATTTATATTCATTCATCTAACTGGAAGAGAACTAAATCCAGAATTCTGTTCTCTGTGCTAAGTCTATTTATAAGGCATTTGTGAATGTTTTGTGTAATTTTCTGATGAGTTTCTGAAACACTTGGTACCAAAAAGCTCATGGCAGGTTGAGTATATATACTCTGAGAAACTGGAACTATAGAATAGTGGTTAGGGTGTGTTTGCCTTGTATATGGCTAACATGGGCTCAATCTCTGGGATCCCAATATGGTTCCCCAAGCTTTCCAGAAGTTAATTGCTGAGCATAGAGCCAGTAGTAACCCCTATGTACCCTTGGGTGTAGCCCAAAAGCCAAAAGAAAAAAAAAGCATACTATTAAAAATACCTGACTTTGTTGACTTTTTACCAATACTAGCTAGTGATCTCTGTGATAGAATCTATGGTAGAATCTAAGGAAACTAAAACCCTTGGGGTTATATATCCAGGTAATCTTTACATAATAATTTATCTGTTTGAGAGTTGAAAGGCAAGACAACAGAGGAAAGATCAAATAACTATCGCAATATAAAGATATTCTCTGTATCCAGTAATCACTAATCTGAGTTAAACTTGAATTCTGGATTTATTATGCTTAGGAATATTTCATTTTGCATTTAATCAACCCAAACAGAAGTTAGTTAATGCAAGAACTCATAGAAAGAGTTTTCTGTGACTATCATCAAGTGAAAAGCAAACCACTCACCTATAGAAGCTACTATTTTGGTGTTGAGTCACAGAGTTCAAGACAAACCCTCCAGGGAAGGAATACTAACATGATAGCATCTACTGATGCAAGTCTAAGAGATTATCTTGACGTGTAACTAATGTGATGTTTCCTTTCTCCTCAGAAAGTAAATAAAATGTCAAAAAGTAGATCTAGAAAACCTGCCACACTTCAGAAAAACTTAATTATTCTATGACATATATTTGACAGAATGTTTGAAAAGAGTATGTGATTTAATGTTAAAACTCAGTCATTTTGGGACTGCAGTTATGGAACAAAATTCTGTTGTCTTACTTTCCTATAAATATTACGAGTTGTTTCTGTTGTTGGTGTTGTTGTTAAACTTTTTTGAAGCTCTTGGATAAGATTCTGATTAAACTTTAATGTTTGATTATCTATTCATCTGAGATTATGGTATCCAAAATGTAACTTTACAGATTTGGGACCATATGTTTCCAAGGATAGGAGTATTTTCTAAAAATGTTATCTCCTTGTGTTCAATAATAAAATTACTTCTCTGCTGGATACAGTCCCAATCTGTTATGCAATTACAATAAATTTTAAAGGCTTCCATATTATTTTTTGTAAAAATTATATCATAAAATAAAGAGAAAGAAAAAGTCCCAATGCTACTCCCAAAGAACTGGAAACTGTGCTCATAAAAATAAAAATCACAATATAACTGAGATGTGAGACAATTGCATACTCAGGACATTGTATCAAAAATGAAAAGTTGTCTACAAAGGTGGCAGGCATACTATGATCATGTGATTCTGTTACCATCTGCCCCCCAGGTATATTGGTCTCTCAATCCATTATAAGATGAATATGAGTTAGAGGTGCCCAGGTGCTCTCCATAGATGTATCTGGAATTGTTATGCATTCAGCAGAATGCACCAGTGGAAGATTTCAGAAAAGTTCTATTTGGAGAATGATAAACTCTTTTAGACATTCAAATAACTAGAGAGTTAACTAATAAAATATGAATTGGAATATATAAACAGTATGACAGCTTATTTTAATCTCTAGTTTATTTTGGAAAACAATTCTTGTCCCATAGTGGTTAATTTTACTAAATTTCAATCTCCATTAAACATTTAGAATAAATACTTTATAGGGCTAAAGTTAAAATACTTTGCCTTGCATGTGACCTATTTTAGTTAATCTTTGGTTCCCTGAGCATCACCAGGAGTGAATCCAGAGCATAGAATAAGGATTCCTGCAGGTGTGGTTCAACACCCCGCAAAAACAAAACAAAACAAAACAAAACAAAAAAAAGTAAAAGCAATATTTCATAAAGCTAAATTGAATTCTATTTTGAAAAACTTTATAAGGTTTTTCAAATGAACTGCCATTATGAAAGTATTTAGTATTCCATTTAAAGAACATGAGATAACAATCTATTAAGATTTTTATTATTTCTATACACTATAAAATTTTCTAAAAGATCATACCAAGTTTTTTGTTGACCTTCTGTTGTTTGATATTTTGTGTCAATAAAACATAAGGAACTATTTATTCATTACATTTTTCTAATGATTCTTTTTTTAAAATAATATTTTATTTAAACACCTTGGTTACAAACATGATTGTGGTTGGGTTTCAGTCATATAAGAGGACACTCCCCATCTCCAGTGCATCATTCCCACCACCAATATCCTAAATATCCCTCCTCCCCACCCTGCCTAATTGATTGATTTGTAATACAGTTTTAGATTTTGATTCACACCATATCCCTACCCCCATCTCCAGTAAGCTGGCCTAATTGAATTTTGCAATCTCAAAATGGATTTCCAAAGCTAATACTTTTGTTTTATTTCCCTTTATTAGCCATGATGACTTTTAAAAATAGTCTGATTTAACACCATTCAATAATATCCTCTTCCAGGGAACTTACTAAGTCATTTAAAAAATGTTTTCATTTTGACAGATGAAGTATTCCAGTGCTCCATGTTGATAAGCTTGGGTGATAAACTTGTCCTTTTCCACCTAGAAATTTTCAGCCCAGAGAGTGCAAAACTATTTACAAATGAGAACTCTCTGTGACCAATTAGCTGATGTGATATATGTTATTACGAAAATTGGGAGTGTTTTTAAGCAAACAAACAAAGGAATCTTTCTCTGAGTTTTAACAACTCAAGTGTCTGCATTACCTTAATTAAAAGTTTGGGGAGGTGGAGTGCAAAAGGCACAAATTAAATTTCATCCAGATTTCCATCACTTACCTCATATTTTTCTGACAATCTGACATACTCAAATATAAGTCATTGGAAGTCATGGGAAAGCTGTGCAAGGAATTTTAAATAAAATGAGAAATCAAGGAAACCTGTTTTCTTTTTCTGCTTCTGATTGAGTTTTCCCGCTGCAAAATTTGCTCCTTTCGAGGTTGAAAAATATTAAAATTGTAGGTTATTCTGAAGCCTGAGACAGGCCTGGGCCTATTTCCATGTTGAGTCTCAGCCCAGTACTGATTTTCTCAAGGGTCTTTATAAATAGGTTACAAATTTCCATGTTGAGCACAGGTCCAATCAGTTATCTTTTCAAGGATCTTTATAAATAGGTTATTGAATAAATTGGTCTTATTGGAATAATTATCTTTCATCACAGTCAAGTTCCTGTTCACAGCATATAGGGGGAAAAGTTAAAGCAACAAGGGCACATTGAGATGGAATCCAGAATATAGCCTTTGGTCTGCTTCAGAATAACAAATTGAACCTGAGTCAGTCAAGAGCTAGAATTTTTCTAAAACAAACTATAGAAGAGGAGGTGTCCTTGAGAGTTACCTAATGAGTTCAAAGGCTTAATAAATGAGTCCTTCAAGAAATTTGTAGTATATATGCTTCTTTATTTTCCATAAAAATCACAAAAATCCTACTTTATCCATGGAAGTGCAAAGTTCTTCAGAAAGCAATATGGCCATATGGCCACTGAGCAAAGTCATGAGAATTCTATAAGCATCTGCCATGACATGGGATGCATGCTGGGTACAGGGTTGGAGGAAGGACAACATTGGTGGTGGGAATGCCCCTGATTCAATGTCAATATGTACCTAAAATACTACTATGAAAGATTAGTAATCCACTTGGTAAAAATAAAAATTATTAAGAAAAATATAAGAAAAAAATTTTAAAAAACATACCAAAGCAAAAAAGTTTCAATAGCAAATATAAGTCAACTTGTTTTCTACTATTCTAGATTATTCCTGTCCAGAGTTGAGACTGATGAGAAAACTAATATAATAAAACCATTTCTACCAAAGAGATAAATATTATTTTATCTTTCTACCTAAAAACCTAAAATCCTGCTACTACAGTTAAAGAAATCAATACAAATCTTTGATTAGACGGAATTCTGGCTCTGTATTAACTTTAACCTCGGGGTGTATGCATAAGTATAAGAAATCCTAAGCAAAAGAAGGGTAAATGAAGATTTGCACTTAAAAATTGTTAATAGCAGTCTGAAGATTAGAGTAAAATTGGTTTTATTGATTTGGTACAAGGGATTGCACGTTCACAGAGCTTTTAAGTTGATACACACACCATCTAAACAACTTAGATGATTCTTATTTTAGATTTCTCGCTTGTAGTAGAATTCAATAAATGGAGAAAAGCCAACAGTCAATGCTTTTGCCCAATAGCTATGCTACTGCTTCCTTTGAATGTATCAAGTTAACTAGCTTTAACCTCAGCACATATGGAAAACTCAAACTTCTAAAAAAATGTGTTTAAAATGCAATGAATCTTCTCTCTTTCATTCAGAATGTATTCATTTTTAAAAGCACGCATGAAAATTCCTCTATCATAGCAATTTTGCCTGGGTAAAACTATCTCAAATAAAAATTTTTTTCCCAGTTAAATTTTCATTTCACAAAGGTTAGCTTCTTTTTCATTCCCTCTTTGAATGATCAGGTATCCTGATCATCATTTTGGATATTAAAATATATATATATTCACATATTATAAAAAGCACTATTGGCATCGTGGAAATAATTAATTCACTAAACACTGTGAAGTAACAAAAATAATTTTCACAATAAGAAATAGAGGCTGTATGGCATTGCATTTGGATAAAAAGCAACATACTTTAGCCTGAGATTTAATTTTTGCTTCTTATGATTATTATCTAAAATAGGTGTATTTGGATAATTTTATGTCAGCAAAACATTAGGATTCCTAATCCCTAATTATGAATAAAAAACAGCAACAACAACACTATGACCTCACTGTTTCATATTTTGTTCTGTTACATAGTCTGCCTCCTAAGAAGACTTTATTATACCTTAAAGATTAAATCAGTCTGTTACCTAACTAACAATTTAAGTAAAACCAAATTATTGTCAAAGGTTATGTAACATAGAATTGATTAAATGTTTTATAGCTTCCCTATTCCATATTTTATAATCTAGGCATGAAAAAAATCTAATGTGCCACTGAAAAAGAGTATTTCCTTCTTGACTAGAGAGTACCATCTTATTCTGTCCAACACTGAACTACTGGAATGTAGAAAAAACTAGATATGATATAATTTCTTTCTTTGTGATTTTTGCACATGAGTTTTCTGGAGTCCACCCACATCTAGTTGTCCTACTCATGCATGTTCTTCCTGGTGGTGGTGGTTGCCAGTTGTTGCTGTGGTGTTCATAGACTCACTGCAATGGGACTCCTGGCTACAATATTCACCAATCCTCTTAGTTGTTGTGTTTGATGGAGTTGCACCTGTGCTCATGCACACACCTGGCTGGAGCATCAGCTATCTTATCATTTTTCATGACACCCAAGGATCCAGTTAACAGAGTTTCCAGGAACATCCTTGGCATATGCAATATCCAACTAATGACCTCACGCTTACAAGGAGGTCACTTTGGTAACTGAGACACATAGGATCATTCTTTTTTCCTTTATTTTTTTCCTTTCTCTTCCTTTCCTTACACTTTATTCCTTCCTTCCTTTCTTCTTTATTTTCTTCCTTCTATGCCTCCTTCCTATGCTTTCTCCCTTCTTTCTCCCTTCCTTTCTTCTTACTCCTTTCCTTGCTTCCTCCCTCTTTACTTCCACCCATCCCTCCTTGCTTCCTTCTGCCTTTTTACTTCCTTCCTTCTGCCTTTCTTTTTTCTTTATTTCACCCATCCTTCCTTCCTTCCTTCCCTCCTAGCTTTTCTTTTAGCTTCCTCCTCTCCTTTCCTTCTTCCATCCCTTCATCTTTCCTTCTTTCCTTTCTTCCTTCTTTCTTTATCTTTTCTTTATCTCTCTTCTTCCTTCCTTTCTTTCTCTTTTTCTTTCCTTTCTTTTTCTCTTCTTCCTCCCTCCCTTTTTCCTTCCTTTCTTTCTCTTCTTTCTCCTCTTCTTCCTCCCCTTCTTCCTTCCTTCCTTCCTTCCTTCCTTCCTTCCTTCCTTCCTTCCTTCCTTCCTTCCTTCCTTCCTTCCTTCCTTCCTTCCTTCCTTCCTTCCTTCCTTCCTTCCTTCCTTCCTTCCTTCCTTCCTTCTTTTTAATCCCCTAGCAGTGTTCAGCATTACTTCAAGCTCTGTATTCAACATCCTCCAAGCAGGTTCCAAGGGGATATATGTTTACCACCAGTCAACCCCATGCAACTACCACCTGCTGTACTATCTCTGTGGCCCTTGATTCCCTGTACTTTTTTTTAATTATTAACTTTGTGTTTTATATCTAGTTGATGTCTTCATAATTTATATGAAAGTTTATTATTCATTTTGTTTTATTATTCATTTATTTTATTACTCATTTTTTCATTTTTCCAGTATGGAGAAAATGATTGACAATTTTTTTTTTTTTGGTTTGTGGGCCACACCTGGTGACACTCAGGGGTTACTCCTGGCTATGCACTCAGAAATCACCCCTCGCATGGAGGACCATATGGGACTCTAGGTTAGCCCAGTGCAAGGCAAACACCCTATCACTTGTGCCACAGCTCCAGCCCCAATGATCAACAATTTTTAAGAAAAAATATACATCAAACTTTTCTCAGGAAAGCTTAAATAAAAGAAATGAATTGTAACTAGATGTAAACTGGGCTGCTTTGTTTTTGTTTCCATCTGGTCCTGATAAACAGATTAATGCTTTTGCTTGGATTGTAACTAGAAAGCATAATAATCATGCCCACAACACCATTTAATATCCACGAATCTAATGTCAACATTTTCTCCCTGGTTCTTAAATTGAATATAATACATAATTGTGATAGACTGTAGGCTATGTAATATAATCTATATTATCAATTTTATGAAAATTGCACTGCTTAAGGGATTTATACATTTTCTGTGACCTTTTTATTAAGACTATAAGAAGTTGATCTCTCAAAATTAAAATCTGAATAAAAAAATTAGTTAAAACATTATAGGCAAACCCACAAGCCATTTCAGACAACAACCACCAAACTTACTGACATAAATCCAAGCTAAAAAATAGTCTCATTTATTAAACTATAAATTCAATGATGAGACATTAAAGTATTTGAACTGACAGACCCAATGATCCCTTAGTGTTATATACAGTAGAACAAAAGACGGGGAGATATTGAAATGTAGGAAAAATTCCATTTTGCAAGAGTCTTACTAAAGAAGAAAAGGCATTTTGTCTTTGATATCAAATTATTTAAGACTTAAGAAGCATGGTAGGAAAAATAATTGACTCTATTAAAAAAGTATAATTTAATTGACCACACTGACTACTATGAGAAAATAGCAGCAGAAAGAACATTTTAATAACAACACTCTGCAGTCAGACTCTGAATAGCAGTGACTCACCAAAGAAGCAGAGCATGATCTCATTTAGAAATATTCTCATTGGTTGTTCAAAAAAGAGGAAATAAAAATCCCAGCAAATTTAATATGTCTGGCATTTTCATTTATTTCAGTAGTGATGGTATCAGAAATGTTATTTAAAATAACTAGTTATCACTTCTCTGGACAGTGTCAAGTAGATCTTTGAACTATGTTGGGGTTCATGCTATGAACAAGGCAACTTCTGCTATAAATATTTTCCCTAGCTAGTATAAGGAAAAGAGTGTGTATTTCACTTGGTTAATAGAATGGCAGAAATGACTAAGTCTGTTTGAAAGCATAAATATGATACTATTATGAGTATTGAAATATGTAATCAAAATATTTTTCTGTTTCAGTTTACCATGAAAATTTACAGTATTGTTCATGATGAGGTGCCATGCATAAAACATTTCAACATCACATACTCTACTAGTGTCTACTCCCTTCCATCATTACTATTATCATAGGGTTTCATTAAGTCTAGGCAGCACAGCATAGCCTCACTGCTCCTGTTCCCTTGGTAAACAGTTCTGCAGACTAGTTCCCAGGATCTATTGTATTTGGTCATTTTTTATTCTCTTATTATGTCTTCATATTTCAATTTTAAGGGAGATAAGTCTGTATATATCTCTTTCCTTCTATTTTCACTTGGAAGAATCCCTATAGATTCCGTAACATCATAGCAAATTGTGTGCTATCACTTTTTTTTTTACAACCAAGTTGCCTGCCAGTGTTTGTGTTTATGTGTGTAAACCATAGCTTCTTCATCTATCATCTCTTTTTGTTTCCAAATAAGTTGTTTCCAGATTTTGGCTATTGTGAACAGTGATGCAATAACCATAGGATCTCAAATATATATTTGAAATGTATTCCGTTGGCTTTGGGAAAGATCCGAAGAAGTATAATAGCCGGGTTAGGTGGAAGTTCAATTCTTATTTTCGCCTTGATATTTTTCTTTTCTTTTTTTTCTGGGGGGTCACAGCCAGCAGCACTCAGGGGTCACTCCTGGCTCGGCACTCAGAAATTGCTCCTGGCAGGTGCGGGGGTCCATATGGGATGCCGGGATTTGAACCACTGTCCTTCTGCATGAAAGGCAAACGCCTTACCTCCATGCTATCTATCCAGCCCCTGTCTTGATATTTTTTCTTTTTTAGAAGAGTTGGCATTGTTTTTCAAAGGCTTCCAGCAATGGATGAGGATTCCTTTGCCCCTACATCCATATTCTTTTCCCCAACATCCATACCAGCATTGATTGTTTTCTGATATGTGACCATCTCACCAATGTGAAGTGGTGTCTCATTTATTTGTTTGTTTTTTTGTTTTTTTTTGGGGGGGGGACCACACACTGTGATGTTCAGGGGGTACTCCTGTCCAGGGGTGGTGAACACGCCGTTCCGGAGCCGCATGCTGCTCCTGGCCAAAATGAATGCGGCTCTTTGCCTCTTATCATTATTTCGTATCCTGTGGCTCTTTGCCAAGTTTGGATTTTGTTCTGCTGCTTCTGAGGAGGGATCTCTGAGGAGAGATCTCTGAGCTTGGAGTCCCGTCTCCCATCCCTCAGAAACAACTGCACGGCCCAGCGAGCGGGGGGACCCTGTGGCACATGTTGGGTCACAACTTGTCGTTAGTTCTTAGTGTAGAGGACACAGTACACCCTCACCATCACTGCAGGATTTTGACCCTCACTCAAAATGGCAAAATGCAATATGTGTTTGATAGATTATTGTTAGAATTAGATGCTTGGGTGTGAGTGTTTGTCTGTTTTGGCAGGTCACGGCGTGGTGTGGCTCTCTGACTCTCACAGTTTAAAATTTTGGCTCTTTGTGTCGAACTTGTTCACCACCCCTGCTCCTGGCTATGCGCTTAGAAATCGCTCTTTGCTTGGAGACCATATGGGATGCCAGAGGATTGAACCGTGCTCCATCCTAGGTCAGTCATATGCAAGGCAAATACCCTACCGCTGTGCCACCGCTCCGGCCTCACATCTTTTTTTAACATAACAAGGAATAAATTATACATAGCAGAGGGTGTTTTTGATCCATCGACCTCTGGCTTATGGGCCCAGCACCAGCATGCTTCTGCTCCACTCTACTTGTCCTCATTGTGTCTCTTTGTTGTTTTCATTTGTATTTCTGTGAAAAATATTGGAGGGCATTTATTCTACCTACCCATTGGCCACTTGCATGACCTCTTTAAAGAAGTGGCCATTCATCTACTTCCCAAAGTTTTTGATGATGTTACTTTTTGTGCTTTCTATACCTTGGGCATTAACCTTTTCTCAAGTGAATGGTGAGAAAATACTTTCTATCAGATTTCTGGAGTATTTTTTAAATCTCTGGTACATTTGTCCCTTTTAATTCAAGTGCCTATTCACTTTCTATAATAGTAGTTTTGTTAGTCAGGATATTTTATCCAGAATTTACAATAAATTCATAGATTATTTATGCTAAAAAAATAAACTAAATTAGTCCCTATATCTACTATCTATATTCACAAGTACAGACTTTTTTTAACTATCAAATGTGCTATTTTCAGGACTTTTTTTGTGTTTGCTTTTTGTTTTTGTTTTGTTTTGTTTTCAGAGTATGTCAACTGGTTCTTAGAGGCTATTCCTGAGTCTGTGACCAAGAATGACTTTTGGCTGTACTCAGGGGAGTATATGCTACACTGAAAATTACATCCATGTCAGAAGTTTGCAAGTAACCCTTCCTGCTATTATATCCCTCTACTCATTGAATTCAGTAGCGCCTTATTTGTGAAAAATAAGGAAATATAGAGAAGCTTGTGGGAAATGGGTATCCTTAAGTAAAAACCTTAAAGAAAGGTAGGAAACCTCTACATTTTATTTGACATGCGAAATGAGAAAATACCAGAGCAGGTAAGGTTAACATACTTTGGAAGTAATCGTTGTAGTGTGTCCTGAGTGCAAATTATGGATTCCTCCTTTAGGAAGCTGCCTTGGGGTCCATTTTTCCAATCTCACCTACATACTTTCCTCTTGACCTTCTGTAGTTATCAAGCACTCTAGCCTCATTTTCCTAACCAGTAATGGATCTTAGATCCTCAACATATATTTTTGTATTATTCCATCACTTTACCATTCACACACCACGTTTTATTACAATCAAATATTCTCAGGTTTGTAATCTAGTACTGAGATTTATTATGAAGTAAGTGATAGTGTCTATACCCTTAATTACTTTCATGTATATATCATAGATGAGTGAGACAATACTGATCAGGTCAAACTGAAATTTCATCAGTGATGAAGGCATGTGGGAAGATTTGGAATATATTTTGAAAGAAGAATAAAGATGGTGTTTTAGTAGTGTCTTGGAAATCCTGGTTATAGTACAAGAAAAAGGGGGGAGAACTAATAATAATATCTAAGTTGAACAGTCATTTGCAATTGGGTGTATGGTGTAACCATAAATTGAGACAGAAAAGATTGGGTATGAATTTTGATTGAAGGTTAATTTCCCACCATCTACCGTATTTTCCGGCGTATAAGACGACCCCCTAATTTTGCAGTTAAAACATAGGGTTAGGCCTATATTCGCTGTATCAGACAGAACGTTCCTGTGCTGCAACTGTATGTACCACAGTAAGCCAATCACAACAAGCAAAGGTTCAAAGGTTCTATTGTCATAGACTTCCTCTCTGACTCTGGCCAATCTGAGCAGGCTTTTGACAGTGTAGATTCGGGGCCAGAACATTGTCTAATTTGCATGCATCAAAAGCCTGCTTGGATTGGCCGAGTTAGAGAGGCGGTTTGGGCAGCCTTGCAGTGATTGGTGCAGGATCGAGTTGGAAAATATGTTTTGTGGCAATATTCAATTTTCGTTGAACGGCATATTGAAACATTTGGTTGACTTTATTTTGTTTCAAAAGTCATCTTATAGAAAATACAGTAATACTAATATCCAAAAGGCTTCGAACTATGCAAATAAAAATAATCTGTTGATGAAATTAGGGCAAGATAAAACTAGTGGTCATTCTCTCTGTAGATACTTAAAATCATGGACTATCTAGTAAAACATATTGCTAGAAAAGAGCAGATGGCATAGAACTTAGTGTTGGGCATGCCAAGATAAGGGCTCATTCAGAAATAGAGTAATCAGCCAAAGATTAATTAAATAGGAGCATCCAGTGAAGTTGGAGAGAAAAAAGGACCTGTCACAGTATTCTATTTATCTATTGATGCCATGTGACAAATCACTTCAAAGCTCAATGGATACAAGCATCTATCATTTTAATATTATCTCTCATTGTTTTGTGGGGTTTTCTGGATGCAAGCCAGATGATATTAGCATTAAGTGTCTCTTGCAGTTCTAATCATGATTTGGGATGTGATCTTTCTGAAAGCCTCCTCAAGTGTATCTATATAACTGGTGTATGACTACCTAGAAGGGAACAACCAAGGAAGAAATTGAATTAGGACATCTTATTGCCTCTCCATGTGAAATACTCTCTATAAAGATTCTAAGAGAAGAAAAAAGCTTATAATTTATAATTATATTAATAAACTTTACTTATTAAGAGTGTCAATATAGTCTACTACTATGTATGTATTTCTCATCTTAATGTACATGAGATAATTTTCTAGATTTCTTTAATATGTTTCCTAGTTTTTCATTATCTCCAGCCAACATCATTCAGTTCCTTTTCAAGTACCACCTCAAAAAATTTTTCAATTTCCTAACTAAAATTGCAAGTCTTCAACATTTTCTCATCTTTTCAGGTATATTTTCTCTCTTGTACATATTTTTTCTGTCTAAACTTTTACTCACTTATTTTATTATTTGTATGCTATCCTTCTGAATGTAAGTTCTAAGAAAAACATATGATTTAGTTTGTTTAATTTATTGGTGCTTCCTTAATGATTAGAACTTGCCTGTTATATACAAAAAATTCTTAGCATTGTATGTTTATTTGATATATTTGTATATATGATATATTTTGATGATATATATCTGTTTGATGAATAGATACATAAATGACAATAGTAAATGATAAATGGAAAATAAATGCCAATCTAGGAAAATAATCCATATCTATATGATTTTTTAAATTGGGTTATAATAAAACAAGTATTTCTCTTCATAGTATATTTCACAATAATTTATGTAATTCATACTACTTCCCAAATCTAAAAAAATTTTAATTGCCACTTTGTCAACATTTATCAGTTAGTGTGAAATCATATAGTCCTGTCCACCAGAAAATTAGTCATCTAAGTAGGAGCCAAATTATTTAAAAGGGAAAAAAGGAAAGAGAAAAAAGGGAAAGACAGAAAGAAAGAAGAAAGAGAGAAAGAAAGAAAGAAAGAAAGAAAGAAAGAAAAGAAAGAAAGAAAGAAAGAAGAAAGAAAGAAAGATGAAAGAAAGAAAGAAAGAAAGAAAGAAAGAAAGAAAGAAAGAAAGAAAGAAAGAAAGAAAGAAAGAAAGGAAGGAAGGAAGGAAGGAAGGAAGGAAGGAAGGAAGGAAGGAAGGAAGGAAGGAAGGAAGGAAGGAAGGAAGGAAGGAAGGAAGGAAAGAAAGAAAGAAAGAAAGAGAAAGAAAGAAAGAAAGAAAGAAAGAAAGACAAAGAAAGAAAGGAAGGAAGGGAAGAAAGAAAGGAAGGAAGGAAGGGAAGAAAGAAAGAAAGAAAGAGAAAGAAAGAAAGAAAGAAAGAAGAAAGAAAGAAAGAAAGAAAGAAAGAAAGGAAAGAGAAAAGAAAGAAAGAAAGAAAAAGAAAGAAAGAAAGAAAGAAAGAAAGAAAGAAAGAGAAAGAAAGAAAGAAAGGCTAAAGAAAGAAAGAAGAAAGAAAGAAAAGAAGAAAGAAAGAAAAGAAAGGAAAGAAAGAAAGAAAGAAAGAAAGAAAAGAAAGAAAGAAAGAAAGAAAGAAAGAAAGAAAGAAAGAAAGAAAGAAAGAAAGAAAAGAAAGAAAGAAAGAAAGAAAGAAAGAAAGAAAGAAAGAAAGAAAGAAAGAAAGAAAGAAAGAAAAAGGAAAGAGGAAGGAAAGGAAGGAAGGAAGGAAGGAAGGAAGGAAGGAAGGAAGGAAGGAAGGAAGGAAGGAAGGAAGGAAGGAAGGAAAGAGATGCAAAGAGAAGAAAGACAGAAAGGGAAAATATAGTAAGAAAATTTGTGAAAATTCTGTCTCACAATGAGTTTATTAAGTCATTCTCAAAGTTTAATAAACTTGTTTCAGGTCAATCATTCTATACGTCTTTGTTTCTGAACATTAGTTGACATAATTGATTATAACACATTTATTTCCAGGTAAGTTGGAGCAAAATTATTAAACATATAAAAGAAAAGAAATAAACAAGTATATCAATGAGAAAATTTGTGAAAATCGTTGTTTCTCATAATGAATACATTCAGCATCAGAAGATTTAGTAATCTCTTTTTACTAACTCATTTTGTTGGTCATTCTGTTACTCTTTAGATTTCTGAACATGAGGTGACTTCAGAGGCACATTGGTATGTTGCTACGGGGATGACTTTCCAAGAATTCAGCACTATTTCTGATACTAGGACTTTGTGGAAGGGCCAATGTGATAGCAAAGCAGGTAAGGCATTTGCCTTGCATGTGGCTGATCTATGTTTGATCCCTTGCATCCAATATGGTCCCCTGAGACTGCTATCTGTAATTTCTGAGCACAGAGCCAGGAGTAACCCCTGAGTACTGCCCCAAACAAACAAACAAACAAACAAAATTCAACTTTGTGGGGAGTGTTTTAGACTTCTAGATCTACCTGAAGTATGAGAAAGTGGGGAAGTGTGTCACACTCACTCCTTCAAAATCCAGGTGAAGTCATCCCAAATATCAACACAACTGGCGTTTTGGTCAGTTTGGTGTCTCTGCAGACAGTCATAGATGAGTGGTGAGCCTTGACTATTTTAGACGCAGCAGTTGTGGGTGGTATATGCAGCTGGTGTGACATTGTCAGGATGAGGATTTGACCTGCCTCTCCTGAAAGTGCCATTTTCAGCTGAATGTCTATAAATCCATTCTTTTTCATTGCTTGTTTCCATCCCTTTCGAGAAAACATTGATTCTATGGAGCTTGCTGAATGCAATCATGATGACAGTATTTTTGAATATGGTCAATTTTGATCTCCTTTCTTCTGCCATCACTCCATAGAAAGATATTTCTATTTTACCTGGAACATCTCTAATATAGATCCAAAAATATTTTTTGGAAATGTCCAAATAGCTAGAATCAGAATTATTTATTAGAAAGACAGCATATCAAAATAAAGATACTCAGGAATTTGTACTTTCTTCCCACTGTTAATATCAATAATTAAGCAGAACTAAAATTTTCATAAAATCAAATTAATAAAATATCCAGGAATTGGACAGTGATTATACTTTTAGTTATTAAATTATTATCATCTATATGCAAAATACAATCATGTCCTTTCCAAGAAGCTATAATATCATCTTCCTATAACATTATGACATACCATTAAATAAGTTCCAAGTATGATAAGACCATGATGTTGTCTTTTTTCAGTGTATTCCTAGTATGCAATGGCTTTTTATTGATGTCTCTCATTCGTCAAACTTATAACAACAGACAGAAATACTGTAGATAATCATATTCCACACTATTTCAGTATAGTTTTATAGTTCCTTGGTTCCATAGTTTTATATTGTTTCATCATGCTTCTCTATGACTCTGATGGGTATTTGTTTTGGGGACAGATAATGTTATTTGAATATGTCAAGATAATTTTCTTTGGAAAAGATTTTTCAACTCTTACCTTTATATTCTGGAGTCTTGGTTATGCACTAGAACAAAGCTTTTTCCATAACAAGTTGCTAAAGAACATTATTGACTATGTTCTTTCAATAATGCCAATAAAGATGGAGAGGTGGGCCCAAGAGAATATGTGCGTAGAGAACTTAACCTTGTGCATGGCCAATCTAGTTTGGCACTACATATTATCCTCGAAGCCAGTGGTTCTCAAAGAGTGGGGCCCACCCCCCAGGGGGAGCTCGAGGCTCCGTAAAGGGGGGCGCACGTTTGACCTCGGCAAACACTGTCATAACAAGTTAAGCCCCATGTTTATGTCTCTCTGTATGCCTCTGGAGCTGAGAGTTGCTGAGTCCTACTTCAAACCCCGCGTCGCAAAGCTCTGCATTGCAAAACATGCTCATTGTAGCCATTCATTCAGACATCACCTCTGATTTAAAAAATCAGCTTAAATTATTTTATATATTTTTTGTTTTGAAGGTTGAAGTTTTTTTTTTTAATAAAGAAACTATTTACAGTCGCACATGGGTGGGGCGCGAACAATGTTTTTTGCTTCCTAGGGGGACGTGACAGAAAATAATTGAGAAGCATTGCCCACCAGGAGTGATCACTCGGTGCAGAGCTGGGAGAAAAGCCCTGAGCACAAGCAAGTGAGCCCCCCCCAATATAAATAAAATAAAATGAAATAAAATAAAATAAAAGGTATAGAAGATTCATTTTGTCAGGTATTGTTTTTTCCTTGCGATCTAAGTCTGCTGTATTTTGTCACTATAATGTTCTGAAAAACAAAAACCCCTTCACATCCACACATTTATAGAATTGTGCTTCCTTGGTTTAGAAACAGTCTCTTCAAAACAGAATTCTATTTACACTTATATGCAAAACAGAATACGGTGGGGAAACAATATTTTGATAAAGTCTTTTTGCTTAGTGGAGAACTACACTTTATTTAAAAAAAACAACAACAAATATTGCCATACCTTTATTTAATCTTAAACCCGGGGCCATGTTTTACTGAGAGTTCTCATTAGGTTGTATTTTCTCCCAGGCTATTTCAATCCTGGAGGACAATTTTTTTAGAGACAATCGGTGAGTTTGCTACTTTTGGTTCTAGGAAATTCTGCCTTCATTCTAAATTTTACTAAGGGGAAAATATTACACCAAGGAAATTTTGCAGCAGATGACTAGTGTTCTAGGGATTGCCAGCCTCTCTGCAAAAAAGAAAAGAAAAGGGAAGGTCCTGAAATAACTGTCATGGCTAAATCCAATACTTGTACCCTTAGTTGAAAAAATGATTCCATCAAGTGAAGTCAATAAGTGAGAAGAAAAAAATTGGATAATCACTTATATGTAGGATATAAAGAAGTAAAACAAGTAAGCAAACAAATCCAAAATAAAATAAGCCTTTGACCCAAATGTAGAGAGGGATGACATGAACTGTGGGGGAAACTCTTTGCTACTTTGGTAGTGAGTGTGATAAGACGCACATAGTTTTGACATACTTTCCTCCCTTGCACTCAGGCGACAACTACAGGTGTCATTCATTTCATAAGATTCATTTTTAAAGGGAAAAGTGTTTCTTGTAGGGGTTGAAGCAATAGCTCAGTGGTAAGGCCTTTGCCTTGCATGCGGCTTACACAGGATGGACCCAGTTTGAATCCCAAGATCCCATATGATCCAGCGAGCCTGCCAGGAGTGACTTCTGAGCAAAGAGCCAGGAGTAACCTCTGAGCAATGCCATGTGTGGCCCAAAACTAAAAAGTGTTTCTTTTGGTATGAAAAATAGAGTATTTAAAAGTGTTGTAAAATACTATTCCTCACGTAAGGGCCCGGTCCCCCGCGGCTGCCAGGCCGAGCCCCTTCCCTGCCGAAACCGGGAGGCGCGGGAAACGGCCTTGTAAGGCCCGTTCACCCCGCGGCTCCCAGGCCTGAGCCCCCTCCCCTGCGAACCCAGGCGGCGCGGAATCGGCCAGGTAAGGCCCGGTCCCCCGCGGCTGCCAGGCCGAGCCCCTTCCCCTGCGAACCCGGGAGGGCGCGGGATCGGCCAGGTAAGGCCCGGGTCCCCCGCGGCTGCCAGGCCGAGCCCCTTCCCTGCAAAACCGGGAGGCGCGGAGGGAAGGGGGAGGGAGGAAACGGACTTGTACAGGCCCGTTCCACCCGCGGCTGCCAGGCCCGAGCCCCTTCCCCTCTGCGAACCCGGGCGGCGCGGAATCAGCCCAGGTAAGGCCCGGTCCCCCGCGGCTGCCAGGCCGAGCCCCTTCCCCTGCGAACCCGGGAGGCGCGGGATCGGCCAGGTAAGGCCCGGGTCCCCCGCCTGGCTGCCAGGCCGAGCCCCTTCCCTCGCGAGCCCGGGAGGCGCGGGAAACGGCCTTGTAAGGCCCGTTCCCCCAGGGCTGCCAGGCCGAATCCCTTCCCTGCGACCCCGGGAGGCACGGAAACGCCTTGTAAGGCCTGTTCCCCCCGCTGCTGCCAGGCCGAGGCCCCTTCCCCAGGAACCACAAGCGCTGAGGAGAGTGGCTTGAGGGAAGCCCTTCTCTGGGTGGGCACCTGGAAGGGCAACTTGAAACAAACCCGAAATAGACAAGGGAGATAGGGCCAGTAGTCTGGCCCCTCAGGTGACCTAGAACAGTCCATCCCCTAGGGCCCTGGAGTGGACCAGGGACTCCCCAAGGACGAGAGCTCTGGGTTTGGGCGAAGGACTCCTTCAACAGAGGCTTGGGAGGGGACGGAGCTCCATTGACCTCTCGGAGAGAGGAGGGGGGACAGAGAACTAGGCTCAACAGCGCCAGCAAACATTGTGGCCAGGAGCGGAACTGCACCGCTGACAGAACTAAGGAGCAGAAAAGGGACAGGACCCCACAGGGAAGGCTGACCCCTAGGCAGCAAAGGGGAGGAGAAAGAGCTAGGTTCAACAAGCTCACCCCCAACAGGCCCTCTAGAACCACCTTCAGGAAGGGGAACAAGCAGGCCGAAAAAAGAAGCCACAGCACTCCAAAGCACACCCATTAAATACAAAGAACCATGCGCAAATCAAGAAGATCCCTAATAACTGGAGACACCATGACAAATCCTAGCAAGTTCCCAAGTCCACCAAATCGCACAGATCCAGGGGAAGAAGACTTAAAAACGGTAATGAGGGAAGGAAATGCAGGAATTACTAACAGTAATGAAAGAAACCCTAGCTACCCGAATATAAAGAAAACCATGGAAGAACGAATCAGCCAAATTAAAGAAGAAATATCAAAGAACATGAGAGAGACCATACAAAAAGAAGTGAAGGACTTAAGAGACAAAGTAACAAGCCTTACGAGCAGAAACACAGAGTTGGAGAAGCACATCGAAGAACTCGAAGGAAAACTACAATCAAAAAAAAGATCAAGAAACCAACAAAGAAATAAAAGGCAAAGCACTGGAAGGAAAAAATCCAATATCTAATGAATAAAGACAAAAGGAACAATCTAAGAATTGTGGGTATACCAGAAGGGGAGGAAATAGGGAAGGGGGAAGAACAGGTAGTCAGGGAGATAATAACAGAGAACTTCCCCACACTCTGGAAAGACACTTCAGGACAAATCCAGGAAATCAAGAGGGTTCCTAATAAAATAGACCCTAATAAGCCAACACCAAGACACATAATAATCCAAATGGCAAAAAAACAAAGAGAAAGAGGAACTCCTGAAAGCAATAAGGGAGAAAAAAAAACCTCAAGTACAAAGGAAAGGACATAAGAATCAAACCGGATCTCCCATTTGAAATAATTCAAGCAAGAAGACAGTGGAATGACATATTTACATGACTGAATGAAAGAAATTTCCAACCCAGGGTACAATACCCAGCAAAACTATCATTCATATGGGAGGGCAGAATAAAAACATTCTCAAACATGAACGAACTTGAACTATTTGTGCAAACCAAGCCGATCCTAAACGACTTACTCAGAGATGAAATTACATAATCCAAACCCCCGATTGTAACAACAACCACCTCCACACCAATACAACGGCACAACAGTCCTCTCTATCAATAATTTCCCTAAATGTGAATGGACTGAACTCTCCAATTAAAGACACATAGTAGAGAACTGGGTTAGGAAAAATAAACCGGACTTCTGCTGTCTGCAAGAAACACACCTACAGTTACAGGATAAGCACAGGCTTAGAATAAAAGGATGGAAAGTAATTATTCAGGCCAATGGAAAACAAAAAAGAGCAGGGACAGCCATTCTTATATCAGACCAAATTGTATTCAACCTCAAGAAAGTGATCAGAGACAAAGAGGGTCACTACTTACTGATCAGGGGAACATTAGATCAAGAAACACTAACCCTGGTCAATATCTATGCACCTAATGTAGAGTCAGCAAAATATGTGAGGCAACTACTGGCAAACCTGGAGAAACACATGAAGGGAAATGTGATAATAGTAGGGGACCTCAATACTCCACTATCACCATTGGACAGAACCACCAAACAGAAAAAATAGCAAAGAAATAAGAGCTCTAAATGAAAAATTAGAAGATTTAGGGCTAATAGATTTATATAGAGCCCCTCCATCCCCAGAAAGCAGAATACACATTCTTCTCAAACCCACATGAACCTTCTCCAGAATAGATCATGTCTTAGGATACAAAGCCAACCTATATAAGACCACAAAGGTAAGGATCATAAGAAGTACCCTTTCAGATCACTATGCAACAGAGGTTAAAATTGATGTCAAGAAGAAGCAATGGAGAAAAAACTAATACCTGGAGATTAAACAACATGCTGCTCAACAACAGCTGGATCAAAGAACAACTCAAGGAAGAAATAAAAAGATTCCTTGAGACAAATGACAATGAAGAGACAACATGTCAAAACTTATGGGGACACAGCAAAAGCAGTAATTAGGGGGGAAACTCATAGCAATACAGGCCTATGTCAAGAAACAGGAAAACAACAAAAACCAACAGTTTAAAAGATCACCTCAAAGAACTGGAACAACAGCAACAGAGGAATCCAACCACAACCAGAAGGCAAGAAATAATAAAAACCAGAGCAGAAATAAACAACATCGAAACCAAGAAAACAATACAAAAAATCAACGAGACCAGGAGTTGGGTTTTTCGAAAAAAATAAACAAGATAGACAAACCATTGGCAAAACTCACCAAAAAAAAGAGGGAAAACACCCAAATCAGTAGGATCACAAATGAAAGGGGAGAGATTACAACAGAACCCCCAAGAAATACAACACATCATGAGATCATATTATGAACAACTATACTCAACTAGGTTAGAGAACCCAGTAGAAATAGACAGATTCTTGGACAAACACCCTATTCCAAGACTGAAAGGAGGATCTAGAAAGACTAAACAGACCAATCACCTCAGAGGAAATTGAAGATGTAATTAAAAAACTCCCTAAGAACAAAAGCCCAGGCCCAGATGGATTTACAGGTGAAATTCTATCAAAACATTTCAAGAAGACTTACTACCACTTTTCCATAGGCCTTTTCCAAACCATAGAAAAAACAGGAATCCTCCCCAACTCCTTTTATGAGGCTAATATCACACTCATTTCCCAAAGAAGGCAAAGACACCACCAAAAAAGAAAACTACAGACCAATCTCACTAATGAACATAGATGCAAAGATACTTAACAAAATCTTAGCAAACCGAATCCAACACTTCATCAAAAAGATCATACATCATGACCTAGTGGGATTCATACCAGGAATGCTAGGTTGGTTCAACATACGCAAATCAATCAATCTGATACACCACATCAACAACATGAAAGACAAAAACCACATGACATATCAATCGATGCAGAGAAGGCGTTTGACAAAATATCAGCATCCTTTCATGTTAAAGACACTCAGCAAAATAGGGTTAGAAGGAACTTTCCTCAAGATAGTTACAGCTATATATGAAAAGCCTACAGCCAACATTATACTTAATGGCGAGAAACTAGAAGCATTCCCACTAAGTTCAGGAACTAGACAAGGCTGTCCACTCTCTCCACTCTTATTCAATATAACCTTAGATGTCCTAGCAATAGCAATCCGACAAGAGAAGGGAATCAAAGGAATTCAAATAGGGAAAGAGGAACACAAGCTATCTCTATTGCCGACGATATGATGATATACATCGAAAACCCTAAAGAGTCCACAGTAAAACTCCTAGAAACAATCAACCAATACAGCAAAGTGGCTGGATACAAAGTCAATACACAAAAGACAGTTGCGTTTCTATATACAAACAATGAAGCTGAGGAGAGAGAGATTAAAAATACAATCCCATTTAAGATAGTATCAAAAAATATCAAGTATCTAGGAATCAACCTTACAAGAGAAGTGAAAGACCTATACCAGGGAAACTTCAAAACACTTCAGAAAGAAATTGAAGACGATCTAAAGAAATGGAAGATCATCCCATGCTCATGGATAGGTAGAATTAACATAGTCAAAATGACTATCCTACCCAAACTTCTATATAGATTTAATGCAATCCCTATCCAAATCCAGACACAATTCTTTAAAGAAATAGAACAATCAATCACAAAATTCATCTGGAACCACAAAAGAGCCAGGATAGCCAAACACATACTCAAAAACAAGAAGCTGGGTGGAATCTCCTTACCTAACTTGAAACTATACTATAAAGCCATAGTAATCAAAACAGCATGGTACTGGAACAGAGACAGGACCTCAGACCAGTGGGTTCGAACAGATTTCCCAGACATAAACCCCCAGATATACAGCCAACTAATATTTGATAAAAGAGGCAAGAATCTGAAATGGAACAAAGAAAGCCTATTCAACAAATGGTGTTGGCACAACTGGAAAACCACATGTACGAAAGTGAAAATCAACCCATACCTCACTCCTTATACAAAAGTCAACTCAAAATGGATCAAAGACCTTGAAATCAGACCCGAATCTATAAAATTTATTGAGAATAAAATAGGGAGAACACTTGAAGACCTATATATCAAAAAGGTCTTCGAGAATGGAACACCAATGGCAAGAACCTTAGCAGCAAACATAAACAAATGGGACTACATCAAACTAAAAAGCTTCTGCATGGCGAAAGAAACCTTACTTTATGCAAGAAGACAGTTAACAGAATGGGAAAAAATCTTTTCACTAGACATATCAGATAAAGGGCTGATATCTAGAACTTACAAAGCACTCAGAAAACTGAGCCCCTCAAAACCAAACAAAGCCATTAAAAAGTGGGGAGAAGAAATGAATAGACACTTCTCTGAGGAAGACAGAAGGATGGCTAACAAACACATGAAAGCATGCTCACCTTCACTCATCATCAGAGAGATCCAAATCAAGACAACAATGAGATACCACCTTACACCAGTAAGGATGGCTCACATCAAAAATACTGAGAACAATCTTTGTTGGCGGGGATGTGGTATGAAGGGAACCCTCATCCACTGCTGGTGGGAATGCCCCCTAGTCCAACATCTATGGAGAACAGTCTGGAGAGTGCTCAAAGAACTCAGAATTGAGCTCCCTTTTGACCCAGCAATTGCACTTCTAGGTATATACCCCCAAGGTGGAAGAACATTCATCCCAAAATACGTGTGCACCCCACTATTTATCGCAGCACTCAGTATAATAGCCAAATCTTGGAACCAACCACGATGTCCAACAACAGATGAATGGATCATTAAGATGTGGTATCTATACACAATGGAATATTACATGGCAGTCAGAAACGATACAATCACAGATTTTGCAGCAACGTGGATGGACCTAGATCATGTTATGTTAAACGAAGTAAGTCAGAAGACAAAAGATAAACACAGAATGGTAGCACTATTCTGAAGCACACAGAACATACATCTTAATCACAACTAATACTTAACAATCAAATAACAGGGTCTAACAGGATAGAAACTCCAAACACTGTAATAGTCAACATATACCTGGGAACAGTGCCCAAAACACATGAAAAACTAACAACACAAACTTTCGACTACACATTATACCACGAAGAAAACAGCAACACCAGAACAGCAGCATAGAGAGAACAGGTACGTAATCAACCTTCTACAACAAGGACTCATAATAGTCCTGTAGAGATCGTATACAGGAACACAGGTAAAGAATACCAAGGCAAACCACTGACTCCAATGGAAACATCCCATAACACTACGTATTAATGCCTCTATCTTACTATATGTAAAATAACCTCTCAGCTTCTCTGTCCACAGGCGTTCTTGGATACAAAGGGCGGACAAGCTAAGATGGCAGCTCGGGATACCACACGAGATACCATACCTAGTTTGCACTACGAGATGACCCCGAGAAAACTCTTTATTTTTTTTTATTTATTTATTTTTTTTTTTTTGAGAAATCTCTTTAACATACACTTTATCTCTAGGTTTACCTTCTTTTAGGGTTTCAAGCACGTGACCAGTCAAACCACCAAAGCAGTAACAGCAACGAACAGACTCAAACTACATACTCTATTCACTGAACACATTCAAGCAAACTAGCATTCCCTTGTTATTCTCTCCTCTCTTCTCACCACTTGCTTTTTGATTTTTTTTCTCTTCTATTCTTTTCTTTACTTTCTATCTTTTCTTTTCTCCCTTTCTTTCTAATGTATTTTTCTCTTTTCTCCCTCCCTACCCCTTCCATACACCTTACCCTTTCCCCCCTCTGGAAACCCAACTATCCCTCCACCCCTCAATCCCATCCAGACCTCCCTCTATATTAAAACACTTCACCCTCAGTTCCTAATCTATTAGGCAACAAGATCGACCTCCTACCCCAACGAACCAGTACCCAGCACCCAAGAGAAGGGACACCCAGTCAAACCCACACCTCGTCCCGGACAAGAAAAGACAGCCAACTCCCCTGCGGACTCATGCTGCGAGGCCCTCCCTACCTATTCCCCCTAATGTGGACTGTTACTTGAAACTGGACCTAGGTCCAAAAGTATCCCCAATGCAAGAACTCTTCCAAGACCTCCCTGCCGCAAATTTTTACCAACCTGAAGAAGGTCAGGGGGTGGGATAGGAAGATGCCTGAGAACCCACACATTACAACAAAAACCCAAAAGACAATGGGAAAAACTGTACTTCCAACATAGGCATAGGACCTGTAATACACCACCTCGTTACCTGCTCTCCCCCAAATGTAAGGTAGTCTTTTGCACCACTTTGGCCCTTTAAAACCTTCGCGAACTCATTTTTCTTCTTTTCTTAAATTTATTTATTTTTTTTTAAATGTTGGTCCTACATATACATTTGCGAGCACATACATTTTTATTTATTTCTTCTTTCTTTCTTTTTTTTTTAATTTTAATTTTTATTTTTATTTTTATCATTTTTGGGTATGTGACCTGTGTCTGTTATACCCTCTCTCCACCCCCAGCTACACCGACAATATAATGTAGCACCACTTCCCCCTGCAAAGACACACTAAATAAAGGGGAAATCTTACATATATATATATATAAAAAACAAAAAGAGCTCTTATCTACTAGAGATAGGAACTCATAGTTGTTTACAACACAGGGATATCTCCTACCTTGAAAATATGTCATGTGGAATCAGCTTAGACCTCAGGTGATTAGATACCATTCATCCAGCCTTGAAATCTTGATCCCAGACAAAGGATTGGCACAGCTCTTCACAACAGCTACAGGAAACAAACTCCATCTGAGCCAGCCTTAATACTGCGGGGTCAACAACAAGGGCCAGCTCTAACATGATATCCTGACAATGAGGAAAATGCGAACAACTTGTCCTGAGAGCAGATTAGCATACCTTACCAGATAACGACAAGACAAAACCAGAAGACGCGGCACCATTTGGTAGGCCCAAAAGCCAAGATCGTGACTTACAGATGACTGGCTACTAGAACCACGACCAGACAGTATACACCTTGGGCCCAATATAAAAGCCCTAGTTCAGGGTTTGCACTATGACTTGCACAATAATCATGATCCCTAGTCCCAAAGGTCTGACAGAGACAACTGCAACAGAATGGGGCTTCTGGAAGCACAAAGAAAGATGCTATCCTAGGAGCCATCCTAGGTTCAGTGCAAAGACCAAGATCACCAACCACAGAAGATGGATTAAAACGACACTGAGGCAACAGAACCTCTAGAACCACAAAGACTGACTTCATCATAAGTCCCACCTCAGGATCTGTGCAGATACGGAGACCTCTACACACAGAGCTCTGATTGTATCACCCTGGACAGAGCAGAAGTCTTCCACACACACACACAAAAAAAAAAACACCACCGGGAGAATAAATGATCCTGAGCAAAGTCTAGAGCTGATCCCATGACAGTATACTCCAAGGATGGAGAAACCCCATATTTCTTAGGCCAAGTGAATTCCTTTTAGAATGACCCCAATATTTACTGTGCCAGGGCAGGAGGGAAAAAAAACAAAAATACAAAAACCACAAAACCTTGGTTATTTCATATATACATATATTTTTCCCTTCATTTATTATTGTTATTATTATTTTTATATACCTATCTATTTTGGTCGATTTCTCTGTTTGGGTGTGACTACTGAAATCGTGGTCCCCAATTATACTTATTTTTTTTTCTCTCTTCTTTTCTCTTCTTTCGTTATGTGCTATGCCATGTTTCTTATTTCAAGACCATGGCGTGTTTTTGGTTTGTTTGTTTGGTTTTTGGTTGTTTGTTTTGCTTTGTTTTTCATCTGTTTTTTTTTTTTTTTGTTTTTTTTTTTTTTTTTTTTTTTTTTTTTTTTTTTTTTTTTTGGTGCTTACCGATATAGATGGAGTCCCCACTGGATAATTGACTCTTTTTTTTTTGGTACTGGTGGAGTGTTTCAACTTCTTTTTCTCCTTCATCTCCCAAATCGATGATGAGAGCCTCTAGAAGGATTCCATCCATTTTTGGAGTATTAGACTCTTACCCCAGTTTATTTATCTTCTCTTTTTCAGGCAAAATCATGCAACTTGAATTAGCTAGTCCTGCCTACAATTAGAGGGGGAGATAAGGGAGGCATTAAGACCAAACATGGGCAAGACTACTAAGTAGTGGGTTGGATACAGAGGGGACCACATATTCTAGCCGCCCTGGGGGTGAGGGAAGAGGAAATGGGAGGTAGGACAAAACGGAGGTGTAGGGAGGACAAATTGGTGATGGGAATCCCCCCTGATTTTATGTAAATATGTACCTAAAATGTTATTGTCAACAATATGTAAGACACTATGATCAAAATAAAAATTATATATATTAAAAAAAAAAAAAAAAAAAAAGAATAAAATATTAAAAAAAAAAATACTATTCCTAAAAGATAGTTAATGCCATTACCTTAGTAAAATTAGTTATAAGAACAAAAAAATTTACAAATAGGTTTAAAAGATAAAAATACAAAAAAAAATGTCCAAGTTCATTTGAAGATACAATGAAGGCAAATATTTGTGATACCATAAGCCTTTGAGTTCCAAAACTGTTTCCTCCATTATTCAGTTGAACTTAAGGGCAAATTTTAAAATGTTTTTATAATTACTTTATTAGCGTGCTTCTATTCTAAATGAAGTATAATAATCTGCATTCAGGGAATCTAAATCTTATTCCTGCTATTTTCTACAACCTATAAATCCATCTAACCAAATCACTTTGGGTCTTATTTTCTCCTTTGTTAATTATTTTTTCAAAATTTATTAAACCTGTTCTACTAAACATAACACAACAAACTAAATTTTTTTTATTGATCATACTTACTTTTCAGTGAAGTCTTTTGTGTGAAAATCATCCCACTTCCCAATTTTATAAAATTATAGCTTATTTCTAAATATTGCATTCTAAAGAAGATAAAATAGTGATAAAACTAATACCCATCTGTCCTATATCCTATTAATCAATTTTATGTGTATTTGTTATCTGACTTAGCACAGACTGGATCACACTGAACAAATAAATCAATCTAGTACTCTCTAATATTAAACCTATCAAGGGCCATTTTTAATTTTAACTTTAGCATACTGAAAATAAATGTGTTTTGAATATATCGATTAATGAAAAAGTATTTTTAAGTAGTTGGAAAAAATAGAGTGTTATACACTCAAGCAGTAGGCTGCTATCTATTCAACTTAAACAGAAAACTGGCCGTTACCTTCTTTAAAAGTCCTAAACTTGCCTCACATTAATAATATCTATGCAACATATCTAAGAAAGCATAATGGATAGATTTCTATTGTGCATGTTGTTAGTGTAGTGATACTGGTAGTTCTTATTTCTCTATAAATTTGTACAAATTACAGATGTAATTTCAAACTCCTCTATGTGGTGTGTGTGTGTATGTGTGTGTGTGTGTGTAGGAAGGAGAGTGGGTAAGAATATATCATACACAGGGGGTGGGATAAAAATATTAGAGATCATAATCTGATCCCAATAAGATGACTATTTAAAGAGTCTTTGGAAAAAGTTAGAAAAATAAGGAAAGAAAAATTATTTACTATTTTTTTTCTATTAGGGATTTTCTCTTAGGAAATAATAGGGATTACTTTTTACTTAAATAAAAACATGTTTTTATTAAAGACATGATATTTAAGAGCATGATGAAAAATCCTTTCTATATAAGTCTCTATAAAATTTTGTTTTGTTTTGTTTTGGGGCCATACCCTGTGGCACTCAGGAATTACTCCTGGCTATACACTCAGAAAACGCTCCTGGCTTGAGGGTCCATATTGGAAGTTGAGGGATCAAACCAGTAGTCCGTCCTGGATCAACTCCAATCAAGGCAAATGTCTTACTGCTGGGCCACCACTCCAGCCCCAAGTCTCTATAAATTTAAGTAAAATATTTCTAAAATCTGGTAAATCTATATATTATATTGATTTCAGATTAAGGGACAGATCAGAGAAAGCTATGAATAAAAAAAAAACTCTGCAACAAAAATGTCATATAATTTATTTACTTTAAAACACATTGGAGGGGCTGTGTGAGGAACTAGGATAAAATGTAAGCAAAGGAAAAATCATGCCAGGCAGACAGAGTTGCCAGTGACCTAAAACAGATGCCAACTTAATTCAGGGGCCAAATTGTTGAAATGCTATCTTTGAGTTGCAATTTTCCAAAACTATAAAAATTTTCACTTGAAATATGCTCTTTTCAGGAACTCTCCCTGTTCTACATACTATATTTTAACATGCAATAAACATCTTTTTCTTTTCAATGCCTATCTTTCCATAATTTCTATAAATTTCTCTGACAAATCATTTATGTATTTTTTGCTGTAGAAGCCATTGTACCAAAAAGAATATTTCAGCAAAAATCAAAGGAGAGATTATCATGAAATCGTCAACCTGCAGATCACTGTGAATAGTGCAAACATATTTGATGCTATTGATTTATTGTCAAAATCAAGGACAATAGAATTCCCATAAGTAAAGATTACAAGTTTGATCTCAATATCTTAAACTTGATTCATGACTGGAACTCAGAATATGCACAGGCATATTCAAAATTACATATCTATTGTTCTAATCATTCATTCCCCTCAGATATTTTATTGGAAAGCTATCTATTAAGATTGGAATGGAATGATGGAGCCAGAAAAGGGTGTGAAACTCCAATCATAGTGAAAATGTTAGTCATTGATAAGACAGTAACTCAATGAATGTACTCAGGAAAGCTAAAAAATCATAATGTTTTTATGGAAGAACTTCATAAACAATTTTGAATTAATCAAATGCTTGACACCATGGGCAGATGTGTAAGCAACCTCATTTTAAAATAAGAAACACAATACGGATCTTTTGAATCTGGGATAAATCCTCTTAATACTTCAAGCCAGGATTATAGATTGTGTCTCTTTGACCTAAATTTGTTCTCTTTATCATAGATTAGGACAAAATTCCAGACTTTGTAGTCTTTATATATTGGTCAGAGTGATAGTGCAGCAGCTAATGTGCTAGCATTGCATGCAACTGACCCAGGTTTGATCTTCAGCATCCTATATGGTCCTCTGAGTCCTGCCAGCATTATCCCTGAAGACTGATGCTGAATGTTGCCCCAAATCAAATATATATGTTTATATAAATTCATTCATTAATGACATAAACATTTGCTGAATGCAAATAAGCAAGTGCAGGAAAGAAGCAAATGAGTATTTTTTAAAATTTACAGCTGATGTAAAATTTAAATATAAAAATGTAAGTTCAGATGTTACTTTACTCAGAGAGTATCTATTCCTGTTTCTCTCCTAAATGTTTATGTAGGAAAATAACTTATGAATAGTAGCAGAAGTCAAAGGGATGAAAATAAACAACTCTGATGATATTCTGTAGAACCTCACTGTTGAGCGGCTGCCTTTTGATATGGGGGGTGGGCAAAGAAGCACTTGAGAAGACAACATTACAGCCCACATTTGAAAGAGATTGTGAACTGACCTGCAAGTTGAAGAATAAAATATTCTAGTAGAAACAGAGTCCTACAGTTCTTAGGAGGAATTAAGCCCTGGGATATTTATATTTTTTCATGCAAAGTGGAATTAAGTCAAAGGAGGGTAGATGGGAGATAAAGTAGAAGAAAACAAGGATCCTGAAGCACAAAATGCCTCTTGATCACAGAATAAATGGTGGCTTTTACTCAATGCGTAAAGATGTAAGTTAAATCCTGGTACTTTTTTGGCCTGACAATACTAATCATGACACTGCCTTTGTTCTAGATACCCCTGAAGCCACAGCTATGACCTCCCACTCCAGTTAAGTACCACAACCAAGTGTGTGAGCACCTCCCTACATTACCCAGTGACCACAATATGAGGGAAGGAAAAAGGTACAATACAAATGAAAAAATAAAATGTCAGAAAATAAATAGAAAGTAAACCGGAATGATAGCACAGTGGGCAGGCATTTGTTTTGCATATGGAAGCCCATGAGAGCATTCAGGAGTGATTTTTGAACTCAGAGGCAGGAGTAACCCCTGAGTGCTACCAGGTGTGGCCAAATAAATAAATAAACAAGTAAACACATAAATAAGTAAAAAAGAGACAACTGTATGAAAAAAGATTATAAATAGAAAGGACATTCAAGCCCTTTTGAAAGCACTTAGGGACTAGTGATAGTAACTTCAAATTTAATTTGGTTGGTAGCTATGAAATAAAATCGTTCGATTATGATCCTATTTTGTAAATAGGCACAGCAGGATTTCTGTTAGAATCAAGCACTGTAGGAAATAAAAAGGAGATAAAGATATCAAAAATGACTTAAAATGTTTGTCTTAGGTAGTTAAAGGGGCGATTAAATTAAATCTTGGGGGTGTTACTGTTCACTAATATATGGGGACAAATTTTACAGATAAAAAAAAGTAAGGGCCCTATCGTATTTAAGTTGCCAAAATTTCTATAGAAGATGTCAAGTCCGTTGTGAGATAAGTAAATCTAAAATGTTTTATTAGCCTTCTTTCCAGAAATGAAGATAGTGTGAAGCGTTGTAAATTGCCAAGAAGCAGAGTTATCAAGTAAGAACAAACTATAGCATAAATCACTCTAAAAGTAAGAGATAAAGGGAAAAGGAAAAATTTATCAAGATACTGATAATGAACCATGAGTAACAGAAGAGAAGCAATGGAACACACTTTCCAAAGTACCCTCACAACTAATACTAACAACAGCAAAATCTAAAACTGGTGTTCCAGACCAGTAGGACTACAATGGAGATTTGAACACCAAATTTAGCCAAGAAGAAAGCACTGATACTCTGTATCAAACAAATTTTAGAGGTAAGGAGGGGAAAATCTCAACTATAATAAGCTTTAGAAAAAAATTAGACAAGAGGAAATGGACAAAAATAGGCCATGCTGCAATTTGGGAAGAAATAGCTTGAGGATGGTGGTTGAATTAGACACTGGATTGAAAGTCTGAAGCTTCCATTCTTTTGGCTTTGGTTTGGTCAGGCACTGTTTCCTGATAGTTGCAGGCATTGGAAGGCAATATTATTTAAAAGTTGATTGCAGGGCCCGGAGAGATAGCACAGTGGCGTTTGCCTTGCAAGCAGCCGATCCAGGACCAAAGGTGGTTGGTTCGAATCCCGGTGTCCCATATGGTCCCCCGTGCCTGCCAGGAGCTATTTCTTTTTTTTTTTTTTTTTTTTTTTTTGGTTTTTGGGCCACACCCGGTAACGCTCAGGGGTTACTCCTGGCTATGTGCTCAGAAGTTGCTCCTGGCTTGGGGGACCATATGGGACACCGGGGGATCGAACCGCGGTCCATCCAAGGCTAGCGCTGGCAAGGCAGGCACCTTACCTTTAGCGCCACCGCCCGGCCCCCAGGAGCTATTTCTGAGCAGTCAGGAGTAACCCTGAGCACCGCTGGGTATGGCCCAAAAACCAAATAAAATAAAATAAAATAAAAGTTGATTGCAGGTAAAGTATCTAAACTTTGCCATCCTAAGCAGAACAAATTGGAGGCAAGTCTGGCTGTGGTGTCTCAGTAGGCTATTTCCAATGTACAATGTTTGTCCTGACTCTGTTTTTGCCTATGGTGATAGCTAGAACTAGTTGAAAAGTGAACAATTATTCAATACCAACATTCACAGAAACAATCCTTTGGATAGCTTTGGGTCTCATTATTCTCCTAGTGTGCTCCACTCTGAGGCAAAATGAGGTTTAAATGAAAACATGATTATAGCCAGGGAAATGGCTTTTATGGAGTATTGGTTTTATTAACTTCATTGGTCTTTTAACTTGATGTTAACATTTTAGCCTGATACTATTTTATCTGTAAAGAGATATATTAAGGCAAGCAGACTTACTGAACTATTTTAAAATGAAACTATTGTGTTGGCTTTTATACTTTCACTTTACTAACACTGAAAATATACTCATGTATATTGTGTATAAAAAGAAGTCAGTTTACTTCCTGATGCCAGTTGTATATGGTTTGGTTGTTCCTTCTAAATTATCTACAAACAGGATGTCATATATCTAATATAAGTGTTAAGACCTTTTGGATTATTTATTCTGGCTATTTCCCAAGTGCCTATATTCTTATGTGTACAAAACCAACATAAAAATTTGACAACTAGATGGCATTTCCCTCTCATATAAAATAATTTTTACTTTTATGTGTATATTGATCAATGCTCATCCATCAACTTTTGTGTAATTTCTAGGCATATCATGTATAAAAAGGATACATGTGTCTCTATTTTAAAATCTCCATGTTATTCTACAGTAGGATAAAAAGTAAAGTAAAATAAAATTTTTAGAATAAAAGCACACAAAATAACATTTAGTAGAATATGATAAAAAATAATTAAATATCTGGGGGCTGAAACAGTGACACAAGCCATAGGGCATTTGCCTTTCATGCGGCTAACCTAGGACAGATATGATTCGATCTGCTGGCCTTCCATATGGTTCCCCAAGCCAGAAATGATTTCTGACTGCATAGCCAGAAGTAACTCCTGAGCATCACCAGGTGTGTCCCAAAGAGCAAAAAAAAGAAAAAAATTAATATCAGGATTGGCAGATAAGAAGGGAAAAGATAAAATGGCAGCAATGTTTAGTTAAAAATGTGTATATATATATAAATATCATGATATATATCATGTGATAAGGTTACAAAGTATGTTCAACTACCTAATATTTATCAGAACATTTTTCAAAAGAATGAAGACACTATTGGGAAAATAGTTTATTGAAGTCATGTACCATTATGTCTTTGAAGTGTGAGTACAAAATAGAATCCTTTTCAAAACCCCAAACATTAAAAAAAAATTAGGGGAAGATAATATCATAAGGAGCAGAGGACTGTTTTTGGTAAACATTAGAGCTCTAGGGTACACATGTCATTTTCATCAGTAGTAGATTTTGGTGTTTTTGGTTAAATTGATTCTCCAGTTGAGATTCTAGGAGGTCTATGCCTCGAGGGCCCAAAACAATTCTATTGCAAAACTAAATAGATACAAAAAACTAAGATAGACTTGAAATAAAAATTTTTTCTAGCCAAAAATTGTATGTGAAGGGATAAAGGCAGGGACAAATTTCATACCATAAAACTGGCTACTTGAAGTTCAAAGAGAAAACAGAAATTAAGTAATGTTGATGTGTCTCATAGAAATATGGCTGGAAGTATACATTGATTATAAGTAAAAACATTTATTTATTTATACTTTATACGTTAAGTAAAAACTTATTTACTTAAATATACTCTCACTGTAAAATTTAATATACCCAAGATATTAGGATTAATCTACTACTCTACTATGAGATCAACTTTCTTCTCCATGATAGAGAATTTAAATAGTACCATAATTAATTCCATGGTAAGATATTTTTCCTTACTGAATTCTAAGTCACAAGTCTTGAAGGATAAATCTCTAGTATAAAATGAGTGGCAAAGTGGTGAGCTAGAGTCAATGAATGACCTCTCTTGATTCTCTTTGATAGTTCACATGACTTTGATATCTTGGGCATAAGTAACAAGGATCTGACCTGATCATATTTGAGAACTTCTTTTTGTTTTCAGCAACTACAACTGAGCCTGGGAACTGGTTAATTAATTTCATCCTGTGAATGTTCAATCTCATGTAGAGACTTAATATTTATCTCTAACGTACATTTTAGAACTTTTATAATTGGGACCTTATGAAAGAATTGGTGAGAACAATCCTATCCAAATTGTGTCATCAAGCTCGTGACATTCTTCATCTTTCTTTGGGTATCTGATGAATATTTTTGCTCTTAATGTAAAAATTAGTGGACTCACCAATGCTTTGTTTATAGACGTATTTCAAAGTTCCAGATAATTTGCTTTGCATGTAGGAGGCCTGGGTTTGATTCCTGGATATGTCTGGTCTTCTAGAGGTATAGCCAGCTGTCTATGCTGTGGTCTCTGAGCAAACCAGCCAATATCACAATTGATCATTTCTAGACTTGCTTGAATATTTTGGATTTTCTTTGAATTTAAAATGTAAAGAAAACACTATATCGTTTTGAAGTTCATTTTAATTACATATAAAACAAAAGATGTTGATATCTGTGCACTAAAATTAGTAGGATCCTATTCTAAATATGTTGGTCTTCCCACATGATTGTGATAAAAGGAAAGTCATTTCAAAAGAATCTTATGGTGATTCTATATTGTTGATATTTTGCTATTGGAATGCTTTTGCATTGTCATTTTTTAATGTGGAGCTTATTCTGGATTCATTTATACAATGTAATTGCTGGCACATCTTTGGGAATTGGTGGAAAGAGAGCAAAGCAAAAATTTTCCCCTTGGAAACAACATAATCTTCAATTAATATATGGCGATATATTATGACCTGTGCTTGCTTTCTATTGGGGCAAAAGCTAAACTTGGGAGCAGAAGGAAATTCAAACAGCTGTGTGGGTACTTGGGGATTGGGCACAGAAAGCATGCATGTAACTGTCCTCTCAGAATGAGGCTTTTGCCTCCTCTGAAATACACAGATGAATACGAAGGATAGAGTTAAGTGCAATTTATTAATAAAGCAAGCCAGAATGTACTGGAAGGTTTTGACTTGTTTTTACCCTTCAGACTGATTTTTATTGGGAGGACTTCCCTTAGAATAACAAACCTGGTCTCTTTACTAATGTTTTATTCATAATTCTATTATTAGAGGAGTGAGGTATATATTTAGAAAAGTCAAAGAAATATTTGTGGTTAACTAGCTCAGTTTGAACCAGATCAAATAGTACCTTTTTCTCCAATTCATATTGACATATATATTTAATATATAGGGATTTTACAAACCTACAAATTCATGTGTATTTGGGTGGACCTTAACCCAATTATTGCATAATAAAAAGAGAAGACAGAACATAATGACATATCAGGGAAAAAAGAGATAAAGAGGGAGGCCTAAATGGAATGATAGAGCCATGAACTAATACCAAGATTGCAAGACATCCCAGAAACTAAAAAGAAAGAGAATTCCCCTGTCTTCAGAAGCAGTATGACCCTTCTAGAAAGCTGATTCCATTTTCCTTCCCTAGAGTTAGAAGGGAATGCAGGACTGCTGTTGATATTTCCTCTGTGAAAAGGACCTTCCAGTTGACCCCAGATGTACTGAAGGTCCCTGTGGTGTTAGGGATCTATTTGAGTTCAGCTGCATACCAGGCATGTCTGTTATCTTCCCAGTCCTCTGCTGATTAGTACTGTTTTAGGCTGCCAACTTTGCAGCAATTTATTGTGCCTGCTCTCTCTCCACTAGTTCTTAATATTAATTTAAAATGTTTTGCAACCCAACCTACTCAAGCGGCTTTGTACTGCTGAGGATCAAACTCAGGGCTTCTGCATGCAAAGCATGTGCTCTAGCAACACTTTGAAAGATTTCCTCAGCCTGCTCAAAAACTTTTGTACACACAACTCTAAGAATAGAGTTCCACTGATTTTTACTTTTGGAGCAAAGTCTTTCTGTAAAAGGCAATCACTCTCTTCCCCATGCCAATGTGCTGTGTCTGTAACAAGAGTAAACTCTAATTCAGGAGTCTGATGTTAATGAGCCCTTTAAATGGGAAATCAAAAGCATGATATGCAATTATCTCAATAGTGCCAACAAAGTCCTTGTTTTTATCTTTTATTCACATCATCCACATTAATATCTCAATTAATTATTAAGACTGATTGAGATATAATTGGCTAATAAAATTATAAGACATGTAGCACCTAATAAGAATCTGATACATTTATATATTGTAAAAGTATTACTCCAAAGTTAATAAACCTACCTAACATATCACATATTTACTTTTCGTGTGTATGAGAGAAAACGGATGATCTCTTCTGAGCAATGCCAATTACACAGTACAATGCAGTAAAATATAAAGCATTTAATCACACTGTTAGGATGGCTACTATCTAATGGACAAGAGATAAATATGGCAAGAACAGAAAGATATACGGCTCTTTGTGCACTGTTGGAGATAATGTAAACATATATAGTCACTATAGAAAACAGCTTCAAGGCTATTAAAAAATTAAAAATAATACTATTAGAAGCTATAAGATGGCCCATTAAACCAACTTTGCATATACACTTAAAATAAATAAAGTCATTGTCTTGAAAACATACAGTCATGTGTAATTCAACAGTACTCGTGTTAGCCAAAATATGGAAATAAAAAGGAAAGAAGAAAAGAACAAAGAAACAAAGAAAGTGAAGAAAGAAAGAAAGAAAGAAAGAAAGAAAGAAAGAAAGAAAGAAAGAAAGAAAGAAAGAAAGAAAGAAAGAAAGAAAGAAAGAAAGAAAGAAAGAAAGAAAGAAAGAAAGAAAGAAAGAAAGAAAGAAAGAAAGAAAGAAAGAAAGAAAGAAAGAAAAAGAGAGAGAGAAACTTAAAGGAGAGAAGACAGACATGAAAAAGTCAAATAGCTTAAGAACCCAAAATTTCTTATATGAAAAATATACAGATAAGACATAGTAACTATTCTTGAAATATTATTTCTATATAAAAAGTTAATAGAACTCACAAAACGAAAAGCAGATAGCAAACACATTTTAATGATTTAATCTCTTGGTAATGCTGGTACTGACTAATAATTCAAATTTATCACAGCCTAACTGAGGTGGGTTCTTTAATTAATTCAGTAGTTTAAAGGAAGCAATAGGAAATTAGAAAAAGATGCCTTCAGTGAAAATAATGGAGAAAGCAATATACCCACTCTATTTAATCACAAATTGCTTATGTTCTCTTCCCCCACAGAAGATAAACTGATGATAACCATTTCTTTCAAACAACACACAAAAGCTGTGGATTGATTTGCTAATAATTTTATTAAAGTTTTAAATTTTTTTTACAAATGCTGAAGGAAATATATATTCCATAGAGTATATTCCTTGAAAATCAAAATGACTTTTGCACATAGATCAAATAAACTCAGCTAGGAACCATTGCAAAAAAAAAAATCATAGCAAGAATTAAAAACAACTAAGAGATTAAATTGAATAAAACAATTAAAATTTTAATAGAATTTTGATTTTCCATAAAAGAGAGAATTAGGACCAGCAATAATATTTTTAAACATTAAAACATCTGATTTTGCTTTGTGGGACCAGTATTAAAAGTGAATGTAATGGGCCACCATACAAGGGTTTCTTTGTTGAAAGTCTGAAAAAAATAGTATTTGGAAATATTTTTTTAATGGATAAAATTTTTCTTGCAGTCGTGTTTAATCCCAGGGAACTTGGAATAACAGGTGCTTGCACTGTATTTCCTAGTAGGTGGTGGATTCTGGACAGAAAACTTTTGCCAACGGGGCCTAGTTTATTCTAACACTACTATACATTCTGCTAGTATGTTCACTGGGGGGCTGTGACTCAGGTTTGACTTTTGTTCTATAGAGTATTATACTTGATGGTTTCAGAAAAGTCCCTGGAAGACTGTAATCTGCACAAAATTTACACATAGTGACAAAATATCTTGATCAAAGCGATTAAAGAAAATGAAATATAGTTGATATCTGTCCCTTGGGTCAACTTGTAGGCCAGTTTGGGAGAGTGTACTTAATGGCAGAGATGGAGTAGAATAATGATACATGTTCTGTCTAGATTTGCTCAGAGAGTATCAGGGGGAAAAGAGTCAGAAAATGCATTCCCTGTCCTTGAACTAGTTAGGTAGAAAGAATGACAAAGACAGATTGCACATCTAGGTGTCAAATACGTATATTTAAAATCACTTTGTGAGGGGCCGGAGCAGTGGTGCAGGCATCGAGCTAGCCTAACCGCAGTTCAATCCCCCCAGCATCTCATATGGTCCCCCAAGCCTGGAGAGATTTCTGAGCGCATAGCCAGGATTAACCACTGAGCTTCACCAGGTGTGGCTGGAAAAAAAAACAAACAAAAACTAAAATCACTGCTTTGTGTACTGATAAGAAATATTATAATGTACTACAATCTGGGGACTTGAGGGACAAAGTAATTGTGCTTGGGTGTTGTTTTAGTTTTCTTGATTTTTTTTGGCTGAAAGTTCAAAATTACCACAATATTTTCTATTCATTTGCACGTGATGTCATAGGTTAAGAGAATTTTTCTTAACTTTTTATTTCTGTGGCCTCTTTTAAACCTTGTTTCCTTCCCAAGAACCCAATCAGTTCTACCAGTTGTCCTCCTATCTACATCCTGTGATTTCCCCATAAATAATATTTTAACTATGGTCCCCATAGGATATTTTGGGGTTCATAAAAGAAGTCTATGATCCCTGTCTGAGAAACACTAGGTTAGGTAAGTGAAATTCTTATAAGTAGTTTATGAGTGCGTGCGTGTGTGTGTGTGTGTGTGTGTGTGTGTGTGTGTGTGTGTGTGTGTGTGTGTGTGATGGTAGTTGCGGTCATCATGGTGGGGTTTAATCTGAAGGAAAGGGTACTGAATGAGTAAATTACTATTTAGATTAAGTGCAATAATTCTGATGAAATTATCTAAATTCGAGGCTAAAATGCAGGGAATGGCAGCCAGAGAGATAGCATGGAGATAAGGCATTTGCCTTGCATGCAGAAGGACAGTGGTTCAAACCCCAGCATCCCATATGGTCCTCCGAGCCTGCCAGGAACAATTTCTGAGCATAGAGTCAGAAGTAATCCCTGAGCGCTGCCGGGTGTGACCCAAAAAACAAACAAACAAACAAAAGATAAAATTCAGAGAATAATTCTACTGTACTGTCTATGCTCTGAGAGGGATAAAGAGCTCATGGTCAAAGGCCTGATCACAGAAGTTGAAATAATCTCACTAACCTAAGCTTTACAAATTCACATGAGTATTATTCATGGCCATCTGGTATAGTAGTAACTCTTAGTGTTGTTCTTAATGGTATGTCATAGAATTAGTTGCATTACCCAATATGCTATTCAGAAAAATTGGAAATTATGATTGCCACATAGCAATTCAATGGATATATGAATCATTCATTTAATCTGTATTTTCCTCAGTGGAAACATATTTTTTTTCAAGTATAACCATTTCATAAAATTACTTGAATCTATTTCTAATCCATTTACTAATGAAACACAGAATTAGATCAACTTTATTTCTGTATTTAATGTGCTTTCCAGATTAGCTATAGTTAGCTGCAAATAACCTGACTACATGTAGGGTGTAATATTAAAAAGTGCATTGCTATGCATAGGAAGCAAAGCTTTTCACCAAAGTTATTTTGCAGTAAGCAAAGGGATTTAAAGTTGAGAAGATGAGAAAGATGAAAGTATTTTTACTGGAGTTAACTGAATGGAGAAATGAAATAGAGTAAAGCCAAGATGCACGGTTATAAGAGATGTACTAAAATTTGTAGTTTTTATACAAATATTAGGTATGTTGATAGGACCAGTCACTAGCATTGGGCCTGCTACAAAACATTATAATCTCTCTTCTGAAAATTATGTTCATGCAGATCTTATTTCTTATGATGGAAAGACTTCTAAATATGGGAAGTAGTTTTCCTCATGTCAGATGTAATAAACCCAAACCAGGTAAGTCAGATTTGCAGCCTGAAATCCTATTTGTTTGCATTAGTTTGACTGTTCTCATATATCTTTCACCAGTAACATCAGAATGAATATCCATTCTGATGATGTATAAATGGAAAATTTTCCGTGTAAAATCACATGGGAATGTCCATAGAATCATTCTGACATGCCTTTTCTCTTATTTTTCCCTGCTGTGATTTTGGAAGGCTATACTTTCTCCTGCTAAAATGATTAGTGCTTTAAGTGAATGAGATCACTTACTGAAATAAAAGTCCAGCCAAGCTATATGCTCATATTGTGATTTCATACAAAGCTACGTTTCTAGAACAGTCCCCTGAGATTTTTTGCAAAAATTGCTCATCCAATTGTTGTATGCAGCCTCTGTTCAGAAAGGAAACATGGTTGACAAAATCTAGTAAAATGGTCCCCTGGATGCCAAAATCAATATAAATGCATGTGTGCCTTAATATAGGCTGCTGGCCTGCAAAAATAATCTCTCTCTGTCATACAGGTCAAAGCCATGGTGCACAAAGCACTGAATACATATGTAATCTGTATAGTGATGTGTACAGAGACCTGTGACCCCAACTGGTTTCAAGAGGCATTTATTTGGGGAGGCTGAAATTAGTCTCCAGGTTCCACTTAGCTTTCAAACTATGGAGCTGTTGTTCCTCTGACAAAGAGACCTTTTGATTTCCAAATGCTTCATGTAGTTAGGGACAGGGATCGCTACCCATGCCTAAGATTCTAAGTCATTCCAAAGTGATCATGTAAATGTGAAACAAAATCATGAAGCATCAGCTTTCTGTAGGATTCATCTGGAAATGCTATGAAGTAGGCCTCATCTGTACTGGTGCTCTCTATTTAGATATCTGAAGAAAAGTTTTAGAGAACTGTGTAGTAAATCTCTTCTGGTTTCCTTTCTCTCTTTTATTTTAATTAAAAATATTTTTATTAATATATGTATTTAAGCATCATGATTACAAACATGTTTGTAGTTGGGTTTTTGTCATAAAACACAAACCCCTTATCTTTTCCTCTGTAACTCCTCACTAGATCTATTTTTTTTCTTTTTATATGTTACCTCAAATCCTTCTCAATCCTTCTTTCTATTTTCTCAATATTTTATTTCTCAAATCCTTTTTATTTTCTACACCAAATCAATTTTTATATTAAAGTTTAAAGTGAAATATACCAATATTAAGTGTATAGATTGATATCTATATGTCTTGTGATAAGCGGTATTGAAAACTATGTAGGATTTTCTAGGATAAGTTTTCTATCACCTATTCTACTTCATGAATAACTTTCTATTTGCTTTCATTTGGGTGAGAGAGCAGGGGAACTGATCATGCTGTCTGCTTACTCCTGACTCTGTGCTTGGGAATTACTCCTTGTTGAACTCAAGGAACCATAATGGGATGTCTGTGGTTTAACAAGGGTTGGTTGTGTACAAGGCAAATGTCCTATGTCCTGTGCCATCGATCTAGAACCATCATTTTGCTTTCTATTCTCTTAATTTTAGCTTTTTTCAAAGTTCTAGTAGAATGCATTTATGTAACATATACTGATTTTTTTCTGATATCTTTCCTGTAAACAGAATTATTTTTCTATTCTTCCATGTGGTTCTATATTTAAAAGCTGTTGTGTTATTGCATAGTCAGTGCTTTTGATTCTGCAATATTATCATTCCATCAAAAATTTTTATTGTTTTAATTGGGTCTAATTTTAATGCTTAGTTTTTTTTGGCTTCAACTCTTTTTTTTAAATATATTTTTTTATTTAAGTAACATGATCATATTTGGGTTACAGTCATAACCAGAACACCCCCCTTCTAATGCTTAGTTTTTTGTTCAGTAATTTGTGTGTCTTAAGAAATTTGGCTATGGGTTTTAAAAAAAATGAAAGACATTTTCGCAATAATAACTTTCAGACACAAAAGAGAAAAGAGCTGGAAGTTACAGCTCACCTCATGAAGCTCACCACAAACAGGGATGAGTTTAGTTAGAGAAATAAGTGAGTTTCGAACTATTCTAATAATGAGAATGTACGTGGGAAATAGAAAGCCTGTCTAGAGTACAGGTGGGGGTTGGGTTGGGAGAAGGGAGATTTGGGACATTGGTGATGGGAATGTTGCACTGGTGATGGGTGGTGTTCTTTACATGACTGAAACCCAAACACAATCATGTATGTAATAAATTTGTTTAAATAAAAAATTTGGAACAAGGGTAGATAAATTTATGAATAAAATAAAAGAAGTATAAATTCAAAAAAAAGAAATTTGGCTTACTGTGAAGTTATTAAAATATTGTTTAGATATTTCTATGGACATTTTATATTGCCAAAATGTTAGGTTTCTTTACTTTTTTAAGTTTTTGGTCCACACTTAACTGCACTCAGAATTTATTTTTGGTTCTCCAAGGCATCACTCTTGTAGGGGCTTAGGTAACTATACAAGGCACTGGGATATGAATCCACGTTGGCTAGATGCAAGGAAAGCACACTACCCACTGTTCTATCTCTTTAGTTTTCCAGATTTGATGTTTCTGTGTCCCCAATTGAGTTTTATACTATGTGATATTAGTTTTTTTGTGAGATGGTGGTACATAATTAATTATTCTAGTTGAATCAAGCTTTTGCCTTTTTAAAAAGCAGATACTAGGCCTTCATATTGAAGTCTATGCTGTTACATTGGTTGCTTTGTTTATACCTACACGAATATTATGTACTTTTTATAACTCTTTATAGCAAGTTTTGAAATTTTTTGCTGTAGCATTTTTTTGGTATTTTTGCATTTGGCAAGTTTAGCATACTTTGGAATGTTTTGGTTTTAATTTTGAGTTGGGAAATATACCTAGAGAAACTCGGGGCTCTGTACTCTGAGAATCATAGGAAATGTTTGAGATCGAAACCGGATTCAACTGCAGATTAAATCCAGATTGGTTGCATATGCAAGGCAATTGACCTACATGCTGTACTATTACTCTAGCGTTCACCACATTTTGAACTAGGGAAACATATGCTTCACTGCCTATCTTTCAGACTAATTTTGCACTTTCATAATTTTATTTTGTCAGAAAAAGTTGTAATTGATCCAATTTCTAGAAAAAAAATGAAGCTTGTATTTGATTTGATTGCATTGAATTAGTAAAAAAGTTTTGGAAAGTTTATGATCTTCATTCATTTATTCATAAGCCTGGGTGTGCTGAGGGCTTACTCCTCTCTCTTGCTCAGGGATCACATTGGGAAGTGTTTGAGTGACTATATGTGACTCAAGGGATCAAACTGAGCTTTACCACATACAAGGTAGATGAATGCCCAAATCCCTTTACTCCATCTGTTTGTTAAGAAAATTTGTAATTTTAAAAAAGATTAAATTTTTTGTGTGTGAATGACTGGAGAATAAATATTTTAGAATTCGTGGATGAACCACACAGTTAAAACAATTGCTCCTGCTTTAGAACTCAATGTAGAATGAGAACAGGCATAGGCAATATATAAAAAGTCATAGCTGTGTTCTGATCATGCTTATTTACAAAAATAGGCAAAATTGGGACAAAGGGACACTTAGACTGATCTTTGCTTTCATTTAGTTATAGTCTTCTGTCTATGAAATAGTATAGGAATTTGATAATTATTTACTATAGTCATATATATGTGTGTTTATATCCATAGCCATAGCTATATATCTGTTGATATATAGAAAAACAAATATATATGTGCATATGTAGGCTCTGGGGACCATATGTGATGCCAGAAATCGAATGCATGTTGGCCACATGCAAAGGAAACACCCTACCCACTGTGCTATTCTCCAGCCCTATTTTCTAGCAATTTTAACTTAAAGGTGCCACATTTTCTTCTACTTATCCCTCAGGTCTTTTTGTAAATAAAAATATTGAGTTTTTATTTTAAAATTATTAGCTTATAGATGTACAATTAATACCTTTTATTCAGAAACTTGCTAAGTAAAATAATAGGCTTAATAACATTTCTTGGAAGATTCCTCTTGAAATTTTTTTTCGATTTATGTTGCTTGAAATTTTAAAAAATTAGGTTTTTCCTTCCAATTCATGCCATGTGCTGCCCTTATGTACTAGCTGTGACATCCAGAATAGGGTTGTATAAAACTAGTGAGTGAATTCAAGCTCATGTTGTTGACATGACATCAACAACAAACTTATTATCTGTTAGAGCTTTCAGTTGTATATAAGATGTCTTTATTTCACTTTAAGTTGCCTTCTATTCTTTTGATTCCTTTTTTGGTATTTGTGGGATTTTAGCTAAGTAGTTAAAAAAATAGCATCATATAATTTTATTCTGTCTGGCTTATGATTAATATGGTAAATTCAAAAATTTATATTTTAGTCATTTGTAGTTTTACTGAAGTTATTGACACAATACATGAAACTAATCTTGTATTGGTAAAAACGTTAAAAATTTACTTTAAAAATTCTAGATTTTGGGGGCTGGAGTGGTGACGCAAGCAGTAAGACGTCTGCCTTGCCTAGGATGAACTGTGGTTCAATCCCCTAGCGTCCCATATGGTCCCCCAAGCCAGGAGCAATTTATGAGCACATAGCCAGGAGTAACCCCTGAGTGTCACCAGGTGTGGCCTAAAAACCAAAAATAAAAATCAGAATTTCTGATGAATTATTATTTTTTGCTGAAAATTATTATAAAATTTCACTTTTGTGTCTGAAGATTTCTTTGCAACAAAAACTTTGGTGACAGACTGTTAAGTGGCAAGTTGCTGTGCAAAACAGAGAACACAGTGAAGAGGCAAGGAGAGTTTTATTAAGATTCAGACCTGAGGGAGGGGGATATGGAATGCATGCTGGGAACAGGGGTGGACGGAGGACACCCTTGGTGGTGGGAATGTCCCTGATTCAATGTCACTATGTACCTAAAAAATTACTGTGAAAGATTTGTAATCCACTTTGGTCAAAATAAAAAAATAAAACATAACAAAACAAACCTGTTTGAAAAAAAATATTTAGACCTGAGGGACTGCAAGTCAAATAGACTTGGCACACTCTTAACTCTTATCTAAACAAAGGATATGTTAAGCCTTGTATCTTGTTTAAGGAGCCCTATTTGCTGTTTTCTTCAGATTAATCCTTCCCAGAGGACAGGAGTAATTATCCTAATCTCCGTTTTTTTTTTTTTAATAATGTCTTTATTTAAACACCATGATTACAAACATGTTTGTAGTTGGGTTTCAACATATAAAGAATATCCCCCTTCACCAGTGCAAATTTCCACCACCAATGCCCCCCCATTCCTGGCACTGCACAGCCTGGTAGGTTTTGTTTTTGGTGGCAATATATACATATATATATTATATTATATATTTTATATATATATATATATATATATATATATATATATATATATATATATATATATATATATATATATATATATATATATATTTGGTTTTTGGGCCACACTTTGTGACACTCAGGGGTTACTCCTGACTATGTGCTCAGAAATCGTTCCTGGCTTGGGGGACCATCTTGGACACCGGGGGATTGAACCGCGTGCAAGGCAAACACCCTACCACTACGCCACAGCTCCAGTCCCTCTGTTTTGTTTTTAGTCATGCCTGAACTGTGTAATGGCACTGCTCTGGTTCATAGAAATGGAAGCACTAGCACAGTGGGTAGGACACTTGCTAGGTAAGTGCTTTGTAAACTAATCCAGATTTGATCCTCAGAATCACATATGTCCTAATGAGCCAAGAGTAAGCCCTGACTATATCCAAATGTGACCTAAGCACTGGAAAATAATTCATACATAAAAACTCAATTTTAATTTTATTTTTTAATTAAAGGAACGTAGAGTAGTGTGCATTGAGAGAAAAGGAAACGTGTGCTAAAGAAAGACTACTGGTCTTCTCCAGAAGTAGGAAAGCATAAATTGGCTTTTGGGAATAGGTAATATTCAGTGTATCCTAAGTATCTTGATCTGGAATTCTCAGCATATCTGAATATTGTCACGGACAATTGATGGTTATTTTATATTGCAATTATAGCCTTTAGGTACTTCTGTAATTTCTCTTTTTCTGAGGGAGTCCACACTTTTCTGAGCCTGTTAGCTTCTGGGTAGTGCCTCATCTTCTCCAAAGTGCTCAGAATTTGTATCTCTTGGGATTTTCTCCCTATGCCTTTAGGCTAGTGTCAAGCTAGAATATGCCCTAAATTTTTCTGTCTTAAAAATCACTTTATCTGGGCCGGGCGGTGGCGCTCGAGGTAAGGTGCCTGCCTTACCTGCGCTAGCCTAGGAGACGGACCGCGGTTCGATCCCCCGGCATCCCATATGGTCCCCCAAGCCAGGAGCGACTTCTGAGCGCATAGCCAGGAGTAACCCCTGAGCGTCACCGGGTGTGGCCCAAAAACCAAAAAAAAAAAAAAAAAAAAAAAAATCACTTTATCTCATGCTGGGAACAGGGGTGGAGGAAGAACAACATTGGTAGTGGGAATGTCCCTGATTCAATGCTGGTATGTACCTAAAATATTACTCTGAAAACTTTGTAATCCACTTTGGTCAAAATAAAAATTTTAAAAAAATTATGTTATCTATCTGCCTGCAACATTTTCTCCTAAATATTTTATCCCTTAAATCTTTAAGGGGTATATAGGTGAAGCTCCTTATTTAATTTCTTCCTTCTTACAAAAGACCACAGGCATTGTCTAAGTCGGAATATAAACCCTCATGGAACCTTAGTACTTTGGCACCCAGACAATGTTTTATTGGAATTCAAAGTTGTCTGGAAAATAAATCAATGATAAATTAAACAATGATATAAAAAAGGAGAATAAAACAAACAAACAAGAAATCTAGCAGTGTACCTGAAGGAGAAAATATTTCCCTGACACAAGGAGGCAGTGTTTAAGGAAATAAGAAAATAATAGCAATAATATAACCTTATGTTCCTTTCTTTTGCTTGTTGATGGGTCTGCTGTAAAGAAAATGGTTAGTTTCTGTTTTAACTGGCTACCTGTAAAGACATGTTCATAGTTAGAAGACATATGATACCTTTGTCAAAACCTAATCTCCGGATGATGTGGACAGAGTAGATTTTATCCTGGAAAAACGAAACTAACTAGAAATTCCATTTTCACATTAGTTTCAGAGCAGTGTTAGGAGTGCTTAAGATAACTAGATAAGATTCCTTCTATTTAGGCAGTAGTGAATTGAATGGGGATCCAGTTTTCCAGGTTTTTAGTGAACACAGACTACCCAGGCTGAATTTTGGTTGGGGTCAATTCTTTGCTGAGTGAAGGAAAACAACATTTCATATTCTTGAATTGCCTGCTGCACCTGTTCTAAATTAATAACATGCTTAGTTAACATTAAACTGTCTCAGTCTAAAAAGAAGTCTTCATTTGAAAAGGGCCTGCCATTCGATAGCTCAAAGGAACTAAAAGTTTTGTTAAACCTTGGCTTAATTCCCATAAGCTTACTTAAAAACCCTACTTGGTATCAAGTTTTAGCTTAAGTAGATAAGTCATTTATTTGTAGCAAGAAATTTCATTATAATTTTGATATTACTTATAGGCATAAAGCTACACAGATGAACTGCCTATTTTACAGTGCCCTTTGGTAGTTTGTTTTTCATGGGATTTCCACCATTTTATCTAAACTGTCAGTTTATTAGAATGCACCATTTATATTATTCCCTGTTAGCCAGTTTAAATCTATGGCATTGGTAGTCACTTTTTACATAAATACTGGTATTAAGTTTTATAAAACACCTTTTAAATTCAGACTGACCAGAGTATAACTACTCTATAGATCACTGTGAGAATCTAAAGTCTGAGATAGAAATAAACGCTTGTTTGCCTTCTGTACACTAGCTTTGAACCTAGGTACAGCCATGACAGGCTCAAATTTATTTTTTAATTTTTATTGTGATCATAATGGGTTACATATCTTTCACAGTAGTATTTTAGGTACATATTAACATTGAATCAGGGGAATACCCATCACCAAATTTGTCCTCCTCCCATCCCAGTTCCCTTTCTGCAACCCATATACCCCACCATCACCACCCAGGCTGCTAGAGTAGGTGGACCCCTCTTTGTCTATCTTACTATTAGTGGTCATATATCTGTTTGGTCCTGGTACCATCCTTTGTTTCCCCCTCTATTTAAGAGGCAGAGATAGATAAATCGAGTTATGTGGTTTTGTTTGAAGGAAAGAAAAGCAATATAATGTGGTACAAAATAAGAAAAAAAAAACAAAACATAAAAATAGAAGTCAAATACGCTGAAAATGGGCAGAGACCTTCTAGAGGCTTTCACCCTCAGTTTGAGAGAGGACATGAAAAAGGTAATTGAAACACCACAACAATACAGAAAGATATATCAAATTAAATATCCAGTGAGCACTACAGCAATAAAGACAAGCACCACACAATAGTCTCGGTTCTAAAATCAAATCATGCCGGAGTGCAAAAAAAAAAAAGAGAAAGATACGATAAAATAAATAAAATGAAATAAAATTGGAGATATCAACTTCAATATCTACACCAAAATAAAGACATAAAAAATCGATCAATAAATAAATAAATGTGTAGAAAGGTCATTATTTTGTGTTTTTTTTTTCCCCCTGCATAGGTACATTAAGTATTGGGGATATTATAGAGGGAATTCCCTTGGCCTAGGAGTAACGGGTTTCTCCATCCCTGAAGTATATTGTCATGGGATTAACTGTAGACTCCTTGTATGATCATTTACTCTCCCCTCGGTGCATTTGTGGTGTATGGAAGACTTCTGCTTCATCTTGGATGGTAAAATTTGACCTCTGTATCTAGAAATCTTGGTGACTGTGCAGCTCAAGGAATGGAGTTTATGATGGAGTCTATCTTTGTGGTTCTAGCAGTTCTGCTTCTTCAGTGTCATTTTAATCCATCTTCTGTAATTGGTGGTCTTGGTCATTATATTGCTCCATGGATGGAGCCTGGGATAAAGTGTTTCATTCTGTTTCCAGAAGACCCGTTCAGTTATGGTTGTCTCAGTCAAACCTCTGGAGTTGGAGATTTTGTTTGTTGAACAGATCATAGACCAAAAGTTAGGCTAGAGGTTTTCGTTGCTGCTGTTGTTGGTCCCGGGATGCGTACTGTCGAGTCCTGGTTGTAGCAACCAGTCATCTGTATATAGCGATCTTGGCTTTTGCTCAGATCAAAGGGTGACATTTTGTCTTATTGTTGACTGATGAGGAAGAACAACTAGCTCTTAGATCAAGTTGTTCCCATTTTCTCGTTGTCAGGTTATAAATTTAGAACTGGCACATGTTGGCATTAGAGCAGCATTATGAATGCCCTGGAGGGGATTTGGTTCCTGGAGCTGTTGTGGAGAACTCTGTCATCTCTGTCTGGGATCCAGGAGTCAAGGCTGGACGGTCGGTGTCTAGTTCCCTGGAGGCTAAGTTGGTTCCACATGACATATGTTCAGGGTGGGAGATGTCCCTGTGTTGTAAAGAAGTATGAGTTCTTATCCCTAGTAGATAAGAGCTCGTTTTTACATGTAAAATTTCCCCCCCCCCCTTTTTTTTAAATATGTCTTTGCAGGAAGAAGTGGTGCTACATTATATTGCTGGTGGCTTTTAGGGGTGGAGAGAGAAGAAAACAGACACACTCCAAAAACTAAAAATATATATGCTCACACATATCTAAAGAAAAAAATATTAAATAAAAGACTTAATTAAAGGAATAAAGTGGGTCCAGGAGAGATAGCATGAAGACAAGGCGTCTGTCCTTCCTGCAGAAGGATGGTGGCTCAAATCCCGGCATTCCACTTGGTCCCCCGTGCCCACCAGGGGCGATCTCTGAGCATAGAGCCAGGAGCACCCTCCGAGCACAGTCTGGAGTTACCCAAAAGAAGCAAAAACAAATCAAATCAAAAAACTAAAACTAAAACAAAACAAGACCAAAAAAAAAAAAAAAAGGACAAGAATAAAAAAGAAGAAAAAGAAAGAAAAAATCAAAAAGGGAGAAAGTAAAACCAGAGATTATTTTACATTTGGGGAGAAACAGGGTAAAAGGTAGTGTTATATAGGTCTATACTTATGATGAAAGTATAAGCTTCCCCATTGTCTTTTGAGATTTCCTTGTGAGGTGTGGGGTCCAGGCAGGGAGGTCTTGGGTAGAGTTCTTGCAGTGGGGGTCCTTTGGAGCTAGTTCCGGTATCAAGCCATAGTCCCCATTAGGGAGAGGTGATTAGGAGGGCCACACTGCATGAGTCAGTCGGGGTGTTGGTTGTATTTCCTTGCCAGGAACGAGGTGAGAACTTGAGCGGGTGTCTCTTCACTTGGGTAGTGGGTACTGATTCATTGGGGTAGGAGGTCGGTCTTGATGTCTAATGGATTAAGAACTGAGGGTGAAGAGTTACAATGTGGTAGGAATATCAGGCGTGGGATTGAGGGGTGAAGGGATAGTCGGAAATCTGGAGGAGGGGGAGGGAATAATATATGGGAGGGGTTATATGGGGTATAGGTATGGGTTTTTTATGGTTTAGGTTTGTCCCTTAAGGAGGATTCCTATCTCTGTGTGCTCCTGCCCACATAAAACATATAGAAGTTAGCACAGGTGTATATTAATGTAGAGAGGTGGGGAGGGCAAGAGGTGCGCTGAGTTCTAAGTATAGTACATGTAAGGAAAGGAAACTAATAGGTCAACTTTTGGGTATGTATAGGCTTTGTGTCTCGAGTACTGACTGCTGTGTTAGTGAGGTCTATCTATATAGGTGTTTACCCTTTGCAGTATTGTCCACAGCACCCTATAAGTCAGCTTTCCTTTCCTATAGAGGATGTATCCGTGTGGTTTTTATTTGGCATAGAATGAACTGATGATAGTGAGGAGAAGGTGGAAGAAAAGGGAGACAAGAAGTGAGAGAAGAAAAAACAAAGCAAAACAAACCAACAATCAAACAACAACAACAACAACAACAACAACAACAAAAATACGAAGTATTGAGAACAGAGGGTACAAGAGCAAGGGCCTGTTAGTTTGCTTGAATGTGCTCAATGCTTAGGCCCTGTAGTAAAAATCTGTAGGTCACGGTTGTTATTCGGTGGTCTGGCTGGTCATGTGCTTCAGGTCCTAAAAGAAGGCATAATCTAGAGATAAAGGGTATATTAAAGAGTTCTATCCGGCTATTTTCATGATTCAAGCTGAGTATGGTGCTTCGTGTGACTGAGCACTGAGGTACTACCGTAGGTACTACCTTTTGTATCCAGGAACCCCTATGGACAGAAAAACTGAGAGGTTATTTTAAATGTGGTAAGATTAAGGCATTCAAACATAATGTTTTGAAATGTTTCCGTTACCTCAGTAATTTCCCTGTCTTAATCTTTACCTGTAATCCTGTATAAGATCCCTAGTAAATTATTATGGGCCCTTGTAGTAGAACAATAATTACATACCTGTTCTCTTTATGCTGCTGTTTCTGTTGTTGCTGGTTTCTTTATGATATAATTTGTAGTCGGGCTTTGTGTTGTTTCTCTTCCCTTTGTTTTGGGCTCAACTCCCTAGTATATGGTGATTATTACAGTGTTTGAGGTTTCTATCCTGTTACACCCTATATTTAATCACGGGGTATTGGTTGTATGTCTGGTGTATATTCTAGGTACTTCAGAATAGTGCTATCATTATGTGTTTATCTTTCGTCTTCTGGCTTGCTTCATTTAGCATAATATGTTCTAGGTCCATCCACATTGCTGCAACGTCTGTAATTGTATCATTTCTGACTGCTATGTAGTATTCCATTGTGTATAGATACCACATCTTAATGATCCACTCCTCTGTTGTTGGACATCGAGGTTGGTTCCAAGATTTGGCTATTATACTGAGTGCTGCGATAAATAGTGGGGTGCACACATACTTTGGGATGAATGTCCTTCCGACTTGGGGGTAGAGATACCTAGGAAAGCAATTGCTGGGTCAAATGGGAGCTCAATTCTGAGTTCCTAGAGCACTCTCCAAACTGTTCTCCATAGGGGTTGGACTAGGGGACATTCCCACCAGCAGTGGATGAGAGTGGACAGGCTCAATTTTTTTTTTGGTCACACCCGGCGGTGCTCAGGGGCTACTCCTGGCTGTCTGCTCAGAAATAGCTCCTGGCAGGCAAGGGGAACCATATGGGACGCAGGGATTGGAACCAACCACCTTAGGTTTTGGATCGGCTGCTTGCAAGGCAAACACCGCTGTGCTATCTCTCCGGCCCCTACAGGCTCAAATTTTAAAGAACTGAGACTAGGCCCAGAACAGCCAGTTCCTGGAATCAGACCTTATGGGACATTCCAGGAAATGGCCTCCTGGTCAGATATCAGAGGCTAACCAGCAATGGACAGCTGGCCAGAGGACATCTACACCCAGGAGCTGACCACCGCACCCTAGGTTTGCAGATGACCAGATGATATCCATAACCCTCAGTCAGACACTGTACCCTGGATTTGAAGATACCTGATCACCCTTTACTGAGCCTGCAGTCCACCATAACATTTTGTCTGATGTTACATTTGAACTGCAGATCAACCTTGCACTAAGGAACAATAATTTTAAAGATAAACTACCCAGAGGCGGGAACCCCCTAGACTGGAACCCTAGGTACCTTTTAAAAGTGTCCTGCGAGCCATTCTCGGGGTCCCCATTTCTTAGGAGATATTGGTCCCAGCATGGAATAAACTCCCTTGTTCTTGCAGGGCTGTACCGTCTCCCTGATAGTCTTTTGGGTTGAGGATCCTGAGTTCCAGTCTTAATAAACACAACAGTCAGCTTTTAATTTTGTTAGTTTGTCATGATTCTATAATTTTATCTAAAAATCAATGATCTTTGCTTATCATTATTATTTCATTTTTTAATTTGGTCTCATTTGTGTTTCTTTTCTTTTTTCTTTTTTCCCCATATGCTGAAGGCAAAAACTGATACATGATCTGTAGCTTTTAAATTTTTTGTTGTTGTTGTTTTGTTTTTTGGGGGGCCACACTCAGTGGCGCTCAGGGGTTACTCCTGGCTCTAGACTCAGTTTGCTCCTGCCAGGCTCAGAACCATATGGGATGCCGGGAACAGAACCCAGGTTTGCTGTGTGCAAGGCTAATGCCTGCATTGCTATTGCTCTGGCCCAACTTTAAAAATTTTTATATGGGTGCAGAAAACTATAAATTTCCTTCAAAGTAGTGCCTCTCATATTCTTCAAAGTTTTATATGATGTGCTCCAGTTTTTAATATTCATTGTTATAAATTCTATTTTATTTCCTTTTCAGCTTCCCCTCATCTACACACTTATTCATTTTAATCCTTACATTAATATAGAAAGGTGATGCTTAGGCTACAAATCTATAGATATAATTTCTTTTTTCCTTTTAAGTTATGTCATTATGTTGTGCACATTTAGACTGCAATGGCCTCTTGATTTGTTTGTTTCATAATTTTGAAGCTACCCAAGTATTATTCAAAATACTTTTTTCTCTAAAATCTATACTGATTACTTTTTATATTGCTCTACGAGTTTTATCTGTATCAAAAGACAGCATAATTTTCTTATTTTGGAACTTTATATTTCTCCTATAATTATTTCATATTAGAAATCTCTATTTTCTTGTGCCAGTTTAAACCAACACATTATTTTTTCTTCTTTCCTTCCTTCCTTCCTTCCTTCCTTCCTTCCTTCCTTCCTTCCTTCCTTCCTTCCTTCCTTCCTTCCTTCCTTCCTTCCTTCCTTCCTTCCTTCCTTCCTTCCTTCCTTCCTTCCTTCCTTCCTTCCTTCCTTCCTTCCTTCCTTCTTTCTTTCTTTCTTTCTTTCTTTCTTTCTTTCTTTCTTTCTTTCTTTCTGTCTTTTCCTTTTCTTTCTCCTTTTTTTTTCTTTTTGTTTTTGGGCCACGACTGGCATCATTCAAGGTTTACTTCTGGCTCTCTGCTCAGAAATAGTTCCTGTAAGGCTCTGGGGGTGATATGGGCTGCCAGGTTCAAACCTGGGTCGTTCAGGAATAGGCCATTTTCACACTCCTAACCACTGAGCTATCTCTCTGGCTTTTTTATCTTTGATTATAAGTTTTGAACTACATGATTTAAAAAAACATAGTGATCTTTATTTGATCTATATTTTGCATGATTATTTGTTCTTATTTACTGTATTGCTTTTTTATTCTACAGCAATACATTTATTTTTGGTATCATTGTAAGTTACAGTATTTTTTGTTACAGACTTCTTAGATATATTTGTTTTATTTTAATAATCATTCTAACATTTAGAGAATACATATTAAATGAAAAAGTTTCAAAGTAATATTTTGTCATTTTATTCCTAATAGGAGAAATAATAATATACTTTGCTTTTTCCCTAGCCTGATTTTTGTTACTAACTCCATAATTTATTGTTGCTCTTTTACAGATCTGCTGTTAAAATTGGCAAAGAAACTTTCCAAGTAGAATAAAAATTGCACAAAATAAAAATGTAATCTCTACATGCAATAAAAATAGTGAAAGCATTTGCAAGTAGAAAAAGAAAATAAAAAATTTTTTTCTAATCTTAGACATCTGTTAAATACTTCGATATGTTTAAATCAAAATTAAACCATACACCAAACATTTATAGTTGTGAATAAGTGAAAATATACCAATTTAAGATAATCATGCTATATATAATTTACTACAATTTTTATTTGATCAGGGTAAGTTAGGTATCTCTACTTTAACTTTTAAAATAACCAGAGAAATAAAAACATGTAAGCAAAGTTATAAGTATATCATAGAACTGGAGAATAGGACAGTTGGTAAAGTGCTTGTCTAGTATGTGGCCAATGGAATTGATCCCCAGAACCCCATATGGCATCCAGAATCCCTTCAGGAATGATTCTTTGAGTAATTCAATGAACACAATACAGGAGTGAAAAATGTCTTTTTGACATAGTGGTTTTGGCCAGTGAAGTTGATACAGAGAAGTGAAATTGCTGGGTGATATGAAAGCTCAGTTCTTGATTTTTTTTTTTTGAGATGTCTCTATCCTGTTTTACATACAGGCTGAACCAGTTGACATTTCCTCCAGCAGTTCCTTTATTCCCACATCCAAACCAATATTCATTTTGATATGTGTCAGCCTTGCTGATGTTCAATGATATTTGATTGATATTCTGATTTGCATATTTACAATAATATAATAAAAGCACTTGTTAGTATATATATATTGGCTCTCTGTATGTTTCCTTTAAGGTTGTCTTTTCAACTTCCCCATCCCATTTATTGATGAAGATTTTTTTTGTTATACTTGTTCAGTTTTTAGATATTTTATATCTCTTGGATATTGACCCTCTGCCCAGTGTTTGATGAGGAAATATTTTCTCCCAGTCTTTCAGAATGACTAAGTAATATAGCCTTAGGATCAAGGACAAGGGTTATGTAAATTTTTTAAGGAATGTATTTTAAAAAGCCCCAAGAAATATTAAGAGACTAGAAATTAACAAACTCAATTGTTTGATGTATATTCAAATAGCTGTTGGTTATTAAATTATTACAAAATCATTGATGATAATGACCTGAAGTCCCTGAGAGAACATTTTAAAAATATGCACTAAAATAAAAAACATTGCTGAGAAAAATCAAGAAAATCTAAAGATTGTAAGGCTGTGGATCATTTCTGCAGAAAAAAAGAAATATTCAATATCCATTCTTTTTTATATAGCAATTCCTTAAATTAATCTGTAGGGTTAGCACAGTCCTAAACAATTACTTACTAGTTGAAAACATCTACCAAAAATAATTTTTGGTAGATATTGGCAAGCTGATTCTAAAATGCAGGAGAAAAACATGGGAATTTTTTGGAGAAAATAGTAGAAAAGCATACCTGGTTGTAAAACTATAATCATTATGAAAGCACAATTTCATTAAAAATGGACATATAGATTATTGAGACAGAATGAAGGGATTAGAATAAGCTCTGTCTATATGGAGAAATTAATATTCAACAAGATACAATGGTAATTTGATAGGGAACATATAAACTTCCTTATAGGTCACAATGGAATTATTGGATAGCCTATATATAATATACTTATATATACATATACAATACATATATATATAATTGTCCAAATAAATGTAATTGTATCCTTAAAGTTGGGTGGCTTTATATTATATAATTCTTAGGTCAAAAAAACTAGTTAAAATAGTAGAATGACACAACATTGAACAAGATCCTCTAGTTTCAATCAATAAAATAGCAAAATAGTGTGAACATAACAAAAAGATGATATTATACATTGCATCCTAAACAAATAATTTATTAGGGTTAGTGATTTTGAATAGCTTGAAGAACAGTCTATGTAAAAATTAGTGGGATTTATTTTATTTTTTATTTTAGTCAACTTTATTGACTTATATTTACATACAGTAAAAGCTATTACTATTATTTAATGAGTTCTGAAAAATGTATAAAATTAAATACTCGACATGACTAAATGCAGTACATTTACACAATCCTGAATTCCTCTTGTCTTTTTTTTATACTTTATTGATTGATTGATTGATTGATTGATTTTTGGACCATACCCAGTGATGCTCAGGGTTTAATTCTAGCCCTGCACTCAGAAATCGCCCCTTGTAGGCTAGGGAACCAAATGGGATGCCAGGAATTGAACAACGTCTATACAAGATAGGCTGCATGCAAGGCAACTGCCCTACCAATGTGCTATCTCTTTGCCACCCCCTTTGTCTTTTTAAAGTCAAAATCTTCCCTCACTTCAAATCCACAAGATACACATATATGCTCTTTGTTAATACATTTTACCTCTTCTACTATATTGCATAAGGAACTCAAAATCAGATTGATAGGTCATGTTGTAAGCATACATATAACTAAAAAACTGCCAAACTTTTATGAAGAGGTTGTCTTCATTTTGCATTACTACTAGTAAAGAATTTTTTGGCTTCATGATTTTACAGCTCCATGGATTTTTCATCTCCCTTTTAAATATATTTTATGGGTTCTTGTTAAAAATCCAAGTCTTTTTACTGTTTTTCAGTTAGCTTATATGTCGTGAGATCCAATTTTATTATTTTGTATGAAACTCTTCAATTCTCCCAATGTCATTGGTTAAAGAATCCTTCCTATTTTCATAATATTTTCAGCTCATTATAAACTACAGATAACATATATTTGAGGATTTATTTCTGGGATCACAATTTTATTCTATTTGTTTGAATGTTTCTTTTATTCTACTATCAAACCATCTTAATATACTTTTGCTGTATAACATTAAATATATCATAAAAATTTTAATATAATAAAATATATTATGCTTTCCTTTATTTCTCAAGATTTTTTGTTATTGTTTTGGGTAGTTCTATACAACTCTGAAATGTTTGTTTAAAGAAAAACCTATTGATATTTTTTAGGCATTGAGTTGCATGTACATGATTTTTTGATAGAGTGGTGATTTTAACAATATTTATTTTCTGGTTCATATGAATGAAATATATTTCTAATTCCTGGTGAGTCTTTTTTTATTTTAAGGCTGTGAATTTTATTGGGAGATCTTTAATTCATATGCAGGTAATAAGGTGAATATGAATGTATGTGTTCAAGTGCTTGAATATAGATAATTATTGTTAAAACCTGAAATGTCAAGGAATCAATGTCAGAGGAAGAATAGGACTCCTACTGTAGATGAAACAATGTGAAAGAGTTGGCCAAGTAGGGTTGTAGGAAGACAATCCATATTTACAAAACAGTCTTGAAAGTTATTTCAGTACAATGACTTTTTGTTTTCTTTTTTGGGGGGGGCCTCACCCGATGATACTCAGGAGTTAATCCTAGCTATGTGCTCAAAAATCGTTCCTGTCTTGGGGTACCATATGGGATGCTGGGGGATGGAACCACAGTCTGTCCTAAGCTAGCGCGGGCAAGGTAGAAGAAGGCTTTCCACTTGCACCACAGCTCTGGCCCCTTCAGTACAATGCTTTATGTTTACATTCAGCAATCCTTCTCCTCAGGTACCATAGCTTTTGTGCAAGCATCTTTTTTTTTAAGAAATGAATGGAATGCATATTTGCTGTTATATATAAAGTATTTCATTTAGCAATGCTTTCAGTTGATTCATTTAAAGCTCTCCTACTGCTCTAGTAATAGAACAGGTCTATAAATTGTTTGCCAACAGTCAATGTTTGCACAAAATACAATCAAATTGCAGCATACTTCTAAAGTAAACAAAAGACTTCTTATTCTATTTAATTTTTTCCAAACACAATTAACCATACCACTGTTTCTTACTATAAATTCTCTGAAAATAACATGTTTTACCAATATGCCTGTAGGCTGAGCATGCCAAAGATCCTTAATATTATCTCTCTGTCCCTTGCCCCTTTGGCAGGCATGCCATGATATTAGGGACAATTATACAAAAGATACTGTGTAATTATGAGTTTAAAGATCCACTTTATCTTATCTTACAGGCATTCTTCTTATATCTCCATGATTCACTCTATCCCTTCTCTACTTCTCCATGATTTGATCTATCCTTTCTTTGCTCTTGAAATCAAAAGACAGAGATTATTTTACTTTAAAACTCAGGACCTAGAAGATAAACAGAAGTGTGGAAAGCCTGATAATAAGATTGGAGAGTTTGTCTGGAGAATGTTTGTTGATTTTCCCAGTGAACTGCGACCTACTCAGTTGCATTTATTTTTTAGATCAATCAAAGAGGTAAGTGGTGGGACCAGCCGAAGAACTGCTGAAAGTACTTGAGATATGAAATGTCCAATGTTACTCTTTTTTTTGCATTCCACAGCAGAAAAGAGAAAATCATCATTGCTACCACATAGAGTTTTTACAGATACGTATTTCATTTCATCAGTATTTCTCATAGATATTTTTAATGTTAATGCCAGAATATGTTCACAGTTTCCACCTATTTTTCTATCAAAGTACTGAACAAATGAACAACACAATTTTTTAAATTCCTTTCTAATTAACTAGAGAAGAGAATGTTTGTGCAATGCATGAATCAATATTTTTTAACATATTTTGTATGTAGTTGAATCTGGTTAGTCTTATGAGAGGATTTGAGAGAGTGTTTGTTGAATTTATGTTAGTATGGCAGAAGGTTTATCTGGCAAATATCTAATTACTTCCAGATAATTATTGCCATCTGCCTCTTAAAGGTCCCATTATGCATATGCAAAAACTCACAATCATTTAAAGAAAAATGACTATTTGTGGTACCTATAATAATAATATGAATATTTATTTTTCTTCAAAATACCTTGAAGGCTTACGTAGAAGATGGGTTGTTACTGTTGTAAATCCAAATGGCAATTGAAATCTTCTGAAAGCTTTCAGACCAACAATCAATACTTGGGGTAAAACATTCTCTGATAATAGAAACATCAATATATTCATTGCAATTTATAGTGCATAGGAACCATCAAGAATAAAAAAAAATATCTTCCCAAACTGGTTTAGAGAATTTTAATGGACTTATTCCTGAATATGTAGCCTGTGTGAATATTTTTACGTAATTCTAGAAGCTTTATACTTGGCAAAGTTCTATCTCGTTGTACTAATAGTAGAATGTCAGAATAAAGAACTGCCATTTTAGCTTGCCAAAGCTCTGTGACAAGCAGTCTATTTCTAACTTGGTCATTGAATATAAATTCAAACATATAATTTTTGTCAATTTGTCTATTCCCAACCTACATATGAAAGGGAGAAGTCTAACTCAAACTAGCAGGTCATAAAATGATTGCTTTTGTTAACTGAATTTTTAAAAATAATTCTGCTCTAAATCTAGGACACTAGTAGATCATGCATAGTAAGTTCTAGGGACCCCATCTCCATTGATTCTGATAAAATATATTCAGTGAAGCCCAGCATTCTGCATGTTAATATGCATTCTTTGTGATTGTTAAGCAAATTTCCAATGGATATTCTTAAAGAAACTCATATGCTAATAATTCACAGAGCTTGGAGATAGGAATATTTAAGGGCTGGCCAGCATCTATATATTAATACTTTACTATGACCTTAAACATGTTTAGATTAGGTGGATTAAACAGTATACATTGTTATCCCACTGTTCTAAATACTGATACTCAAAGATGAAGGTCTCTGCATGACACTATTCCTGTCTTGCAGAACTGTGTTCTTGCTTAGTGATCTTATCTTCTTTCCTATGAGAATGAGTACATATTGTGATGTCTCTGCTTATAAAGGCATGAGCAAAGTGCCCATTCATCATAACTTCATTTAACATTTATCACTTCCACCTGAATTCTTCTCTAATGCTATCACACTGAAGACAAGTATTCGACATATAAAGCTTGAAGGAGGGACAGGTTATGACATATTTAATCTAGAAAAGTTTTGCCTAGCATTCTCTTAGAATTGTCAAAGCTTCCTCTGAACAACCCCAAACTATCATGTCAGATTCAGAATTATTAGGTATCTTTAAACTTATCTCTGAGAAATAGATGCATTTGTAATTTATTTTAATTGGTTACGTTTTTGTCTATTTTTTTCAGCGGACACACCTTGTTATGCTCAGGATTTACTCCTGGTTCTGTGCTCATAGATCTCTTCTGACAAAACTAAGGAGTCCATCTGGGATGCAGGTACTTATCTTGTAAGTACCTACCCATGACCAATCCTGTCACTCCAGATGGACTCCTTAGCTATCATCACACCTGAAAGATATATTGACTAATTAATTCCCTTTAATGCATCAACATATATGTATGAGTGTATCTGTGTTAAGAATACTTAACATGGGGGCCACAATTATAGCATAGCTGATAGGGCGGTTGCCTTGCATCTGGCCAACCTGGGTTTGATCCCAAAATCTCATGTAGTCCAAGTCACCTGAGTACAAAGAAAGGAGTCATCCCTGAGCATCACCAGATGTGTCCCATCTCCCCCAAAATAAGAATACTTAAACTAAAACCATTCCCTCTTAATTTACAGTTTAAAGTTTAAATAATTTAAAGTTAGAGTTTGAATATATAATACAATGCTGAATACAAGTATAACTTATTTGTTTTGCATAATGGAAACTTTGCAGGGTCCTCAAACTTTTTAAACAGGGGGCCAGTTCACTGTCCCTCAGACCATTGGAGGGTCTAACTATAGTAAAAACAAAACTTATGAATGAATTCTTATGCACACTGAATATATCTTATTTTGCAATGAAGAAACAAAACATACAAATACAATATGTGGCCCACAGGCCATAGTTTGAGGACCACTGAGAGTACTGTAAAAAAAGGGGGGGCTGAAATTGAGATAGCACCTATGCTCAAGGCGTACTCCAGGTGGTCACCTGTAGTAGGGTTTTTGGGAGATTATGTAATGCAAGAGGTTGAATGGGATTCAGCTGTCTATAGGCATATTTTCACAACCTAAATTCTCAATTATAAATAAAAGCAAAGAAAGTTGTAGCTTCCAAGTTTTAAAAAAACTATAATTTGTAAGGTCTTACTCTCTTCAAGTTCTTCTTGGCACAAGAAATATATTTATGTTAACCCCAGACCCATGCTTCTGAATATTTGCTCTTTCTCCTTATCCTAGATATATGGTTTAATTAACTGACACCTGTTTACACTCTATTATGACATTCAGCAGTTTTCATAATTTTGTGTTTACTCTGTAGCTGGTTACAAATATATGGCCTGTATTCTCCTTTGCATTTCTAGCAATCTTGTACTTTGGCACACAGCAGGTGCTCAAAATAAATTTATTGGAGGCATGAATTCTCTGTGTTGATGGGAGATCATGACAAATGCATAGAGCAGGAGCAAAGAGATCCATCTGCGTTTTTGCTTAGTTTTGTATCTTTTTCCTCTCAGAAATAAAATACATAAAAGTATATTAATTCTTTTATTAATAAACCCTGGCAGGGGTATCACATTTGAATATAGTTGATATGGCATGTTTAGTAAAATGAATTTGTTTTAAACCCAATTGTAATTATTTTATACTTTCCAGTGTTTATGATGGAGCAAAAGGCTGATATGCTCCATTTTTATGGGAGTCTATTCTATTTCTTTATGTGCCAAGTGAAAGAAAGAAGCACAGAAAATAATAGGTTATTTCAAAATTATTTTTCAGGGAGCTACCATAGAAAAGAGTCAAGGACACTGTTCATTCCTTTTTTGTTGTTGTTGTGTGCTAATCTTTTTTATTTTATTTTATTTTATTTAAACAGATTGATTGCGAACATAATTGTGGTTGGGTTTCTGTCATATAAAGAACACCCCCCCCCCCGATCACCAGTGCAACCTTCCCATCACCAATGTCCCAAATTCATTCCTTTTAATCTTAATATAGGATGATTAAATTCATTATAAGCCAGATATTTTCACACAAATTGAAAATATTTTTAAGCATACAGATACAAAATTTAGCTCATTTTTTTCTTATATCCCCTCACAATATACTACCATTATATATAGGTATGTAAAAATTATATAGGTTTGGTCTGGAAAGATCATGCAAAGGGTAGGGGTATACCTTGCACGTGGCAGACTCAGGTTTGATCCCTGGCACCATAAATGGTCTGATGAGCACTGCCAGGAATAATCCCTGATCACCAAATAAATACATAAACAAATAAAGAAGAATTATACAATTTTATCTCAAAGGCAAATATAAAAGTGAGATGATATAATTGAATTATCTCTTCATAGATAAACCATGATGAATGGTTTTTAGGCAGACAATTATTTCTAGAAAACAAACAAAACAAATTGTTATCAATGATTTTTATAATTTGGGTGAGAATATAACAGTTGTCTGACATGTAGAAATTATTTATAAAATCTGTTCTTTTTTTACTTTTTTAATAGCACATGCTATTTTATTTTATTTTATATTATTTTTGGTTTTTGGGTCACACCCAGCAGCTCTCAGGGGTTACTCCTGGCTCTATGCTCAGAAATAACTCCTGGCAGGCTCGGGGGACCATATAGGATGCTAGGATTTGAACCACCGACCTTCTGCATGTAAGGCAAATGCCTTACCTCCATGCTATCTCTCTAGCCCCAAAAGCTCTGTTTTTAACCCTCAAAAAATTCTTTATTAGGAAGCAAACTTAGGGCTGGAGCAATAGTACAGTGGTCTTGCATGTGGCCCACCTGAAACACACCAGGATTCAATCCCAATGGTCCCATGTGGTCTCCGGAGCTTGCAGGAATGATTTCTGAGTGCAAAGCCAGTAGCAACCTTTGAGCACTTCAGGGCATGGACCCAAAACAAAGTCAACCAAACACAAAAAAGATAGTAAAACTTATATGACTATTTTACGTAGGAATTAAGTACACTTGGATCTTTAAAAAAGATCAAGAACATTTTAATTATAATATATTAAATAAATATATATATATAATCTTAGTTTCTCTTGTAACTTTTATCATGTTATAGAAAAATAGCTGTCTTATAAAACAAAAAAGAAACTTAATTCTTTTTCTCATGTCTAACTGGATGTCACAAATTTCTTTTTCTTTCTTTTTAATTTTGTTTTTTTGGGGTCACTCCCAGTGACGATCAGGGGTTACTCCTAGCTATGAACTCAGGAATTGTCCCTGGCTTGGGGGACCATACGGGATGCCAGAGGTCCATCCTAGGTTAGTGCATTCAAGGCCTTACTGCTTGTGCCACCACTCCGGCCCCTGTTACAAACTTCTTGTGTATTTCATATATCCTTTCATAATCTTACTGGTTTAAAAATCAATGCTAAAGGGCCGGAGCGATAGCACAGCTGTAGGGCAGATCTGCATGCGGCAGATCGAGGATGGACCTAGGTTCGATTCCCGGAGTCCCCAAGCCAGGACCGATTTCTGAGCGCATAGCTAGGAGTAACCCCTGAGCGCCACCAGTTGTGCCCACCCCCAAAAAATCAATACTAGCCAATATAAAGTATTATAGAAGGACTACAGAAAATAATCCAGATATTGTGAATTTCTGCTCAGGAGTTCTGATCCACTGTGTTGGGGTCACACTGGTATTGTTCAGGGATCATACCTAGAGATATTTGTGGAGCCACATGTGGTACCCAGAATAGAACCCCAAGTCTGCCACATGCAAGACAAGTACAGTACTCACTAAACTTTCTCTCTGGACCCTTGGGCCCTTTCCAAACATAAATTTCAATAAGATTAAGAGTATTTTCCTGGACCTGGGCCAGAAGGATAACACAGCCTTAGGGCATTTGCCTGTGCGCAGCTGGCTGACCCAGATAAGATGCTGGTTCGATTCCAACATCCCATATGGTCCTTGGAGCCAGGAGCAATTTCTGAGTGCAGAGCCAGGAGTAACCCCTGAGCTCCACCAGGTGTGCCCCCCAGGTGTGCCTCCCCCCCAAAAAAAAGGTACTTTCCTGTCCACCAAATGCACTTAGTTTAGACAAAAGACAATTGCGAAGTAGCATGAGGTTCAGAACTCAAATTTCCTGGTTTGCCAGGTGTTTTACTTAAGGCAAGTTGTTTCACTTTAATTATGTTCTTGTTCAGATGCCAAACAGTGATCACAACTGTGTAGAGTTTACATATTCACAATTGTAAGATAATGCAAGGCATATTGGAAGCAGATGATAGTTTTTGATATCTCCTAGTAGTATTGCTGTGATGATGTTTTCTGGCAATGTAAGCTATTTGGCAGAACTTTTACATCTGAAAAGTGTCTATATATCAGCACAGGGGAGATTCAGCAAAATGAAGGTAGGATAGGAAAGGTGAATACAATTTATTTTGGATCCAACGAAGTGAAAACAATATATACATTTTGTGTCAGTAGTTTATGTTGTTAATTAGTTCATTCAATTTTTTTTATTTCATATCATCTACATTGTGTTACTCTGAATATAGTTAGAGTCTTAAACTATGAAAAGCAATTAGTCAAGAGACAAAATGTCATCAAAATGGCCACTGATTGTTTTGTCTGATGTAGCTGATTCAACAATTACTCCCTATATACATTTGTTGAGCTTTCAATTATGGCCTGTGCACTTTTCTGCATGTATGTTTTATTTTAATATTGCATTTTTGGGGCTGAAGTGATAGCACAGCAGTAGGGCATTTGCCTTGCAAGCTGTTGACCTAGGTTCAATTCCCAGCATTCCATATGGTCCCCAGCCTGCCAGGAGCGATTTCTGAGAGCAGAACCAGAAGTAAACCCTAAGTGAAGCTGGGTATGGCATAAAACCAAAATAAATAAATTACTTAAAAAACAAACAAAATTGCCACTGAAAAAGTGCAGTGCATAGAGCTTTGGCCTTTCACAGAGCTGACTGGGTTCCCTTTCTGGTGCCAAATATGGTCCCCTGAGACTGTCAGGAGTGATTTTTGATGGCAGAGTCAAGAGTAAGCCTGGATATGGCTCCCCAAAAGCAAACAAAACTTTAGTCACCAAAATGCTAGAGGGAAAATTTACTAATGGTGATAGAATTTTCCTGACTGTACAGAAGGGAACGAAAGTAAGCCAAGGCTAAGATACTCGGAATTTAGTGGAATCAGAACAAAGATTAAGGTAGCATGTATGTTTTCAATAAATTAATTTTCAAAAGATTTGCTCTCTAAGAAGGTAATAATTTAATTTATTGATGATTAAATATTAATTATTAAAACTAATAAGACTAAATATAGTCATTTGGGTTTGCCAGTTTCTTATATTAGAAAATGAAAACTTTTTTTTAATAATCTTTATAGTCAGGGGGTGATTGACTATTTTCAAACATTTTAGAATAAAATTAATTCTGAAGAGTTGGATGGAGAAAGGAGATATAAAATAATATATCTATTAACCCACTTATATTTTTTCTAAAAGTATAACTTTTATTTTATAGCTTCTTTTTTAAAATGCTAGCTGTTGGAGTGGAAGCGATGGCGCAACAGTAGGTGTTTTGCCTTTCATGCGGCTGGCCCAGGACAGACCTCAGTTCGATTCCCCAGTGTCTCATATGCTCCCCAAAGCCAGATTTCTGAGCGTATAACCAAGAGTAACTCCTGAGCGTCACTGGGCGTGGCCCCAAAATCCAATAAATACATAAATAAAAATGTTAGCTCTTTATCAAACTAAATTGAAAAACTGCAGTTTGTTAGAAAGTGGTCAAAAGGGACCGGAGCATTTTGCAAGCGGAAGGGCATTTGCCTTGCACTCACTAAACTAGGACGGACCTCAGTTCTATCCTCCAGCATCCCATATGGTCCCCCAAGTCAGGAGCTATTTCTGAGCAATAGCCAGGAGAAACCCATGAGTGTGATCACTGGGTATGGCCTAAGAAGAAAAGAGAAAAAAAGACAAGAAAAGAAAAAGTGGTCAAATAAGAATAGGATAAATTATTTAGTTTTTATCATTTGGTAAGAAAGAAATGAATGATTATAGTGAACCGAGTAAATAGTTCTGTTTTCACTCTGCTGATTTAAAATTATTCTGAGTATATCTTAAACTGATAATTGCTTAGTCAACATCTGCAATGTTTTATTGTTTTTTTATTTTACCCTCTTAAATATTTGTTATTATTAATATATCCAGAAACTGTTCCTATCCATAAAAGGAAAGTCACCTAAGCAAGAATAAAGGGGAAATGTCTCCAAAATGTTTTATCTTACAAATTGTAAAAAAGTTACTAGTAGTCAAAGTGTTGGACTTTTTACTTATGCAAATATTGGCAATCATGTATATTGAAATAAGGCATTACTTTAAGAAAGGGATTAAAAACATACAGTACAATGACTAGTATTCTTTGTATACATTCAAATACAAGGTTGATCTGCAAGAAAAATGAATTATACTCAGAAGTAACACTCTATTATTATCCTACCATTCAAAATCAGTTCCAAGTAGGAAATATAGCATTCAAGGGAACTTCGGAATGTGGCAAGGCATTAGAAAGAATTAGGAAAATTTTTCATCCAGTACCATGATATTTGATCATTCTTGATTTTAAAAATATAAGTAATGACAAAAGAAATTATAAAACAGCATGTTTGTTTATAAAGCACAGCCATCTTGCAGACATTTACAGTTTTGGAGAAAAATTGCTGTTTCTAGATTTTAATTCCTGAATCTTAATACTGAATTAACTGTAAAAACCTTCACTGCAAAGAGCCAGAGCAATAGTATAGTGGTTAGGGCACTAGTCTTGCATGCAGTGAATGAACAGCTAAAATATATTTGCGTACATACATAAGCAATATTTAATGAGGTGTTATTCAATCACGAGAAGCTGAAGAATATGCTAGCTGCAACAATCTGGATGGACTTTGAAGGTAAAGGAGGATATGGAAAAATCTCTGATCTTTTTTATTAAATGAAGGACATTCAATATGAATTCAGAGATCATATTTTAACTAAGTCCCTGCTAAGTATATAATTAGGTTGAATACTCAGTTGGTCTTAAAATAAAAGTTTTCATTCTCTATTTGTATTTTGTTTATCATCATTTAATTATTTTACGTTTTTTTTTTCAGGACACACTACCTCCTGGTTCTATGTTGAAGATATACCTGGACCTCCTACATGAAAGATATATGTTCCACCCCTTTAAGCTAGCCCTCTGGTCCTTATTTGTTTCTGCTGTTGAATTTTTATAGACCAGAAAATTATATATATATATATATATATATATATATACCAATCTTACTTCCTATACTTTATAAAATATGTAATATTCTGATGAGATATTAAGTTACTAGTCTACTTTTTTGTTTTGGCATTGTTCTAATTCCTAGGTTTCCAAATCTTTGGGAAAATTTACTTATGTTTAAACTTTTATAGATAATCACTAGTGAATTACACAACAACAAAAATGAGTAAGCACAGGAAAAGTAATAAAAATAACGCAACTTTATGATATGCCTGAAATCCTTAATTTTTTTTATTGATAAGTGAAACATTTTAAATAGAATGATTACTAAGCAAATAAAAAGAAATGTTATTACCCATTTGAAGTTAGACTGAATATGTGTACATTATAACACTTTATAAAATCTTATTAAAAAAAGACAGGCACTCAATTAAATTTCTATTACTTAATTAAAATGATTGGTATGTTAAACGATCCATAAAACCTGAGGGATTTTTATGAATCTTAAAGTAATAAATATAATGAATTAATAACTCCTAATAAAATTTCAGCAATGGGGTATTACCCTTGTAATTACAAGGTACATCACATTTACTAGCGTAGTCTTACTAGTTGTGTTTCTTGGCCTTATCTTAAAAAATGTATTGAAGTAGATAGTTATTTGTAATAGTTTTGCAAGGAAAGAAATCAAGTAGTTTCATGATTTGAAAATTACTTTACACAAATGCTTTCAAATCTGTGACAGTGAAGATGTTAAAACCATGTAATAAAATGGGATTGTTGCCACTCTGAATCAATACACACTCATACCTATGTCTTAGACTATGATATAGATTCTGATTATTTTAAATAAGAATTCATTAAATATTTAGAATGGAATACAAAATAAACATATACAATTTATGTCAAAATATATTACTGAAATGTTGGATTTACAAGCTACTATGTGTATCTATAAATTACTTTATTCATATAGTTATGTATTATTAATATTATATTACAGTACATTATATGGCATTACATGACATTACATTAAATTATATGTATAATTCTAATACTCTTATAAACTATAGAGTTAGATCTTCAAATATTCTAATCACATGTTACATTTCATCTTTTTAAACCAATTATCTTTATTATTCGAAACATAATGGAGTATTTATTTTAAATTTAATTGGTTTATTAAGTCTTTAGAACCTTTTTTCTGTTTCCATATTTGTGGCTTGAATGCACTATTGATGTATCATTTGTATTTACAGATTAGAAATAGACTGATTTAAAATACCAGAGGACTCAACTAAGCAGCTAAGTAAATGAATAAAGTTTTTTAGTTATATTATTTCATAACATGAAACTTTGTCAGCTAGCATAAAACATACCCCTAAGCCATCCAAAATACAATAAATTTCTATTAATTTTACTAAATCACAGCTTATTGAGATTAATACTGACTGCATCTCATGAAACGATTGAAAGAGAAGAATATATTACATGGCAACGTTTGGGATGTCTTTGATTTGAAGGTCTGGTAATATTCACCCATAAACCTTTTATTTTGATGTGATTTGTTGTCTTTGATTTGAGGGTGTGGAAATATTATCCTGCAATTCAGCTTATACATTCTCTAGATGTTGAGATTTGAGACTTAAGATGATATTGTATCTGAATATGTTCTTATATGAGAGACTATTGAATGTTTAAGTAGAGACCGAGAGATAGCACTGCAGTAGGGTATTTGCCTTGCATGTGGCCAACGCTGGACAGACTCTGGTTCAATCCCTGGCATCCCATATGGTTCCCCAAGCCTGCCAGGAGCAATTTCTGAGCACAGAAATAGGAGTAACCCCTGAGCGCTTCCAGGTGTGACCCTCCAAAAAAATTGAATGTTTAGGTAGTCAACATAAAATTATTTGAAGGTCCTTAGTGAAACAAAGAACTGTGTATTGAAAATAATATATAAGCCAGTAAAATGGGAATAATTTATTTTTAATATACAATGAAGAAAGTCATTCAAACATGACTAAAACTACATCAAAAATATTTTCATACCAGGACTTGGAGAGGAAGTTTATCTTTCATACCCCACTTCAATCCCTGACACCCATTGTGGCCCAATGAGTGTTAGCAGGAATGATACCTAAGCACAAAGATAGGAGTAGGCCTCGAGTGAGTGTGACCCACAATTCCCTTCCCAAATATTTTTTAGAGAAAAATTAAAGAAACATAAAGAGGGAAAAAAGTATGCAAAAGTACAAAAGAAAACAATGACTCAAATCCAAAGTATAGCTTGAAAATTAAATTAAAGTTTTAGAATGATAAGGATTTAAGAGAAGTTGAGAAAAGTAAATAAAATTAGCAAATAACAGCGAAATGATATATAGAAACAGAACTGGTATTGGGCTGTACAGATAGTACAGTTGTTATTTTACCTGGCATGTGTCTGTCATGGGTTGAATTCCTCATATTGCATATGTCACCCTGAATGCCACCAGTAGTAAATCTGACCACAGAACTGGTCAGGTTGTACTTTCTTTATTAAGTTATTTGCTAAAGATATATGTCCCCTGAATTTATACTCAGCAGTGAGACTGATACTATTACCTATAGCCTTTTTGTTGTTGTTGTTATTCCTGTGACACTGAGGATTGGACCCATTTAAATGGGACACTTAGGAATTGAAGTCATGTTGCAAGAAGGAGAATCTAACCTATTCTTCAAGGTCCTAAGTAATTTTAAGGTTACTGTTCCCTCACTTTATTTGCTACATGTAAGAAGATCAAACAAAATAAACATCTATTATTTTGGACCAAGGAGTACAAGGGTTAAGGGGCTTATTTTTTTCCCAGGTAGCACTGGTTTGACCCAGGTGCTGCAGATAGTGCTCCGAGCACCACCAGAAAAGATCACTGAACACTGAGCTGGGATTAATCCCTGAACACTGCTTGGTATGTGTTATGTAATAACCCCCAAATATGTTATTCTTAAACATAAGCTCAAATAAAATGTAAACATCTTTCACTAAAAAATATTAAAAGGCATAAGCATATGCTGCCTGGATTTTAAAATCCTATGAACTCCCCTGAAATCGATTATTCTTAATCATAATTTATAATAAATATAAGTAAATATCACTATGAAATATTAGCAGGCGAAAAACGTCCTGTATAGTTTTAAAATCCTATTAAACACCAAATGGGGCAATTTAATCAAACCAACAACTACAACAAATAAAAAATGACAACAAGACCAGAAAAATAAGAAGCATTTTCCTGGTTGAAAAACAACTCACTCTTGCTTTAAAATCGTAAATAACACATTCCTTGTTATAGCATGGTTTATGCCAAAGTCTGTAAGCCTTTCTGTTCCAATGGTAGCTCTATTTAATTAACCTGTTCTACAGGGGATTGTTAAGCTGTAGAGACAATTTAATGTAAGTGTTCAGTTGGAACTTTAAATCAAATATTTATTTCTGATAAAAAAAATACAATGGAATCTGAGGATCAATTTTCAGGTCCTTATAACCAACCCGCTTTTGCAGAAAGTTGGAACGTCAAACTGGTTGTATAAAATCTAAATAAATAACAAGCTGGATAAAGCATGCATGTCTAACTTTCCCAGTCTACAATATTATTATATGATGTATACACTTTGCTTTCCTTTCTTCCCCTTTCCCCACACCAGATTCTGAGTGGGCCCTGTATTTGAATCTTATTAATTCCCTTCTTCTTTGTTATCCCTAATTATAGAGCTGTCAATCTCAAAACCCACAAAAGAAGAAAATTTGAAAACATTCTGGATTTGTATTATACTATTCTGGATTTGTATTATACTATAGAAAGCATTGTGGGGTTTTCATAGAGCTGGATGGGAGACAGTTTTAAATGAACTTTTCACAGGGAAAAATAGGTGAGTGTTTAATATGGAAAAAAGGGTATTGACAGATATATAATTATTTGAGTGTCTCCACTTTATTCCCTCCTATGTCTGCTGCCTTCTCTCTTGACTCACAAACATACCTCCAAAGTTATTTAGTTCAGAACTCTTCTATCACATGTACAAAGTTAACTGAACAAAAATTTGCTTGGGTTTTTTTCAGTAGGCAAAATATGCAAAGTTGCTTAGGGGTAGAGATATTCAGAATCCCTGGAGAATTCTAATATGAGTATTTAAACTTTAAAGTTTGCATAGGATAAATTATCACACAATTACAAATTTCTTTTTTTTTTTTTTTGTACAATTACAAATTTCTAACTACAAAACTATTCTCTGGGTGTAATTCCTGAAGAACTCCCCTAAATGCAATTAAACTATTTTAAGTGGTAAAAAAGTTAAAAGATATATAAATTAGTTTTTAAAAATTAGGTTCACTGTGAATTCATGTCAACATCTGTGTAATATATCTGATATCAGGAAAAATTATGATTCAAGAAGTGGAAACATGAAAGGAATTAGATGGTTGTGCAAAATTATTTTATGAAATGAAATATGAGCGAAAACCTACAATTCAGCTTGGGAAATACTGTAATTTTATGAATTGTCTCTTGTCTCTGTGTATAGAAGATTATTTCTTTAATGTGAATATCATTGAGACGGTAAAAAATAAACAAATCTTATGAAAAAACATGTTTTAAAAATATTTTATAAGGCTATCTTTAATTTCAGGATAATGTACAGATATATCTTTTGATAGTCACTGTCAAAAACGTTACCCATGGTTTTTGAATAAGGAAAACCATATCAGACTTGTTAATATCTGTACTTCTGAAATAAAATTACATATAATTTTATATAAACAGTATACATAAGATCAATTCTATATAATGACAATATGTAGATTATCAGTCCTATTAGAAAATACATAGAGGAAAAGGTGGACTAGAGAACTGGCTTAAAAATATTAACATTTTTTAAAGATTCTTACTTGTCATTATTCTGAGATATCTCACATCATCATATAAAAATGTACTTATAAAATTTAATGTTGAGACTATATCCTCAGAATCCTTTCTGGTGGATTGCAATATGAGTTTTAGTTATATATTGACTAAAATCAATCAATTCTTATTAATAGGATATATAAAATGGTACTTCTCATTTATTTAATTTATTATAATGACTGCAATTGTGAAACCTTTCTTAAATCAAGAGATAAACTGATTCACTTGGCATAAAAATTATAATAATATCACTTATTCTGAAAGTAGTTAAGACTCAACCTCCTGAAAGCCAGGATTTGGCTTAATTAAAGAAAATACTTCTCTTTCCTCCATAGAAGTAATGATCATCTATTTTTATCACCCTACTTTTAAAGGTTGCTGAATTCTCTTCTCCTATTATACTCTATTTTTAAAGAATGCAGCAGGGAGTGCAAAATAAAAGATTAATTCTTATAACTCAAACCCATCAGATATTTCTTTGTGTCAGAAAAAAAAACCTCATCACAACCTATTAAACATGGCTCTATATTTCAAAAGACACTAAAATTGGTGTCAGTATGGTTCTTTGTGTAACTTTTATTAATGGCAAAAAGCAAACTTCTATATTATTTGATATGAATTGTAGCAAACCAAATTAAGCATGAAGAGTGAAAATAAATAACTGATAACTATCGGCCTTGGGGTAAGAGTCAAGCCTATCGCTTCTATCACAAATAGTTCAATAAAAATATCAATAAATGTATGTGGCTAATAAAATTGTTGTGGGCCCCTTGGCAATGTAGGGAGACAGGAAGGGAATCTCAAGGAAACAACATTTCCACCTCTCTGGTCTGCCTGTACTGGGTCAGGACTGGTAAAACGAGCTGTGAACAACACTAATGGCAAGTGGACAGTCACTTGGGTCCCACCAGCCTCAGGAGGAAGTTCTCAAGCTGTGCTTAAAACCCACTTGCTCTGAACTGGACAGAAGTTCTATCTGTGATCTCAGCTGGAGTGAGGAATTTCTCTTTGCAAGAATGGGGAATGAGACCCAGAGTCACATTATAGTGGGTAGGGCCTTTGCCTAGGACAACGTTGGCCCAGGTTCAATTCTCAGTACCCCAGCCCTCCAGAAATGAACCCTGAGAACAGAGCCAGGAGAAAGTTCTGAGCACAGCTGGTGTGACCCAAAAGTCAAAATGAAAACTCAGGCCTAACCCCAGGACAAACAGTTCAGGTTCCTCTCCTTCCCTGGCAGAAAAGAATTTCAGGAAGTGTAACGAAACAGTTTTTATTTAGAAAGATGCTAGGGAGGAGAAAGGGAGAGATACACATTAAGGACAGGAAAGGTTTCTGCAGAATGAAAAAAGTTAAGGAAGACTTTTGGAGAAGGTTATAGTCATTTTTTTTTCCCCAAAATGTTTTATTTTGGAGTTTTCTGAATACTTAGAAATTAATCTGAGCATTGCCACAAGGAAAGCTTTAGTCTCTTGAAGGTCTTTTCATATTCTTATCAGGACTTTTAAAAAAACATAAATAGTTTCTCTATTTTTGGGTCCCTTGAGTGGGGCTTTGCATTTCCATCACCAAAGAGCTCAAGATTTGCAACTAAAAAGGATCTTCCTGTCTTTGGGCTACTACAGGGCAGGACAATTTCTTTGGTTATTTTTCCTTAGAAATTACCTGGGTTCCTTTCTATCTGCCTGCCAACGACCTGTAGCTATTCCAGCTTTAAATTTCAAATATCCTAATATACTGCACAAGATTCAATGCTGGGAATGTTGACGTCATCAAAATTATTTTTGAAAGGCATAATTAAAAAATGCCACTGTTTCACTTTGAAGAAATGTGTGATTATTCTAATTGGCAGAGTCTGTTTCTTACATGCACACAAATATCACCTTGTAGTTCATTGGGGATTATAGTGACTAGACATATAGTGATTAGACAAAAAAAAATGGGGGGGGGCATACTTATTAGTAACAAGTATAACATGGAAAGGGCACAATAAGTTGTAGTAACTCTCTATGTTTATAAACCATCTTTAGGCAGTTTAATTATCATAGCTGGGGAAGGGGAAGGTAAAACAATAGCATCTGAATTTAAATTCATAATAGACCAGTTTATGGGAACTATTTAAGTAGATATTTATATAAACAACTTCTGAAAATGACTTTTGTCATACTTTCATAATAAATTGACCTTTTTCTCAAAAAACATACTTTGGACTGAAAGATATTGTGGGGCCCTGGGTTCTGAACAAGGAGGGACGCCATTTTGTAAGTATCACATGTCAGGCTTCTTTTTGTTCTGAACAAGGAGTGATGACATTTTGAAAAGACCTCATGTTGTGGCCTGATTGATAGTGCAGCAGTAGGGAGTTTGCCTTGCACACGGCTGACCCAGGACCCCAGGACTACGTCCCATATGGTCCCCCAAATCAGGAGTGATTTCTGAGTGCAGAACCAGGAGTAACCCCTGAATGGCCCCAAAACCAAAACAAACAAGCAAACAAACAAAAAAAGACTACATGTTGTAAGCTACATGTTAGGCTTGCTCAAGTCTGTTTCCATTAACAGTACCTGGCCAATCTACCTGGCCATACTAGGAAGCCTATCTAGAAAGGAAACAAGGGGGCTATAGCAAGGTATACTATACAACAGCCAATTATATTAAAGAATTGTAAAAAAAAAATAAAAAAGGGGTGCCAAAACCCAGGGCCCAGGGAATGCTAAATGTCCGGGAAGCCCATGGTCTGGGAAAACTCACAACCTCAAATGAAGACCACAAACCTTCAGAGATATAATCAGCAGCACGAGCTGTCGCAGCAGGTTTCAGTTTGCAGTGAACCCCAAGCTTAGGAATCCCCAGATTTTTATGGAAATTCATATGATAATGAGGTAATAAACTCAAAACATTTCTTAGGTTCACACAAGTGTTATAATTCAAACCAACCAATAATGTAAACAGAAAAAAGTGCAATTTCTTAATTATTCTAGACCTCCCTTTGATGTCAGTCATCCTAGCCCTCATCCTGATGGTATATAAAGATATGGGTTGGACCCTCCAGGTGGTCTCTGGGTGGGAGGAGGCCCTGTACTAGCAGGATGGAGAGCCTATTTCTGTAGTGACGGGGCAGTTAGGGGGAGGGAGTCTGGTTTATTCCTATACTCAAAGCAAGTAGTAACAGAAGCAAAAATAGCATTAAACTAAATCTTACTCTTATCCTATACCTATTATAGTATTTATATGTTCTCGGATTGTTAATTCTTATAGGGCCCATATTGTACTCCAATGTTTAGCTTTAAATTCTGTTTTCCCTTTGGAGGCTGCTCTCCTAGAATGAGTGCATGTCTTCATTCCTTATCTCTCTGAGTCAACTGGTAGCTAGCTAAGGGGCCACCTGTGCTTCACCTGGTCAGTGAAGTTGTTTACTGCTCACTTGTCATGGGCTGTGTCAGGGCCTGTAATGGCAGAGACCTGAAATGGCAGAACTTATGTCAACTCAAAAGTCCTTAAAAGCAAGCAAGAACAGAAGCTAATAGCATGGTCAATCCTATTTAAATCACACTTATTACCAAGAAATAACTATAACTTAAAAACACTATAAAACTATTTAAAAACACACTTCAACAGAACATCAGAAGTTAGAACCTTCCTATATAACCCCCAAATATGATCTGACTTGTGACCTTGGGCATTTTCATCTCTTGGGAGAGATGACCCTGACAGATCAGGATTAAAGTTGTGGTTAGCTTTACTTCAATTGTATGGTCTCGTTCTTTGACTCTGGGCCCTAACAGGTAGTTTATCTCCTCTGGTCATAAAATTATTATTCAAAATCATTCTATTGGGATTTGGGTTCTGAACAAGGAGGGAAGCCATTTTGTGAAGGCCACATGGTGTAAGTCACATGCTAGTTTTCCACAAGCCTATTTCTATTAACACATCCCCAATCTACCTGGCTATACCAGGTAGTGAGGAAGGACACAGGAAGCAGTCAAAAGGAAACTTTAGACAATAGTCAATCATTTAAAAGTTCATCAGAAAGCTAGAACTTCCCTATATCCCTTCCTATATAATCCTTCTCATGACCTTGGGCAGTGTTCATTTTCTTCTGGAGATGGCTCTGGCCAGCCAGTGTGGAATTAAAGTGTGGGGGCTGAAGGCAGGTGGAATAAAGTTTTGTTTAGCTTTACTCCAATTGTGTGGTCTCATTTTATGACTTTGGTCTCTAATAATTTAATTCAATACCTCCTATCAATTTCAAGAAGGAGCTAATCTTCGTTCCTTTATTTTGCTCTTCATAGTATTAAGTCTTTATTTATGGAATGCTGACATCAAGTTGCAATCAGAGACTTGAGATGTTTCCTTTGCCAATAAGCACCCAATTTTTCTCTAAAGAATATTGACTTGCGTAGTGAAAATGAATGACAAAGGAACAGAATGACCCAGCCAAATGATAAACTTTTAACTTGAAGCATAATTGTCCAGAGGCACGAACCTAACCAACTTATTATAGCCCATCACAGAGGCAATCTTTAAAACCCAGTTTCTCCAGGTAAACCAGAGGCAAAAAGAATAAGATCTTACTGAATGCCATGTCCAATTATTTATTACATGGAAATATTGAAGTAAACGCTAGCATTTTTTGATCAGTGTGCTGAATGCAACTCAGAAATATTACATTTTAAAATGTATTTAATCTCCGTTAAATTCTCTAAAATTTTTAAAACTGGGAAGGTGTGAAACTCTGAACACTACACTAGATCCCTAATATTGCACATATTCTTGTATTGCTGGTGGCTGGGAAAACTGGGGAGCAAGGGAGTTACCCTTGAGTAAAAAGTTCTGTGCTAGATCTTTTGGGACCTGAGTTCTAAACAAAGAGTTTAGTCATTTTGTAAAGGCAACATGGCAGGCTTCTTCTCAGGCCGAGCAGGGAGAGACGCCATTTTGTAAGAAACACATGGTGTAGTCTTCACAAACCTATATCCATAGACACCACCACAAGCATACCAAGTAGCCTATCAGGAAAGGACAAGTAAGCAGTAGGAAGGTACCCTTAGACAATAGGCAATCATTTTAAAAGTCATCAAAAAGAAAGAACCTCTCTATATCCTTTGCCTATATCATCTTCCTCATGACCTTGGGCAGGGTTCATCTCCTTCAGGAAGTGGTCCTGGCTGGCCAGTGTGGGGTTCTTGTTGGCAGGCAAATTAAAGTATTAAACTTTATTTCAGTTGTGTGGTCTTGTCCTTTTACTCAGACTGGAGCAGATCCACCTCAGCTATATGGGGAAATACCTGAAGTGAACCAGGACTCATCAGGTTGACTACAAAAACATACATGGCAAAGAAAGTCATGTCTCACCAGCACCAGGACGCTGTTGTGTTAGCTCATGTGTTCCATATAGCACAGAGGCTGGTCCCCACCACCAGAGTTTTTGAGGGGAGACATTATCTTGGGCTGGAGGGAGGAATAACTCTTCGTGGGAAAGATCCAAACTGTCCTAACTTCAGTACAAATATTTCAGATTCATCACCTTCCCTCACAGAAAAAACAATTTTAGAAGAAGTCAAAATAGTGAAACATGCTAGTTTTTATTAAAAGAAATTTTCCTAGATAGATATGAAAGGAGAAACACTCAAGAAAGCAAGGCTTGAAAGAGCAAGCCTTGAAGGCTTTGGGAAAGAGTTTTTTATTCCGCTCTTCCAAAAGGTCTTGGCTTGGAGTTTTCTGCATGTATAAAAGTTAATTTGGGTATCGCCACAAGGAAAGCTTTGCAATGTTAAATGTCTTTTCATAAATTTATCACAACCTTTAGCTTCTTCTGTAGCTTCTCCCTTTCTTAAGGGCCCTCTCTTTTCTAGGTGGGGTCTTGCAGTTCTGCCTCTGGGTGATGAATCAGTTTCTTTATCTCCAAAGAGCTCAGGATTTGCAAGTCAAAGGGATGTGGTCTTCCTGCCTTTGGGCTACTTTAGATTGAGCCATTTCTTCTTGAATTTCATTATTTTCCAGAAAGTTCATTAAAAGGGTCCCACTAAAAAAATGTGCCTGTAACATTTGCAAATTCTTACCCAATCAGGGTAAATTCTTTTCAAAAACACATATCTAAACATGATAAAATAGCCTGCTCACTAGGAAAAGAGAGTTTTTAAAATCTTTTTTTTTTAAAAGAAGAAATTAGTCAAGAGACAATTATTATTTAAAACACCACTGTAACTAGTATGTTACAGTATGGAATTTATAAATGTACATTAATTAAATAAAGGTGATGAAGGAAAAAATGGTTTTGAAGGATACTTTTCAGAAGCCATGCATAAAATCTGGTAAAAATTAATATGTTAGACCACAAATAAATATTGAATTTTCTCATGGTGGAAGAGGAGTGGAAAAGAGGAAGAGATGCTAGGAAGAAGGAAAAGCACAGAAAGTAGGAAACTTAATTTGTTAAAGTCTGGAACTCAGGATCCGTCACCCACAAAACCATCTGGGAGACAGGCAGTAATGTAAATTCAAGAAAGTTTACTCCAACATATTGGGGTCCAACATCTCCAAAGAAATGAGGACCCCCAGAATGGCTTATATGACTATTTTAATGGGTCTCATTCTAAGTCTAGGGTATTCTTGCCTCTGGGCACTTGATCTTTAAAATTATTTGTACTTAGTACAAGGTTGGGTTAGTACATTGGTTGTAGTTCAAATGTAGCATCAACAGACAGCTGGTGGGCTGCAGCCTTCCACATCTGGCTATCTGTCTGTTGCTGCAAACCTAGTGTGCAGTTGTCATCTGGCCACCTGTCAGCTGCTGTTTAGCCTTATATGGATTTAATTCCTTCATTTACTTCCAGGATTGGTTCCAGGAACTAGCTGTTCTCTGGGCCTAGTCTTTCTATTTTAATTCACTGTCGGTCATGGCTATACTTATGTTCACAGCAAGACTAGGTTTACAGTTAGTTCCTAAACCAAACTTTGGATTCTAACATAGAACTCAACACTTAGCACTCAACAACTTCATAATGTACATTTGTGTTGAATAACAGACCTAAATGAGGATGATCCAGAGGAAAATATATTTATGCAAAGGTAATAATTAATTAATATTGAACATATTTTAGTAGATATCCTGTAGGAACACTGATTTTTTTTTTTATTGTAACTGCACTTATATTTGCTCTGAGTTTTAGGTAAATTTAGACACACACCTGAAAGTGGAAAAGCCTGGTGCTGAGATTTGTTTGAACCAGAATCAGTTGACATATACTTTTCTCATGCATCCCAATAAACTACAATTGTAAAAATCTACAAATTCTTGTAGAAATGGATTGCTATTTTCCAACGTTGCTGATATTTAGTTTTCCAGGCCAAGTTAGATTATTTAAAATGAACTGACTTTAGAGTAGACACTAAAGAAAAAATTCTGAAATTGCCTTTTAATGTACAGGTTTAAGTCCAATCCTGGTAAATGATTCTTAACTTATCCTTAAGTTAATAGTTATTTCTGGTGAGCATATAAAATCATTGCTACTATAAAATGTAAGGTAAGATAAACTTGATGTCTTCCATTTATTTTTCAAATGATATGAGCATATAAAGCATCTTAGGTTTAATTTAGTTAAATTATGGGTAGTTCATTAAAAATATAGACGCAGGACTGGAGAGATAGCATGGAGGTAAGGCATTTGCTTTGCACGCAAAAGGTTGGTGGTTCGAATTAAGGCATACCATATGGTACCCGGAGCATGCCAGGAGTGATTTCTGAGCATAGAGCCAGGAGTAACCCCTGTGATCCAAAAACCAAATATATGTATATGTATATAGACTCAAATAAAATCTCACTACTGCTGTAATACTAGGTCAGACATGAAGAATAAGCATATAAATAGCTTAAAGAACAGAGTGACTTGATCAAAGAGAATACTTATTTTTGTAAATTTTTCAGGCATATAAATGGCAAATTCTATAGGATATTTTTGTAGTACAACTCAAGTTATACTTCTGAATTAAGATGCTTAATGTATTGTATGTTTTATTTTATTTATTCCCCAGCTGATTGGAATATCTTTATGCAGAAGTAACCAGTCCCATCCTGTGAAGTGGACAAGGCTGAGATAGGCAGAAACGGGCGGAGAAAATTGGTAGTAAAATAACAAAAACTGATACCTCCTCAGAATTATGATTTACAAGATGAGAGGTTATTTTACAGTTGTTTTTGCTTTTTTGATTAAAGAGTTGTATTTCCCTGATGACAGTAAATGTATAACTCTTTAATCATTTCTTTGCTCATATTTTTCATGGGTTTCTGGAAGCTCAGTCAAGAATGTTTAATTCTACTTTTTTTACTAACATTTTAAACATATGTAAGTTTTTAATCTGTAGCTGCCACAATCTTTAACTCTTCTATCCAGGTCATTAAAAACTAATTATTGAGGATTTTAATGATAGTACTGTGGGAAGGCTCTTGCTTGCTTTGCATGCAGCTGACTGGCATTCAATTCTTGGCATCCTATTTGGTCTTCTGAGTGATCTTTAAGTGCAGATCCAAGAATAAGTCCTAAGCATTGTTAGATGTGGTCCCAAAACCAACAACAGACCAAACAAAAATAAAACAAAGGAATTAAATGTCAAGTTGTTTTCTGATAAAAAGAGAATAATTATGCATAACATACAAACCTTTAACTAATATTGAGTATGCAAATTTTGTATTGCTCTGCTGTGCTCATTTGCTATAATGTGAATAAAAAAAATCTGAAAAGTCTTAATATATGCCATGATGTAGATGGTGCTATCTATCAACTTTTCGGGTGTTTAACTTATTTGAAGATTCTTGCTTAGTCAAGAAATCCAGCTATTTGAATTTGATATCTTCTGGTTAGAAGGAGAGAGATAAAAAAATTTATAATCATGGGTTGTAAAGATCTAGGCAGATGACTAAAGTTCAATTTTTTTAATTTAATAGAAAACTTTAGCATGAAGGCTGTGGAATCAAAAATAATCTTTAGGGGCCAGAGAGATTGCATGGAGGTAGGTTGTTTGCCTTGCATGCAAAAGGATGGTGGATCAAATTCTGGCATCCCGTTTTGGATCCTGGAACCTGCCAGGAGCAATTTCTGAGCATAGAGCCAGGAGTAAACCCTTAGCACTGCTGGGTGTGGCCCCAAAACAACAACAACAACAATAAAATCTTCAGACATTACAGTAAACTTCCAATCATCTGGAGAGTTGACTACTTCCAGATTGGTAGAGTATATTAGGATAGGGTAGGGTTGGAGAATGATTGAAGTGATGTTGATAATGATGCTCACTGCCCACCAATGCATACATATTGAGAACTACTAGCTCAAAGGATGGTTTAGGACAAACACATTGAAGAGACATATTCATCCTCTCACTTTTAAAGCAGTGCTTGGCTACTCTTATTTTATCCATGGTCCTATTTTAACGAAGTTTTCAAGAATGGTAAATAAAACATGAAGTTCCTGCCCAATATGGAAAACTAGATGACAGATAAGAGAGATTTGGGTTTAAAGGATAAGAGTTTGCTTTTAGCCAGTCTTTAAAGGTCCCAAAGAAAATAGAAAAAAAGAAGGGGAAAGAAAGGAATAGAAGGGATAATTAAAACTGACCATGGCCCAGAGAGCTAGTATAAGAGGTAACACTTTTGTCTGCACATGGTTGACCTGGAATAGGGCTCCCATAGGGCACCCAATCCTCTTCAGAAAAGAGCCCAGAGCACATAGACTAGTAAGCTCTGAACACATCTGGATATGGACTTCAAACAAAGCAAATCAATACCAAACACAAAAGTTCCTTTTTCTTTTAAAATTTAAAGTAAGATAATTTATAATATCACTAATGACAGGATTTCTTACCAACAGTGCTCCAATAATACACTATTCTCCAGAATCCACCAGTTTTAATTTTTTCTATAAAAGTATTTAATATTATCTATGCTTTTTTTGTTATATTAGAAATTGAATACTCAGTTTTGATCTGATTAATATCAATAGAATGCCTCAGATTTATTTTTCTGGTAATATACTTACTTAGAGAATGGATTTAAGTCCCAACTAAGCAGGCTTGTCTTAGGTTTTTGTATTTTTTTTTTAATTAAGCTGCTGTCTGAAATCCACCGTTGGTCTATCTTTATCTCCAAGTTGCAGGTGCAACTACACCCCAGGGCTTCAACCTTCTATTTGCTGAGCTAAGCAGGCCATCAGCCTGGCTCAATAAGTGATCTTTTGTTTCACTGTCACTGGTATTGGAAGAAATTGGAATAGCTACTGAAGTAGGTTGATTTTGAGTTGAAGAGAACCAGAGAAGTAGAGAATTATTCATCTATTTTAAGCTTTGTTCTTTTGATAAATTTATATCCCTAACTTTCTATTCCAACTTTAACCGAAATAAAATATTTCATTTAACAATATCTGAATATCTGAGCATCAGATATTAGGCATCAGTCAATGAAAAGATATAAATAAAATGTTCTATGGGGCTGGAGAGACAGTACAGCAGGTGAGGTGCTTCTCTTACACATAAACTACCAGGTTTTATTTATTTTCAGCAGCACATATAGTCTGAATCCTTAGAGAAGTGACCTCTGAGTGCAGAGCCAGAAGGAAGCCAGTTGTGTTCCAAAAACCAGAGAGAGAGAGAGAGAGAGAGAGAGTGAGAGAGAGAGAGAGAATAAAAGAAAAAGTATTAATTCTACAGTCTGAAAAATATGTACTTTAGGACTTTTATGATAATTTTAATAAGTAAATTATAAATAGATACACTTTGCTTGCTAGACAACATGAAAAAGTTCAGTGAATTGAAAATTAATGTAGAAACTTGCAAAAACCCTAAATCTGTGCCATTTTTAATCTGATAATTACTATGCAATATTAGACCACGATTTCTTGTCTTTTGGTATATATTATAAATTCATGTCAAAGACTAAACATGCAATATAAAGTAATATAAACTGAAGCAAGTTGATCTATTCTGAAAATTAATGATAATAGGTATGAATTTTGCTGTATTTTATGTGTGCTATACATTAGAGCCTTTAATTTTTCTAGTGTCCTTAATTGAGACATCCCTTGTAATCTGGGTTTACCTAAATCTATGCCTTGCAATGCTTTCAAACAAGAGTTTATTTTATTATTTAATTTTTGGATTTGGGGCCACACCCGGACCCACTCAGGGATTACTCCTGGTTCTTCACTCAGAAATCTCTCTTGGTGGGCTTGGGAACCCTATGGGATACTGGGGATCTAACCAGGATTGTCCTGGGTCAGTTGCTTGCAAGGCAAAGGCTCTACTGTTGTGATATTGCTCTGGGTACAAGAAAGAGTTTTAAACTAAACTCTTGAGCTCCAGGTAAGTTTCCTGGAATTGTGTTGGGGTGTTGAGATAAGATGGAGAGCTGTTTTATACAATGTTCAGGTCAAATATTTTGTCTTCTCATGGACCACTGCCTCAAGACTTTCTAAATTATTCATCTCCTTTCTACTCCTTACCCTCACTGATGGATAATCTTTTTGTTTTGACTTTTTCCCTCACCATTCCGTCCTGTGCCTCCCCTTTTCTAGAGGGCACTGAAATGAAGATGTTTCTTTCTTTCAACTGGAATAAAACTTTGGCAATTCCCCTTTTCGGTGGGGAAAAGATTTTTGTTATAGAGAAGGTTCAAGGCATAGTTGACTCACAATGTTTATTCTTTCCTATCAATGTCAAAAACAGAAGTTGAATCGTGTATGTATCTTCTCAAAGAAAAAGCCCATGTGGGTCACCTCAGAAAACTGTGTATTAAGAAGTTGTGACTCTAAGCCTTCAGTGATTTATCAAAACTACCATGGAAATGTTTCTAACATTTTATTACTCCAATCACTTCTCCATGTAAAAAAAAAAATCTCAAGTGAAATTCTGGATTCTTGGGTCCTCTTCATAAACATCAAGAGATAGGTTCTCTGATGGGCAAACCAAGTCATTGATTATTTCTTCATGAAACTATTTTTTTCCTTTGGTATAGTGAAAATTATGACTTTTTTTTTTATCTTTCCAAGTAGGAGATAAAACTAGAAAAATCCTAGGCATACCTCGGACTTCAAAAATTGTCACATATTGATTGGGTAGCTGTGACATGAAGGATCACTAGGAGTGTAATGAACTAAGATCCCCATCTCCACCTTCAATTTCACAGGTAATATAAGACCCCATAACCTTCAAATTTCTATGATTGTCCTGTATCTTCAGCTCAAATTGTGCTTTTACCTCCGGCTCCTTGTTCTCAGGAACTTGAAGTGTAAAGTATTGCACTCACGATAGGGCACTTACTTGAGGTCAAAAGATCTGCTTAGTTTAAAACTCTAAAAAAGTTACCAGTCTGCACTTCTTCCTATCATCAATTCAAAATCATTACTCCATTCTCTGATTTTTCACTAACCAATAAGTGCTTGGAGGAAAACATTTTAATTTTTTAAATCTGTACCTCAAAAATGACAAAATATGATTTGATCAGAAACTGTGGTTTTCAATGAAAATACAAGCAAGACCATTCTGCGTCTTTCTTGCAATAATAACTTTCAGACACAAAAGAAAAAAGAGCTGGAAGTTACAGCTCACTTCATGAAGCTCACCACAAATAGTGATGAGTTTAGTTAGAGAAATAAGTACTTTTTGAACTATCCTAATAATGAAAATGTAAGAGGGAAATAGAAAGTCTGTCTAGAGTACAGGCAGGGGTTGGGTAGGGAGGAGGGAGATTTGGGACATTGGTGATGGGAATGTTGCACTGGTGATGGGTGGTGTTCTTTACATGACTGAAACCCAAACACAATCATGTTTGTAATAAAGTTGTTTAAATAAAAAAATAAATAAAAAAGAAAGAAAAAGAAAACCCTAAAGTCTCTACAAAAAAGCTTCTAGAAACAATAACAATAAACTCATATAGCAAGGTGGCAGGCTCCAAAAAAAAAAAAAAAACAAGAAAATACAAGCAAGAAGCCAAAATAATTTCCAATGCTGATGTTCAATTTTTGTGTACATTTTAAAATCTTCAGTTAGGGCTTTTTTATAAGGAATCTCAGTATTTTTGCATTTACATGATTTTTTTTTTGAGGAGGGTGAGCAGGTTTGGGGTATTTTCCAGTGATGTACAAGAGATCCAAATGATTTTGGAACCCGATAGTGATTTTGGCTAAGAAGACATACAATTCAACAGGAAGAACTGAGAATATAGTACTACTAGTTTTTTGTGGCTCATGGTCCTAGACTACCCATGTGACTTGGGACCATGTAATACCAGGGACACAACTGAATATAAGACATGCTTCTTAATCCTAGATAATCTTACCAGCCCCTTATTTAAGATCCATATGGGGGAACCATATGGGATGTCAGGGATCAAACCCAGGCCTGTCCTGGATCAGCATTGTGCAAGGCAAATGCCCTACTGCTGTGCTATCAATCGGGCCAAAAAATGCATTATTAACATAAAATACGCATGCAGAAACGTGTATGGCCATAACTGAGAGCTTGACAAATGTATACTTTGGAAAATTATTGGGATAGCTATACTGAACAAAACAATAAATAAATAAAACTATAACCCTAAAGACTTTTTTGCTCTTTTCAATCAGAAAATCTACAAATTGGCCTTTATTCTGGGTCTGTTGGAAAAAAATCTGCATTGGAATGGAATGGAGGTGACAACAATGTTCAATTCTGACTCTATAGCTTATTAATTTTGTATTGATTTTATATTAGTATATCCAAACTGGAATTCTAAATTTCAATGGAGCAGGACCGCAGTAATTTAAATTATTTTTTAGGAAATTTAATAAAATATGAATAGTAAAATTAATAACGTGGTTGAAGTTATAGCACAAGAGGTAGACAATTATCTTCTACATGGCTGAGAAGGGGGTGATACCCGGTATTCAATCTGCTTCTCAGAGCAGTGCCAGGAATGATCTTTAAGTGCAAAAACATTTTTGATCGTTTTACTTTTATTTATTTTTATTTTTTAGTACCCTTCACCAGTGCAACATTCCCATCACCAATATCCGACCCTCCTCCCTACCCCACACCGGCCTGTACTCTAGATAGGCTTTCTACTTACAAAGTGCAAAATCTTGATTAAGTCTTGAGTAAAGTCAGATTTTGAGTAGGCTCAGATTTTGAGAGTAGTCTCAAAGAAAGAAAAACTGGTAATAATATCTTTTTAATTCTATAATAGTTTCATATTAAAATATGCCAATGATGAACTAAGGTTTTAGCTAAAAATCTGTGTGGTCCATCTCAAAGAATTGTAGTAATTCAATATTGAAAATTATTTCCTAAAAATGTATTATGATAAATATTTGTTTTTTTCAAAGGACACGGCTAATCCTTTCATCTTTGTTTCAATTATAGTTTTTTCTTTTATGTGAGACACTCTCCCATGATCTTAGTGAATAAGAGAAGCAATAGACCATCATGTACTTACGAATTTGCAAAGCACTTAAATTAACCAGAAAGCCTTTCATTGTCTTCCTAAAGGAACTTAGTAATTTTTGTGAATTTTTTGACCTATGATCTACCAGAGGTCCTCAAACTTTTTAAACAGGGGGCCAGTTAACTGTCCTTCAGACTGTTGGAGGGCCAGATTATAGTAAAAACAAAAATTATAAACAAATTTCTATGCACACTGCATATATCTTATTTAGAAGTGAAGAAACAAAATGGGAATAAATACAGTATGTGGCAAGCGGGCCGTAGTTTGACGACCCCTGAATTCTAGACTATTTAGCTCATTTATTTTATAGATGTATAATTTTTTAAAGGGGGTATCATCCTTGTCCTGTTTAAATTGCAAAAATGAATGAAAAGATAGTGTTCGTCTTTATTATTGTGTACCTGTGCATTAAAAGTTAGAATCCAGCACTATGCATTAGTATAATATTGTGACTAACTCCTGCTATATAAAGTTTGTTATTTAGGGGAGACACTAAATGTTATTGATAGTAACCAATGATGAGTTAATATTTCTGCATACTTACGTTGTATTACTTTATCTTATTAATTTATTTCACATTTGTGAGAATTTCATGTGGTCATGTGGTGGGTACTATTTTTTGTTTGTTTGGGAACTATACCCATGATGTTCAGTGTTTTCTTTTGACTCTAAGCTGAAGGATAACTCGCTATGGTTCTTAAGGAACCAAATGGGGTTTCTGCCTCTACTATCTCTTTCTCTGGCCCCAAGGTGGGCGTTACTGTGCTAGCCTCCATTTTGTTCATGATGGAGACCTAAGATACAGGAATGATAGGTTGAAGGACTCATAAGATCATATGGTTTGCTGGGAATTGAACCCAAGTCAACCACATGCTAAGCAAGTGGCCTGCTTGCTGTACTATTTTGTATACCCAACTCATAGTTTTTAAGTTGGATAATTCCAATTTACACTCAGGCAATCTGATTCTGGACTATTAAAAAGGATTTCACTACTAATTTGGAGAATATGATGCTGTCAACTAAAAGTCATATTACTTTTGTTTACTTGTTTTATTTTGGGAATCACAGCCAGAGATGTTCAGAGTTTTCTCCTGGCTCAGAGCTCAGGAATTATTCCTTGCAGTTTCAGAGTACCATGTGTGCCTCATAGGATTAAACTCAGGTCAGCTTCATGCAAAGCAAGACCTTCACTGTGGTATTAACTCCCCAAACTCTCAATTTCATACTTAAATAGAAAACAAATACTTTCATTCACTGAATGAAATGACCACATTTCAATGACCACATTAAGTATTTTCTTCAACCTTATTTCATGGTAACCTCCCAAAATGCTGAAAGACCACATAGTTAATAACAAGTAAACATTTCTTCCATACTAGTTATCATATAATGATAGTAAGACTTTTGAAAAATTTTGTCATAAAATAGTGATGAACTTGAGAATTTTCAAATATACTCTCGGTCACTTAAATGCCAAGAGTCTACTGCAAGTGAAGAAAAATAACAAACATTTGTCTTGAATAGGTGACTTTAAGAAATACTCATCTCATAAATTCGTTTTTATCAATTGTTTTTAAAATCTTAGAGAGGCAGAATTTTGTTAGAATAATAACAAAACTATTGCTATCATAACTATATTCCTGTAGTTTTTTTCTATTTTAACAAAAGAATGCTTAAATCAGTAAATTATAATGATAACATCTCACTAGATGCAGAATCAAAACCCATCTGGTTCACAGAATGAAATAATTTACAATGGCAGTAAGAATAACTGAAATCGGCCATGAAGTTTGATTTCTCTTTCATGTTTGATGTCTTCATGGAAAATCAAAATAGTAAGCAATCAAAATAGTAAGGAAAGAGGAAAAAAAACACAAAAAATACGCCAAATTTTATTGTGACAGTTTTAATACTAGACAATTGCAATATTTGATATATTTTAATTTTAACAAAACAGCCATCATAAATAAAGTACCCACCTTCTTAAGAAGCTGTTGTTGAATCACTTTTATTTGTGTGTGTGCTTGCTCTAAGTCATTCTTTTAAAATAACATATTGATAATTACAGGCACTCTAGAACATGCCTGAAAAATGTAGGTTAAATTAATTTCAAGGAAAGCACTCTCATAGACATGAAGCTAATGGGTGGGGAATATAGCTGACTACAATATACAGTCAAGTTCCTGGCTGTGTGTACAACTAAGCAGGATTTTGTTTGCAAAGTGCTTTCACCTGAAGGTGAAATTTTATTATTTTTATTGGGTTGCATAGGCTTTCTTTGTTTTATTTCTTCATGCCTCTTAAGAAAGAAGACTTCTGTGTGTCCATAAAAATATTGTCTGGATCATATGGGAGCTCAATTTCCAGTTTTTGGAGGATTCTCCATATCGCTTTTCATAAAGGTTGGACTGGACGGCATTTCCACCAGCAGTGAATAAGAGTTCCTTTCTCTCTACATCCCCACCAGCCCTGCTTTAGTGCGATATGGAGATTTCTCCAAAAACTGGAAATTGAGCTCCCATACGATCCAGCTATACCACTCCTAGGGATATAACTTAGGAACATAAATATACAATACAAAAATTCCTTCCTCACACCTATATTTGTTGCAGCACTATTTACAATAGCCAGACTCTGGAAACAACCAAGATGTCCTTCAACAGATGAATGGCTAAAGAAACTGTGGTACATATACACAGTGAAATATTATGCAGCAGTCAGGAGAGAGGAAATCATGAAATTTTCCTATACATGGGTATACATGGAATCTATCATGCTGAGTGAAATAAGTCAGAGAGAGAGATAGACACAGAATAATCTCACTCATCTATGAGTTTTAAGAAAAAATAAGACATTTTTGCAGTAATTCTCAGAGACAAAAGAGAGGAGGGCTGGAAGTTCCAGCTCACTACATGAAGCTCACCACAAAGAGTGATGGGTGTTGTTAGAAAAATAACTACATTGAGAACTATCCTAACAATGAGAATGAATGAGTGAAGTAGAAAGCCTGTCTAGAGTACAGGCAGGGATGGAGTGGGGAGGAGGGAGATCTGGTACTTTGGTGATGGGAATGTTGCACTGGTGAAGGGGGGTGTTCTTTGCATGACTAAAACCCAACTACAATCATATTTGAAATCAAGCTGTTTAAATAAAGATATATAAAATAAAAAATAATACTGTTTTTATTGGCAACAAATTGACATTTAGATTAAAAAGCAAGCCATTTTCCTGTTGTATTTTTCTTTATTATGCTGTATATTTACACACACACACACACATACATGTACCTGAATAGAAAAGAAAGTTATAATTCTCATCCTTCACTCTAAATTTCTTTCTTTAGCAGTTAAGCAATTAAAGATTATGGATTGGACTGGAGAGATAGAATAGCAGTAGGGTGTTTGCCTTGCACGCAGCTAACCCAGGATGGACCTGGAAGAGATTCCTGGCATTCCATATGGTCCCCCTTTCTGCCAGGAGTGATTTCTGAGTATGGAGCCAGATGTAACCCCTGAGCACTGCTGGGTGTTGCCCTCCAAAATACTAAAAAAAAAAAAGAAAAGAAAAGAAAAGAAAAAAAGAAGAAAGAAAGAAAAAGAAAAAGAAAGAAAAGAAAGAAAGAAAGAAAAAGAAAGAAAGAAAGAAAAAAAAGAAAGAAAAGAGAAGAGAAAGAAAGAAAAGAAAGAAAAAGAAAGAAGAAAGAAAGAAAAAAAGAAGAAAGAAAGAAAGAAAGAAAGAAAGAAAGAAAGAAAAAGGAGAAAGAAAGAAAGAAAAGAAAGAAAGAAAGAGAAGAAAGAAAGAAAGAAAAGAAAGAAAGAAAGAAAGAAAAAAAGAAAGAAAGGAGAAAAGAAGAAAAAGAAAGAAAAAGAAAGAAAGAAAAAGAAAGAAAGAGAGAAGAAAAGAGAAGAGAAAAGAAGAGAGAAAAAAAAGAAAGAAAAAAGAAAGAAAGAAAGAAAGAAAAAAGAAAGAAAGAAAAAGAAAAAAAAGAAAGAAAGAAAGAAAGAAAGAAAGAAAGAAAGAAAGAAAGAATATGGTTAGAAGCACAGCATATTACTTAACTTAATGGTTTTGAGGCACCAATAGCAGACTAAGTAGGCCAGCCAAATAAAAGGATGGAAGCCATTGGCTTGATCTACATTCTATGACCCTAATAGTCACTTGAAAATAAGAATTCCCCTCACACTTACAAAATCACTATTGAAATAAATTCAGAGGGCCATAGAGATCATTACAGTGGGGCTGGTACCTTGCAGGTGGCCAACCTAGGTTCTCCATATTGTCCCCAGGAATGATTCCTGAGCACAGAGCCAGGAGTAAGCCCTGAGCACTGCCAGGTGTGGCCCAAAAACAAAACAGCCAAAAGCAAACAAATCAAAAATATATGCAATTTTTAAAACTGTAAAACTTAATAATAAGCATTATTATAATTATATGAATGATCATTAAAGATAATATTTGGAACACCTGGTAGAAACTAGATATTATGAATATATATTATTCCACAAACAACCATGGTTTTCTAAGAGCTTATCACAGCTACATTATTTTCATGATAATATTTATTATTTCAGTTTTTTGATGGGAAATTGAGACATAAACATTTGCTCTTGGTTACACATAAACTTTGTTGCTGGGAGTTAATCTGGTCAATACAATAGAGAGCTTCAGCTTTTTTGTGGTACTCATGAGTGATCAAAAAAGTTTATATACCCTTTTCAGAAATAAAACCCATACTAAACCCTAACTTTCCTTTAAAAGTAAAGAAATTTCCCACCATTCTAAAATTGGTTCCATGAAGTTTTTCAAGCACAGAGAAAACTGAAACCTCCAATCCCTTTTTAGTCTTAAATTTCATGTGTTTTTCCCTCTGCTGGTTTTATTTTTTTATTTTACTGATTTTTTTTTTACTGGAAATAAAATTGCATATATGTTTCAGGTATGCATCATTGTAAATCGTATCTGTATATACTACATTAAGTTCACTTTGACAGTGGAGTTTTAACGAAAAACAGAACATCGGAAACTTTGACACTGCTCTAACTAATTTCAGCACCAAGTTTTGGATTCACATGTGTTGTATATTTTGCCAATCTAGCCTGGAAGATTCCAGGGCTATCATAGATGAATAAACCTCTCATCACTGCGTGTTCCCCTTTCTAGCTTGCAGCTGTCAAATAAATGTCTCTTAGGATTTTAGTAAAGAACCCAAGATCCCAAGGTCTTCATGCTCATGCTGGTGTGTGTGTGTGTGTGTGTGTGTGTGTGTGTGTGTGTATGTTATGTGTGTGTGCCTGCATGTACATGTTAAAATGCTGCCACCTTCTGCTTAGCCCAAGTGCTGCTAATGTAACCCCTTTAATAGGTTCCCTTATCCCCTGAGCTGAATTATACAGAGCCTGAATTGGACTTCTTTTTTAGTCTATGTCAAGTCCAACATGAAACCCATCCACAACTCTTGATAGATGAAGCTTTTGTGCTCTAGCCCTTGAGAAGACCATGACTAACACTGTCCTCCTAAAATGCACTCAATGTTTTGGAAAATGAATGATCTAAGCAGCAGTTCATCTCAGCTTGGTATTTCTAGGGGTGTTTTCATCATATAGAGTCCAAAGAGTCATGATAAAGGGGGAAGCTGGTTAGGGAGTTATTTTTCCATTTTTCAAGTGCTTTTCCTGATGTATTAAAGGCTCCAGGTTTATGTTCAGACGTATTTTCTATTGAACCACTCACAAAACATGCAACACAGCAAGTGCAAGATTGGAGATTTGTATGTGAGGGAAGAACATCACCTCATGCATTTTTTGTCAATGCAGAGGGTTGTACAAAAGAGAGAGTGGATGCCTGATCCCAGCAAACTGCACCTCCGACAACTAGCTTATCTAAAACATCTCTTCTTATCTGCATTAAATATTGCTTCCTCCAAGACAGAAACTCAGCCACAATTACTAATACTAAGGAGTCCTTGCTTGAGATTTGGAGCTTTTCCAATCTGAAATTCCACCTCTAACTTCTAGACTTTGAGGTTTAGATCTGTCTGTTTTTAGATTGTTCAGGAAGGATCATCTTCCATCCATGTCTGAATTTCAGTCTGAATGAGTTTGGTTACTTAAGGTTTATTTATTTAGAAAGTTGGATGGTTAGTCTTGGAAAAATAGCTTGAGAAACCCAAGTTATCTAATTAAGAAAAATTAAACACCAGCTATTTCTTGACCAAGAACCTTATATTTATGCATCTATGGCTATCCTCAAATGTTCTCTTGGGTTTTAAATTATATATATTTTATATAAATATACACATATATGTATATATTCATGATATTCAAAGAAATTTGGTTTGCAAATGTGGTTGTGCAACAAAAAATAAGCAGAAAAATGTATTATTTCTCCTGAAGACATAGAAAAAAACCACTTAATTTCTCAATTTTTCATCGTAAAACAAATAATATTGCTAGTGTTCTTTTTTATTTTACTTCTTATGCATCATTTTTAAAAATGTTTCTCTGTAGTGTCAGATTCTTAGATCTCTTAGATAATTAACATGAATGGAAGACAATCAAAAGAATCTTGGACCTCACAAGTCCCGAAACTAATCAATAATTTAATTGCAAATACTTTCTAATAGAAATGCAGTAAAACAAGAGTTTGATATTTTAGATGAGAATTCTATGTTCAAAAAAATTTAATACTCATCACCCAAGTGTAAGTATACTATGTAATATACCACAGCTCATGGAGAGTGATCTTATATTCCTTGCCTTGCTTGAAAATATCAGAAAAGAGTTTTCTGAAAGATCATGACATCATACATTCAACAATTAATACCTAAGAGCTAGGCATCTAGGATGGATCAAATATAGAAAGGCACACTAAATTAGGAAATATTGGGAAGGTATAAGGTCACAAAAATCTAATTAATCTACTTAATACGATTGATTACTCTATACAATTTTATTTCTGGATGCCCCTGAATATTTTCATCTTAAGTTTTTTCAAGTTGGGCAAATACAAATACCATTACTTCCCAGGATCATTATTTTGTGGCTTTATTTACATTCTTTATAGTAATACATATACATATATATTTATATATATTAGTAATATATACAAATACATACATATATATGCAAATGTATACAAATTTACATGTATATATACAAATGCCATTATTTTCCAGTATCCTTATTTTGTGGTTTGATTTACATTCTCTTTAATAATATATGTATATAATCCTGCTTTCTTTTGATAATTGAGACTTGAAAATATCTCCTCACTTAAAATAAGCGAGGAAGAAAAATCAACTAGCTTGAGGATCTCAGTTGGTGACATACAATCACAGATTAAATTTTTTATTTAAGCAATCTTAATCAGAATCTAAATTATAAAACAGAGAGTGGCCTAGAGAATCAGATCCCAAGATACGAAGGATAGGGAGCTAGGAAGGCATGAACTATCAGAAAATCAAATTTAAAAAAGCAAGCTGTTTTAAAACTAGATTAGACAAAAGAGATTTCGATATTCAATGACATCATTATTGATGAAGGAACTGAAGAACAGAAAATGACTCAGCCATGAGTCATTTTAGACAAAGTGTCATTAGACATTTGCCTTAAACCAAGTATACTAGCTATTTTCCTTTCCTCAACTATAGCATCAATTCTCAGATACAGTAGCAACAAAAGATTCCTGAAAACTTGATATAACTCTTTTATTAAATAGGAAACAAACTGGGGACAGGAAGAGTGAGAAGCTCTGCTCAGAAATATTTGCAATATTTGACTTATAAAACCTTAAAAAAGGAGCTTATAGAACTTGATCTTCACTGGTTAAGACTGACAGGTTTCTCAGAACCAAAATCAATTTGTTTGAATTTACTAAATGATGGTCATAAAGAAGTAAGGCTCAGGCTTCATTTGTAATTGAAGTGAGCTATTGGGAAAAATAGGTCTTATGCATCACTTGAACTGTGTGCGGGTCATTGACTCAGATTGACTCAGATGCCAAGAGATGGTCCCAACTTCCATTTTTATTTTTTAACTACACTTGAGTGCCCAAATCACCCCAGGACTATTATATGACAACAGCACAGACTCATCTTAGGAGTCATATGTCCTGTATGGAGTCCAGCCAATTATATTTTAAATGGGTCCTATAAGTGATTAGGACACATGTGAACTGAACATTCTGACTTGAGAAAAGCTGACTGATTTCAAGCAGTAAATTCACCATTATGAAAGTTGAACCCCTGAATCCAACTGAAAGTTATTTAAATATTCATCATAGGTCACCAAAATTAAATATGACTAATGTGCTTTCCTCCTCTCCCACACATTATTTTTTATCTTAAGTATGAGTATTTCAGCTGATATGTGATAAAAAGGAAATTGTAATCCCCCCACCCAAAGAAAAAGGCCAAAATGTCAATTGGGCTTATTTTTAAGTTCTATATTCTTCCTTGATCTTCAACTAAGAAAAATATCTGATTCAAAGCCTCCCTTCTTTCATGGGTTTCTTAAACCATAAAGACATTAAATAAAAAAATGTAAGCTAGAAAAAAATGTGACAAATAAATCTTTTCTATAAAGCACTCTGCCTTTTAATTTAATCCAAGTAGTTCGGTGAATATTCTTCTATAAACAAATCCATGGTTTGTTCATTTGTGTGCAGATGTAAAGTTTTAGATAAAATTGGATGAAGTTCCAGGAACGAACTCGAGGAAGTCAAGACTTGGCGATTTTTGTTGATGCCATTGATTTCTCTTCTTTCTCTTGTCTTGTTATCTCTGGCCACAAAAGAATTAATAAACTCATGCAAACCACTCAGCTCTCCAGCCTTTGGCAGACCTTGTCTAGTTCGAATGGAACTCGATGGAGAAAAAATAAAATAAAAGCAGACAATGAGAGCTTGAATCTCAACTACCTGATTTTTCTATTCCTCTCTCCCATCTCCAATCAGCTGCAAACACACACATACAGCAAACAAAGTAAATAAATAAATAAGGACTCCAAGTAAAATGGATGCCTTTCTTTTATTTCCTCTTTGCTACAGGCAGAGAGCTTTGGCTAGCCACTCCATTAAAAAATGGGAGCAAAGGTAGACTCGTCTTATTTGATTAGAACTGTCACCATCACATTGCAGAAGCAATTAGTCCGTGCCAGGCTTATTCAGGCCTTGGATTCCTTTCACCAGTGAGAAAGGGAACACTCGAGGCCTATGAATTGGAGCGTGGCATCTGCCGCACACTGAGAGGAGAGGTCGGGGATCACTGCTTGATTTTGATAAAGCGTGCCAGATTAATTGTCTTCGGTAATCCTGTTTGTCATGGTAGATATGTGGAGGAGTCTTTGTGGCCTGGGTTGCCATATGGGCCAGCCTGCTGCTTGCCTATTGAGTCTCCCACCCCCACACATGCTCTCCACACTTGGACTAGTTCCCAGGGCCTTGTGGACCAGGGGGTGGGGCCTCTTGATCCTATTCAGTACCCCCCCCCCTTTCCTCCCCTTCTTCTCAGTTCCACAAACAGGCTTCCTAATCTTCAGGCCTGCCAGAGCTATTGAAAGGGGCTGAATTATTCAGAGGGAAAGAGGGTAAAAGGAGGAGGGGACCAGAGAGGAGAGAAAAGGGATGAGGGGAGGGACAAATCCCAGCTCTGGAGAGGGAGTGAAAGACTCTACAGACCAGGGGGGGAGAAAAGGGGTGGGAGATGAGAAGGGGGGCAGAAAAATATAATTACAAAAAATAGCAGCCAGATACTTCAGGCCCTGCTCTTCAGGAGGCTGATTATAGCTCCTCTCCCAATCTGAATCTATCACCAAATTATACCCTGCCTCTTTTGTAAAATAAATGTTAATAAGAGGTAATTTGGGCCCTGCTGATTGTTAAGCTCAATGGAGATAGAAAAAAAATTTTTTTTTCTGCTGTGTGTGTGTGTGTGTGTGTGTGTGTGTGTGTGTGTGTATGCAGGCACACACTTGTGTTTATTGTAATATCTGGAAATCTGGACAGTTTTTTTTTTTCCCTCCACTCTTTCAACCAGACTTTTTGTTCAACCACACAAGATGAAACACCAGTTTGATGGCCTGAAAAACACAAGGGCCAGCGTATAGAAGTCCGAGTTCCATGATAAAAAATTGATATACAGATTAAAACTGCTTTCTTTAGCCAAAGGGAGTAGTTGAGGTGCTGGGGAGAGGATGTCCCCTGGAATTGAGAAGAATTTGGGGCTGGAGAGGAGGGAGGATGAAGAAAAGGAAGAACAAGAGGAGGAGGTAAAGAAGGCGCGCTATGATGGAGGAGGAGTCCTAGCTCTAAATAGCTTTGCTTTTCTTTGGTTTAAAAGCAAGACGATTTTTTTTTAATTCTTTTTTTTCATTTACATAATCATTATTTGAGTTGCTGACAATTCTTTGGTTTTTTGTTTTTTTTTTACATTTAAAAGCACAAAAAGAAAATAGAGACAATCCTGTGACAGATCTTTTGAAACTGTTCTTATGTGTATTTACGAAGAGATTTAGAAATGGAGCAATTAGAAACAATGAATAATAATCTTCTGATCAGACAAAAGCATGGAGGTATTAAAATATAAATCCTCCATCCTAAAATCCCAGAAGCTTGCATGTATCTTACCTTTCCAATTCTTTGCAAACACAGAACATTGAAGTGGGCACTCAGGGACTAAACTGTGGAGGAGAGATAGGTCTAGGACACAGCTAGGGAGGGACACAGCTAGGGAGGTCTAGGACACAAAATTTTGAATTCTATATATTTTTTAGGTAGATAACACACTTGGCAGTACTTAGAGCTTATGCCTTTGTCTGCACTCAGGAATTCCTCCTGTAGAAACTCAGGAGACCATATGGGATATCAGGGATGGAACCCAGGTCAGCCACATGCAAAGCAAATGCCCTACATGTTGTACTATTGCTCTGGTCCTGATTCTTTTTACTTGCATGTGATAATTTGACATTATTATCTATCAGACTGCCAGAGAGTCATGACAGATTTTTAAAAGTTAAGTGATTGAATTAAGGACACATTTATTCAGTCTGTGTTCTTTATTCTAGATTTTCCAGAGGAAAAGTTTTGGGTGAGTTTTATTACATTTCTCTACCCAAAGGGGTTGGCAGAAAGATACTATGATCTTCAGAACTATGTATATGTACATTTTAATTAAGAAATCTGTCTTTTTTTATTAGTGATGTTAAGGATGCAAATCAAAACACATATCTGCAAGGCATGTGCTCTACCACTGAACCACATCCTCAGTTGTAAACAGTTGGAGAAGAGTAAAGATGCAGTATACCTATACCTGGCTCAGAGCTTATGCCTATTGTGTTTTTGTTCTTGATGATGGAGATCAAACTAGTGTCAGCCCTGTGCCAGACAAAGACCTTTATAGTCCCTGTATTATTTTGTCAGCCCCACTGTCAACATTTATTTATTTATTTTTATTTTCTTGGGGCTACCACAGATGGTAGTCAGGGATTACTTCTGACTCTGTGCTCAAAAATCACTCCTGACAGTCTTGGGGGACCATATCAGATGCCAGAGATTGATCCCAGATCTGCTGCATGCAAGATGAAAGCCTTACTCACTGTGCTACCGGTCTGAGCCCTTGTCAACATTTTTTAAGTTATTTTGTCTGTGCATGGAGACAAGGGTAAATACAAATCTATCTTCATGGAGCTTGTGATTTCTGAGGTTATATCATTGTCATTTCAGAAAGCAACAAAGTGCTAGGCACATCCTCTGAACTTCCTACAATTTTATTTATTTGTTTCAAAAACATAATTTTATTAATAGAAAAAATGATCTTGTTGTAAAATTGCAATAGAATTATCATTAATATGGAAATACATATTATTATATGCTAAATAACTTCCAGCTATTAACCCAAAACAAAGGTGTTCCCTCAACTTCCTCTTTCCTTAATATCTAGCCTTTGATATGTAAAAGCCCACCTTGATCACTTGACCTTCCTGCAAGTGGTAGATAGGTATTGATATAATAAAGAAAAAGCCCTTTGGCTTGGCACATTCAGAAATTCATGAGGCAACAAGCAATCTGACTCCATGACTGTCTCCTGACTGGCTTGGTTTATTAATCCTTTGCAGATATGCTACCTGTTTCAGACCCACTGGCCTGAAGATGGAAATAAGTTGTGTGGGGTGATCTCAGAATTCAATTGGATTTATTTTACAATTATGAATGGATATTATCTACTCAATATCTTGCCTCACTTTAGACTAATCAAATCTTTTCAGGTGGGCACTAATTCTTCTATGTAAAGAGGAGAAAAGTGAGATTTAGAAAGTGTAGGTACCCTATATAATACCCCACAATCCCAAATGTTAATTAGATACTCAGTCTGTTTTCGACCTCTTGGGAACTATTGCTCAAATATCACTTGTGAAAACATCTTGGATGTGAGTGAGTATATTCCTATGTTGGCATCTGTTTTTATCCATTGTAGATCCCTGATTGGATCTGGTGAGAAGACAAGCTTGATGTTCACTGGCTTTACTTTTCTTTTCTTACATTTTAATTGCGGTTCCGTGGTTTACATTGCAATTAACAATGATTTTTCATGCACATAATTCCAATTGGTTATGAGACTCAACTGCCTTTAAATCATGTTTTCAAGCCTTAATGGGCAGTATTGAGTACTGGGTATCCTGCCAAAGAGATATTTCCCAGAGCTTGGTTTGTAATAGGCTTTAAATCCCTTAGCAATGTAGCTCTAAGAAGTATCCAACTGACAGATGATAATGCTGTTCTAGTTCTCTGAATCTTATTTAGAACAGCAAGGCTTTTAGTTGTATTTGGGGCCAGACCCAGTGGTACTCAGGGCTTACTCTTGGCTCTGCACTCAGGGATCACTCCTGGCATCTTTGGGGGTAGTACAGGGTATTAAAGAAACCCAGGTCAATGGTCTGAAAGACAAGTGCCCTTCCAGTTTGTATTATCTCTCTGGTGCCCTAGAAAAGCAAGGATTTCAGGTTAACCAGTGTAACTGTGGTTAAACTGAATTGTATTTGTATTTATAGGATTGGAAATGGTGGTAGTGCTGCTGCTTATGTTTTTGAGTCATACTTAGGAGTTGTCAGGGCTTACTATTGGTTCTGCACTCAGGGATTATTTTTGGCAGGCTTAGGAGACTTTATGGAGTACTGGGAATCAAACCCAACACTGTAGTGTACAAGGCAAGGGCCTTTCCCACTGTCCTATCTCTTCAACTCTGATGTAAATTTTAAATCCTGCTTTTTTTTTAAGCTGAAGGGAAGTCCTGTTAGGAAGAACTATCATTAGCAAGTCCCAGTGTGAGGCTGGTTTGGGTTCTTCCCTTGTCCCTGACTTTGTTTCTTGTCTCCTAGATCCTTAGCTTCCTATCCTGAAGAAGAAGGGCTTGGAATCGGTTACAGTGGCTATTCTTATATATTCTTATATTCTTATAATTGGTGTGTCACTAACTCAAATGCCATCGCTTAGATCAGACTTTTCATGTAGAGAAAATGCCACCTTAGACAGAAGTGAGAAGTTTCTGGCTCCTTCCCTTCCTTTCTCTGAACCCATACGTCTCATTATCTGCCTGCTGGGATGTAAAAGACATTTTCAAAGTAGCAGTGTTATTGAGAAGGGTTCTTGGTTCAAATAACAGCCCCAGAACAACCTCTGAGAATGTTCATTACTTGCCTCTCATGTAGACCACTATCCGTGCTTTGATTCAGTAAAGAAATTTGATTAAAATGGAAATCTCTGTGGAAATATTAATCCCTTCCATCCTTGCTTGACACTGTGCTTTCTGAATACCCCCAGAACAATTTGAAAGGAAAAACTCTCAAGGAAAAAACAACCTCAATATAAACAACCAAGGCAGAATGAGCCAGAAAGACACTATCTAGACCCAGAAGGCTTAAGTACAGATTTCCAACAGAGTCAGAAAAAGATAAATACTAGAGCAGCTGACATTATTTCTTAGCTGGATTTCTGGGGAGTTCTGTTTCAGGGTCTTCCAGTCTTTTCAGAGATTGGCACCAGAATCCCTCTTAGTCCCCAAAGATGAAAAAGGACCAACAGTAAGAAAGGAGAGAGCCAAAACCCTTTAAAAACTGCAAGATTTAGCTTGTGGGAGTCAGGAGCCTTTCTGTTTACAGGGAGAATAAGGCAAACATGGCCTGTCTCCTTTTTTATACTTTATGCAATTGTACCTCAACAAAAAGCATTCCTTTAAGTTCCTAAATGTGGTTCCTTAGGACCCATGTCCTCCAACCCGACTCTGTGTATTCAAGAAAAACTGATATTCATGTTCCAGCAAGCTACATTTTTTTTTCTTTTTTCACATTTTACTTTTATGTAACACACTTGCCTCTGAATGGTCATGTGTAAGTGAGCCAAAAAGGCTTCCTTGTGAATTTTCAATTCAGTTTAACAAGACAGCTTCAGCAAAAGTGTGAGAAACAAGAAGTTGAAAATCTGCTTCCATCTCTCTACACAGACCATCCCTCAGAAACCACTTTTCAGAACTCCAGAACAAGTAATAATCTTACTCACATGCTTTATTTGTACATGTGTGTGTGTGTGTGTGTGTGTGTGTGTGTGTGTGTGTGTGTGTGTGCCAAATCTTACGAGGTCAGAAATTATGTGATGAGGGAAATAAAAATAAAAAAAACAGCTCAAGGGAAACAAGAGGAGTAAATCATGTTTTATCATGTTTTATTCAGAGGATAGCTTTCTCAGAGTCAAGCATTATTCCTTTCCAAGCTGTCTCTAATGTTGAAGTTTCAAGACTTGTGAAGCTTACAGTGAAAAATGGACTCATCGTTTTAGTTCGCCCCAACGGGATACAGACTCTTATGCAGGTTTTTAACGCTTTTTGCCAATTCAATAATACTCAGACTCCTAATGGCCACTCATGCTGCGGGTTGTCAGCAGGAGCAGGTCAGGATGACAGAGAACTGTGTGATTCAGTCAGGTCACTTATGTAAGATCAATTTCACCGAGTTTTATTTCCAGAGATGATACAGATGAATAATTTGCCCTTTCCAACGAACAGCACAAATAGAGATATTGTCTTCATGTCACCATCCCAAGATAATTTAAAATTAGATTAGGGGTAAGAAGTTTTTTCTTTTTTCCTTTGCTGTTCTGTATCTTTATCTAGGAGAAAGGAAATTAATTATCCTTAACTCTTTTATATTATCTTAGTTGTTGACCTGACCACTAGCACTTCCCAATGTGGTTTTTATCATGGGCTAATATCCTGGAATTAAAAAACAGATGTAGAAAATGATGGGTTAAAGATATGGAAGTAACTCAGGAGTACCTCATATAGCTCTTTGCATGTGGGAGATTATAAATTTGATCCTCAATAGTAGAAAAGGATGACGAAAGAAAGAAAGAAAGAAAGAAAGAAAGAAAGAAAGAAAAAAAGAAAGAAAGAAAGAAAGAAAGAAAGAAAGAAACAAAGAAACAAACAAAGAAAGGGGGAAGGGAGGAAGGGAAGGAGGAAGGAAAGGAAGGAAGGAAGGAAGGAAGGAAGGAAGGAAGGAAGGAAGGAAGGAAGGAAGGAAGGAAGGAAGGAAGGAAGGAAGGAAGGAAGGAAGGAAGGAAGAAAAAGAAAGAAAGGAAGGAAGAAAAAAGCTGAAAACAAAAGAGAAAGAAGGTAAGAAGAAAAAAAGGAGACAGAAAATGTAGTTTGCCTCAGTTAACTGCAGATTCCAAAATGTAAGCTTTCCTAAAATGCTGAATTTTAGTATCAATCCTTTACCTTCTATCTATTTTCATACCGTATCCTATATAGCTCAGAACATTCATCCATTTGTCATTGATAATAATATTCCTAAACATTTTTCTAAGCGGTTATTCCCTGTTCCGTTTGTTATCTCACTTTTTCATTCTAATCTCAAACTTCTCATGCAGCTACTATTGTTGCTTTCATTTCAGAGAAGATAATTAGGTGTAGAAAGTTATGTAACCTTCACCAAAACTACTATATAGTAGGCAGACTCCAAGCTATCTTGACTGTGTGCATTATAAATAGAAAAAAAATCAAATGACATAGAGCACAATAGCAGCACGTAATGCAATGTGTCATATGTAAATATATTTATATATACATAAAGATAAATAAACCATAGACCCTTCCCTTAACCTTAGCAGTTGTGGCAGAACTCCAAGGCATTTACCAAAATTTGGTTAACTTCACTATAGATGCATAGATAGTTCCTTTATTTTAAATTTTTGAAGCATATTTCAGGTATTACTCTGGTATTGCTCCGATATTTCTGACTCAGATTAGGAAATATTCCTGGAATTGCTCAGGAGATGACAAGAATTCAAATGTCCTATCCACTTTACTATCGTTCCAGCCCCAGATGCACAAGTGTATAGTGCCTGTCCTCAAAATGTTTGATCCAAATTAGCTATGATTTTTTTTTATTTTTTTGGTTTTTGGGCCACACCCGGCAGTGCTCAGGGGTTACTCCTGGCTGTCTGCTCAGAAATAGCTCCTGACAGGCACGGGGGACCATATGGGACACGGGGATTCGAACCAACCACCTTTGGTCCTGGATCGACTGCTTGCAAGGCAAACGCCCCTGTGCTATCTCTCCGGGCCCCAAATTAGCTATGATTTAAAAAAGAAAATTAAATCCCACTGTAGCAGTTATGAAAAGCATCAGAAGGGGAAATTTGTCCTGAAAATCTGGTGGAATGGCTGTGTGTGATGCAACTAATTTAAATGCTGCCATTGAAAGCAAAAACGACAGGACCAATGAGAATTCAATTGTTCAATGAAAGGTCACATTACGAAGGGTATTTGTTTATCTAAATATATGCATATTTTAAATCTGTGTTGACTAGTAGGTAGGTCTCTCTAACACCCTATGTGTAAAGCTGCTGGATGAATATCTGTCTAATTGAACTGGCAATGATATCATAGTTGTTTTGTTCTGTTGAATAATTTCTAAGTTGTCTGATATGCCAGTTTGTTTATAAAATCTTGACATTTTTCAACTGATTGTGAAAGACAGCTAACACTTCGAAATTATAAAAAAAATTATGACCAACAATGTTAAAAATGGTTTATATTTGTTTTGTTGCATGCATAATTGATATACTTTTAAAAGTTGCATCTGTTATTCCGCTTTACATTATATTTACATTACCTAAAAAACCTTTGAGATGCAAAGACTTGAAATATGAAAGATCCACCAAAATTTGCTTTCTTTTTTTCTGAGTCTCTTTTGCTGTGGCTCTTGGGCTATTTTTAGACCAATGCAATGTGGCAATGTGATGTATCATATTTATTTTTCCAGTTTTAGGAATGTATACTTTTATTTCAGTTTCAGTGTTCTTTTTCATTTTCAGATGACTGAGTTAGAGATCCCTTCATCATTTCCCCAACATAAAATTCTCTCTCTTTTTCTCTCTGCTTTCTCTCTGCTCTCTGCTTTCTCTCTGCTCTCTCTGTCTCTCTGTCTCTCTGTCTCTGTCTCTGTCTCTCTCTGTCTCTCTGTCTCTGTCTCTCTCTCTCTCTCTCTCTCTCTCTCTCTCCTTTCTCTCTCACACCAAAGATGCATGGAAGATGCATAACAAAGAGAGAAGGAACAAGAGAGTGAGTGGTGAAGTGTGCATAGTTTCTGGGTTTATATATTCACTTGCATTAGAATCTTCCAAATAGGACAATATATTTGATTATATAAGAGATAAAGCATTTTGTTTAATGTGGATAAACTACTAATATTTTCATACTTATTTGATATTTATCAATTAGGGTTTTACCATATGCATTATTATCTAAACATGTGTATTAACTACAAAGCTATACCTATGCCTATATTTACTGTTGTCAAAAATATGTATTACTTTATTTATGTCATTTTATAAATGAAAAACTAAGGTTCATCGTTGTGAAAAAAACTTATATCTAACATCTTTTTGGAAGCCAATATTATATACCAAGAAATATAATCCCAGAGCTCAAAAATGTTTCCAATCTAGTACATTAAATTTTAAGTTATTTATTTTAGTTTAGATATGTCATTATCCTTTCTGGATAAAATTCAATTGGTCATGATACTGGGAAAAAAGATAGTGCTGTATTATACATTTTCCAATTTTTACTGAAGTACCGTGATTTACAATGCTACTAATTATACTTTTATGAATACTATGTCCCAACACCATATCTACAATCAGAGAATAAATGAATTCCTTTAGTCACATAAATTGGTAAGCCAAAGTGAGTTTTCAGAAGATGTTACTTTATATTTGTTTCTTTTTAGAGAGCACATTGTCCTTGTGGCATATTCTTTTCTGTCATAAGCTTGGAAGCCCATCCTAATAGTCAGCTTTACAAGAGGTAATAAAGGATAACTATAAATTTGAGTTTCTCACGAGGCAGTAACTAAGTTCTTAGCAAGGCATAAGTGTGTAAGTTAGAACTTCCAAAAATGAACCTACAAACTCACAAAAAACAAACAAACAAATAAAAACAAAACAAAATCTCAGTGCACCCTTTTATACTTTTTGGGTTTAGTTTCTTCTGTCTTAGAAAACAGTGGTTTCTAAAAATATTACATTAGAATATAAATGTCTGCTGTTAAATTATGTAGATGTAATAAGTAGTCAAGAGTTAAGGACCAGGGATGAGTGGTAATATAGATGTACTTGCCTTGGATGTGGCTGATCCTGTTTTGATCATTAACATCCCAAAGCTCACAAGAATTGATTCTTGAGTGCAGAGCCAGGAGTAACCTCTTGTGCACAGTTGGGTGTTGCCTACCTCATCCCTAACACACACACACACACACACACACACACACACACACACACAAGAGTGGGGGACCACTGACTACATAAGTTAAAAAAAAAAACTAGAGTTATGTCAAATACCTTTGTTTGGGCTAAGGAAGATTATTAATGACAGTAATTTTAATTTTATAAACATAAAGGCTTTTTTTTTTTTTTGGTTTTTGGGCCACACCTGTTTGATGCTCAGGAGTTACTCCTGGCTATGTGCTCAGAAATCGCCCCTGGCTTGGGGGGACCATATGGGACGCCGGGGGATCGAACCGAGGTCCTTCCTTGGCTAGCGCTTGCAAGGCAGCACCTTACCTCCAGCGCCACCTACCCGGCCCCAAGGCTTTTTCTTATGCCTGTCCATCATCCAGGTTATTTCTCAAGTTCAGTGTGTGTGTGTGTGTGTGTGTGTGTGTATGTGTGTGTGTGTGTGTGTGTGTGTGTGTGTGCTCAGCTATTTTTTTATGTTGTATATGACCTCGTAGACTAGAAAGCTGTTTCTATGCACATTTTTCTCCATTGTATTTTCTATTAGAGTGTTTTCTCTGAATAAGCTGTTCAATAAACATTTCCTAAAGTAATAACTTGTCTCTAATGTAACTTGATATTTTATTCTATGTTGGATCTCTCACTGTAGATATACTGTTTGAGACTCCATTTTGGCAAGCTAACTAGTGCCCCTTTTTCTCCCAAAAGTTGACTTTCTGTCTAGATCTTCTCTTGGATTACATAAAACATACTAATTAGGTCAGAGGAATAGTACAGTGACTTGAATGTTTGTTTGCATATTTTCTACTCTGGTTTGCTCCCTCAGTCCTCTGAGCACTGCCGGGAGTGACTTGTGAACAGACTCGGGAATAACCGCTGAGCACTGTCCAGGTGTGGCCTTCAACCTCCTCATCTCTCCAAAATATATCAACTCCCCATACATATTTCTATCTATTCATTGAGCCATGAAAAGGACAATAATTTGGAACCATTAAAAGTTCAAAATGAATGAAAAATATGTACACTTGGAGTGCATTTAAAATGATGGTGGAATATATTTAACATTCAGAGACTATTGCTATTCCAATCAGTTCCACTCATTTATCTGGCTTCATAATGCACTTTGGTTATGCATGATACCATTGAAGCAATTTGGTGATGGACACAAGTTCTTTATAAACTTCCTGCAGGTTCTTCTGAGTCCATAATATTTTCAATATAGATATGTAGAAAATGAGAGTAACACTATTTTGTTATAGAAGAAGGGACCAGAAAATAAAGTGATTTCTATTTTGCTCTGGAATTCTCAAATAAACTATTTCTCCATGTTGCTTAGTCTGTATTTGTCATAGATTTATTTTTGTTGTATTCTCTAGCACTAACTAGTAAAATTCTGAGGACTTTATTAAAAACAAGGATGTCTATGACTAGATTTTAAGGCTATCTGGAACTTTACTTTCTTTCTGACTCATTTTTTACTGAAGTCTAAAATTGGGGTTGGCCATGCCTTGCAGTGTGGTAGTTTATAGTTTAGGCTGGATTAGAAAACAGTCTTCTGATTCTGAGAATACTATGTTTTGCAACTAATATAGCTGCATTAAGAAAAAATGTCAAAAAAATTGGATCTTAGGGATTAACATTTATACCTCATGTAATTTCTTCACAGTATTACTTCCAGACATGAAAGAAGTTCTGCTACTGACGGTGATTAATCTGACTATAGAAATAAAGGGGCAGAAAAGCATCCAACAATTGTTCAGTGCAGGGATATAGTGAGAGGAAAGAGGAGACTTAAGAATCATGTCAAGGTCCTTTCTCTGTGGTGTTATTGTTCTGACTTGACGTGAAGAAATAACAGTGCCAAAAAAGAATCTCCTTTTTATTGTCAGACTGGAAAGCTGTAAAGCATGTGTGGGCATTCAGGACTGGTGAGATATCCTCCAGTTTTTATGCTTCAAAACTAGTTGCCTTGTTATATAAATTCCTATTTAGTTATGCTTTTCCCATTGGGCATGCCATTCAAGAATGCTTTGGGAAAGCAAAATTATAGTCACAGAATTTTCTCTTTTACACTGAACTTTTGTAAGAGACGGATGGAGCATCTGGTATGGAAGCAGGCAAGAAGGATGGCTATATGGATGGAGAGTGAAACAGTTTTCTTTTTTTTTTTCTTTTTTTTTGGGGGGGGGGTCACACCTGGCAGTGCTCAGGGGTTATTCCTGGCTCCAGGCTCAGAAATTGCTCTTGGCAGTCACGGGGGACTATATGGGACGTCGGGTTTCGAACCAATGACCTCTGCATGAAAGGCAAATGCCTTACCTCCATACTATCTCTCCAGCCCTGAAAGAGTTTTCTCTGCACAGTCCTTAAGTCAATCCTTGACCAGTGTCTGTGTGCTTGTCACCACTGCATTTATGATTTTGTTATAAAATAAACCTTAATGTATATGATTAAATAGATGAGTGGTCATGGAAGGTATCTGAAACATTGAAAAATATTCTAAAATAATTTAAAATTATTACTGGTAATTTTCAGTTATTCAAGAAACATGAATGAGTGGAATTAGTATGTTTCATTTTCCCAGGCAATTTTCTCAATTTTTAAATCTCAGATAACCCAAAACAATGAAAACAAACATTTCACAATCTCAAATGAATTTTCCTAGTGTAGAGATATTTGTCCTCCATTATCAAAAAGGCTTTCTATCTTTTTGTAAATGTATTTATCATTTCTGAATTATATAACTGTGGTCCATTAATTTTGTTTTCCAACGGAAACATTGGACTGATTTTTTTGTTTATTAAATAAATACAAAACAATACATTTTATATACTATTTCTCTTTATGTTCATAGTTCAAAAAGTACAAATTGTCTAACACAATGTGGTAGTTGACCTATCCAAATCATATATGCAATTTTAATTTCCCATGAATTAATAATCACTGATATAATTACCAATGAGGTAACTGGCAGAGTTGGGTGAGGGAAAAAGAAAAATAGACAGAGCTAGGGACACACACACACACACACACACACACACACACACCACAGAACTGGTTAAAGGTTGACCTTTTAGTGTATTTGGCAAGTGCAAGAAAAATGTAAAACTTAATTTTTAATTTTATTAATGTAAAGATTTTTGTATATACCTTAAAAAATTAAAATTATATACATTGCTAATAATTAATTATATGCTGACTTTTTAAAGCCTTTTAACAAATCATTTGAGACTATGAGGATGAGCCAATCATTGTTGGACTTTGTCTTTTTTCTATTCTAAATATATAGGACATATTGTTCAGACTTAAATATATTTTTAACAGTTTTAAAATATACTAATAGTTTTTATCTATAGTCTTCCTATAGTTATTTATGTTCTCCTCAGCACACTATATTAATTAAAAAAATCTATGTATAATTTTCTTTATAGTGTTTTAGATCAGCTACATTTATATTATGATCTTGTCCCTTGCCAAAATTTAAAAAGGATAGTAGTCTTTTTTTATAATATATTTTGTCAATCTCTTAATAATTTTGTTTGGTCAGTAACATTTGCATCAAGTTAATATGTGCAGGGGTTTGTGGTTTTATTTTTGACTCTTTTAGAGTAAGTTTATCTGTTATTTCCATAGAGAGAGAGAAATATTGAATTTGACTTGAATACTTTGTACCTGTAGTAATAGTTACAAAGAAGAATGTTATTTCTAATGAACTGAAGAGAGAGAAAAAAATGGAAAGGGTCTTAGTAGCTACTTTCTCTTCTAGACATAAAATCTCAGACTGGGACTTCACAGAGATAATTTCCAAATGAAATAGAACAAATCTATCTATGAGCACATAATAAAGAAGAGCTTATGACATCTAACCTTTTTGGAGATGAATTGATGTTATAATCTCCCAGGAAATAAATGGAGCTATTGAATGAAGTTTTATTTCCCCTGGATCTACAAAAGTTTCAGTATATATCACACACTTGATGCAAGGAAAATAATCTAGAAACAGAGTGGGGCTGTGCCTACTACTGATAGGAAGTAGCTAATTTAATGCCAAGAAATGTTTTTGGGGTTTCCTTTTATGTTAGATGATTGCTTTATGTAAGAAAATTGAGTGTATAGAAGACACCGAGTCTATTGTTGATATATTGATATTTTTAGAACCTACACATATAGAGTAGTGAACAATATTTTCAATTTTCTTAGACAGTTTTTATTATTGGTGTTCTTCGTCATCTTTGAAGATATAGATACCCATATGTACTTATTTACCTACAGCCAGAAAAACCTTGGACATAAATTGGCATTTGTAAGCACTGGAGACAATATTCTCAGCTTTATTTCTCGGCAAGTATTTATTTTAATGTAATTTTTAAGGTTATTTTGAACATTTGTAAATCTATATGCTAATTTTTTCTACTTTCATATTTCTATATATATTTATCAGTTGTTTTTTTGTTTGTTTTTCCTAGTCTTGATCATTTCTATTGCTATTTTGTACTGTCTTGAATATTCACTATTTATGTTTGGTTTTCATACTTTCATTGTACACTATTATTTTATTTGAAACTTGTTAAATCTACTAACTTCTACGAATGTTCTTCATTGATTTCAGACATTGTTACTGCAACATTCTTTTAGTCTTTTTTTACCTGAAACTTCAACTCTGCTTGTGAAAGATGACTTGTTACTGCCCTATATTAATTTAGATTGTATTTTTTTTCTTAATCTAACAGTTTATTTTGTTCCTTTAGATATTTTTATGTTTCCATTCGCTTGTCTTTGCTTCCTTTTTATGAGTTAAACTCACAGACCAAACTTGATCTTGAATTTACTATATTTTTAGTTTCTTTGGATTATTTTTGCAGAGATTCTATGTCTCTGCCAAAGTAATAATTTGGTCATACACATTGCTTCCCTCTGTCTTTTAAACTTTATTTTACTTAGTTATTTTGGTTTGGGATTTATCTCTATACATACTTTGGGATTACCTCGGCAGTGCTCAGGGAAGAGACAGGATTGTGGGGTTTGAGATGAATGTATTATTCGATGTACTTTCTCTCTAGTATTCCATTCTTAAGTTTTTATCAGCCATTTCATTCTGATAATTTCAAAGTATACCTTATTTTATTCTTCTTAATTGACAGTTTTTTCTTGACTACTTTATTATTTTTTGCTTTTGTTTGCTTTTGATCTTTATTTACTGAGCATTTAAAATATATAGCAATAAAAAGGGTCAAGAAAATCTATTTCCTCTTATAAATATATCATATTTTATAAAAATAAAGGCTAATTCAATGCATTTATTATCAAGGCTCAAGGTTTGTTAAAATAACTTAATTTGGTTCAATGATTGATTTGCATTTGTCTTGATCTAGGATGAAAGCGTTGATGAATTTATGGAGAACTGGAAGTATAGTTCTCTTTCTAGTAGTATTTGTCAAAGTTTATGCCAATGCCATACTGTTTTAATCACTACAGCTTTGGAATCAAGAAATGTGTTGATTCAAGCTTTGTTCAATTTCTAAGATTTATTTTAGTTATTTAATTATATTGCAATATAATTTTCATTTTATTAAAATGTAGTATTTCTTTTTTATTATTATGAGATGTAGTTTGAAATTTAAATAAGAATTCAAATTTAATGTAATGATAATTTGATAAGTATGAACTTTTAAATATTAATTCTTCTGATACATGAACATGAAATATTTTTCTTTTTAATAAATTAACTTTAGGGGCCTGGAGAAATAGTACAGTGGGTAAGGCACTTGCCTGACATACAGCTCACCCAGGTAAGATTCCCTGCATTTCATATGGTCCCCTGAGCCTACCAGGGGTAATAATGGAGCCAGGAGTAACCCCCTAGAACTTCCAGGTGTGTTTTTTACCCCCTCAAAATCTTAATTAACTTTATTGAGTTACTGTGATTTACAATACTATAATGATGCTTTATATATACATCATTTCAACACTCTTTTGTCTGTATCTTAGCTAATTTTGTTTATTAGTCATGTAAATTTTCAATGTAAATACCTTTAACCTCCTAAACTAGATATATTTAACAAAATATTTTATTGCTTTTATGCTAACATGAATGAAGCTTTGTTTTCTATATAATTACTTGTTAGTGTATAAGAACACAACTTAATTCTGCATGTCACATCCTCTAATTATACTAAATTTGTTGATTAGTTGTAACACTTTTTTTTACTCTAAAATTTTCACCATGTTATATCACATCATGTCTACATAATGACTGTTCTTTTTCATTTTAATTTGGATGTATTATTTTTATCTTTAATGATTGTCCTAGCTAGTATTTCCAATCTACATTGAACTAAAACAGTGAAGTGTTCTAGTTTTGATCCTGATGATAAGGGAAACTTTTTCAATATTGTATTCCCTTGTGGTTGTGTCACATGTGATTTTAATTGTGTTGTTTTCTATCATTAATCTATTTGTTGAATTTATATCATGAAAGAATATATATATTTGGGGGGGTTGGTTTTTGGGTCACACCTGGCAGCGCTCAAGGGTTACTCCTGGCTATACACTCAGAAATCGCTTCTGGCAGGCTTGGGGGACCATCTGGGATGCTGTGATTTGAACCACTGTCCTTCTGCATGCAAGGCAAATGCCTTACTTCCATGCTATCTCTCTGGCCCCAGGATATTATATTTGATAAGATGAATTTTCTGCATGTATTTGTTCTTATTGATTTGTATAATTGGAACATTATTTTGTCTAAGATTCAACCTAGTTAATCCTTAATGATAAAAAATCATTTCAGATTTCTTAATAAAATGGTGATTTTACTTTGCTAATATTTTGTTAAAATTTTATAATATTCATCATCATTACTTTGTTAGCCTCAATAACATTTTTTTGGGGGGTCACAACCAGCGGCGCTCAGGAATTACTCCTGGCTCTATGCTCAAAAATTGCTCCTGGCAGGCTTGGGGGACCGTATGGGATGCCAGGATTTGAACCACCGTCCTTCTGTGTCTAAGGCAAATGCCCTACCTCCATGCTATCTCTCTGGCCCCTACAAATTTCTCTTAAGGAAAATAAGTACTTAAAAGTATGATATCCATCATCAGTCTAATTCTACAAAAAGATTTTCTTATTATTATGACAGATATAAAAAATGACAATAGATGAAAATATAAATAAATACTTGCATGAATAAAATGACAGGAGATAATAAATGCTGGTAGGGATGTGGAGGAATGAGGAGATGTGTGCATTGTTAATGCAAATGTAACTTGGCACAGAACATAAAGTGTGTCTGAAAACTTAAAATCAAACTACCAGATGATCCAGCAATTCTACATCTGGATATATATTCAAAGAAAATGAAAACAGGATATTGAAGGATTTCTGAATTTCCTTGTTTATGGAAGCATAGTTCCAATGGTATAATATTACTCATCAGAGCCAAAATATTGAATCAGTGGATAAAGAAAATGTGATATATATGTACATATAGACATATACATGTATATACACACATTTGCATTAATATACACATCATATGTATATAATTTCATTTCCTTTACTAAAATATTTTAGTCATAAGAAAAATATTTTTATGAATAATGTGGATAGACCTTGAGGAATTCATTATGCTAAATTAATAATAAGGCACAATATTTATGATCTAATTTATGTAGAAAATATAAAAAATACATTTATCAAAACTGGGAATATAATAGTGGTTACCAGAGAATGATCTAGAGTAGCAGAAATGGACCAATGGAAAAATGTTTGTCAAAGAGTACAAGTTGTAGTAAGAGAATTAGTAAGTTATGAACAACTAATATATAGTATTTTATTTTCATAGTGTTTATTACTGTACTATAAACCTAGCATTTATTATCTACACAAAATTGTAGTTATGAACCTTAAGAGCATGTTATGATAACTTGTTCTGGTAATCATATCATAATGTATCAAATTAGTACATTTTATTCTTTAGGCTACATAATATCTATCATGTTTCATAAAATTAGAAATACATCTATTTAATAGATTGAAAAACAAATGTAGAAAATTTTGTTTGATGCAATCTTTATAACTGTCTAGATTTTTGCTTTATTAATATTTGCATAGCATTATTTTTTCAAATGGATTTTATAACTATATTATATAAATTTTTACTACTTGTTTTATTTATAAGGTCTTTTTAACATCAGAAAAAAATCACATAAAATGTAATTGAAGCCTTTTTTTCCAATTCCAGTATCTAATGCAATAGCTAAAAAAATCTTTATATGAAATTATAAATACATTTTTCTGAATAAATATGGGTAATAAATCAAATTTATCTTCAAAAAGTATAGTAAACTAGGAGTAAGCAATAAAGAAATAGACACTAGACGTGTGGTCAAAATGGGGGGGAAATGTTGTTTACAAAATATAACTTCAAATGTCAGAAACTTACTTGTAAACTAGTAAGTTATAAATTATTGCCAACATTTAAGCAAAGATATTAGGGACGAAGTAGATTACATATTTTGACTTTTAATAAAATTATTTTTTAGAACTTTACAAAGCTGTGACTCTAGCATTGAACAAAAGAGGTTTTGAATTTATAATTTCTATAAAGGGAGCTAAAATAATTGTACTATTAGGACAAAAAATGTGACTTCTAAAGCTGTTAGTATCATTTTTCTTTACCAGCTCCCATTCTAGACAGTATCTGGGCAGAAGGAAAATAAGTAAAAAATTTTATAGATGCTACAATGGCTGTATTGTTGAAATGCTTTCAGCTACCACCACTGCATGCATAACTCTACAGCTTTTAAAAAAGAATGTCCATGTTAGTCTTTGTAGTATCTCTTTCTGCAATCTTGTTTTATATATGGTCTGGATATCTCCAATAGAGGTGTGACCAGACCTATGTGGTATTTGGGACATTTTGTTGTACAAAATGAAGACTGTTATTTTGCTGTAAAACTTAGGTTATAAGGTCCCATGAACAGTGGAATCTTTGTCTGACCAAACTGCTTTCATCTGGTCTATCAGTCTTTTTAACTATTTTCTGGGCTCATTGTGGACCTGGGAAAATCTCACCAGTTTGAGTTTCCTCCCCCTGCCCCTGAACAGTATATCCCCCTCATCTCTTCAGGCATCTATTTTTGAAGTGGCTTCTGGCAGAGTTTGACTTTGTCCCTAGTTGGGTCTTTCTATGTCTTCCCCTCAGTTCCCATCCACTGAGGTTTCACCCAGCAAAGGAAGACAGAACTCTATGCCTGCTGTGTCAGCCTTCAAACTTCATGCCTGGCTCTCTGTTTATCCACCTTGATAGAGGAATTACTTTCTGTCAAGTGGGAGATTGTTTTGATTCAGTGCTAGTCTCAATACATTAGAAGGCAAGTTACAGGCCACTTGAGAAACAGGAAGACTCAAAGACGGACTGAAATAAGTGATTTACATGGGACACTCCAGAAAGAAATGAATAAAATAAATTTTCCCAGACTATTGGAATTCTGCTCTTGTACTTGATGTCTTTCTCTGCTACATAAGTATCCCACACACAAGAAATACTTGGTGACAGGGATCCTTTACAGTGTAGGGTGCTTGCCTTGCATGAAGCAGATGTGAGTCTAATACCTGTCAAACCAAATCGTCCCTCGAGCCTTACAAAAGTGATTCTTAAGTGCATAGTCAGGAGTAAACATGAACATAGTTGGGTGTGGCCCAAAAATAAAAATAAAAAGGTTTAGTTTTAGAACCAGAGTTGATATTTAATAAGGAATGACTTAGGGACCCAAAACAGACACTTGTGCTATGGGACAGTTTCTGGGGCAGATGAGATACTAGTGTATCTTATATGCAGAGTTTGACAATCTACCCTTTGACCTTTGACTCAAATATTTCAAAAGAGAACAGTTAGGTTCAACCTCGGCATTCTTTTTAGGTTTTGATCTAAGATTTCATGCATGTTATTTCTCATGAATTCATGTAATCTTAATTATATTTACTGTTTACTTTGTGTTTGCCTCTCTTTATTCACACACATAATTGTGTTTCTTAAAATTCAATGTAAACAAGAATATAGAATGTAAGGGAAAATAAAATGCTTAGTATTTTAAAACATCACAAGTCTAAGATTTTACATACATTATCTGTTGTCAGAAACAGACACTTATTTAGTTTACGCAGTTATGTTAATTATGACTCTGCCTACACTTTAATATTTTATTGGGCATATAAAATGTAGCCATGAACTTATCTGTACTCTTTTTTCATGACCTTTAAACATTGTCAATACTCATATGTTCTATAACCAAAAGATGATATGTAACATTGAACTGACAGCCTTAAACTTTCTGAATATCACGATCTGCCCTTCAAGTTATGATTTTTATTTTCAAAATATTTATAAATGTAATATTTGTGCAATCTCTCCTAAACGATATTCTTAGAAATTAGGTGTGATGTACTAAAAATTTACTATCATTGAAGCTGGAGTGATAACTGATGGTGTGCATATTTTTTATGTGAGCCTGGGTTTAATTTCAGGTATCACAGAGTCTGGATAATACCGTCAGAAGCTATTACTGAGCATAGATCCAGGAGCAGATCTCTATCACCACAGGGTATGTCCCCTCACACCCTCCAAAAGGTACTTTTTGAGGGTTTTTTGTTTGTTTGTTTGTTTGTATTTGGGGGGGTTGTGTCACACCCAGCAGCGTTCAGTCGTTACTCTTGGCTCTACAATCAGAAATTGCTCCTGGCAGGCTCGGGGGACCATATGGGTTGCCGGGATTCTAACCACTGTCCTTCTGCATGTAAGGCAAATGCCCTATCTCCATGCTATCTCTCCAGCCCTCCCACTTTGTGAGTTTGAAATGGATTTTAGGGTAGGCAATATTTGAAAGGGGAGGGGTTCTGAGTTATTACCGGTGAAAATTCTAAAACTTGTATGAAATGTAAAACTCTTAGCTTTGTAGCAGGGGTCTTCAAACTACGGCCTGTGGGCCACATATTGTATTTATTCCCATTTTCTTTCTTCACTTTTAAATAAGATATATACAGTGTGCATAGAAATTTGTTCATAATTTTTGTTTTTACTAAAATCTGGCCCTCCAACAGTCTGAAGGACAGTGAACTGGCCCCCTGTTTAAAAAGTTTGAGGACCCCTGTTAGAAACATGAGTGTCTTCTAACTCTTTGTTAGGTTTGTATGCAAAAATTTTAGTAAGGATAAAGTAAGGATAAAGGAAGGAAGGAAAACATAAGCATAAAATTTAACAAGTGGCCATACCTGTTAATTGAAGGCTTCCAAATAGCTTATCATGTTAAATATTTTATTAATAGTGAACAAATTTACTAAATTCTTAATCACAGTTTCCAGTTTTCAGTCTTAACCTTCCTACTTCTGATTTGATTTGTTATTAGTCTTTTTATATTACATATTTCAAAGTAAGCCACATTGTTTATTTAAAAGCTACTTTTTGTTTTGTTTTGGTTTTGGTTTGGGGCCACACCCAGTGATGCTCAGGGGTTATTCCTGTCTATGCGCTTAGAAATTGCTCCTGGTTTGGGGAACCATATGTGATGTCCAGGGATCGAACCACAGTCCATCCTAGGTCAGCTGCATACAAGGCAAATGCCCTACCGCAGCTGTGCCATTGCTCCGGCCCCTAAAAGCTATTTATTTTTATAAAGCAAAATGGTTTTAATCCTCTCGGTGATATAGATTGTAGTGTCTTAATATTTTGTCATACATGTTTCAAGGCACAAGACTATAATATAGTTATGCAACTATCTTCCTTAACTTCCATCAACAAGATGTTATATGTAATAAAAAACAGACCAATCACATGCTGACTTTCTTTTCCAAGATTCTAGACCTTTGGTCTCTTAAGTTATCAAAGCTATTCATTATCTCCTCATTCTGTGAAGAGCCAGGAACACTTTTGGGAGTCTGTGCTGTGTGAATAACAACATAACTAAAATTATTTTTGCAACATTCATATGGATTCACTTTTAACTGCTGCTCTCACAAAGCCATTGTATTTGATTGTTAATTTTGTGTTATATGTTTCGCTTTTAAATTTAGAATTTTCATTTCATTTCATTTTAATTTGCATTATTTTATTTTTGTTTACTTAATGACAATGCTTATACTCACACAGATCTTCTGAGATGTACAGAATTTAAGTGATATATGAAGCTTTTTAGAAATATAATAATTGGGGGGTGGATAGTCCAGCAGTAGAGGGGTTTGCCATGCAGGTTCAACATCTGGGTTGAAATCCTAGCACCCCATACTGGACGTTAAGGTCTATCAAATCGATCTCTGAGACTCGAACCAAGAGTAAGTCTTGAGTCCTGCTTCCACCCATCACCCCATCATAATTTTTTCTATTGGGGTAAAATAAAAACTATCTAATGGGCAGAGGATCAATTTGCATAATGATAGTCAAGCTATTGACAAGTTAGATACACTCAAAGCATATTAATTCACCTCCACTTTGATACATACCACTTTATTATCTCTTACCAAAAGGCTCATAATCCAATAAAGCAGTGGTCCTCAAACTATGGCCTGCGGGCCACATATTGTATTTGTATCTGTTTTGTTTCTTCATTGCAAAATAAGATATATGCAGTGTGCATAGAATTCGTTCATAAGTTTTGTTTTTACTATAGTCAGACCCTCCAATGGTCTGAGGGACAGTGAACTGGCCCCCTGTTTAAAAAGTTTGAGGACCCCTGCAATAAAGTATGGAAAACAGAGTAGTTCAATGACTACTAGTAGTTCAAAGTAAGTACATTTGGGTTTTTACAATAAAGTTTTGTTGAAATCATACATAAATATAATGGAGCATTCAAAAACATACTCACTTTTGATAATTATTCTTAAATCATATATGTCCTTTCACAATATTTAAGTGAGAGTCAGAGATTTGGGGCAAAAGCTATGCAATGCATGTAAAACCTGGTTACAAAAGTCCCCAGTGCATGCAAATTAGGGATTCTGAAATTAGATATATATACCAATGAGACCCCTACATAGAAGCTGACAAAACTCTTGGCTGCTATAAAATGTAAATCCTTTCTTAAGAAAACAACTGATTTGAAGCGATTTTATTTCTGTGGATCATGCTGTCAGGATTTTGGTATTCTAATAACAATTCTAATGAGTTCTTATGATTTATTCAATAAGAACTAAAGGTCTTTTATGCAATTGTTACCTTGATGGCTAATGCAATAAGATTAAAAAATGCCAGTGAATTGGATTTCATATAGGAATATTATTTTTAATCTTATTGTTAAATATTAAATATAATCATAAGTCCTTATCATATTGCTGTTGTTAAAAACTTTAAATTATGTAATTTGAAGTATTTTGTAGTATTTTTGGGCCACACTCAGCAGTGTTCAGGGTTACTCCTGGGTTTGCACTCAAAAATCATTCCTGTAGACTCTGAGAATCAAATGGGGTGCCGGGGATCAAACCCAGGTTAGCCCTACCTACTGTGTTATCGCTCCTGCCCAATTTGAAAATTTTTGTTTAAAAGCTCTGAAAGATATAGTCATTTTCAGGCAAATAAAACTGATTTTTTTATTCTAAATAATAGTTACACTGATGAAGCAATAATTATGGATTTTACTTTTTAACAGGAATTATTTCATGGCTAGAGGTAAAAAAATGAACAATTAATCCTTTAACATTAGTATCATTCTTTTCAATTATTTTAAATTTGTCTTCTAAGTTTAAAGTACTTTTACAGTTTTAGGTTTTGCAAAGCAATAAATAATTGACTCTTTTTCCTAAACTATGCTTATCTAATACAATGGAATTGACACAGTATCAGGTTATTGAGCTAAGGAACAGTAAGATTTTGAATTTAAATTTCTAGCCCCTTTTGTAGAATAGATCTTTATTTTATTTTTCTTTCTATATCTTTGGATTTCTTGCTGTTTCTGTGTCTTCACTGTTTAAAATAATGATGCTTCAAATATGGTCCTTATTATAATTCTTTTCCTATCTCTACTTCATTGATATATCATATCTCTATTATTTTTTCCTTTTACTATTTTCCTTAAAAAATTTTATTTTGGGGGCCGGAGAGATAGCATGGAGGTAACGTGTTTGCTTTGCATGCAGAAGGTCGGTGTTTCAAATCCCGGCATCCCATATGGTCCCCCGAGCCTGTCAGAAGCGATTTCTGAGCGTAGAGCCAGGAGTAACCCCTGAGCGCTGCTGGTGTGACCCAAAAACAAACAAAAATGATTGATTTTGCTTGGGGCCTAAGTGACATTACAGTCAGTAGGGCATTTGTCTTGCCCAAGCCAACCTGGTTTCAATCCTTGGCATCCATGATATCCTAAAAACTTCCCCCAATAGTAAGTCCTGAGGACCCTCTATGGACTTGAGGACCACTTGGTAGTCCCAAAACAAACAAAACAAAACAAATACACAATTGCTACGATTTCCACTGCTGGGGTGATTTTATAGGGGCTGTAGTGATTTTTATAGGGCACTTATCTTTTTCTTGGTCAATCTGGACATGATCCCTTACACAACATATGGTCAGAGAAGCTGCCAGGGGAAATCCCTGAGTAAAAAGCTAAGGGAAAACTCGAAACACCACTTGGGGCTTACTCAAAAACAAAAATCCTAACTTATAAAAATATCCATGCACTTTCTTAGTTGCATATTCTAGTTAGAACCTGTAGCTAAAATATCCTACCCTATTACTTCCACCTTGAATTAATAAAAGTATAAAATTTTGGGGGGGTATTTTGTGTCATACCCAGCAGTGCTCAGTGGTTACTCCAGGCTCTGAGCTCAGAAGTCGCTCATGGCAGGCTCAGGGCACCATATAGGATGCTGGAATTCGAACTACCATTCATCTTGGACAGGCTGCGTGCAAGGCAAAGGCCTTACACTATGCTATCTCTCCAAGCCCCCAAAGTATAAGACTTTTAAAGACTTAGTATAATCACCCATCACTTTAGGCATTAGTTTGTTCTCTGATTTATTTCTGTACCTATTTATTTGCAGAGGGTAGTTATCAAGAAAGGGGTGTCGTCTTTGAACCTCTCACAGTGGCATTTAATCCAGCTGTGCAATAGGACAATTCAATGCTTGAACCAGGTAATTCCTGGGTTAGAACATAACACCTCAGCATCTGGGCAGGTGCCCCAATCTTTTGAATTATCTCCTGTTCCCTTTATTTTCCCCCTTTTTAATAATTTGATTTTGGTGGAAAACCTTTTACAGTGTTATATAAGAAAAGTTTAAGTAATTTAGCAAATCTGTTTACTAATTGATCTGTTCATCATTCCTTCCAGCATTTCACTCCTTCAAATTATTTTTATTCTTATTAAAATAGATTCCTTAAAAGCAACTTTTATAAAAGTCATTCTGATAGTAACCTGTCTGTTTGCCTTTCAACTTTAAATGTCTCTGTTTTGCTCTTTTCCTCAAAAGACACATACAAAGTCTTATTTGCTGACATAAAGTCAATATTAAATTTAGAGGTCTGCTTCTTATTAATGAAATAGGTGTGACATTTGTTTTCACTGTTCTCTGCTGATGCTTATAGCTTGCTGCATTATACTTGCATGCTATTTTCAATATTGGTAAATTTCACAAAAAGATTTATTGGGTAAGGAAATATTCCCTTTCTAAACGATATACATTTCATATCCAAGGTGGTAGTGTTGAAGGTCAGTTCTTATTTTAGATAAAATAAGTACTTGACTGCCTAGTGGAAATAAAAATATTATGCCATTTTATTAGAACACTGATTTTATACTCTATGTTATTTTATCATTCTTAAACTAACCAAATAATATATCATTAAAGTAGTACAAATATACTAACTGAAAAAATAATATATAATGAAAGTAGTACAATTCTTAAAACTATAAGCCTATACTGTTATCTTAATAGTAGCATCTTAAGATTTCTTCTTATCTTACAGATATATTTATTTAGTTCATTTTTCCTATAAGTATTAAGTCTTTGTGAGTTCGACATAAAATTAAGAATTATTTTGAAACTGAAATGAATAACTGGGAAATAAATGATAAAAGAAAGTTGCTGGTAACTCGTTATGACTTTGTCTTTTCTGAACTTAGGTGACATTTTCCTCCTAAGAAATTTTTGCTATCAAATTTATTATTAGCATCTTTAAAGCCTCATCTTTAAGCCCAAATCTTTAGTTTGGACACACACACACACACACACACACACACACATACACAAACACACACGAACTGAGTTAAATGACCTTTACACTTTTGCGGTGGAAATGAATCCTTTAAAACTAGATGGGATAAGAGTAGATCTCATCATTATTATTTGTAATGTAGCAAACCAGATTTCATTTTTATTGGAATTTCAAAGCTAGTTGTCGCTTATTGGAGAGAGGAAATTAATATTGACAGCACCCTTGACCAGACCCCCATTTATATATTTACTATTTCTATCCCAGTGCTACATAAAACAAACTGAGGAGAAAAAAAGTCGATTATCTCTCCAAACTCTCCAGTTAGTGAGACAACATGGTTACAATGCACTATCCAGATTTAGAAAACTGAATTTTGAATCGACACACTAATATAGCTATTCTGCATTGTTTGAAAATACTTGAAGGAAGATTCTTGGGTTCAATCAGATGCAGGTTTGTGCCAAGGTTGACTAGGCCCAAGGCTTATCTCTATGCTGTTATCAAAGATCATCATTCTTGCAGACTTGAGGGAATATACTGAATGTAAGAGAACCATTCTGTATGAATGTAGGGACTTTCTCTTTCTTACCCTCTGTGCCCTACGGTTGTATTCTCTAGTCATAGCTTGGTTTTATCATCAGGTTTTCTTTTCCTCTTTTATTATTTTTTGTTTGTTTTAAGTTAACAGTCAGTCATGAAAGAGTTAAGATTAGACTTTGCGAGTTCTCCTGTTTGGAAAGGTCTGCAAAGACTTATGTGGATGGAAGTTGAGACTTCTTTTAATTTGCTTGGAAAAAAAAATCCTAAAAATTTTGCAATATATTAACTGGAATTAACTGGAAATGCAAAAGTGTAGGCCAACAAGTAACTACACCAAATAGATGTTTTTAAAGGGAAGTTTTATTCAAATATGCTGAAAGAAGGTACTGGCAGTCTCTATAAATTTTAAAAATTACACTGAGTTGTAGATTAAAATATTTTTTTCTAATTCTTTAGCTTAATTTAAAACCACATGGTGGTTTACAAAATTGTCCATTTTCTAGCTATTGAAAAAAAAACTTCTGTAAAGAAATTAATGAAAATCGTTCATTCTCACAATAGGGTCACTAGTCATTGTCTGAAGGTTCCTTAATTTGTTTTGTTGCAAGATGATCTTTTAGAGTTATTGGTTTGCTTTTAGAGTTAATGGTTTGGTGTTCACCTCAGGTGGCCTCTGTACTTCTATGCTTCAATATCTACTTTGGTTCACTACTAATAGGGCATAGTATTGAAAATTTTGGAGGTGTTGTGCTACTTCATATGCAGGAATTCTGAGATCCATGGCGCTGGGCCAATGAGTTGGCATGGTGGTCATTGTGGGATGTGTTTCTGACTCTCTTCCAGAAGTACAGAGTAGAGAGAGGAGAGGCTACCCACCGTCACTTTGAGAAGACCCAGAATTCTCAACCCCTAAACCAGCATAGCTGGAATTTTCTGTCAGTTAGGTATCTCCACAAAGATAAGTGGAAAAACAATGAAGTTTAGTCATTGGCATAGTGGTGATTTTTATCAAAGTCTATGTTAAAATATATTGATGAATCTGAGAGATAAAGGTTTTAAATCAATTTTTACGCAATTTGCTAATATTTTAATATCTATTACTTTAATGAAGTGTTTAAGAAAAGCATTATATTTGAAAAGCAAGCGCATTCTACCAGGAAAATATCGCTGTAGGCAAATTAGGGTAAGACAAAGTTTAAGACTTCAAAAGAAACATTAAATTTGAAGCCAAAGAGGCTTTACTTGAATATTGTGTGTGTGTGTGTGTGTGTGTGTGTGTTGCACGTTCAATTATTTTTTTTTTTTTGGTTTTTGGGCCACACCCGTTTAACGCTCAGGGGTTACTCCTGGCTATGTGCTCAGAAATCGCCCCTGGCTTGGGGGGACCATATGGGACGCCGGGGGATCGAACCGCGGTCCGTTCCTTGGTAGCCCTTACAAGGCAGACACCTTATCTCCAGCGCCACCTTCCCGGCCCCGCACGTTCAATTATTATTTGCTCTTACTCAGACTTGACATTTCAGTTGACTCTGTGTAATACCACTCAAAGTGCTTTGAACTTTCTTCAACTTCTGGTAATTTTTCTTAACTGCTGTTAAGGTATCTTATGAATCTCAGTTCAACAGAATGTCTGTAAGGAAGTAAGGACACTGAGAAGCTCTGAAATGTGCTGAAGAGATGTAAGTATTACAATAGAAATGGAAGGAAGCATTGTCTGTGATTCTATCTTCCTCCCAAGAATCATGTCTTCTTCCAAGAGATGACTAGGACTACTGCCTGGGAGTATGAAACACTGCTCACTCTCACATGTAGGATCCAGAATATAAGATTTACCCTCACAAATAGAAAGGGTCTTTAAGCAGAGTGTCCCAACTCTGAGCCTCCATAATTCTTGTGTATTATTGCTTGTTCTCTGGTAGTTCTCTCAGTACCATGATATAAATAGGGTGGTGTTGATCAGGGATCTTAGAAGGAGGTAATGTTCTTGGGGGCTGGCGAGGTGGTGCTAAAGGTAAGGTGTCTGCCTTGCAAGTGCTAGCCAAGGTAGGACCGCGGTTTGATCCCCTGGCATCCCATATGGTCCCCCCCGAGCCAGGGGCAATTTCTGAGCGCTTAGCCAGGAGTAACCCCTGAGCATCAAACGGGTGTGGCCCGAAAAAAACAAAAAAAAAAAAAAAAGAGGTGATGTTCCAATTTTAAATATGTATTAAAACTTTTTACATATTAAAATTCACCAAAAATCAAACCTGGGAAAATAAAACTTTTAAGAGAACCCAGATTTTCCTATCAATGAATATAAGTATATATAAAATCCTCAGGTTTACACACAAGAGAAGGGACATATTGCAAATACCAATTTGTATAGGATTGTAAACTACCTCCTCTTTTGTATAAAGATTTTGGAATATCATATTAAAAACATGAAACATATTCATTAATTTAGGGGTCAAAACAATAGTACAGTGAGTAGGGTGTTTTTTGTTTGTTTGTGTCTTTGTGGCTGATCTGGATTTGATCTCCAGTATTTCATATTGTACCCTGAGCACTTCTAGGAAGTATTTCTGAGTTTCAGAATCAGAAGTAACTCCTGAGCATTGCTGTGTAAACAAAAGAAAAATATTCATAATTTTACAATATAATCTATTTCTACATGGATAAAGTTATCTTAAGTTAAAGGGTTTCCCAGAATCCAGTGAATACAGATATTCAGCATGCATTTGTTTATTTAATAAAACATTAGAAGTGATGGTAAATAATTAATTTTAAAAGAACTTTAAAGCTTTAAAGTGTGCTTTAAAGCTTTTAGGAATATTGTATAAGAAGTATAAGTACTTTGAAAGAAATCATTAAAATGCAAGGAAAAGAGAGCTACAAAATAGATTCAAAATAATGTCTTCATTTTGTGCAAAATGTTGAAATAATTTTATGCTTAATCTTATCTTTAAATGTGCAAAGGTGACATATATTTTCTTCTTTACTGTGCATTATGTAATGAAAAAAAAATAACAAGAGCATTATTCTCCTGAAAGTAGCTGATTCCATAATCTTGAGTTTCTGAATACAGCAAATCTACCTTCAGCTATAGTTTGAATTATAAATTTTATTTAAAAATCATATTCGTCAATCTCTAAAACCATTTATTCTTTTTTTTTTTTTTTTTTTTTTTTTTTTTTGGTTTTTTTTTGGGCCACACCCGACGTTGCTCAGGGGTTACTCCTGGCTGTCTGCTCAGAAATAGCTCCTGGCAGGCACGGGGGACCATATGGGACACCGGGATTCGAACCAACCACCTTTGGTCCTGGATCGGCTGCTTGCAAGGCAAACGCCGCTGTGCTATCTCTCCGGGCCCAAAACCATTTATTCTTAAGACTAGCTTCTCTCTTGGTGCTTCTGTTCTGTTAATCTGACTTATGTTTCAAGGTTATGGAATCTTTGGATTTTACTTTTCCCTTACTGATATCATAGCAGAAAGATAAAAACGTAAAAGGACACAGGATATATAAGATCTTTAACATGTTAGCAAATTTCTCAATAAACATTAGGTAGTTTTAATTATTACAATACCCATCACTTATTAACTATCATTAATATTAAGAAATTAAAGCAAAAACTGCTAATGATCTTGAATATAAAGAAAATAATTTGACATTTTTTTGTATTTCTCAGAAGAGGCACTGAGTTGAAAAATGTGAGCATTTTTTTTTTGCCTTGCCTTACTACTGTGAAGAAATCGAGTTTAAAATACAAGGGTAAAACAAACTCTGAATTCACTAATTTTCTCATTGTTTTCCCCTGCTGTGAAATGTAATCAATGTTCAATCTTCTGCAATACCTACAACTATATGCCAATTCTACTCAGCACTTTGCTAAATATAGAATTGTACTCTGTTTTGATTAGTTTTTGTAATAAGCTTTATCAGTTTTCCATCTTTTCTTTAAAATTGTTCATATTTACTTCAATTACTCAATCAAGAAAATAATTTCTTTTAGTAGAAACTCAGTTACTCAGCTTTAAAATAATTCCCTTCTCGCTATTTTAAAAAAATCAAAGTACAGATTGGATCTAGGGTTTCTTTGATGGCTTTAGTTGGGGTTTATTTTCTAATAGTTTGTATAGAAAAATTAACTTTATTTGTGTGTTATTATAGAGATCTAGGAGGGGATATATGTCTGTGTGTTTTTGACAGTATGTTTTTACTTCCTTTTCACACCAATAAAAATGTATAAACAAAGGTTTATGGTAAAAAGGATTTAAAAGTTGTTTAGTAGAGTTAGACAAGCTTCCCAATAATAAACTGTAATGTAGCTGTAGGGGCTAATATAATGATTATAATTTCAGTCATTCTATTTGAGGGTAGACTCCCAATATGTATTCTGTAGACTTGGGTTCCTTACCTTGGTACTTGGTCAACAGGGCTGGAAATTCAATACAATGGCTTAAATATGTCTTGATATTGAGGATCTATAGATCTGTGATTAACTTGGTTTATATCTAAGGTGATCTAAGGTCTCTAGGACTGAACCCAGAAATGTCTGGGAACCATGTGGAGGACCTATGCACTTACTGCTGTATTATCTCCTGACCACAACTTTAATCATTCTAAATAGCAATCAACGTTGACAGAAATACCACTCAGGTATTTTTTATATTCTTAATAATACCTTTATTTAAGCACCATGTTTACAAACATGTTTGTAGTTCTGTTTCAGTCATAAAAAAGAATATCCCCCTTCACCAGTGCATCCTTCAAGCCACTAATACCCCCCCATCACCCTTGTTTCCCACCACCTGCCTGTATTCAAGCTAGGCATTCTATTTCTCTGGCTAATGACCATTGGGATGACAATTGTTAGTGTAGTTACTACTCTAACTGCACTCACCACTCTTTGTGATAAGTTTCATATCGTGTGCTCATCCTTACAGCCCTCATCTCTATTATCTTTGGATATTAATACAATAATGTCTTTTATTTTTCTTAAATCCCACAGAGAAGTGTACTATTCTGTATCTATCTCTCTCCCTCTAAATTATTTTACTCAGCATAATAAGTTCCATGTCTATCCATGTTTCTGAAAAATGTCATGACTTCATCTTTCCTGACAGCTGCATAGATTACAATGTGTATATGTACCACAATTTCTTTAGCTACTCATCTGTTGTCATGTATCTGAGTTATTTCCAGATTCTGGCTATTATAAATAATGCTGTAATGAATACAGGTGTGTGTGCAGAAAGCATTTTTGTTATTGTGTTTTTGTGTTCCTAGTGAATGCTCCTAAGAGTGGGATAGCTGAATTATATGGGAACTCAATTTACAGTTGTTTTATTTATTTATTTATTTATTTATTTTTTGGTTTTGATTTTTGGGCCACACCCGGTGTTGCTCAGGGGTTACAGAGGTTACTCTTGGCTATAAGCTCAGAAATTGCTCCTGGCTTGGGGGTCCATATGATACACCAGGGGATCAAACCATGATTTGTCCTCTGTCAGTGCATGCAAGGCAAATGCCCTACTGCTTGCACTACTGCTCCAGCCCCTCAATTTATAGTTTTCAATAATTTTTTCTATGAGTTTTTGGATTTTTTGACCAGATAGTTTAGGAGAGCAGTAGGGGTTTTTGTTCATTAATTATATATTTTTAATAGTAAACCCATAGTAGTTTCCATCTGACTTACTTTACTATGCCTGGTGTCCTCTAGTCTCAAGAAAGTTGCTATAAAGGACAAAATTTTATCTACTTGTGACTAAGCAGTATTCCATTGTGGATACAAGTCATATACTTTCTCTCCTCTCCTCTGCCAAAAAGAGGTTAAGTAAGTTCCAAATCTCAGGTGCTGTAATGTGCTATGGAATGCTTCTATCTCTTCAAATTAGTTTTCATATATTTTGCATAAACTATCAAGGTGGTGTTTTCTACTCTTAAATTTTAAAGTGTCTTCATTTTTTCCATAGAGACAATACCTCTAATAACCATTGGCATAGCTATACGATGATATAATTTGAAAGATAGAAGCCTGGTTTCTTGTGGTGAACATAATGTGGCATATATAGATGTCAAGTTACAGATGACAAATGAAATCTATGTATCAACTTATATTTAATAAAGATAAGAAAAAAAGGCAAAAAACAGAACAGAATTTGTATTTGTTTGTTTTGTTTTTGTTTTGTTTTGTTTTGGGTCCTCACCCAGCAGTGATCAGGGATTACTCTTGGCTCTGCACTTAGAAATCTCTCCTGGCAGGTTCAGGAGACTGTATGGGTTGCCGGGAGTCGAACCCAGGTCTGTCCCAGGTCAGAAGCATGCAAGGCAAACACCCTATGATGCTTGCTGTGGTATCACTTTGGACCCAAAGTGAGTTTTTCAGAGAGATAGCTTTTTTGCCCATAGTTGAATGTAACCCCTTCCCAACTTGCTTCTATCCCTCCTGGAGAGGGAGACCCTCCCATTTCTGGGAGGGGTCTATGGAAGGTAACAAAGGGGTTTCCTGAGGGGTGTAAAGGGATTCAGCAAGGGGAGGCAGGAGGGAGGAGCAGAGTGAGAATTAAATGCAGGACAGCTTGGGAGGCTGCTTGAATGGTTAGCTTAGTAACCATGTAGGATACACGCATGGTGGTGAGGGCCTTATTAATAAAGCTTCATCTCTCCTGACTTCTACTGACTACTTGTGGATCATTTCCTCCCCACTACCCCGAACCCATAGACATGCCTGCTGGAAGGGGTGCAGGCAACCGAGCTGGCCAAGAAAGGCTTCAAAATCCATCCACCATCATCCGCAACCATCAAGGACTATCATTAATTTAATTAATTCAACAATTGCACTCATATAATCCAGAGATCTTATTTTCTAATAAGAATTAATAACATACTTATTCCAATTATATGACTATCATTACATAATCAATTCTATTTTATTTGAATTACAGGCATCTACAACTTTATATCTATAAGGAAATTAAGAAAGGTGGAAGTTGAGTTCTATGAATTTCTTCATCCAGCTATTTCCATGTTTTGTTCTTCATTCAACAGTCATCTTAAGGTCTATGTTCATGGTAGACTCTCAATTCAAAACAAGTCAGGGAGTCATTGTATCTGCTCTAAAGGCTTTTATATATGAGGGATAATGCAATGTTGAAAATTATTATAGAATGCTTAAGGAACATTAATGATACATGTTGTCATGGGAGCATTGAAGACGGGCCAGGAAAGGTTTCTAGAAGACAATAACTAACTTGAAGGATAAGTAGTTATGGATTCTATAGCACTACGAATGACAAATCCTCAGATAAGCATAGCCTAACTAAATAGACTCACATAGTAAAATATCCGTGACTATATCATAAAGTAGTCTAAAATTAATGTGAAGATTTAATAAGGAGAAATATATTAATATGCTATTATTATATTTATCATCATATATATTTCTCCTTCCCTTCAACTTTTACTATTAGACTGTACTTGATTGTGTGCAGACAGAAAAATACACTTATTGGTGGTGAAGGAATGCTGAATTTTCTAAAAGAAAAATGCTCAAAGTATTTATATAATTTGATCCTCTTTACTGAATTTTCTTTATTTGATGAAGCTAATTTGACTTTCTTAAGCTAAAACACATCTGTTCTAGAAATCAGTTCCTCAAAGATACTTATATATAAACATAACATTATACACAATAATATTTACTATAATAACAAATGTTGGAATACATTCAGCAGTTAGGAAATAATATAAAACAGTTATTATAATGCACACATTTTAGATACTATGCTCAGTAAACTACCAGATGTAATGCCAAAAACCAAAGCATAATAACATTTTCACAGTGAATTTAGTTATTTAAGGACCAAAAAAAATATATTTTATATTTTTTTCTGACTTTAAACTTTATTTTTAAAAAACATGCATCTATATTGTAAGCGATACTCACACCTATCATTCTAATTTATCAAAATGCTCTTTTTGATAAATATTGTTATTTTGTTTAATCCAAACCATACGTTTGTGACTTCTAAAATAGCAGAAGTCCTATAATAGTAGAAGTTTGTAAAATTATAATAGAGATCACTCATCTATGGGCTTTAAGAAAAATGAAAGAGATTTTTAACAGTATCTCAGAGACAAGAGAGATGAGGGCTGATAGGTGCAGCTCAGGACATGAAGCTCATCACATAGAGTGATGAGTGCAGTTGGAGAGATGACTACACTGAAAACTATCATAACAATGTGAATGAATGAGGGAAGTAGAAAGCCTGTCTCGAGTACAGGTGTGGGTGGGGTGGGGAGGAGGGAGATCTGGGAAATTGGTAGTGGGAATCTTGCATTGGTGAAGGGGGGTGTTCTTTACATGACTGTAATCATACAACTACCATCATATTCGTAATCACGTTGTTTAAATAAAGATAATTTAAAAAAGGAAAAAATTATAATAGAGATTTTGAACACCTATTTAGTTTACTCTATGGTATCAATATTTTAATAGTTAAAAAATTTTACAATTATCTTCTTTATTATTTGTAACACCCCATACACAAGGTAATATTAATTCTTTTTTCATATTGAACAGAACAAAATTCAGTGATATTAACTTTTAAAGGTAAGACAACATGTAAATGACAAGATAGACTGGAAAACAGGATCCAGGGATCTGCAATCTGAGCTGTTCATGATTATAAAGAAACTGAGATTCATTCATTTATTTATTTTCATGAATGTCTATTGGTTGAAGAGGAAGAGGTGCTTACTACCCATCTCTCTCTCTCTCTTTTCAGGCACTTCAATTTATATTAAGGTGGAAAAAGTAGTGGGTATACAATGTTCCAATACCACACCCACTACCAGTGTTGATATTTCTCCACCCATGGATTAAAATCCCTTCTTATCCTTCTCCATTCCCTTGTAAAATTCAATACTCAAATTTAACTCATCGTTTTCACATGTTTAAAATCATGGTAAAAATGTATGTTTTTTCGTGCCAACCCTTTTGGCTGGCAAGGGTCAACTTCTTGTCCCCTAGTGTGTTTGGTGACTGAGGATGTTTCCCCAGATGAACCAGCTCAAGAAGTTATGGGTCCAAGGCTGAAGATCCAAGAGAGTGTTATTCCCTTTTAATATGCATATATAGCACCACAAGAGGAATTGGGATATCTGTAAGTAATAGGATATAGCCTGGGGTGTAGTTGAGGTGTTGGGGAGATCAGCATGAACAATGGGGTCTAGGAATGCCCTGAAGCAAGGGTTTATTAATATTATCTCCTTTAACCAGAGCTCTCTGTGAGGGGGTGGGTGGGAAGGTCCAAGATCAAGTTCAGTTAGGAATCATTAATCACAAGGGGATGACACCCCTCTTTGTGGCGTCCATTTTCATCACTGAAGCAGTGTGTCTCCAAAGTTTTCAGCCTCAAGGAGAATCCCAGAAACAATTGTTCTACACTACAGGGACCCCTGGAACACAAAGCTCTGCAGGGTTTCCATCTGCCGGGCAATTTGTAAATAGTGTCACAGAGGGTTTCCAAAATTTTTGATATAGAGTTTTCTCATCTCTCCATTGCCAAAGTGTTCAAGACCGTTGGCTAAATCCTTGTGCTACCTCCAGTCAGCCTTATTATTTCTCCCTACCCATTTCCCTCTTTATTGGTGTTCTCAGGTCTGAAATCCAGTTCTACCATCATCTGAAAAAACTAATGCTAATATTTAAACCTGTGTTTTGATGCTAAAGCTCATTCTTTTATACTGCACTACATTATATCCATATGTATGGGAGGCATTTCCGTTCAGCAACCATTATTACATGGATTTTTTTTCCTAGAAGTATAATCTCTAAGAGAGCACCTGCCAATAACAGTATTTCCAGTAATTTTCCTGTGAGCCATCTTATCAGAAAATTCAACATTTAAATAGCATCCAAAATTGGTTTTGGGGATCAAATCATAATCAGCTGCATGCAAAGGTAAGACCCTACCCACTGTGCTATCACTAGGGCCCTTGGTAGCCTGATTTTGTATGTGTTTCATCCTTTTAGTTTTAATGCAAGTTCTTGCACAATATTATTTTTTTGTATCTTCTTCAGTGTCCACTCTAGAGACATATTAGGGCTTGGATATTTTTGGTATCAGGTGTGATACAGCTGAAAGTGTCGGTGATGTTCTTCTTTACTCGACCTTCTTTACCCTCATATTCTTCGTGCAAACACTGAAGATTGAAAAATATGTATCACATCTAATTTTACAACAAATCAAACTAGATTTTAAACTAATTGCAATATCTCCCTAGTTTCTTGTTTAATTATGACGAAAGCAACAGCAACAGAGATTTCGCCTGTCACTTTCTCTATTGTCTTCTGACTTACTTCATCTGGGAAACAAAGCTTTCCCATAGAAAGGTGATAACCACACACTATACCTGATAAATAAAAATAATGAGTTTCCTCTTGCTTATTGAAACTGGGCTATCTACAGCTATCTCTTCACTGAGGTAGAAACCAATCATCATTCAGTCTGCATTAATGTCATGATATTATGACTAGGATTCACTGACTGGCCGACTGCAGACAGCATTTCTTATAAATAAACTCCTTCAGTAAGAATGCCATAGAATGTGTTCAGGCAACTGGCAGGGGCAGCATAAATATTGATCAACATCATCATAATTATAATTTATATCAGCATAATGTCTTCCTTATGAAACACTTAAATAGCTCTGAATATTTTCTCAAATTTGTCCTAATTCAAATAGAGATATGACTAGTGCTTATCTCTGCCACAGTATGATGAATAAGAATTAATTAAAAGTATGAAAATATTTGTTTAGGGATGGAGATGATGTCTATGAAATAAAATGATTTTCTAGTATTTTAACAATTATAAGTCAGTAACTTACTTATAATTATAATTTTGCAGGATGCATTATGTTCATATTTTTGTTGTACAAAGTATAGAGTTATTAGATTATCTTATAGTACTCTATTAAGGCAATGGTTTGAATATTAAAAACATTTATAGATATTGGGGCTTGGAGCAGTGGCACAGGCAATAATAGGGCATTTAACTTGCACATGCAAACCTAGACCAAACCGAACCGTGGTTCAATCCCCTGGTGTCGCATATGGTCCCCCAAGCCAGGAGCTATTTCTGAGTGCATAGCCAGGAGTAACCCCTGAGTGTCACTGGGTTTGGCCCAAAAACTAACCCCTACAATAATAATCTAAAAAAAGAATTTATAGATATTATAAAAACCAAACTTCTTTCTTCTTCTTCTTCTTCTTCTTCTTCTTCTTCTTCTTCTTCTTCTTCTTCTTCTTCTTCTTCTTTTCTTCTTCTTCTTCTTCTTCTTCTTCTTCTCCTCCTCCTCCTCCTTCTTCTTCTTCTTCCTCCTCCTCCTTCTCTTTCTTCTTCTCCTTCTCCTCCTCCTTCTCCTCGTCCTCCTTCTCTTTCTTCTTCTCCTTCTCCTCCTCCTTCTCCTCCTCCTTCTTCTCTTTCTTCTCCTCGTCCTCGTCCTCCTCCTCCTCCTTCTTCTTCTTCTTCTTCTTCTTCCTCCTCCTCCTCCTTCTCCTACTCCTCCTTCTCCTCATCCTCCTTCTTCTCTTTCTTCTCCTTCTCCTCCTCCTCCTTCTCCTCCTCCTTCTTCTCTTTCTTCTTCTCCTCGTCCTCCTCCTCCTCCTTCTTCCTCTTCTTCTTCTTCCTCCTCCTCCTTCTCCTCCTCCTCTTCCTCCTCCTCATCCTTCTTCTCTTTCTTCTTCTCCTTCTCCTCCTCTTTCTCCTCCTCCTTCTTCTCTTTCTTCTTCTCCTCGTCCTCCTCCTCCTCCTCCTCCTCCTCCTTCTTCTTCTTCTTCCTCCTCCTCCTCCTTCTCCTCCTCCTCTTTCTCCTCCTCCTCCTTCTTCTCTTTCTTCTCCTCCTCCTCCTCCTCCTCCTCCTCCTCCTCCTCCTCCTCCTCCTCCTCCTCCTCCTCTTCTTCTTCTCTTCTTCTTCTTCTTCTTCTTCTTCTTCTTCTTCTTCTTCTTCTTCTTCTTCTTCTTCTTCTTCTTCTTCTTCTTCTTCTTCTTCTTCTTCTTCTTCATCTTCTTCTAGGGAGTGCACCCATCTGTGGACAGGCTTACTTTTATTAGTTTAGGTGATACTTGGGAGAATATACGTAGCACCAGGGACTGAATCCAAATGCGTCTTGTATAAGGTAAATACACAATCTACTAAAGTCTGTCTCTGGCCTACAACATTTTTGTTTGTTTGTTTATTTTTGCGTCACTCACGAGTTACTCCTGGATCTGCTCTCAGAAATCACTCCGGGTAGGCGCAGGGGACCATATCAGATGTCAGGGACCTAACCTAGGTCAGTCTCATGATGGCCACATGCAAGGCAAATGGTTACCCACTGTGCTATCACTCAGGCCCCCGAGAATATGGAACACTTCACGAATTTGAATGTCATTCTTGTTCAAGGGCCATGCTAAATTTCTCTGTCTCTTTCCAATTTTAGAATATGTGCTGCTGAAGCGACTACTGGCCTGGAATATTCTTACTTTAGTTCATCCAACATTTTGAAATATAAGCTCTGAAATAGCCTTTTTTGAAAAACAAAACCAGCTAACACAAACAACATATATCCAGTTGGAGATTAGTCTCTATAAATGCCATACCATTATTTTCACATCTAGTCTGTGCTTTGGGATCTGTCACAGCAACACTAATATCACTTTTCATACTGGATCAATGTTATCATTCAAGCATGCTCCATCATTTTCTGACATAAACAAACAACAACGAAAACTTAATGCCAACATCTTACTCTAAAACTCAAGTTCCTAATCATAGAGACTTTTTCAAGGTGTTTCTTGCTCTGGACATTTCAGTTCATCTTTTCACAGTTTGCAACCTTCAGTGGGGGACCCCCGACCCGTGGGGGTGTGGGAATGAAGGTCGCTAGTAATTTGTGGGTTTACTCGAGCAGGCCCGATCTGTGAAGAGAACTTAAGAAGTTAGTAAGAAAAATCCTCAAGACAATGCATGCTGTTCAAAAGGGGTTTATTGCTGGGGAGATCAGCTTTTAAGGGCGAAATACGTCAGGGGGGGTGTTACAGTTTTCCACCAATTACAATTACAAGCACTCATTAGCATAAGCTGGGGGCAAGTAATAGGGAGGGGTAAAAAGGTAGACCTGAGCACATGTTTATACTGAAAGCACAAGATCCAAACAGGGTCTTATAAATTTTACTCAGCAAGCATAAATAAAACATCAGCTGTAATCAAATTAATCTTTTGCCAACACAAAGGCAAGTTGCTCTATGATTTTCTTTCTGGCTGGATGTATTGGGCTGCTTTGAATTACTTTAGTATTTGTCTATTTCCTTTGTTCTCAGGGCATGGGTGCCTCTGGTCATGTGGGTGACAAGGTCAGGGATTTCTGAGATGTCCTTTGTTCTAGTTCGGCTCCCCACAACAGTTATCAGAGAAGCAAGAATTAAAGAATATTTCAATGTACTTCATGGGCACATTTGCCCAGAAATTCCCATTTGAACTGATGATCCCTCCTCGTAAAATTCATTCTTCTTTGTCTCATAAAGTCACTCTTAAGTGGTTTTGCTCTATCTTCTGCAGCACTTCCTTAGAACTATCTTTTCTCAAAATAATTATTGTTTTGATGCCTCTAAGGATTTTGAACTAAATTCATTTTTGTATTTATTATTGTAATTATTATTATTCCTTTTTTGTGTTTTGGGCTTCGTAAGTGGTATTCACGAGATTTTGGACCCTGAGGACAATTCTGTGCCTATTTGGCTAGTGATGTCAATAAAGTTCTGACTGTTGAGATTACTTGGGCCACTAGGACAGGAATCTGGCCCTTCTAGATCCCTGGAATAATGTAGAAGAGACCCAAGGGATAACCAAATCAATCCACTTTAACTAGTGCATCATCTCCTGGTCCCCAATCTCTTTTTTTATTTTCTGTCATTCTTAACACTTTGAAAACTATCTATAGGGGTTTGCTATTCCTAAATGTGCAAGTATTACTCTGACCTGTTCACTGCATTTTATGTTTTTTATTATTTTGATTTTGGGGTCACAGCTAGCAGCGCTCAGTGGTTACTCCTGGCTCTGCACTCACATATTGCTCTTGGCAGGCATGGGGGGCCATATGTGATGCGGGATTTGAACCAGGGACCATCCTGTGTTGGCCTCATCCAAGGCAAGCGCTTTATCGCTGTGCTATTGCTCCAGTCCCTGTTCACAGCGTTTTAACTTTATTCTCTAACTATTGGTTATACAACCCAACTTACAGGTATAATAGGCATCACTTACTTATTACAGACACAATTAAATGTTGACATCTTTCAAAAACATTTTGAGCCTCATTCTAGGACATAACAAATTTATTTGCTGAGTTTCTCAACTTAAAATAATTTTTATAAATTTATTAGATAAAAGTTAAACTTGTCTCCAATAGAAGAATCATTTGCTCACTTTTTTTTTTTTTTTTTTTTTGGTTTTTGGGTCACACCCAGCAGTGTTCAGGGGTTACTCCTGGCTATCTGCTCAGAAATAGCTCCTGGCAGGCATGGGTGACCATATGAGACACCAAGATTTGAACCAACCACCTTATGTTCTAGATCGGCTGCTTGCAAGGCAAGCACCGCTGTGCTATCTCTCCGGGCCCCATTTGTCCACTTTTTATGTCCTAATGTTCTATTCTGTATTGAGCCATTCCTCCTACTTCAGTTTCTGCTAATTCTATTATCCACATCCAATCTATGTCTTTCTCTTCAGCCCTTTATATACAAAGACATTGAACTTTCAAAGAAAAAAGAACACATTAAAAATACCTGTTCTTAGTGGACTGTTCAGGAGGAGAAAAGGAAAAATAAAAAAAAAAAACCAGGAAGAAATTGCCACAATATGGAGGGTATCTCCCATTTACTGGCTTACCATGGTGTAGTCAGTAGTCATGGTGTGTGAGTTTCTGGATATCAGGGGAAGTAAAGTTTTGCAAAGAGAAGCTGTTAGGTCATACCAGACTTACTAAGAAAACCAGTAAGATATACCAGAGGCTCACTTGATCTGCACGGCCTGGGAACTTAGCCATGCCACCTGCATTTTCAGTGAATCACAGTTGTCAGGCAGAGGGCAAACTTTCTTTCTTTGCAAAAATAAAAAGAAGAAATCAGTTCCAACTTCCATCAACATCTAGGTCCTGGTTCTTGTTTCAGAAATGTTTTTAAGAAGAAAAGATATATGTTTATTATGGGACAATGTACATGATTAAGAAGAAATGAGAATAATGGAGGGAGGGAAAAAGAGAGACAGTTTCAGAGACAGACAACGAACCTTGCAGTAAAAAGTAAAGAACCAATATCCAAAAAAGGGATGTGGGCATCTCCAAAAAAAACAGAGTGAATTGAATTCCATTGTGAAGTTGTTTACCTTGGGTCTTTTCCAAGTTGTTTCTGCTTGTACTCTCAATACACAAAAGAATCCTGGCTAGGGACTTATCAAGAAAAAGGACTCTGAGCTTAAATAGTCTTTTCGTTCTCTTAATCTTATCAAGGTTTTTATTTTTTCTGTCTGAGGATTATCTCAAGAGGGGATCTTGCCATCCTATGAAGGATTATATCTGGAATTTCCAAACATTTCTTGATTTTGGGGGGGAGTTTCCTAAAATTTACTACCCAGAATCCTCTGAGATTATCATTTATCTCAATGTCATATTTCAATTTAAATCTCTATCAGCCTCCTATGTCCTGAGAATAAAACACAAAATTACAGAATGAATGTCTGTCCTATATTCTGCCTTTTCTACTATATTCATCACTTTTTTGGACACACACATAATTTTCTCTCTATAACTCATGTAAAAAGAGGGTTTTTTTTTTATTTGTTTTGGATTTCAGCTGAGAAGTCTGCTATCTAGAATTCTCCACTGCACTCTACCATAATGTCATTGCTCACAGATAAATAAGTCAAGCTCAAAATTTCCTGTTTATTTTTGTTTGTTTGAGGGGAACCACACCCTGCTGTGGTCAGAAGTTATACCTGGCTTTGTACTCAGGCATCAATCCTGACAAGGTACAGTTCTCAGGATCTAACCAGAATTCTTCACATGCAAGTCAACCTCCCTACCCACTGTACTAACTTTTCTTCTGCCCATGCTCAGAATTTTTACAGAAAATTTACTTAAATGTAAATCACGTGTAAAATACTCTAAATGCAAGACTCTCACAATCCACAACATTTTTGAATATTGGTCTAACACATGATTTTATTTATTTGTTATATAACTCATTTGTTCTGCTTTGTAATTTTCTCTGTGTTTTAATGGACTTATTCATCTGCAGATAGAAGGTGCGTATTATAAATTCTAAAAATGTCATAAATGTGTTATTCATTTTATTTTCATTTTTAAAGAAATATGTAATGCATAGTGGGTATACAATATTTATGTGTGCAATGGTGATCAAGATATTATATCACATTTAACATAATCTTAATATACTTACTCAAAAGTAAATGAGATGAGAAATAATTATAGTCATTGGTTAGGAGCAAATATGACATTATTAACAATATTCTAGATCAGCGAAGGCAACTTCTAGCCTGAAAGTCAAACAGGCCTGCTACCTCTTCTTAAAAATAAGGTTTTTGGGCCCGGAGAGATAGCACAGCGGTGTTTGCCTTGCAAGCGGCCAATCCAGGACCAAAGGTGGTTGGTTCGAATCCTGATGTCCCATATAGTCTCCTGTGCCTGCCAGGAGCTATTTCTGAGCAGACAGCCAGGAGTAACCCCTGAGTACCGCCGGGTGTGACCCAAAAACCAAAAAAAAAAAAGTTTTATTGGAACATAGATATACCTACTTATTTCTATAGAGTCTATGACTGTTTTGTGCTAGAAAGTCAAAGTTCAGTAATTGCAATTTGACCTAAAATATTTCCTACTTGACCCTTTACAGAAAAAAAATTTTAATCTTTTCTCTTGAAGATAACAGTGTAAATCCAGAAGATACCAATATGATAATTATTTCAAGGAAACCCTCTTTAGGTTAGGTTTTTAGTCATTCAAAGCAGATATATATATTTTTTTCTTGGTAGGGGAACCATATTAGGTAGTGCTCAGGGTTTACTCACCTGTGCTCAGCTATTATTTCTGGGGCATTCACTTTGGCCACATGAAATGGAATATATTACCCTTTGTACTAACTTTCCAGCCCTGAAATAAAAGAATTTGCAAGAGCTTTTAGCACATTCTATACAAGATGAAAATCGGTGTCATAATCTCCTGTATTTCCGGTTCTGAAACTCATTAGAGAACCTATAATTTATCTGACTCATCATTAACTTCTGTCATTCTCAATCCTGAACATTTTCAATGAGGAGAGTGGAGAGGAGAAAAGGAGAAAAGAATGAAATGTAGCAGAGGGGAGGACCAAAATAAGATTAAAAAAAACAAAGTTGAATCAGACACCAAGATGTTAGAGAACTGAGACAATACGTTGAAGATTCAAGACTTAGACCTAGTCTAAGATTTTTGACTCTTACATAGGTTCTACAGTGGGTAAAATGAAGGTCACAAATACAGCCTGTATTTTGAATTTTTTTAAAAAAATCATGTATATTTTTAATAAACCATTTTCAGAATTAAAACTCCTTTAAAGGTTATATAAAACACATAGTCCATTTTAGAAAATGCTTTATTATACTCAGGCATACTCTTTGTCCCAAATAGTAGTATCTAATGAGTCTCTAGAAAAGTAAGATGATGTCTCAGACTTCTAACATTAATGTCTCCATGTTTAATGCTGTGAACCCTGAAACCATCACAAGAAAGTTTGTAATAAGGTGCATAATAGGATGGCAATAAGGAAAGGTCTTTCAATTGCATGATGCAATCTGAAATACCTAGTTGGTCTATCCCAAGAGCAACAGCGACAAGCATGAGCAATGCATATATATATGGAAATTGAGTTTTTACTTTTTAAAGAGGAGGTTTAAGACTAATTGATAAAAGCAGATGCTATTGAATGTGTATAGTGGGGACACCAATACATAGGCTTTGGGTATACAGTTAAAAGGTTCGAATCTAATAAAAGTTAGCAAAATATTCTTTTATCACACATTATGGTGCAGAGAATAAACCCTTTTTTCCAAATACTTGTTACCCCATGTATTGCTCGTTCTGGTAAAATGTATCATTGTTGAAAATTTCTCTTTCTGCTTCACACAAGGTTCCTATCTTCGTGGCTCTTCAAGTGTTGTGTGTGTGTGTGTGTGTGTGTGTGTGTGTGTGGTATGTGGAATTGTATAATATGGTGCAGAGTGATGTAGGGCTGATATGTATGAGTTGAGGTGTGGGGGGAGAGAGAATGAGAGAGATAATCTTCTAATTTGATAATACCTCTAAGAAAGGCCTTTCCTTTATGACCTAATTTCCAGACACAGCCAGGTTAGAGGTTAATTTTCAACATTCAAATCACAGTGGAAGAAGAAAACCACAATTTGGATCACAAGTAGAAACTAAAGGAACTTTTTAGACAGAACCCACAGAGTGCATTTCATTAGCTGTCTAAGAAATTCCACTTCATACTCCTGGGAAAATAAAGTGACAAAGGCAAACAGCCCTTTATTATTTTATGAAAATAGTTTTGACTTTGCAACTCCACGAAAAGGATCTCAGGGGTTCCCTGGAGTCCTAACAAACTTTAAGAACCACTCACACAGAAGAAAGTTGAGATACCTGGATAATTTTTTGAATAGGTACATTTAAAAATAAAGAAAGTCTTTTGTAATATTTTCCATCAGCAATCTCAGACTTTAATGTTCTTCTATTTTTGTTGTTGTTATTGTTGTTCCAAGGTTAGGCTAGAACACAAAACTGGAAGATGAATCCGTCTTCTCCTTTTCTGCCTCTAACATTTTAATATACAAACCCAAAGGCAGTTATAAGAAGCTTTTATCCTTATCTTTATGACAGTCCACTTTGAGATCAAATTAACACTGGGGCTATGCTCAAGAAATAGCGCAAAGATAGTCAGATATTGATTTGACTGGAATGGCAGAATGTTTATGGTCTCATTTTCTCTTTTATATCAAACTGTCATTCTAAAGCTATATACACACATACACACAAACACACACACACACACTTAACTTTGTTTTCAGACATAGAAAAGCATTCATTGTGGAGTCCGAGCAATAGCACAGTGGCAGAGTGTTTGCCTTACACGTGGCTGATCCAGGACAGACATGGGTTTGATTCCATGTACGGTCCCCCAAATCAGGAGAGATTTCTGAGCAAATAGCCAGGAGTAACTCCTGAGCGTCACCAGGTGTGACCCCCCCCCCAAAACCAAAATAACAAAATAACAAAAGCATTTATTGATACAATTTAGGATGAAAAGAATACTGCAATGATAAATTTTAATTAAAAAACCCCACTCATTTCAGTAACAATTGTTTCTTTTAATACTGATTTTTTTTTTGTCACATCCCAAAATACCTAGGACTGACTCTAGGCACTGTCTGCACTCAGAAATCTCTCCTAGGGTGCACAGAGGTCAAATGGGATGCCAGGGATCAAACCTAGGTAGGCTTCATGCAAGGCAAGTGCTTTTATATCCACTGTACTGTCTCTTTAACCTCCAAATTGTAATATTTCTTTTAAAATGTGATTGAAAGTTTTGCCCTAAGATTTGGTCCTATTTTGTACAGTTTTATAGTTTGTCTGCATTTCTCACAGTTGAAGTACTAAGGATAGACCTTTATTTAAAAAATGTCATTCTGTGTTTAGAAAAATAGTATTATTTTAATTTAAACATCCACCATAAAGGTCCATTACATAGTTCTCTGACCAATATTTTTTTTTTATCAACATATAGGCAAGAAAATAAAACTCTTCTGCACATCATCATTTTATTATGTTGATTTTTAAAGATGTAATAAAATAAAGTTTAGATTGATTTCAATCAATATTAATCACAAATTTTGAATCAATATTAATGTCTTGAATTCATGATAACTGTAAAATATAAGTAGCAGGAATTGAACTACAGAATATACTAATTATCCCTGTGAAGGAGCCCCTAGCAAGCAGTCATAAATATTTCTCTTAATTTTAAATCAGTTATTAATGTGTATTTTATGATAATCTCTTTGTGAGTTTCTTTCATGTGCTCACTATTTGAATATCAAAAAGTGCTTACTACTTCACAGATATATTAGCAATGGAAATTGTAGATATTTACAAATGAGAAGATAAACATTTTATTTGAAGTGAGATTTTCCTAGGTATATCTTAGTCAGGGAGTCATAAAAACAACCGTACCTAATAATGACAAAATTAGCAATTGTAATAAAAATGCATCTTTTAAAAAAGTTTTGAGTAAAGCAAGCAGGACTTATGTTGGTTTAAATTATTTATAAAGGAATATGCTGCATTATGAAATACTATAATCTTCATGGTTAAGAAAATAGTCTTTTTAATAAATTAAATACATTTTTTATTTTTCTCAATCTATTGTAGATTTGATGCTTAATTACTCTTATGAGCAATTCTTTCTACCTGCATCTCTCCCTACTTAATTTCCTCCCTTTCACCCTTTCTTTTTTCTTTCTATTCCTTCCTTTCTTTCTTCTTTCTTTCTTTCTTTCTTTCTTTCTTTCTTTCTTTCTTTCTTTCTTTCTTTCTTTCTTTCTTTCTTTCTTTCTTTCTTTCTTTCTTTCTTTCTTTCTTTCTTTCTTTCTTTCTTTCTTTCTTTCTTCTTTCATTCTTTTTCTTTCTTTTCTTCTTTCTTTCTTTCATTCTTTTCTTTCCTTCCTTCTTTTCTTCCTTCTTTTCTTTTTTTTTCTTTCTTTCTTCTCCATTCTTTCTTTTCTTTCTTTCTTTTTCTTTCTTTTTTTCTTTTTATTCTTTCTTTTCTTTCTTTCTTTTCTTTCTTTCTTTTTCTTCTTTCTTTCTCTTTTTCTTTCTTTCCTTCTTTCTTTACTTCCTTCTTTCTTTCTTTCTTTCTTTCTTTATTTCTTTCTTTCTTTCTTTCTTTCTTTCTTTCTTTCTTTCTTTGTTTCTTTATTTGTTTATTTCTTTCTTTCTTTCTTTCTTATCATTCTTTCCAATCCCTTCCTTTGCATCTCCCCCTTCCTTTAGCACTTTTCTTTTCTTTCTCTTGCCCCTTTCCCTTGTGTCCCCTTCTGTCTTGTTGCTTCCTGTCCTTTTCATTCCCTTCCCTCTCTTACATACCTCCCTTTCTCTCTTCCTTCCTTCTTTCCCCTCCCATTTTCTCTCCTTCCTGTCTTCTGGTTGATAAAGAAAAAGAGACAGAATAAATCATTTGAAACTGACTACCCTGACTCACTTTATATATTCAAAAAATTATTAAATATCTCTAAATAAACCAGAATGACCCATTGTGGTCTACCTTAAGACCTATTAATTTGTTGTGTTCTTAGATATTCCACTGAGCAACTCTCTAAATCTCCAAATCTAATTCTAAAGCATTATTTTTAATGACCAATTGGAGAAAATAAATAAACAGCTAGTCATTTGCCTCATGATCGCAGAGGATATCGAGTTGGGAGAGATCAGATATATCAATAGGAGGAGGCAGTTCTGAATGCTAAATCCAATTACACCTTTTCCTGTTGGGATTTCAACATCTGCCTTCATGTAAATTGATTAGAATAAAGCAGGCCATCAGAGGCCCTTTGTCTGTGTTTGACTGGGTGAAACAGCTGACAAGTGACCATCAGATTACCCACAGAGGGGCAGCTGCTGGAGAGAGTTTGACAGCTGACTTCATTATAATTCCTACACTGCAGACTGCAATGGATTGTCCTTTAATTGAGTTGGGCTAGCAAACTGCCTAGAGAGGAAATGAGAGGGGAAAAATGGATGGAAGCTGATAACTACAGAAAAGGTAGCCACTGAATCCTATACCAGGTCACACAGATAGGATCAGGACAAACCTGGTTAAAAACTCTTTTGGTATGTTGGACAGTCCAATCACTGTAATTGAAATTTTTTTTAACATGACTATTGGAATCTCTTCAAATTTTTTTTTTCAACTGATCAGGGAAGATTTTATCCCTCTTCTCAGGCAATTTCCAAATATATATTTTATTATGCCTGTGAATGCTACACAGCAAGAGGTGTTTCTTCAAAATGTGTGAATAATGAATGATGTGTTTTTAAAAAAAATATGGTTTTTTATGGTTAATAAGATTCTGGAGGAATTTCTGATAGAAGAAAACATTGTAGATGTCAAGTAATATTGTCTGTCTTGATTCACTATGTATAGCTCTAATAAAGAATATAAAGTAGTAGAAGATCATTTCTAAATAAAATCTTCTGATCTAAAATATCAAAGGTTAATGAATTTAATAAAATAATAGGTCAAGATTATCCACTATTACACACTGAAACAAAGATAACTTAAAACTATCTATATTCTGAGGATATCATGAATTACGAGTTGGGAAAATAACTTTATAATAAGTTTTGGCATTTAAATATAATTTATATAATATAATATATAATAATATAATTAAATGTAATTGATCCTAATTTACTATGTATATTTTCTCAGCTCATAATAAGAGGCAATGTGAGAAAATCACTAAATATTCAAGCTGGTTGTAAATAAAATAATGTACATTATTTGATGTCACCTTTATAAATGGCTTTTAGTATTCATTCATTAACATGATAATCATGTCCTTTATATGTTGAAGTTTTTACATGTGATCATAGAATTAATTGACTAGATTTACCTGCATTATTATAGTCATAATTTTATTTCCATCTTTAGCTTCTGCTACCATAAAATAATTGAGTTTATTATAAGAAGAAATGTTTTTATATTGTTGTTTTCCTTTTCTGCCTATAAATGCAAAAGCAAATTATAATACAATTAAATAATGTAAATATCTAGATAAATGATACATTGATAATTGTCAGAAGCATACAAATTTTGCATACAAATATTTAATAATTTTCTTAAACAAATAATAGTTCTGTTCTCTATTCTTGTAGATACCAAGATCTTCAGCATTCTACTAAATTCTAAGCTACTATGGATTTAGCTAAATTTAACTACAAAGCTAAGAAATAAAAGTATGGAAGTTAGTACAAGGGGGAAGGCATTTGCTATGTCGAATGCTCCTTTGTCTATGGCCCTGGTTCATTCTCCATAGCATAAGTGTTCCCCTGGGTACTAACTGAGGTCACTCCCAAGTTGATACCCGAAAATAATACTTTCTACCTCATAATCTAAGTACAACTTTTCCCTTCATAATTTGGTTTCACTAAGAACCTACTTGCTGTTTTCTTCTTACATAAACAACATTTTGGGGGGGTCCACACTTGGTGACTCTCAGGGGTTACTCCTGACTCTGCACTCAGAAAAGGCTGCTGGCAGGGGGTGCCATATGAGATGCCGGGATTTGAACCACCATCTGTCCTGGTTCGGCTGCATGCAAAGCAAACCCCTTACCGCTGTGCTCTGGCTTAGACCCTATAAAAAAACATTTAATAAACATTAATAATAGACTAAAAGCTTAATATAATAAATGGGCCAAACTGATAGTTAAACAGGTTAGAGTGCCCAATCTGCATGTAGGAGGCTGGTTTGAAGCACTTCTTCAGTATTGTTCCTAAGCATTGAGCTGGGAGTAGTCCCTAAGCACCATGGGAATGGCTCCAAAATAGATATACTGAATTGTTAACTATATAAAGGATTCATCGATGGGACTATTTCCTATAATAATGATATTCAGTCCTTTAATGTGGGACGGAGAACTACTTAAGCAAAGTAGTACTAAGAGCCAGCAAATTTACTCTGGGGTGGGGTGAACAGGAGAACATATAGTTCTGGACTCTTAGAGTCAAGGACTTTGCATATGCTAGGGATATTCATATTCATCTGAATTATTTTCCTAGCTCTTTTTCTTTAATTAGTATATATGCTTAAAATTCCACAGTTTATCGTTATGATTTGTTATAGAGTTTGTTACATATCTTGGTTCTGTTAAAAGTGAAATACTAGACCATTGTTTATAGGAACATAAGCAGCCCTTAGACTCAAGAATATTGATATATATGAGATCTATGTGCTAATTATTTAGTTCTCTGAGTGAGATCAGTTTATGAGTTACTAATTCTCTCTATTCTCAATATCAATCAATAACCATTGCCTAAAACTTAATTCCTTAAGATCTGGAACTGGAGAAATGTCAAAGCTGCATTCATAGAATTCTTTTTTTTTTTTAATATTTTTTTTTATTTAAACACCTTGATTACATACATGATTGTGTTTGGGTTTCAGTCATAAAAGGAACACCACCCATCACCAGTGCAACATTCCCATCACCCAAGTCCCAAATCTCCCTCCTCCCCACCCAACCCCCGCCTGTACCCTAAACAGGCTCTACATTTCCCTCATACATTCTCAATATTAGGACAGTTCAAAATGTAGTTATTTTCTCTAACTAAACTCATCACTCTTTGTGGTGAGCTTCCTGAGGTGAGCTGGAACTTCCAGCTCTTTTCTCTTTGTGTCTGAAAATTATTATTACAAGGGTGTCTTCATTTTTCTTAAAACCCATAGATGAGTGAAGACCATTCTGCGTTTTTCTCTCTCTCTCTCTGACTTATTTCACTCAGCATAATAGATTCCATGTACATCCATGTATAGGAAAATTTCATGACTTCATCTCTCCTGACAGCTGCATAATATTCCATTGTGTATATGTACCACAGTTTCTTTAGCCATTCGTCTGTTGAAGGGCATCTTGGTTGTTTCCAGAGTCTTGCTATGGTAAATAGAGCTGCAATGAATATAGGTGTAAGGAAGGGGTTTTTGTATTGTATTTTTGTGTTCCTAGGGTATATTCCTAGGAGTGGTATAGCTGGATCGTATGGGAGCTCGATTTCCAGTTTTTGGAGGAATCTCCATATCGCTTTCCATAAAGGTTGAACTAGACGGCATTCCCACCAGCAGTGAATAAGAGTTCCTTTCTCTCCACATCCCCGCCAACACTGTTTGTTCTCATTCTTTGTGATGTGTGCCATTCTCTGGGGTGTGAGGTGGTATCTCATCGTTGTTTTGATTTGCATCTCCCTGATGATTAGTGATGTGGAACATTTTTTCATGTGTCTTTTGGCCATGTGTATTTCTTCTTTGTCAAAGTGTCTGTTCATTTCTTCTCCCCATTTTTTTGATGGGGTTAGATGTTTTTTTCTTGTAAAGTTCTGTCAGTGCCCTGTATATTTTGGAGATTAGCCCCTTATCTGATGGGTATTGGGTGAATAGTTTCTCCCACTCAGTGGGTGGCTCTTGTATCCTGGGCACTATTTCCTTTGAGGTGCAGAAGCTTCTCAGCTTAATATATTCCCATCTGTTAATCTCTGCTTTCACTTGCTTGGAGAGTGCAGTTTCCTCCTTGAAGATGCCTGTAATGTCCTGGAGTGTTTTGCCTATGTGCTGTTCTATATATCTTATGGTTTTGGGGCTGATATCGAGGTCTTTAATCCATTTGGATTTTACCTTTGTACATGATGTTAGCTGGGGGTCTAAGTTTAATTTTTTGCAAGTGGCTATCCAATTGTGCCAACACCACTTGTTGAAGAGGCTTTCCCTGCTCCATTTAGGATTCCTGCTCCTTTATCAAAAATTAGATGGTTGTATCTCTGGGGAACATTTTCTGAGTATTCAAGCCTATTCCACTGATCTGAGGACCTATCCTTATTCCAATACCATGCTGTTTTGATAACTGTTGCTTTGTAGTACAGTTTAAAGTTGGGAAAAGTAATTCCTCCCATATTCTTTTTCCCAATGATTGCTTTAGCTATTCGAGGGTGTTTATTGTTCCAAATGAATTTCAAAAGTGTCTGATCCACTTCTTTGAAGAATGTCATGGGTATCTTTAGAGGGATGGCATTAAATCTGTATAATGCCTTGGGGAGTATTGACATTTTGATGATGTTAATCCTGCCAATCCATGAGCAGGGTATGCGTTTCCATTTCCGTGTGTCCTCTCTTATTTCTTGGAGCAGAGTTTTATAGTTTTCTTTGTATAGGTCCTTCACATATTTAGTCAAGTTGATTCCAAGATATTTGAGTTTGTGTGGCACTATTGTGAATGGGGTTGTTTTCTTAATATCCATTTCATCCTTATTACTATTGGTATATAGAAAGGCCATTGATTTTTGTGTGTTAATTTTGTAGCCTGCCACCTTGCTATATGAGTCTATTGTTTCTAGAAGCTTTTTGATAGAGTCTTTAGGGTTTTCTAAGTAGAGTATCATGTCATCTGCAAACAGTGAGAGCTTGACTTCTTCCTTTCCTATCTGGATTCCCTTGATATCCTTTTCTTGCCTAATCGCTATAGCAAGTACTTCCAGTGCTATGTTGAATAGGAGTGGTGAGAGAGGACAGCCTTGTCTTGTGCCAGAATTTAGAGGGAAGGCTTTCAGTTTTTCTCCATTGAGGATAATATTTGCCACTGGCTTGTGGTAGATGGCCTTCACTATATTGAGAAAGGTTCCCTCCATTCCCATCTTGCTGAGAGTTTTGATCAAGAATGGGTGTTGGACCTTATCAAATGCTTTATCTGCATCTATTGATATGATCATGTGGTTTTTATTTTTCTTGCTATTGATGTTGTGTATTATGTTGATAGATTTACGGATGTTAAACCAGCCTTGCATTCCTGGGATGAAACCTACTAGATCGTAGAGGATGATCTTCTTAACGAGGCATTGAATCCTATTTGCCAGGATTTTGTTGAGGATCTTTGCATCTGCATTCATCAGTGATATTGGTCTGTAATTTTCTTTTTTGGTAGCGTCTCTGTCTGGTTTAGGTATCAAGGTGATGTTGGCTTCATAAAAGCTATTTGGAAGTGTTTCTGTTTGTTCAATTTCATGAAAGAGTCTTGCCAAGAGTGGCAGTAGTTCCTCTTGGAAAGTTTGATAGAATTCATTAGTGAATCCATCTGGACCTGGGCTTTTGTTTTTCGGCAGACATTTGATTACTGTTTTAATTTCATCAATGGTGATGGGGGTGTTTAGATATGCTACATCCTCTTCCTTCAACTGTGGAAGATTATAAGAGTCCAAGAATTTATCCATTTCTTCCAGGTTCTCATTTTTAGTGGCGTAGAGTTTTTCAAAGTAGTTTCTGATTACCCTTTGAATCTCTGTCATATCAGTAGTGATCTCTCCTTTTTCATTCCTGATACGAGTTATCAAGTTTCTCTCTCTCTCTTTCTTTGTTAGGTTTGCCAGTGGTCTATCAATCTTGTTTATTTTTTTCAAAGAACCAACTTCTGCTTTCGTTGATCTTTCGGATTGTTTTTTGAGTTTCCACTTCGTTGATTTCTGCTCTCAGCTTTGTTATTTCCTTCTGTCTTCCTATTCTTGGGTCCTTTTGTTGAGCATTTTCTAGTTCTATTAGCTGTGTCATTAAGCTACTCAGGTAAGCTCCTTTTTCCTTCCTGATGTGTGCTTGCAAAGCTATAAATTTTCCTCTCAGTACTGCTTTTGCTGTGTCCCATAAGTTCTGAGAGTTTGTGTCTTTATTGTCATTTGTTTCCAGGAACCTTTTTATTTCCTCCTTGATTTCATCTCGGACCCACTGGTTATTGAGCATGAGGCTGTTTAACTTCCAGGTGTTAAAGTGTTTCTTCTGAGTCCCTTTGGAGTTCACAAATAATTTCAGAGCCTTGTGGTCAGCGAAGGTAGTCTGCAAAATTTCTATCCTCTTGATCTTATGGAGGTATGTTTTATGTGCCAGCATGTAGTCTATCCTGGAGAATGTCCCATGTACATTGGAGAAGAATGTGTATCCAGGTTTCTGGGGATGGAGTGTCCTATATATATCCACTAGGCCTCTTTCTTCCATTTCTCTCCTCAGGTCTAGTATATTCTTGTTGGGTTTCAGTCTGGTTGACCTGTCCAGTGTTGACAAAGCCGTGTTAAGGTCCCCCACAATTATTGTGTTGTTGTTGATATTATTTTTCAGATTTGTCAGCAGTTGTATTAAATATTTTGCTGGCCCCTCATTCGGTGCATATATGTTTAGGAGAGTGAATTCTTCCTGCTCTACGTACCCCTTGATTAATATAAAATGTCCGTCTTTGTCCCTTACAACCTTCCTGAGTATAAAGTTTGCATTATCTGATATTAGTATGGCCACTCCAGCTTTTTTATGGGTGTTGTTTGCTTGGATAATTTTTCTCCAGCCTTTTATTTTGAGTCTATGTTTGTTCTGACTATTCAGGTGCGTTTCTTGTAGGCAGCAGAAGGTTGGATTGAGTTTTTTGATCCATTTAGCCACTCTGTGTCTCTTAACTGGTGCATTTAGTCCATTGACGTTGAGAGAAAGAATTGTCCTGGGATTTAACGCCATCTTTATTTCAAAATTTGGTGTGTCTTTTGGGTAGTCTTGTCTTAGATTAGGTCTTTCAGTTTTTCTCTTAAGGCTGGTTTTGTGTCTGCGAAGTTTCTGAGCTGTTTTTTGTCTGTGAAACCATGTATTCTTCCATCAAACCGAAAAGTGAGTTTTGCTGGGTATAGTATTCTGGGTGAAGCATTCATTTCATTCAGTCTTGTCACAATATCCCACCACTGCTTTCTGGCATTGAGTGTTTCTGGTGACAGGTCTGCTGTAAATCTCAGGGAAGCTTGCTTGAACATGATTTCCCCTTTTGATCTTGCTGTTTTCAGAATTCTGTCTCTATCTGTGGGATTTGTCATTGTGACTAGGATGTGTCTTGGGGTGGTTTTTCTGGGGTCTCTTTTGGTTGGTACTCTTCGGGCATGCAGGATTTGATCACATATATTCTTTAGCTCTGGAAGTTTCTCTTTAATGATGTTCTTGACCATTGATTCTTCCTGGAAATTTTCTTCCTGGGTCTCTGGGACTCCAATGATTCTTAAGTTGTTTCTGTTGATCTTATCATAGACTTCTATTTTCGTCTGTTCCCATTCTTTGACTAATTTTTCCATTGTCTGCTCATTTGCTTTAAGTTTTTTGTCCAATCTCTCCTGCTGTATGGAATTGTTATGTATCTCATCTTCCACAGCACCAAGTCTATTCTCAGCTTCTGATACCCTGTCCCAGAGCTTATCCATTTTGTCATTCACTTCGTTTACTGACTTTTTCAGTCCTGTTAGTTGACATGTTATTTCAGTTTGGAGTTTTGTCATTTCTGCCTTCATATTTTCTTGGTTCTTATTAGTGTTCTGTTCAACTCGATCTATGGTTTCTTGGAGTCTGTTGAGCACCTTCCATATTGCTAGTCTAAAGTCCTTATCTGAGAGGTTGATTAGTTGTTCAGTCATTATCTGGTCCTCAGAATTGTCATCTTCATTCTCTATGTCTGATGCTGGCCTGCGTTGTTTCCCCATTGTCACACTTGTATTGTGGGTTTTTCTACGTGTTGTGGTGGTATTCATTGTCTATATGATGTAGGCAGCACACTCCTCTGGCTCCTCCCTTTCTGGATGGGCTGACTTGCCTCTAAGGGAGGGGAGTCCTCCGTGGATGAAGCCTCACACTGGGTCAAATCTTAGGCCCGAGCATGCAACAGAGAAGACAGTCCAGAGAGAAATGTTTGCTTCTGTGATATAGCGCCGTTCTTAGTGTGATTTTTCCTTCTTGTTGCAATGGAGTTCTTTCCTTAGAAAGAGTGCACGGCCGCGGAGCAAAGCGGAGCGGCCGTGCTCCTCTGAGCCTCTTTTTGCCCCACTTGCAAGAGTTTCACGCAAGAGGACAGTAGACAGACATAGACAGGTCACACTCACAGTCTTTCACAGTTGAGCCCCACTGGGCCGGTGTACTTTCGCGGATTTTCCCCGCCTGGTGTCACACACAGGGAGCCAGCCGGCTTTTGCAAAGCTTAGCCGGTTTTTATGCTCTGAACGCATTCATAGAATTCTGCACTGTGCTGTCAAAGAGGCAGGTTGGGGTGAGGGTGTTGGACTCTGGGAACATTGGTGGAAAAAGTTGACACTAGTGGTGATTAGGTAATGAAATGTTATATGCCTAGAACTCAACTATCAATAACTTTGTAACTCAAAGTTCTCTAAGTTAAAATATTTTTATATAAGATATAATACAGTCTTTCTATATGCAAGAATTGGAATTTTAGGGGCCAGAGCAATAGCGTAGCAGTGGGGTGTTTGTCTTGCATGTGGTTGACCCAGGATGAGCCTGGATTTGAATCCCAGCATCCCATATGGTCCCCAGTCCCAGGAGCAATTTCTGAGCACAGAGCAGGGAGGAACCCCTAAGTGTCACCTGGTGTGGCCCCACAAAAAGGGAAATGGAATTTTAATTCAAAATGTAAATTGAATTGCAATTGAATTTCTGATAGCAGTGATACACCTGAGCAAAGAGTTTGTAACATCCATGTGCAAGTTTCATGAAAGATTATATATAGAATGATTAATTAAAACTGAGGCTCAAAAACAAAGAAAGAATAGAATTTATTTCAAAATAAAAATTTAATTGGATACAGGGATAATAGAGGGTGATAAAGGTATATAAATATTAAAGTATCCAGTCTAATTTTGGGAGGTGGCTTTTATCCCCTAGTGTTATTATATTATTATGTTATTATATTATTAATTAATAATAATATATACCATATGTATTAATATTATATAATATATTTATATAAATTACATATTATTTTACTATTAATAATTAATACATTGTTATAAAATATTTTATATATAATTATATATTATTAATAAGTATTTTGATTATCCAAGAATTAGGACCAGAATAAAAATAGTAATATGCTTTGTCCAAAAATACAAAACTGGGGCCAGAGAGATAGCATGAAGGTAAGGCATTTTGCCTGGCATGCAGAAGGAAGGTGGCATCCCATATGGTCCCTCGAGCCTGCCAGGAGTGATTTCTGAGTGTAGAGCCAGCAGTGACCCCCTGAGCGCTGCCAGTCTGACCCAAAAACCAAAAAATAATTACAAAACGTATTGATACTTTGTAGTTTTGAGGAAGTGTGTATTTATGGAATGTGTTTATGCATGCATATTAATACTTATTGGTATCCATGTGCATAAGAGTTTCATTGATTATTTTAAAGCAGGGATTACATTACTAATAGATTCTGTCATTATATTCTGTGATTTTGTTCTCTCCCTATTGCTTGCCATTCTAATTTATCAATCCTGCTAAGAAGCTTAAAGTCTAAGGTTTATTCTCTTACAGAATATCTTTTTCAGTTTTACTGTTTAATTCAATATAAATTTTTATTAGATTTGCTGGATTTCAGCACTTGTTTCTCTACAATATATAAATGAGTTTCTTTTTTTTTACTGTGGGATTAATCTACATTTCTGTCAGACTAGTAGGGGAAGCAATGTTTGTTATTGGAGTTATAAAGAATGCATTCTCAGTCAAAACTAAAATTCATTTCTTAAATAAATTAGAAATTCCTGTGGTCAGAAAATAGCAATGAAAATATACTGTTTGCCTTGCATGCAGCCAACCCACGTTTGATTCATTGCTTCACTTAGGGTCTTCTGGGCCTTGATAGAAGTGATGCCTGAGCAGAATTGAGAGTAATCTCTGAGCACAGAACTCCTCCATCAAAAAATTAAATATTTTTGGGCTAAGAAGATAGCTCATTAGTGACAGGTTCATAACTTGCATACTAAGGAACTAAATTTTATCTGAAGCACACTGCATTCTCAAATACTCCCAGATATACCCTAGATGTCCCTCTGCAGAATTATATATTGCTAGGCCTAGGCATTGGACTACTCAGTCAGATTGACTGAGAAGTGCTGGGAGTAACTCCTATATCCCGTGAGCACTGTTTGAGATTCCTTTTCTCTCCTTTTCTCCCTCTAACCTTGCCACATAACCCCTTTTCACTAAAAACATGAATGTTTTCGAGTTCAAGAACAAGATAGTTCATTGCTAGGGTTGCTCCACACTTTGATTGCAATCCCAGTAACTCTGCTGCTTTTGAGCCTGCATGCAACAAAACATGATATGTCACACACTGCAACTATATGTCTATAAGCATCATGACTGAGAAAGATGTGCCCCTCAGTGAACACACAACCTAATATCTGAGCACTACAATGAAACATTATAGTCTCCAGACATTGCAGCCACAGTAGAGAAGGGAAGAAAGCGAAGAATAAGAAAAATCAAGTTGGGGCTGGAGCGATGGTACAAAAGGTAGATTATTTGTGTTGCATGCAACTAACTAGGTTCTATCTCCAGCATTCCATATGGTTTCTTGAACCTGCCAGAAATGATTTCTGAGCACAGAGCCAAGAGTAATCTCTGAGAGCCACTGGGTGAGGCCCACCCCCCAAAAAAGAAAAAAAAATAACCAAGTTGAATAAAAGAAAATCATGGAACTCCTGATCCACTTAATAAGAAGTATCTGCTAATAAATAACATGCTGGGTAATGATTTATATGAATCATTTATATAAAATATGTAATTTGTATTCACAGTCTACTCAATTGATCAAAGATTTATAAAAGCAGAGTAGGAGTTCTGGTCAAGTTACCTAACAACTTCAAAAAATAGAGTTCATTCCTCCATCCCCTCTCTTATGCTTGCCACTAATATTCTACATCCTCCTGCACAATCTATATATAATTATATATGGTCATATAATATTTTTGATAAAAATTCTGTGAACAAATATCTATAATATGTGAGTATAGAAAAAGGTTTTATTGGCCTTTGCTTGTTATCCTCTGATACTTTTAACTCGTTTCTAATCAATACAACTCTTCTCCTTTTTGAAGGTTTTCCTTTTTATATTTATTTAATAAATAAATAGAACATACAAAACAATTTGTGATTGTATTGTAAAACTTAGATATGTGGGATCAGGTCCAAATTAACTTATAGGGCACAAGTAAATTACAGAAACAGATAGTCTTGCATCAACCCATATTGTTCTTTATTGTTCCCTCTAATTCATATCTATAAAACTCACATAGGGTTACCACAAAAACAGTGAATAAAGAATACTCATTAAGTGATATAAGTTTGTTATCAGAGAATGGATGCCTGTCACTCTACAGCCAATTCTTGCTGTCTCTAAATGAGAGTGGAATGGAACTTCTTTCAGTGGGCACAGCTGCAATCAGTTTTCTTCTGTTTCTACCTTGTATTAATGAAGCAGAAATAGTTTGAGGATGGGAAGTATATTTTTAGACTATAAAGATTATATTAACTGATATGCAACATTTCCAGAGCCAGATGAGATTCTTGAAAACAAGGAATCTTGGGTAAGAGATATGTGGACGTGCCTGGGAAACTTACAACCTAGAAAAGTAGTGAATCTGGGCCCAAGAGATAGCACAGCAGTAGGGTGTTTGTCTTGCATGCTGCCAACCTGGGATAGAACAGGATTAGATCTCCAGCATCCCATTTGGTTCCCCGAGCCTGCCAGGAATGATTTTTGAGCACAGAGCCAAAAGCCACCCCTGAGTGCCACTGGGTGTGGCCCAAAAGCCACCCCCAAAGTAGTGAATCCTTTAGTAGTATGTAAATGGTAATATATATGTGTTATATGTTAGAAAGTATAGAAATCTAGTGGCATATAAATTCACACCTACTTTAGATATGTGTAACCCTATAAATGTCATCTAGAACCATTATTTTTAACTTAAAGAAGAGTAATTTAGCAACATGAAGTCTTATGAAACGGTCTTTTATGGGGAGGTTGGAACACATGCGCTGGTGCTCGGAAGTTACTTCTGACTCTGCACTCAGGAATCCAGACTCAGAGGACCATATGGGATGCCAAGGATCAAACCTGGGTCAGCTGCTTGCAAGGCAAATGCCCTACCCCTTGTGCAATTATGCTGAGTAGAATAAGTCAGAGGGAGAAAGATCAGAATATTCTCACCCATCTATGAAAGTTAAAAAAAAATAAAAGACATTATTTTCATAATACCTAGAGACAATATAGGTGAGGGCTGGAATGACTGGCCCATGATATGAAGCTTATCACAAAAATAGTGAGTTCAGTTAGAGAAATAACTACCTTGACATTTATCATGACAATGGTTGTGAGTGAGAGAAATAGAATGCCCGTCCAAATACAGGCAGTAGTGGAAAAGGAGGAAGATGGGGGAGCATTGGTGGTGGGAATGTTGCACTCGTGAAAGGGGGTGTTCATTTTTATAACTGAAACCCAACTACAAAGATTTTTGTAATCATAATGCTTAAATAAAAATATTAATCAATAAAAAAAGAAATGGGCCAGTTAAGAACCAGGAAACAAAGGGCTGGGACAATAGCACAGCAGATAAGGTGTTCACCTTGCAGGTGACCTACCCGGGTTCAATCCTTGGCATCCCATATAGTCCCCTGAGCTGCCAAGAGTGATTCCTAAATATAGAGTCATAGTTGATGGGTGTGCCCCAGAGCATTGGTGGGTGTTTCCCCCCAAAAAGAAACACATCAAAATGAAAAATGCACTTCCATTGACCAAAGACCATAGCAATTTTTAGTTCTGCTCTATGAATCATACCTAGAACATTTAGTTTACTAGGATTATAAAATTATCAACGCGGTGACAACTAAGGTTCTAGTTTGTAATAAAAGGTGAATGCTGTCCTGCAGAAGAGTGTTGTTTGACATGCAATCTGTAAGACTGAACCTTCAGATCGTTTTAGTACTTTATCCTCAATAGCTAAGAGCACTTAGATCTTCTGGAGTAAAAATCTTATCTCCTGAAATGGGAGTGGGGGACCCAAATGCATTTTTAGAAAGGACAATGAGAGTACCATTACACTGAAAATACAAGCAATTGTTTGGATAATTGGGGGCTTCCTCTACTGGTGTATCAAGAGTGAAATAATTTTATGTAGAACTTGATCAGTACAATTTTTTGATTAGTTATGACCCAGATTACTATGATGGTTGGTGGCTACTTGTTTATGACCAGTAAAAATATATTAAAAATTGAAGGGCCGTGGTAATTAAATTCCTATAATAACTGCAGTTTTATAATTACATCAGCTATAGTCTAATAGATGTCACTTTACATGGAGGCAATAAAAATCAGTGACATTATTGGTTGATATAATAATTCTCAGTTATTAGAAGTACCACATAAAAATACATGTTGTTCTAAACAAAGGGGACTACATTAAAATTACGAAGTTTCTGCACCTCAAAGAAAATAAAGACCAGGCACCAGAAGCGGGAGAAATTATTTACCCAACATTAGTCTGACAAAGTGTTAATATCGAAGATAATAAGACAACGGTAAGATTTTATAAGAGAAAAATTCAACCTAATTGCTTCAACCCAATAAAATCACAAGAGAAGAACAGAGACTTTCTCAAAGAAGAAATACAAATGACCTAAGAGCATATGAAAAACAGTGAACTTTTATTTGTCCCAACACTTCCACTATTTGGAGAATACTCCAAGATCCCAAAGATAAAGTGGAAAGAAGACATTTTAATTCCTATGCTCCCCTTAGTACTATTCACAATAGTCAAAATATAGAAACAAAGTACCCCAAGAATAGATGACTGGAGAAAGAAACTACGGTACATATACATGATGAAATATTATGTAACCAAACAAGGTAAAGTCATACAATATGTTGTTTTATGGAGGGATCCGGAGGGTATCATGTTGAGTAATGTTAATAAGAAAGAGGGAGATAGACATGGGATGATTTCTCTCATATGTGGGAATATTAAGATATAAAACAGTGGAATAAGAAGAACTGAAAGACAATGGAAACAAAGAACTGATATTTAATAAGAAACTTGCTACTTGAGGAGGCTGAGGCGGGGGTAATATCTATGGTGGAGGAAAGAATTTAACCAGGAGGTGGAGTAAGAGTTGAAAGTAATAAATTGTTATAGTGAAAGACTTTCAGCAACAGTACAAATTATAATAGTACTTAAATATAAGTACAAAGACATATACATATATATATATATATATAGTGGTTTTATACTTTTAAAGTGCCTCTTATAGAAGTAGGCCTATAGGTGGGGAAGCAAATGGGATTGGGGGCACTGTAGAGGGAGTAAACACTGGTGAAAATATTGATATTGAAATATTGTATGCCTGAAATCCAATCATAATTCATAATTCCATGGTGATAAAATAAAAATAATCGATACAAAAACAAATACGAAATGCTCTGCCTTGTTCTTTTATCTCTCTCCTCATTTTCTGTGTTCATAGAACTTTTAGATTATATTTGGAAAATTACTGAACTTTATGCTAATTTTTTTAAAAATCTGCACAAAGAAATGGCAACTTGATGAACACAGAATGTAAATTTGTTACTGTTTATTTTTATGCAGTATTTTTAGTATTTTCAACTTATGAATAGGAAGTTATTTTATGTATTCATGCTTATTAGTAAATGATTGGATTATTTTTACTAAAATATTAAATATTGCTATTAGTAAAATTATTATAAAATGTATTCATTTATCTCTTAAAAATTTAGCTTCTCTTCTAGAGAATGAATTTAGAAAGAATCATAAAATCTGAAGCACTGGTTACTAATATATTTTCAGCTTTCCTCTAACTATTGTGGGCTAAATGGAGGTCCAAGTCTAGGATTATCTTTCAGATAATATTTGGTATAAATTCTTTGCTGGTTGCAAAAGTCTTCCACCATGTGTTTGGAAAACTCCATAGATTATTCGTTATCTTTGTAGCAAAAACAGAGAACTTCAGGACTTTCAAATACATTACCAAACCATGATTTAAAGTCCGTTGTAAGCCATATATTAAAGGAGAAAAACCAACGGGAAAATAATTGGCTTGAATCCTCTGGTTGAGATCATGTTCGGGGGTGTGATAAATGCCAGAAACCTCAGGAAAAAAACCATCACACATCGCATATCACTCCAACCTTCACAGCAAAGAGAAATAAGGCAGAAGATGGCTCCCATCCATTCCCTTTTCCCTGGAGTTAGGGCATTAACAGCTTCAAGGTGAAGACTAGATTGTCAGTTTTCCTGCCTGAATGCACAAAGAAATGGCACTGGTTATAGGTAAAATACTGAGTCTCACAACCCATTTTAAAGAGGGATTTCTCATGGGATATTATCTGAGCAGTGGGATTTGCTGTGATTAACCCCCCCAGATATCCTGAAGTGTAAATGCCAAAAGGGCGGTGGCGCAAGAGGTAAGGTGCCTGCCTTGCCTGCGCTAGCCTTGGACGGACCGCGGTTCGATCCCCCGGCGTCCCATATGGTCCCCCAAGCTAGGAGCAACTTCTGAGCACATAGCCAGGAGTAACCCCTGAGCGTTACCGGGTGTGGCCCAAAAACCAAAAAAAAAAAAAAAAAAGCATATACTTGAGGAAATAGCATGCATCATTATTTCTCATATATCAAATACTTTCTCTATGCACTTTACTTTTCTTATTGGTATTGTTCTTTTAATTCTATCTTTCTTGGCTTCAATAAATTCCCAGCTCCCCTTGACTATTTTCATCCATCTCTTTCTTTCTTTCTTTCTTTCTTTCTTTCTTTCTTTCTTTCTTTCTTTCTTTCTTTCTTTCTTTCTTTCTTTCTTTCTTTCTTTCTTTCTTTCTTTCTTTCTTTCTTTCTTTCTTTCTTTCTTTCTTTCTTTCTTTCTTTCTTTCTTTCTTTCTTTCTTTCTTTCTTTCTTTCTTTCTCTTTCTTTCTTTGCTTTTCCTTTCTTTTTCTTTCTTTGCTTTTCCTTTCTTCTCTTTTCTTTTCCTTTTTGATAGACTGTGGGATATGAGATCATTCCAGGTGTTTCACAGAGGAACACAATAGATATCATGGTAAAAGCCAGGTAAAGCAAGAAACTTGCTTTATATTCACCTTATTTGTTTTCTATTCATGACTAAAGATTATATTTATGTATTTTTACATATTATTTGGGGGGGTTTGGATCACATCCGGCAGCACTCAGGGGTCACCCCTGGCTCTATGCTCAGAAATAGCTCCTGGCAGGCTCAGAGGACCACATGGGATGCCAGGATTCGAACTACTGACATGCTGCATGCAAGGCAAACACCCCACCTCCATGCGATCTCTCTGGCCCCTTACTAATTATTTTTTAAATAATTTTGGGGGGTAGTATACTCTGTGGTGCTGAGGGGCTCTCCTATGTACATGTTCAGGGGTTACCTCCAGCACAGCACAGGGAACCAGGAGGTCTCAGGAATAGAATTCAGTCTTGTTGCTTAAACAGAGAGAGACACACACACAAAATAGTCTCACTCATATATGGTTTTAAGAAAAATTAAAGACATTGCAATAAATCCAGAGTTGAGTGGAGGAAGGACCGGCTCAAGATATGAAGCTCATCACAAAAAGTGGTGAGTGCAGTTAGAGAAATAAAATTATGCTGAGAACTATCATAACAATGTCAGTGAATGAGGGATATAGAAAGCCTATCTTGAATACTGGTGGGAGTGGGGGAAGGAAGAGATGGGAGCATTGGTGATGGGAAGGTTGCATGGGTGAAGGGGGGTGTTTTTGTTATGACTAAAGCCCAACTACAATTATGTTTTTAATCACAGTGTTTAAATAAAGAATTCAGTTAATAAAAAAAAACTACTCCTCTAACCCACTAAGCTATCTCACCCACTCCAGAAATTTTATTTTTAACTTTATTAAAAATATTAAAATAGTATCTACTTATAAATAATAGTTTCAGGCTTTCAAGGTTTTAGCTCATTTTACATTGCTGAAATTTCTTTATATTATTGAATTGAAGTGCTTCAACTTTAAGTCACGATTTTACGATGTTTTAGTTGGTTCAAGCACATTCCTTGAAATTGATATTTGAAACATGTTTGTGTTTGGAGCAGCACATATAAAGTATGATTTCCTTATATTTGTGAATCTCAGTCTGAAGTGGTTTATAGTAAATGTGTATCAACATGTAAGAAACACTAGTAAATACTTTTCGACCTGTTTGAAACTTTATGTTGTACTATAAACATCATCAGATTTTTAAGGACAAATGTCTTTAACACTTTGTGTGATCACACGTGAACAGTTATGTCACCAGAATTGGTGTGAAATGTTAAGTGTGTTCTTAATATGCTTTTCACAAATTTTCAAGAGGACTAACCTATAAAACATGTGGTCTATTTGTTAAATATGAGTTAGTATAAAATGTGTTTTAGAATATGTCTAACAATATGTCTTTTGTTGTTGTTTTGGCCAGTGGAACATGTGAGTTGTTGGGGATCAAACCAGATTAACCACATGCTAGACAAGAGCCCTACCCACTGCAATATCTCTCTAGGCGTCTTAGACATTAGAAACTATGTAAGGAGCTGGAGAAATAATATAGCAGGAAGGGCATGTATCTTGCATGCAGTCAATACACGTTTGATCCCTGGCATCCCCTGTGGTCCCCTGAGCCTTCCAGCAGTGATTCTTGAGTGAAGAGCCAAGAGTAACCTCTGAGTACAGCCAGATGAGGCCCCCAAAACAAACCAAATAAAATTATGTAAGATTTAAAAAATATTTTACGATTAATACTTCAATTCTTTGAGCATATAGATTTTCACATTCAATATTATTTTATTGTTCTATGGACATCAATATAAAGAAAACTACAATAACAAAAATAATGAAGTCACTTAGTGGTAATCCAATATAATTGATCTAAAAACAGTTGAGTTAACAGTATAGACCTGGGACATGAAAAATGATTCTTACAATATTCTGGGTTCATTAATTCCCATACTCATTCTATTTCAAAAACTTGTTTAGTTCCTTTCATTTTAGCCTGCGTTGAGTTTTGCTGACCTTTGAAGAATATTAAAAGTTTTCTAAAAAATATATATATTCTGGGGCTGTTAACTTGATACTGTTTGTTGCCATTGATCCAACCATTATTTTTGAACAACATAATAGATTCAACAGAGATGACTATGTGCATTTGTGCACTTGTAATTATTCAAACACTTATTGAGCAAAAACATCTAAGGTTTATCTTTGAAAAAAACTGAACATCGTAAGAGTGGAAACATAGACTTTTAAAGTCAATTAGAAATTAGGAATTGTCACCCCTGAACCAGGGAAGCCATCCACAAAACATCCAGGTTTGTCTATAACATCACCTGGAAGCAATCCTCTACCACTGAAGACCCTACCACTGCTCAGACATCGACCTGCTCAAGAGACTTCCCTTAACACTGAGAAGACTTAACAACAACGACCTGCTTATAGGACAGGGCTTCCTGCATTGCCCTTTAATGGTGAGGTGAAACGAGAGGACGCTCCACATCCTGACTTCAATTTAAGATATGCAGATTCCAGGATCTTTAATACAGAAACATGATACCAACAACAGAGACTGTGTGAAAAGTGTGTTGGCACTACCGACAATGTCTTGGATTGGACGATCTAACTTGCCTGGGGTCTAGAGTTGGTCTTATGCCAGGAAACTTCAGGGGTAGGTTCTCTTTGTATTTAGGCCAAGGTTATTCCTTTTCATGCCCCTCATATTTTGGTGGGCCTATGCAAACAACAATTGCCACTCTAACATCGTTTTTACTGTGCTCCTTTGACTCTAATCCTTAAAAAAAAAAACACTTAAAATTTGAGGTTAACTTAAGCTAATATGCATGTACATGGAAATGCAAAAAATACTATGCCTCTAAGGTTTAAGGAGTTATGTAAGTTTTATGACTTTAGATTGCCTTGTGTGCTGTGAAGAAATATTATAATGTGTTACAATCTGGGGACTTGAGGGACAAAGTAATTGTACATGGATTCTGTTCTTTGGCTGAAAGTTCAAAGTTAAGATATCAGCAAGGGGACTTCTGAGAATTATGTTATGGGTGATTGTCCTTCCACTGTAACTCTACCTTGTCCTCTTTCTTTGCATCTTTGTTCTCATAATTAAAAATAAAAAATTAAAAAAAGAAATTAGGAATTGTCTTCTTCAATTCTTCGACTTTATTGATTATATGAATTGTCAAGATTTAGATAAATTTAGACTGCCTGTGTATGTGCCATATTATTCCACTCATATTCTCTATTTGTTTTGTTTGCTAGTTTATTATAATTTGTCTTTAAGTCTCAGTGTCCCTATATATAAATTATGATTTAAGTTAAAGAAGTACCAATCCATAGAATATACTAGAACTGTGGTGGGCAACCTTTTTTTTTTTTTTTCAACTGAGCCAAATCTCGCCAAAACCACGATTGAAATTTATTTTGAGAGCCACATTTTTTAAACCGAAAATGCAGAGGATGATACACTGTTTTTAGTTTTAATAAGTTTTATTGAGAATATTCTGCATGCAAGTATCCACATAGGTCGGGAGGATACAAATAACACAACTAATAAAACCAAAAACTTTAGAACGATATTATTTACCGATAACGTTAAATTCCGTAAAATTTGCCTTACAGTGCAAAGAAAATTACATCCTGACAATGACTGACAAAGTCACAAACACTAACGTGAACATTGGCCTTGGTTCTGATCAGAGCTGTGTGGAACCGGCCACCAGGGCTGCGCACAGGGAGCGCACTGACAGAGGCTAGGAGGAGAGTACTGACTTCTAGAGCGACAGCCTGGCACACAGAAGAACCGCATTAAAAAGTGTAAAGAGCCACGGCTTGCCGACCACTGCACTAGAATATAGAGAACACACAATACACAGATATTACTTATTGATTTCTAGCTACCTGAGAAATGCTACCATCATTGAAATCAACTTCTTGGAGTCAACCTCCATGGAAGATCTCCTCGTATGTTTGAAACACTAATTCTTATTTTTTTTTTATTTTTTTATTTTTTTTGGTTTTTGGGTCACACCCGGCGGTGCTCAGGGGTTACTCCTGGCTGTCTGCTCAGAAATAGCTCCTGGAAGGCATGGGGGACCATATGGGACGCCGGGATTCGAACCAACCACCTTTGGTCCTGGATCGGCTGCTTGCAAGGCAAACGCCGCTGTGCTATCTCTCCCGGCCCGAAACACTAATTCTTATCCTAAACTTCTACATGGTAAAGAGTTTCTGGTTTTATTACTGCTCCTTATTACTTGCTTTCCCTCCTTTTGAGAAAATTACAGTTGATTGAAATGTGTAGTTAGATGTAGCCATGTGACTTGGGCAAGTCAAATATAAAAGAACCACTTTCTTTGATAAGCCTTTCTAGCATTTAGGTAGTATTTTCCCCTTGTCTTCTTTTTCTGAGGGGTCACCATGACTCAAGAGAAATAAAACTTTATGGATTCATACTGAAACCATTGTAGGAAAGAGTGTTATTTAACTCATAGCGACTTTGAATTATGCTCAAAAAAAAAAAAAAAAGCCATCGTAGTGTAGCATGTATTCTTACAAAATTGGTTTCAGAAATATAGAATAATTTAGTAACAACTGATTAGTACAGTAAATTACATATTTCTTTATTGTCTTGCTATTTATTTCATGGAAAAATTATCTACCAAAACTGCAAGACATGCGGTTAAATTTTGTGCATTTTTTAATATTGCTCATTTTTTTATTTAAGAAAACTTTAAAAATTATAGAAAATGTTTAGTAATAAGAAGACAAAATAACATGATTGTGAAATTAAAGTAGGTCACAATTTTAATCTCATCTGTAAACTATGAAAACTGTATTCTAAAATCATAAAAATTGAAATTGTCTTAAGTATAACCCTTTATTTATTTAGGAGATTTTTCATTGTTTCCTGGTAGAGAAACAGTGATTGCAACTTCGATTAAGCAACATAAAATAGACTAATTTAAAAACACTAGTCACATAACAGTCAGTTAAATAATTATTTTTGAGATTTATCTGCACCAAATATTTTTAAAATTTTAGATCACGCTACAGGGCATATAAAATTACATATAAAATTAGTTTCACATGAGACTATAGAAAATCATAATCACTTGAGGGAAAAAAGGTGTTTAAAAGTGAGAGGCTTAATATTGAATAAGTTAAGTTACTTGTTTTGTTTTATTTCCTTTTCTTATTTTTGAGAGATGTTGAAAACACTCAGATAGTTGCCTGATTATGCTCCTTAAAGCAAATGCTAGGTACAATTCAATTAAATATTTTCTAGAAATTTTGTCTCACTCCTTTGGGCAACACAATTTAAAAGAGAATAAACCCAGTAAGTTAAAAAATAATGGAATCTAGGGGCCATAGAGATAGAATAGCAGTTACAGAACTTGAACACCTGTAATTGGTTCAATGGCCTAGCCAGATTGGAACACAGATATCAACTGCACTGTTATTCCTAGAGGGCCTCAATCAAAACAGGGTATTTGGATCCTCAGCATTGAATTGCATTGAATTGCTGACTTGGTAAAGAATAAGTAAGAAGGTGTCAGGGAACTCTGACCTCCATTTGGAAGGAGAGCCAATTGGGGAGAAAAAAATCTCTTTTATTGTTAACATGAATATTGCAGATGTCAATGCAACAGAAGCCACATCAAATTTGTTATGTGGATAGCTTACTTGAGTTTAATTTATTTTTCTAGAAGGGAGTGAAATTTATTTAAGTGCCATTAAGAAAGATCAATTGGGGGCTGGAGAGATAGCATGGGGATAAGGCTTTTGCCTTGAGTGCAGAAGGTCGTGGTTCGAATCCCTGCATCCCATATGGTCCTCCGGGGCCTGCCTGGAGCGATTTCTGAGCATAGAGCCAGTAGAACCCCTGAGCGCTGCTGGGTGTGACCCAAAACCAAAAAAAAAAAAAAAAAGAAAAAAAGAAAGACCAGTTGAACATAACAGTGGGGGGAATGGATACACTATCCTTGAAGCCATTTGAGAATAGGTAGAATCCAAACTGTGCACAGAGGAAATGATTTGAATTTGAAAAATAAAAAAATGATTCATTATAATAGGAAGGAAGAAAAAAATAATATTTCACACCTAGAAAACTAGGAGAGAGGTAGCTATTTAATCAATTAGTGAAGGAGCAAAGAAAAATAAAATTAATAATCAACATATTTTTGAGGTCTAGCAGGAGACCTTAACTCTAATCCTAGTGCTACCACATGAGTTGATCACACTATAGTTTCTGTGTGGGTGTCCAGTAGTTGTTCAGTCTGTAATCCCTGATGTTGCTGGCAATTTCTGGTTGCCCCGAAAGTCAGCTAAAGACCCTGTTTTGCAAGCTCGTATTCTTTACACAGGTTTAGGTGTTTCTGATGAGATTAATTTCACACATTCAAGTCAACAGACATTTTCTAGACAGATTTATGGAATGAAAATGCTTACTGATCATTCAGGGGCCTTGATTATTGAGTGATATGAAATACATTTGCAATATTTTCTATTTCCTTATAGGTTTTTTTTTTATCTGCTAGGCTTATAGATCTGTAAATAAAAGTGGTGAATTTCCCCCAAAGAATTAAATGTCAGCTTATGAGTTTATTTTATAGAGCATCTATCCTATCTATAAAAGAGCTTTCATTGTAATATAGGCAAATATAAAGCAACATCCAATTTTATTTTATTAGTGTATTTTACAACAATTCTGCAGATAACACAAATTTCAGAGATCATAAACATCCAAGGTCTTGAAGACTTTACCTTCATATAAAGTGCTTTTTGGAAAGTGTTACTGCTTTCCAATCTATAAATACACAGTACCCTTGAGGGAGCCAAGATTTATCTCTTCTCAATTTACAAGTAAATCCATTGTTAACCCACTTCACCTCTTTACCAATAAAGGGCTGATTTATGATTGAAGGTCAATCAGTTCATCTGCGGAAGTTTCTACTAGGGTAAATAGAGGAGGTACAATGAAACTAGGAATTTGTGCATCTTTTATAGTAGATTAAATGAAGTCAACTATATTATAGGGTGCTACATCAATCTTAAGATACATTTGACTATTGCATGTTATTCTTCCAGGATGAGAATGATGGTGCAAGCCAGTTATTATTTCTTTAATACAACCTTGTTTATGAAGCTTGTGAATTATGATTGTGATGATCTCTTGGATAATATTTACATCTATAAAGACAACTTGTCCATCATTTATTACCTCTTCTTCCAAATAATTTGGACTTTATTTTTTATTTATATAAATATATTAAGTCATGCTAAAGGACAACACCAAATATTCTGATAACCCACTTGTCTTTATAATTGATTTTTAAATAGAGTGGAAATGCTGATAAGAAAGGTTCTTACAATTTACAGAAAACATTTTTAATAAAAAAAAAAGAAAAGTTTGTGAACAGAACTATGGGTTATATTTCAAATTCTCAGCCAACTTTTTCCTTAAAGAGACTTTTCTGAGACCAGAGTGACAAAATAGCAGGTAGGAAAGTTGCTTTGGATGTGGCCCAGTTGGGTTCAATCCTTGGCAGTCCATATAACTCCCTGAACCTACCAGAAGTGATCCCTACGTGCAGCGTAAAGCCTGAGCACTACCAGATATGGCCCAGAAACCAAATAAAAATACAAATAAAAAAGCACTTCTTTGTGGACCGGAAATGTGACTCAAGTGGTAGAGCATATGACTGGCATGCAGGTACTGTGTTTAATATCATACAACTTTTTCTTCTTTATTTCATAACTTCTGCCTTTAAATGTTGAGTCACATCCTTATATCTTTTTAGTCTTAATGTTTGGGACTAAATATTTACTTTCTCTACACCATTTGAATTTATAAAAATATCAGTATAAGACTTTCATCCTTATAAAAAAAAGCTTTAAGTTTTTTCCTCAGCACCAAGTTTCTCCCTAAATACTTCTGGATGTACCCCTTATGTTGGCCAAGCTCTGCCATGCTCAAACACAAACACCAGATAAAGCAAAAATCATCTTTCCAGCTTTCTTTTATGTAGTGTATGCTATAGTATAGTTGTGTTTTCTTAAAGTCTATCTTATGTGGGTTCAATCTAAATGATCTTTTATTAATCCCTCCTTTAAGTGAATAACAACTAAAGAAGCAGGAATTTCTCTCTTTGATCTTGATGTTCTATAGCTAATGGACTTTAAACTAGGGTGGAGCATAGTGAGTAGAAAACTTTCAATGCTGTATGGTAAAAGAACAAGAGAAGATACAAGAAAGATAGCATGTTGTATGTTTGCTGTTTTCGATGATTAGTATGACACAGTAACATTGTAAGTGTTCTTAATAAGACCCGTTATATGGTGAAATGTAGAAAAAATTTTGATAAAGTTTATAAAAAACATACAGATGTTTAAATATGTTATTCTATACCCAAAACCCATATACAGCTTTAAACCAAATATTGTTCAATACTAGTTTTAAAAAGTAGTAAAAATTAGTGATTTAGGGACTAAGACTTGTTAGTATGCTTCTAGGTACAATAAATAAAATAGCTCTCTATTAATAATTTAATATCATACAACTTTTTCTTATCTCTTTAATAATTTCTGCCTTTAAATGTCATATCTTTATATCTATTTAGTCTTAATGTTTGGGACTAAATGTTTATTTTTTTCTACACTGTTTGAATTTATAGTAATATCAGTAAAAGACTTTCATCTTTATATTAAAATATCTTAGTTTATTTGATTCAACAATTCCCTCAGGGACATTTCTGTGGTTATGTTTTTTTGTTACAATTCTATGCTAAACAGTATTTTATGGGTTTTTATTGGTAAAAGAATGATCAGAAATATTTTTGTTATGATTTATTTACTTTATTTAAAGAAAATGCATCACATAGTTGACCATAATAATTTTGTTTCCAGATAAATGAGAGCAAAATTTTTAAAAAACATAAAGAAAAAAAGGAAAAGAAGAAAAAATAAAAAAGGAAAAACTTAAAGTACAGTGACAAGCAAAGTTGTGAAAATCATTGTATCTCCAATGACGTTATTAAGACATTGGTAGAAGGTTTAGAAGCTTTTTTTTTGTGATCTGACGATTTTGCTATTTCATTTATTTTTGACCACTAATTTACTGCCACTACCTATTCTATTGGCATCTAAATTGGTATGATCCTATGGGGATGACAACAAACGAAGTTGTCCAGGAATTCAAAGCACTATCATTGATACTCAACTTTTGTGGGGAGTATTCTTAGCTGCCAGGTCTTTTGGAAGTAGGAGAATGTGCAGGTTAAGGGGATCAGGGGATGATGCCCATACTCACTGCAATAAATAAATAAATAAATAAATAAATAAACAAATAAACAAACAAATAAACTAAAGCCCTAGTGATATCAGCCTAAAACAAATCCTGGTGTACCTGGAGTTTGGTCAGATTGATTTCTCTGCAGAGAATCATAGAGGTGTGGTGAAGCTGGGTGCTAAGCAAAGCAAAGCAACAGTTATAGGTGATGGAGGCAGTAGGCATGGCTTCAGCAGGGCAAGGGTTTGGCCCTCCTTTTTTCTAGAGATTGACAATTTTCAGCTATATGGCCAGTGATTTTTAATGGGTTGGTTTATATTTCTTTTGGTTTATATTTTCTTTGGAGAAAAGAGTGAGTCTTACGGCACTGTCCCTGTCATAGATGGTAACTGTGTTTCTGTGCATGGTTCAGAATATGTCTTTATAATTGATTTTATTTTCTCAATCTATATATTCCATAGACCATGATCTATGTACTATATGCCACATATTTACTAGCCACATATGTTGGCAACATCATGATTTTTCTTTGCTATGGAATAATTTATTTTGCCTTGTTATTGGAAGAACACAGAAAGATTAAAAGCCTGTGAATGCAGGTACCAAAAAAGCTTTTAATGATACATGACTCTAACGTACAAGGAGAAAATTGTATTGAAAATAATGTAGCATAACTATTAAGAAATACATTTGAAATGGAAAATTAAATATACTTTTGCATATCCTGATATGCTACTTCACTGCTTCATTTGCATGCAAATAAGGGTTCAATAACTATTTTAATTGCTATTTTATCCCAAAAGCAAGGAAAGAAGATTCAAAATATATGTATTATTTTCTAAGAAAAAGAATGTTAATATTCACCAAATAATTACCTAATTTACATAGTGATTAGACTCATCTGCAATAAAGTATTTTTATAAATATAAAAAGAACATTAGAATTGAAATTTGACAAGTGAAATAACAAGCAAATCTAATAAAGAAAATTGTATGCAGGTGAAAGACTTCAAGTACATAATTTTTAACATAACTTTATTACTGATGTCAGAATAATAAGTCAAATTCTTAAGTATTCTGTGTATCATACTTGGTAGGTGAGAGGGGGAAGCAAATATAAATATAGTTAAAAATATTGAACATGATCAAACACATGTGAAAGAGATAAACTCCTCAGGGAAGAATTTCCACCTACATCATTTCAAGTAGAGTAATCTATTTTCTAATTAGCAAGAAAAAGTCCTCTGTATATGACCTTGAATTCTAAAATATTACCTCTAAGGGAATATTTACAAACCAAAGGCTCAGATGCATAATGAAAATACGGACATGACTTTTTACTGTTGTTAAGGTTCTTTTTAAATCATTCTTAGGCATAATCAGCCTATGTTGACTGATATTTATAGTATGGAAATTGGCTGGAATACAAAAGCATTGGTGTTTGAAATTACAAAACACATCATTGAGGAAGCAGGTTAAATATTTGTGTATTCAAAGCTATTTTTCTTGGTTGAACTAATACCTTTGTTCATTTTGATCAAACTTATAAATGAATTTTACAGGTTGATATCATTTTATTTTCAAGGGCTATTTTCATTATCTGATATGCACTTGCTATTAATTTCTGAGAATTTTTCATACTTCAATATTTTAAATATAATTAAGGAGGTAGGACATTAGGACATATGCACAATATGCCAGTCAAAAATGTTTGTTAAGTGAAAAACCAAGAGCGTCAGTCAAAAGAGCTTACTATTTATGAAATTTACTTTTATGAGTAGGCTTATTGTGGCCTGGAAATCATTTTGTGATGAACAATGAGGAAACTATGAAGGTAAAGATTTATTTAAAAATTTCAGTTCACACTTCTCCAAAATTCTAGAATAAGATTGAGAACTTCACAGGCTTCTGGGAAAATACTCAGAAATCTGTCTTGGGATACAAATTAATAAGTAAAAAGACACCACCATGACATAGTCTTGAAATTAATGTGCCAGCTTTTATTCATAAACTTTCTATTTGTTACAAATTACTGCTAAAAATTTCAGGTTCATATGAAATCACAATGAAAACAGTGTCTTCCAGAGAATGAACATTTTTTGAAAGACATTTTAGTGATTCTACAAAACTTTTAAAACATTAATATCAACATTTAAGTGTACATATCAGGTCAAAGAAAAGTAATGATAGGCTGAAAATTATGTGTGTATGTGTAGATATATTGCACATATATATGAATGTATGCATAGATGGTGAACAAGTCACATTTTTTCAATGGCACTTAGCATTAGAGAATCTTATAGAATCTTGAGAGAAACCATGTAAACATGTAGATAAAAATGTATACATCTAATATTCTATATTGGTGTGATAGGTGACTCGCAACCAGCATTCCTAGAGGGGACCATATGGGATGCAGGGGATCAAGCTCAGGATGGTCTCATGCAAGGCAAGTACCCTCCCTTCTGTGCTATCTCTCTAGCCTTCAACATATCTGATATTCTTTAGCATTCTTTTGTAATTAGAGTTTTTGAACACCAACATGAGACATGAAAAGTCAGTGCTTTTAAATGCTCTTAAGAGCCAATATCTAAAAAAAACTAAACCATTGAAAAACAATGCTGCTTCCACTGTTTATTCTAGAAAACTGCATTTTCTAAGACCTATTCCTTACAAGGGATTTGTCACGAAACTCAGAGCAAATGCCACAAATTATCTGTAGTACAGAATCATAATCTCTCGAAAGGAGATATTGCCTGACCCTGCCTAAAAATAATGAGATGAATTCAATTAAAGGAGAATGAAGCTAATTTCTCCCTGTGCTAGCAGTCACTGTAAAAACCACCAACAAGAAGATTCTTATTTCATCCATTTACCTTGACACTCATTCTATGATCTTGCACCTCGATTACTCCTGCCATTAAAACAGACAATATCGCTTTACTACTTGCTACTTAGAATGTGTTGCATGAATCTGCAGCAATGGCATTACTGGAGAGCTTATTAAATAAATAGAATCTTAAGTCGATTCCACCCCTTACCTACTGATGGCACATTTAAAGACAGTTCCAGATCACGTATTACTCTATTGTAAAGCATAAGAAATATTGCTCCAGGCTACTTTCTGTCCTAGACTCACACAGAGCCTAAGGATCATTAAACTTCCAAGTGGAATTTCACTTTTAGGATAAAATAATTGTTAATGTTTTCAAATTTCATCTTGGTGCCTCCTCATATCGATATATTTAACAAAATGTAGTAAGTTCCTTTTTTTTTCTTCTTTTTTTAGCTATGTCTTTGGCACTTTGTAAAACTTTTACACTTATACACTGCCTTAGTTTTTTTTATTTTTCATATCAACTGTGTGGATTTTACTGTTCTACGGATGAGAAATTCTGTTCCTAGTGGATAGAAAAAAATAAATAAATAAATAAATAGTTCCCCAGAGACATGAGATACCCCCACATCAGACAAGAAGTTATATATTAAAGATTACAAAGTGATAAAGATAACCCAGCAGACAGAGTCCCTGTGGAGGTCAAGTTAGTGGATGCTTCTGTTTCAGATTGTATTTTGCTGGCCATTTTATAAAAAAAATTTTTTTTGAAATATCATTTCCTAAAAATAAGGTCAAGGGTAATAATTTCTAAAAGTTATTTTAACTAAAAAAAAACTTCTGTCTGTGTACCTCGCTATGTTTCCCTCCAGAGCAGTAAAATCTGACCTGAGACTTCTTTAACAAAGAATGACAGATTCAGGGACAGTAGAAAAGAGACTTGAAGGAGCAGCAGATGACATCATAATATTCAGAACAACATAGTCCATTCTAAATTAGAACACGGGTCACCAAAATAATTGGCCATCTATGTTTGGGTTCCCATGATGAAATAAGAGAAAAGAAGTAGGGGCCGGGCGGTGGCGCTGGAGCTAAGGTGCCTGCCTTGCCTGCGCACGGACCGCGGTTCGATCCCCCGGCGTCCCATATGGTCCCCCAAGAAGCCAGGAGCAACTTCTGAGCGCATAGCCAGGAGTAACCCCTGAGCGTCACAGGGTGTGGCCCAAAAACAAAAAAAAAAAAAAAAAAAGAGAAAAGAAGTAGGCAAAGTTGATTATAATCATACATTTTATTTAACTTGTTAGAAAAATATTTCTTCTTTCTTCTTTATTCCAAGAATTTCTAATGTAGTTAAGGTTAAAGTTTACTAAGAAAGTTTACATTTATAAGTTACAGGTTTGAAATGAGTATAGATTTTTTACATTATGTTCCATCTTATTCTGATTGGTCACTTGTGGAGGGTGACTAGATATTGGGGCACACAGCAGTTAAATTGGTTATGAATGCCTTCATAAAATGAAACTAAATTTATTGGTGAATAAGAAAGGCGTAAAAGAAAACCACATGTCTAATATCTAAGAAATAATCTGGAGGGTCCTGAAGTTGTTCTCACACATTGCCACTCAATTCCTTTCTGTGATTTGTAAAATTTTATCATCTGCTTTAGCTCTTTGGAAAATAGGGAAAGACATCAGAGACATAGTACAGCAGGTAGGGTTTTGTCCTGCATGAGGCTGAATCAGGTTCAATCATGGACAACACATTGGTCCAGGAAAGATCCTTAAACAAAGAGCCGGGAAAAAGTTATGAGCACCGCCTTATATGGCCTGAAAAACAAAACAATATATAAAAGGTTTGAGTATGAGTGCTGGAGTAATAGTACACCACCTGGAACACTAGCTTTGCATACAGAAGACCTAAATTTATTCCCTGGAACCCCATGAGATGATCCTCAAACATTAGGAGTGTTCCTGAGTACAGAGACAAGAATAAGTCCTGAGCACTGCAAGTTTTGTGCAATACTCCCTCCCAAAAACGTAGGTAAAATAGCAACTTTATTTCAGAATTTCTTTTGGTGGAGATGGCCCATCACAGTGCTAGTCTTACTCCTGTCTTTGTGCTCATAGATCACTCCTGGAAACCCTCTGGTACCATAAGTGGATCCAATGATTTAACCAAAGTAGGAGACTTAAGTCCTGTACTCTCTCTTTAGCATCTATTCTGCATTTTATTTCACAACTTATTTTAAATAATTTTAATTTATTTAGTACAATTTTAATTTGATAAGATGCTCTATGGTACTGAACCATTTAAAAATATTTTATTGAAATTACTGTTCCTAGTTGGGTTTCAGACATACAATGGATCAGGTCCAGTCCCACCTCCAGTGTCCATCTCTCTCCTCCAAAGTTCCCAGAGTGCATCTCACTATTTTTAAGAAGAAAATTTTTGATCATTTGTATTGTACTATAATTTCTTTATATACTCACAATCTTTGAGAGACTCCTAGAAAATCTTAACTGATAAAAATGACATCTGTATCTAATGAGACAAACATATTCGAAATGGTATCCATGGGATGGATTGACTAAATTACTTTCCATAAAGTTGATACCAATGCTACCCAATAGAAAGTGGTTTTTTTTATTACTCTGGAAAATTTTCTTTTTTTTTATAAAACATTTTTGTCAACTCTGAAAAACATTTTTATTCTATCTTTTAATTCTTCAATTACAGTTTAGCAGAAAATGTATGTGAGTGATGCTTGTGTGTTTAATGACCATTAGAATGTACTAATATCTATTTTATGTACTTGATCTTTTTTTGGGGGGGGGTTCCACACCTGGCAGCGCTCAGGGGTTACTCCTGACTCTATGCTCAGAAATCACTCCTGGCAGGTTTGGGGGACAATACGGGATGCTGGGATTTGAACCACTGTCCTTCTGCATGCAAGGCAAAGGCCTTATCTCCATGCTCTCTTCTGCCGTTATGTACTTGATCTTGCAAAAAGACTTTAGATCCTGGGGGACTCAACTCTTTTTTTTCTCAGATATACTGAAAATCTTTCCTAGATTTTGGTTTTTGTTTGATTTTATTTTCAATTCTGAGGATGAAGCATAGGATATCCCACATATTTGACATGTGTTGTCATGTGACATGTTATTATGTGAGCTATATTCTTGGCCCTCTATTTTCTAATTTGAAAAAGAATAATGAAGTGAATCTTAATACTTATCATTATTTAGCCATATCTATCCATAGCTTCCCATTTCTTTATCTCATCATTATTTAATACTTGCAAAACATTTTTTCACATAATTAAATAATAGTCAGCATTTTCTCATTGTGAGCCATAATAATTTCTCAACTTGTACTACAATTTTGCTTTAAAGTATAAACAATAATTTATTTTTAAATTATGTGCAAATATCTTAATTTCTCTTAACTCTAAAAGGAGTTAGCTTCATAGAAATTAATAAGAAAATGTTATGTTGTATGACATTTGCTTCTACATAGATAGACATAGTCAGAGGGGAACATGCATCGGATGATTGCACTCATATTCAGGACATAAAACGATTATATAAAAATAACACCCAAAGGCAATAGAAACAAGGACCAGGAGGACTAGTCCAGGGTAATAAATTCACACAAAGTGTGGGTTAGTGCAATTTGGAGAGAGAAAGAACTGTTAAGATAGTATTCATTGGAAAAGATCACTCTGGACAAGAACTTGAAGCTGAAAGAAAGTAATGTGATATTGATGACCCTCATAAAGTTTTGAATTAATAATTGCATCCACCCACCCAAGTCATCCTGAATCAGTACCAAATGATGTGAGAAGGGGAAATTTTAGAATTAATAGTATTTCCTTTACTTGGTCAGCAAGCCAGCAAATGTAGAAGCAGTGAAGAAAGTAAGAGAGCTAATCAGGATATTTTTCTCTCTTGTCCTGAAACATTTCTTCTTTGTGCTGGGACTGGGACTTTAGATTTCTTCTTCTCCCTATGGCATGTCTTCTTTCATCCCTAGTCAATTCTGGAAGAGCTACTATTTGATGGGGTATAAAACAAAACAAAACACAACAATAAATGACTTGCCTTTATTGTTTCTAAGCTTGATGCACCCAAATTCACTGGCACATCTAGAGTATCTTGGGTTTCATTTCAGAAATTCACTTTCTAATGGACCTTCACACACACACACACACACACACACACACACACACACACACACACACACCAACTAGCAAATCTCCTTGTTCAGAAATATCAGTAGAGCTTTGCCAGGCTTTCCTCTCTGCTTCCCTGGTCTTTCCCATCAAAAGAGTCACAACTCCCTCTTTAATTCACCATTCCTATCTTTTATCAAGTACATTGAGTTAGAAATGCTGTGATGTCTTTGGCACTCGAATTTATCTTCTTTCATTTCATTATTTTTTTCTTACTTGTCTGACATTCAATTGCTATATTTATTTGGAAATCTGGAAATTGGCAGGTTAAATGCCTGGTATGTCGTTATCATGATTATTAACTGAAAAAAGAGTATCGCTGACATATGAAGCATATCATTAATGCATAACTATCTGGCATTCACTTTTTCCAAATGCATGCGTGTCAGAAACAGCACAAAATGTGTCCCAGGCAGAAATTCATCATTGTGTCTGCATGTGTTATTCCAATAGCAATGAAAGGGTCAACCCACTGAAGTATGATTTTTCTTGCTGCCAGCAGTATCTTCAGCACAGGAGTGAAAGGGACTAAATAATATAGAAAATATCTTGCTTGCAAACAAGGGAAGGCATCAAATTTCCTTGTCGTGGTCAAGCAAACATTTGCCACATGTTTGCAGTGAAGCGACATAAACCTTCATTTTAAAAATCAGTTGATGGAGTAGTCTCTGATTCTATCGAGTCTGTAATAAGGGAAAAAAGCCATCTCAACCATTATTTTGTACACCACTCTTTAATAATTTTTCACAGCAATAACAAGCCAGTGGCTGAATGGGATAATGGGCTCCACCTCACAGCATTGATAGTCAATCCCAGAATTACCGAGATCAAACAAAAGAAACAGTGACTGTAAGATGGAGGTTAATATTGATCTAGTAGGAGGAGGATGGATCATTCTGATCCAGGCAAGAATTCTTCATGCTCCTGCTGGGAGTTTTTCCCAGAGAAAAAGGAAATAATTTTCCTCTCCATTGAGACACTTGAGAAGAAAGCACACACATACTAAGAATTCTAATAAAACCTTCAACATAAAAAGGAAAGTACATTTGATTTTTTTTTCAGTTCCTTTGACTTTATCATTATTATTGTTTTCTTTCAGGGAGTTCTTCTTTGAGAAACTACATTTCTTAGCTTCCCTGTGCTCTCTGGCCATTTTTATTTTTTAAGTCAATAAGTGCACATTTCAAATCCTGGTTGAAAAGCCTTCAGTCGAAACAGAAAAAGGCAGATTCATTTAGTGTATATGAAGGAGGCAGTAATTGCATTGGAAAGCCCCAAAACACACAAACCAGAACCAGCTGTAGCCAAACATGTATGGAAAACAGTGCGGAGAATTTTCCGTCGCCTGCAGCAATGATGTTATACTAACAGTCCCTGAGGTGTCTCAGCGACTCCATACAGAGTGGAAAGAAATTAGATAATGCTAAAGACTTACCAGATGGATATTCAATCAGGACTTTCCTATAAAATTCTCTCCCTAAATTGAATATGGAAGATAGTTACATTTAACTTACAAAATTAACATCTTTGCTTGCCAGCACTCCTCCCTGCCATGAATGTTCAACACTCAAAATACTAAGGACGTTGGATGTGTTTGGTAAGATTGGATGTGTTCTATCAGTTGACAGAACCCAAGAAAATAAACATTAAGAAGAAGCCCAGAATGATGGACTGAGAGCAAATATAGTTTATGAAAAAAGACATAAAATGTCTTTACAATGCCTTTGAGATAACATATTGTTTTCACCCTACAACTTTGTATTGAAGCCATTGTCTTCTTGCAAAGTGCTATAACTTCTTTTTTTCTGTATGTTTATGTGTGTGTATGTGTTTTCAAGGTTCAAACCCAGGACTTCACACATACAAGTCAAGTGCTTTATCAGTGAGTTGCATCCCCTCCATGGTAATTGTTTCAGAATACAATGAAATTGAGGCCAGGAAGATAGAATAGTAGAGAGGATGTTTTCCTTGCACATGACTTACCCAGGTCTAACCCTAGCATCTCATATACTCTCCCAAGCACCATTATTTCCTGTGTTCAAAACCAGGAGTAATCCTTGAACATTGATGTGTGTGTCCCAAAACAAACAAACAAAAATACAATGATTTTTTTTATACCCAGATTTTTAAACTACATGCTTTTTATTAACCTAATTTATTTTTCAGTTGCATTTTTATATTCTAACATCATGTTTCCTGAATAGAAACATATACTTCTAAAACTGAGATACAGTACAATTGGGTAAGAGTTCTTTTGTATATGGCTCCCATTTCTTTTTTTTTAATAATAATAATAATTTTTATTTTGACCAATGTGGATTACATATCTTTCACAGTAATATTTTAGGTACATATTAACATTGAATCAGGGGAATTCTCATCACCAATGTTGTTCTCCCTTCCTCCCCCCCCACCCCTGTTCTCAGCTTGCATCCCATATCCCCCTCCCTTATGCTAGTATAAGTGGTCCACTCTGTGTCTAGCTTGTTGTAGATTAGGTATCGATTCTGTTGGTGTTGGCTTTGGATTTGGTGTTTAAGTCTGAACATTGTTATTACTACTTAGTGATCATACAACTGTTTGGCCTTGGTACTCTCCATTATTTCCCTCTCAATTTGAGAGGTGGAACAAAATGGTTCAAGTTATATGGTTCTGTTTAAAGAAAAGAAAAGAAATAAAATGGGGTAAAAATCAAACAAACCGAAAATGGGCAGCATTCTTAGAGGCTCTCAACATCAGTTTGAGAGAAGGAAGGGAAAAAGGAAGAGAAACACTATAACAATACAAAAAAGAAAAATAAAACAAATAATTCAATGAGCACTACAGCAATAAAGACAAGCATCAACCATGGTCCTGAAATAAAAACCAAAAAGAGCTCAAAAAAAGAAAAAAAGAAAAAGAACAACAATAACAAAACCAAAATAAATAAATAAATAAATAAATAAATAAATAAATAAATAAATAAAAGATCATTTTTGTGCTGTTTCTTTTTGTTCTCTTGTTTCAATTCCAACACCACATAGTGTCCCCTGAGCACTGGCAGATATGATGATACTTGAGCTCAAAACCAGGAGTTAGTTTTGGTCAAAGCAAAGCTCAAAAACAAAAAATTCAAAAAAAACAACTATACACCCCCTTTTAACTAATGTAGAATCTGACTCATCAATCATTCCCAAATGCAGTCTGTGTGACTCAGTTCTGTTAGGCTTGGTTTCCCTTGGAAGGTCCTCCTTTTTTCTTCCAAACTGTTCACATTTTCACCATTCATAGAGATTCAATTTACGTCATTCTTAATCAGAACCAATTCAAACCTTAGTAAATGACCTCAAATCAGAAATCATATTGGGATTCATTTGTGCAGGGAGCCAGGGTAAAGCAATCTCAATTCAGATAATGGGGGACAGTTCAGCTAACTAGGCATCACCGACTTTAATTACATAAACAAGGTATGTTTAAGTTCTGATAATACAGTTAATGTAGGTCCAATATCAAGAAATTACAAGTTTGGAATCATGGGAAAGTTGGTGCGTCTGTAGTCTGTTGAAGTACAAAATTGTTGGTTGGAAGAAGGGCCTAAATTTAGGTTGTCAGAGACTGATTTATGGAGGACTAAGCTCCAAAGTTTGTGACTGGGATTGAAGATGACAAAACTTGGTATTGTCATCTACTGATTTTTTTTTCTTGTGAAATTTTGGGAAATTTTATCTTAATTTCGAGTTATTTGAAGTCAGACTTCTGTTACATTTTGTACCAAAATTGCCATAGTGCCACTGAATTCAGAATTTATATTTACTTGCTAAAAACCAGTAGATGAGACTATGTGGCTTAAGCATAAGATGGTGTTAGGTCACACATAGAAAAGTGTTGGAAGTGAAAGGATCCACAAATATGGTGGCCACAGGTGAAATATTCAGGGTTGTTTTTCAATAGATTCCCCCCAAATAATAGCTTTTCATGCTGTGGCATAAAAAGGATATAAAAGTTTGTTGGTAATAAAGTAAGGAGGACTATACTATCACTCTGAAAAGAAAGTAATTATTATATTAGTTTTATGAGGGGAGAGTCCTCTTATGCAGTTCTCAAGGGACTGAAAACCTATGCAAGAGTTCTTAGCCAATTGGACTTGGAGCTCATCATTAGGACACAAAGATTGGAGATCACCCAACTCTGGGGCACTTTGTATTGTACCCTTATGGTGCTTGGCATTGACTAGGGACTTCAAGGTTGTACCTGGAAATGTTTAGGGTGCTAGGAATGAATCTTAGTACATGGCATGTAAGGCATGCATATGCTTCAACCACTGTACTATATTTTGAGGTCAGGTATTTTTAAACAATGTGTATCAATAGTGCTAATTATAAATACTGTATTGTAGGATTGTTTTTTTAGTTCATCACAGCTAATAAACAAGTTGACAATGTCTCTTGATTTTTCTCTGGGCAGTTCTATTTGAACATACTTTCTCAGTCTGTTATTGAGATAAAACCTTTATTTTCAAATTGTGCCTATTTTAATGGCAGCACAGAACTGTTGTATTATTCCATGTTGGGCACTTATTTTATCATTATGTCACTGATAGATCATCAGTGAATAAAAAGTGAATAAAATTGTCTGCAGAGGTCCTTTATAATAATGCAAAATTGTAATTTTTAAAAAGTTTTGATTGCAAAACCGAAACTGAAGATTACCTTCAGAATATCATAGTGCTGGGAAAGTTAAGACAATTGTATAGAATACTAACTGAAGAATTTGGATACATATTTTTTTTCTGAATCCTAAACTAAGTCTCTTTCAATGGAGTTAGAAAAATGGGAAATGTTTAGTAAGAAAGGTAAAGAATATAAACAAAAAGAAATATTTACAAATTGAGTTTGATTATTGGAAATATACATTTTACAAAGACAGTGAGATTTCTCAGAAAGACCATAAATATTTAAGCATATTAGGTGAGGTTCTGGAGTAGAAATAGACTCAGATTCTGAGAAACTGTTCTTCAGAACTCATCATCAGAAAATACAGTTACTTGTTTGGTATCCCAGAGGTCATCTTACTTAGATATAGTATCTTGAAAATACCTAAAATTATACTTTAGTATAGGATAAAAGTATAGTAATTTTTTACATGTAAACAAGTTTAAATGTAAACTAATTTCCTTCAGGGTTCCTGGTTATCTAAATAAATTGTGTAACTATTTGTAAGATATTAATCATGGTGGTATCCTGTACCCTCTAGCTCTATTAAACTTACTCCTGGGATCTGTGCTGATTAATGTTATTAATGTTCAACAAGTAATGAATCATTCTTTGAAAATAAGTACATTTACATATGATTATATCTGTGACTAGTTTTTCCATATAAAATACACCTAATGTGCTGGAGCTAGAGTGGTATAATACAGTGAATAGGGCACTTAACCTTGCACACAGCTGACCATAGTTGGTCCCCAATTCCCAAATTCATTCCCCTGTCTCTTCCAGGACTGATTCCTGAGGAGAGTAAGTCCTGAACACAGCTGGATATGACCCTCTAAAATACAGCTAAGGAATATTACATCTAGTTCAATTTTAATAAGTAGCTTATAGAGAATAAATTCACATGATAAAAGCACGGTTTCTTATGTTTAATCCTTAGGGTCCTCAAGATCATGGCTATACTAATCAACTTTGTTCAATATTTTAAAAAAATGTCAATTTTTGAAGCACCGCAGTTTAAAATACTGTTAATGATATTTTCATGCAAAGAACGATCTAACTTCTTCCCTATCACCAAAAAAGTCTACTTCTCTCCACCAATGTTCTAAAGTACCCTCTACCCAACCCTTATTCCCAAAGTCCTAGCTACCTTTTGTTCCATAGACTAGCTTAAATTCTATAGCCTCCCGTTTTTATTTGTTACTTCTTACTCTGTTTTCTTTTTAAATCCCTGAATATGAAATGCTCATTCTGTAATTATACTTTTGACTGACTTCACCCAGCATCACAAATTTCTTTTTTCTTTTCTTTTCTTTCCTTTTTTTTTATGGTTTTGGGGTAACATCCAGCAGTGCTCAGGGATTACTCCTGGCTCTGCATTCAGAAGTTGCTCCTGGCAGGCTCAGGGACCATATGGGATGCCGGGATTTGAACCATCTTCCTACCTGAGTCAGCTGTATGCAAACACCCTACCACTGTGCCAGCTCTCTAGTCCCACGAATTTTATTGTATTATCTTTTCTTAAAGGTGGGCATTATTTCTCCATGAATAGTTGCCACCATTTCTTTATCCCCTCAATTGTTTTTTGGACTTTTGGATTGCTTTCAGATTTTTCCTACTGTGAATAGTGCTTCAGCAAACATAGGAGTAGGGATATGCTTTCAAAAAAGTGTTTTGGGACCCACACTGGTACCCATTGGTACCATTCTACCCATTGGTAGAATGCCAAGAAATGGAATTCTTGTGGAATTCTTGTGGAAGATCTATTCTTAGTTTTCAGAGAAATGTCCACATTAATTTCTTTTATAGAGGTTGAGCCAGAAAATATTCAAACCAACAGTGAATGAAGTTTCCTTTACCCTCACATTCAATCCTTCACCACTTGTTTTTGTTCTTTGTGATGTGTGCCAATCTCTCTGGTCTGAGGCGATATCTCACTGTTATTATGGCACGTATTTCTCTGATAATAAATGATTAGGAGCTATTTTTTCATATTATTGCAGCCTATATTCTTGAGGTGACAATCTCAACAATATTTGCATAAAATTGTTAACATTTTAATAAATATATGCTCACAATTTATCTTATGTGCTGCTATTGAACTCCTTATGAAATTGTGTTTCACTCTAGAATGAACTGAAATATGTTAGTTGACATTTATGCTTAGTCCTTAGGAATAATTTTTATAATTCTGCTTGATATTGCAAATTTTCATCTATCTCTTTTTTTTTTTTTTTGGTTTTTTTTTGAGCCACACCCGGCGGTGCTCAGGAGTCACTCCTGGCTATCTGCTCAGAAATAGCTCCTGGCAGGCACAGGGGACCATATGGGATACCGGGATTCGAACCAACCACCTTTGGTCCTGGATCAGCTGCTTGCAAGGCAAACGCCGCTATGCTATCTCTCCGGGCCCCATCTATCTCTTTTCTGTATGTTCTATATTTTTTTTTCTCTTTGACCTGAAAAAACATACTAGTTTACATGACCAAAAGCAAAACACAACTACAATCATATTTGTAATCAAAGTGTTTAAATAAAGATATTAATAAAAATTATATACTAGTTTTCTATTTCTGGAGTTAAAAAAAACTATGATTCTTCATTTGGAAAAATAAAATGATCTCCTGAAAAGGATAATGCCTGAAAACATTATTCAATGTTCCCTATTGGGGAGAACACAAAATGCCCTTGTGATTTCTATGTAACGGCATAAGACTTAAACATGTTTGTAAAAATACAGGCACATCTATAACAATGTCACTTAATTATTTTCTCTTCTGTAATACATACTAGCTATAATAACTCTTTTTGTTTGACTTAATTTATTGTTTTATTGATTGATTGATTGATTGATTGGTTTTTGGGTCACACCCAGAACCGCTCAGGGGCCACTTCTGGCTCTGCATCAGAAATCGCCCCTGGCAAGCTGGGGGGCCATATGGGATGCCGGAAATCAATGCCTGGGTCCCTCTTGGGTCAGCCGCATGAAAAGCAAAAGCCTTACTGCTGTACTATCTCTCTGGTAAGCTATAAGTACTCGTTACCCAACCCTTATTCCCAGTCCTGGATACCCTATGTTCCATATACTAGCGCTGATTCTGTAGCCTTGTTTGTGCATTTGTTATTCCCTTACTCAGCTTTTTCTAAATGTCCGAATTAAATATACTTTATAAATATAGTTTAATATATACATTTATTTTATAAATGCATTAAATTTAAATTAAAGCCCTGATAGAAATAGGGATCTGTGTATGTCATTTTAAGTAGTCTATAGAATAGAACGCAACAATTTTAAGTACCCTTATATATATTTCTAATACGTAAATTAATAATACTATGTTTGCCTCTTTAGCTCTAGCACAGAAAGCACATTTCCTACTCTTGAATGTGATGTTATGCTCAAGCTTCAGTATTAAATGTGACTGTCACCACAACATATATCCTCATGTGTGATGATTTGCTAATTTTTCCTTCAGATTTTATTTCTCACTTATTGAGTATATATATATATATATATGTATATATATATATATATATATATATATATATATATATATATATATACCTCAGTTAAAATGATACAACCTTAGTCACAGTGGTGTGTGTTGATTAATCCAAGGAAAATGTGTAACTTAATTCCTTGGACAATACAATTTGGACAATATATTTTGAAGGCAAAGGCACGGATGTTAGGACTTTTGATGTAGACAGAGGAAGGACAAACCTACAGGATAATCGAAGAGACCCATTAAAATGAGCTAAATAGACTGGAGCACTTGCTCTGCATGTATACTACTTTGTTTAATACTCAAGTTCAAAATCAGGTTCTACAGAGTTCCTGAAGTACAATCAGGAATAATCCCTGAGCCCAGAGTCTGCAGTGACTCATGTATATCACTAATGTAGAGTGGTTTAGCCCAACTAAATCAAAATAAACTAAAACACATGAATAATTGAAGATATCTGGTTGTACCTTTATGCCCATTTAATGACTATTTACAATGAATAGGTTTCTATTTTAACTGAAAACAGATATATACATTTAATATATATTTTATCTGTCCAAACATGCATATATATGCACTCTTGTGCATACCTACTTACATGATGAAATAGCGAGCCCTTAATGCTGTTTATGTTTTTGTGAACTATTATTTTGAGCAAAAGAATGCATAATGAAACCAAATGGACTACAGATTAATTAGTATAAACAAATCAAATTTTCGAGGAAGATTTCTAGTCTCACAGAAATGTCACCAACTTCTAAATACACCCAAAGCTTCAATTATTAACAATAATGTGTATTGGCTCATTCTCTCTCTCTCTCTCTCTCTCTCTCTCTCTCTCTCTCTCTCTCTCTCTCTCTCCTTTTTGGTTTTGGGGTCACACCCAGCAGCGCTCAGGAATTACTCCCGGCTCTGCTCTCAGAAATCGTTACTGGCAGGCTCGGGGGACCATATGGGATACCAGGATTCTAACTACCATCCTTCTGCATGCAAGGCAAACACCCAGCCTCTATGCTATCTCTCTGGCCCTGGCTCATTCATTTTCTAACTGATATTTCCAGTTTAGGATTAGCCATACTAAAGCAATTCCAAAATCTCAGGATGGAAGGCAGGAACCAATCTTGTCCAGACCATCTTCCATCACTGAGGCATCAACCATGTTGGTCTTCATTTGGCTGAGGCATCTGAGACATGATCATCTGCCCAATACAGGCAGCATCAAAGTGAGGAAGGAAATTGGAAGTTCTGGAGAAATTCCTGGAGAAAAAAAAAAAAAAGAATTAAAAAGGGCCAGAGCAGTGGCATAAGGGGTAAGGCATCTGCCTTGCATGCGCTAGCCTAGGACAGACGGAGGTCCGATTCCGCTGGCGACCCATATGGTCCCCCAAGCCAGGAACGATTTCTGAAAACATAGCCAGGAGTGGACCCTGAGTCAAGAGGTGTGTCCCAAAAACAAAAACAAAAACAAAAAACAAACCAACAACAACAAATAGAAAGGATGCAAGAGATTTACTCATGTTATCTCCTATGGAAGCTATTATTTTCTCAGCTTCTGTTATAGCAAAAGAGCTTTAAACAGAAGAATATTACTTGAGAAACCTATCATGTCACCATCTGAGAGATCTATGTCTCTCTCTCTATAGATTGTATATATACATATACATGTATATACCTATAATTTATTTATATCTATATACAATTTCCACCATATATATACATACCCATAATTTATTTATATGTATTTACATACCATTTTCTCCAAAACCCTGTAATTAAAGAACAGTAAAACAAAAGTGCTTAGATATACTCAATTAACACAGATGCTAGTTTATGCAAAAGATTGTTTAAATCTATGAAATCTTTCTTCCAAATAACGAGTAACTAAAATTTCTTTTTTCCTCCAAAATGATGGGAATGTTACGCAGCTGAAGGGGGTGTTCTTTACATGACTGAAACCCAACCACAATCATGTTTGTAATCAGGGTGTTTAAATAAAGATATTAATAAAAAATAGAATAAATCTCAATAAGGCTACCTAAGTTAATCAGGATGAATCTAAATTTAGGAAGTATAAGTTCATGTCATTTATAGGGCATGATATCAGAGAAAATGGAACTGTAGGAAATAGGGTGTATATAAATACACCCAGTGGTAACTTTTGGGATGCAGATTAGTTTATACAGTCTTATTGAACTATAAATTTAAAAAAATTCTAATGCTGTTAAGTTCTAGGGTATATGTGACATATACTTCTTTTAAAGAAGAAGTGCCAGATAGGGCACATAGTAAGGCCAACTTTTTAAGGACTAGTATTTATGTTTGGACATATACCAAAGGATTAAATAATATAAACACAAACATCTCCAAGGAAAGAATAATAACCAGCCTTATTACATCAAACCAGCCTTTATTGCATAAATACATCAGAAACATAAGTGTTTAGCAGAAGGTAAACCAATTCTTAGAAAGGAAACAACATAAATCAAACTCCTTGTGTATTAATTCTATTAGATAGAAAATCAAAGAAGAAAATATTTGAAATATTAGAAAGTTTAGGAGTATTCTTACTAACACATATATAATTTAGTAAAAAAGTACATTATGAACAGACTAGATAGTGAACAAACACTAAAATTTATTATTATAATTACACTCATGAATTCAAAGATAAAAAATAAGTGAAAAAATGATGAATCTTGGCAAAGAATTATAAAATACTGATTTTAGAAATAAGTAACAGTCTAAAATAAAAATTGCTCAATAATAGCAATACAAAGTTAGATATGGAAAAAGATATTTTTAAAAGATATATTTTTCAAGGATTTTCTGAGAAAAATAAAAAGTAAATTCTAAATTTTTCTGAGCCTTGATCATAATAGAACAATATAACATTGTAAAATTCTGAGGAGTATAAGATATATATTCCAGTAAGAAGAAATGCCCCATTAAGCACTCTTTAATTAATTAAAGAGGAAGATATATATACATACATTTTAAATGCTTCTATACATAATATGAATTCTTAAAATGAATTATGAAATAGTGTTTGCTTATTAATAAATGTCAGCCTTCAAATCTAATGATAGCAATAAACCTCAATAGAAAATAGTACAGAAAAATCATAGTGAAATAACTGAAGACCAAGACAAACAGAAATTGCTAACAGCAGTCATAAACAAGGTATATAGGTATATAACATACTGGGAATCACAATATCAATAATCATTATTCATTGAAAATGGAAAAGTTTAGAAGATGATGAAATGACATCTTTAAAGTGCTGAAGTAGAATAAAAGAATTTTTCCCATCTAGAATTCAATTTTCAATATTTTCCAAATCACAAAAGTTGAAAGAATTGGTCTCCTATAGACACTAAAAGAAATAGTCAAGAAAATATGCTAGGCTAAAATAAAGTGATATTACACAGAAGATTGAATTTTTTGAGGCAGAAGAAGTACTGAAGATGGAAAACATCGTGGCAAATATAAATTTATCTCTTTATTTCTTTATTTTTTTTCAAAAATAGAACTGATGGATTAAAATCATTTAAAAGTATTACCTTGTACTACATTATTAATAGACTTGCTCTTATGAAAGAAAACTCACTGGAAGAAAATGGGAATGATGGCATAAATAAAATTATAATTCTTATGTATAGAAAGAGAAGCCAAGAGATGCTTAAGACTCATGCTTCTCTAAGTCTTGCTCCTGACTCTGTGCTCACTACTCACCCCTGATGGTGCCATCATTTTGAAGCAGAGTCACATCCCTCTCTGTACTATCTCTAGCTTCCTTATCGATTTCTTTAAGTGGTGCAATACTTACTCTATGGGGAGTGTTGTCATAAAAAGAAGCCATGTGAAATTCTTACATATTTTTCTACTATAATCAAACAAAACATTACAATGCTAAAGGTTTTAACAGATATAAATTGTCACCCTAAAATATCAAAGTAATGCTCATAAAGATGAATAGAAGAACAAAAGTCAAAGAACAAGAAAATACATATCTATCACATCACCAACTTCACTGAGGTAAATGGACTAAAATTTCAGTCAACTCAACAAGCAAGAAAATAAGACTTAATAGAAAAAAGTATATCGAGTGAATTCTTCGGAAAAGAAAAATCAATTTGTATGTAAAGATACAGACAAATTGAAAGTTAAAAAAGGAACAAATAATACAAATATGAAACAAGAATGGGGGCCGGGAAGGTGGCGCTACAGGTTAGGTGTCTGCCTTGCAAGCGGATGGACCGCGGTTTGATCCCCAGGTGTCCCATATGGCCCCTCAAGCCAGGGGCGATTTCTGAGCGCATAGCCAGGTTAACCCCTGAGCGTCAAATGGGTGTGGCCCAAAAACCAAAAAAAAAAAAAAAAAGAAAAAAAAAGAAAGTAAATTTTATTAGTTTTAGACAAAAATAGATGTCAGGTTAAAGGGCATAAATGACAATAAAATAGACCACTAGTTGTAATACAAGGACTGACTTGTCATAAGACAATAAGTTAACAGCCATAAAAGTGCATGCAATGATAATAGAATTGAAATGAAACAAAGGCAACAAAAGGATAAAATAAATACCTATAGCCAGATATGATGATATCATGACCCTGCAGAAAAATAGCAGAAAAAGTAATCTGTAGACAAACAAAGCATGAAAAGTAAAAATGAATATAAGCAATCGCATCAACTAAGTTGAGTTAACTGACATTAATAAAGCATTATATAGTAACAGCTGAATATGCATGTACCTTTTTGTGGAGTACTTACTGTGATAAAATCAGCACTGTACAACAAAATAGGTACCAATTTTTTCAAGAATATTTCAGTCTTCAAAACAGCATGTGCTCTGACCTTTACATAATTGACATAAAAATCAATAGACACAGCTATCTAGAAAAATTCCCAACATAGAGAAAATAGACTATAGTTATAAATAACCTCTTGATGAGAAAAAAACTTGAAAACAACATTAGAAAACATTTTAGATCTAATGATAATAATGTTCTGCTGTCAAAATGGGTAAAATGCAGTTGTATTAATTCTTAGATATAAATGTATATTTTTACATGGTTGGATTAGAAAATAAATATGTAGTGCTATTTCTTACCTTGAGACTATAGAAGAGCAAATAGTTAAAAAGTATATAGATTTAAAGAAATTAGTGATAAAATGTCAAATATGTACAGAGTGCACACACATAATGATAAAGAAACACATCATTCAAGACTGATTTTCAAATCAAAATTTTGATTCCATATTTTCTGAAATATAAGAAACTAAATAAAATAAGACACTTCCTTGAAAACATACTTAAAAATAAATGTTACTATGAGAAATAGCCCGTGTAGTTCTATGCCTATTCAATATATTGTATTGAAGTTGTTGAATGTTTCCTAGAAAAAAAAATTTCATACGCTGGTGGTTTTACAGGTAAATTCCACTCACTAATAATTTAAAGGAAAATGAGACCAATTATCCCAAAGAGCTGTACAAAACCCAAATCAAAGAATCTTTCCCAAATTATGTAAGGTGGTTAGAATACTCTAAATACCCTAAATGACAAAAAGATGTTGTAAGAAAACTTAAATAGCAATTATTTTTTTCTTTCTTTAACAGATTTTAAAGAAGTCAATCAATAAATTTACTACCCTGCAAAGATTCTTAAGATCCCTTGACAGCGACTGTGTTACAAAGTTGAGGTTTGATGTTTTGTGAAGATAAGACTGAAAGAAGAATTTATAGAAATGAATGTACATTATGGAAGACTCAATATAAGACCCTAGTAGATAGAAGTAACAGATGAGCAATATTCTCTGGGCATAATTTTTAAATTGCTTTCACTTCCTCAAAAGAGGGGTTCATGGGTATATATTTATATATAAGTGTATGATAAATATTATATATAATAAAATGTAATTATTATATCTATTATATACATAATAATATAATATATAAAGAAGAAAAGTGTCTGTCCAGAAGCAGGCATGGGTAAAGGCAAGTGTGGAGGACAGAAGGGAAAAACTGGGTCATTGGTGGCAGGAAATATGCACTGGTGAAGGGTGTTGGACATTGTAGGATTGAAACTCAATCATGAACAACTTTGTAACTGTGGGGGACAAAACAACAGTTATTCTATTACCTTGATAAAGCATGCTGTACCAAAACATCTTACAAGTTGATTTAACAAAACCCATTTTCAATCTGAGATAAGACTTTTATGGTGTAGAAACTATTATTACTAGAAAGATAGGTTAGGATTTCGGGGTATATATTAAAGTTTCTTGCTATGGCATAAGTCCCCTGTAGGAAAAAAGATAGATTGTTATAATTAAAATTAATGAATGTATATTTATAACATTGAGCAGTGTTCAGCACTTGAAAGTACAAAATTAAACCTCTTGAAGGAGTGAATAAACAAATGTGAGGTACATTTGTAAATCCAAGAAAAAATAACTTTGAAGAAGAAAAGTGAAAAGATAGCTATGTAGTTTAATATGTATATGTTCCTAAGACTTTCAATTAAAAATGATTTAAGTAAGAAATTTTCATGAAGAGTGGTGTAAGATGTAAGATGAAGACTCAATCATGAACAACTTTGTAATCACAGTGTTTAAATAAAAAGAAAAATAATATGCTCATTTAAATATAAATGATATATTAGAATGGAGAGACATCTCAAAAGACAACACATGCTTTGCATACAGAAAGCCCAGAATTGACCTCAGCATAACCTGGGCCCCTGAGTACCACTGGAGTCCTTCCTGAGCCTGGAGTTGGGAATAGCCTCTGAGCATTGCTAAGTATGTTTCCAAAACAAAACCTTAAAAGAGAATGGCATAAACATTTATAAAATTATAATATGTAACTCAACCTCTTTGCAGAATTCTTGAGGACTACCAAGAACTTTATTCAAACAAACAAACAAACAAACAAACAAAAAAACAACTCTGTGTAGGTAAAAGTTCCTAAGATTGGAAATATCTTTAATAAAATATCTCAGTATGATTCCAAAAGAGGGAAAAATATCTGAGTCAAAAGCTTCCTATTTGTCCCCAAGGCTAACAGTTAAAAGTATGATGAAATCTAATGCCATTAGAATTTTATTGAAACAACAGAATTAAAATAACAGAATGCCTCCCTCAACCTTTAAAACGGTTGTATTATGCAATGACAGTTTCTTAAACTGAAAGAAAAAAAAACGATCAATCCCACAAATTTTTTAAAAAATCAATTATCCAATGGGAAAGAGATGGATTACCATTGATTGCATCCTGCCTGTGTTAGAGATGATGGATGGCTGTAGTCACGGCATTGATCTTTGGAAAGGCTTACACTGGTCTTGCATGGTTTATTACAGGGCCACCCACAATGTGGATGCAGATAGGAACGAGGTTTGCACTTTACATGCTCTCCAAATCTTTCAGCTCTTTTGTTCATATCCCTGTCTGGGTCTCTAAGTGCAAGCACTGCTACTTACATTTTTTTAAAAGATTTTTTCAGATAGAATGACTATAAAGAATTCTGGGCAGACCAGAGTAGGAGCAAAATGAAATAGAACAACCTTATAAGTGATATTATGACAGACTCTGTAGTTTGATCTTAAGAGCTCACTGTGTAACCAGAGAGAGTTGCTTCACATTTTCAAAAACCAGGAATTACTTGAAAGAGCATAGGTTTATTCCATGGTGCATCATTGCAGCTGATGATTACTTCTAAAGTTTCAGTTTATGTGAAATATTATATTTCAATTTATGTGAAATATTATATATATATATTTACATGTACATACGTTATGTATTTTTTATTAATTGTGACTCATTAGATAAGTAAATATATTGTGACTCTACAAAGACTACATATATATTCTTCGTTTTGGAGTCATACTCAGTGATACTTAGGGGTTACTTCTGACTCTGTGCTCAAGAATTATTCTTGGCAGACTTGGGGGGGCATATGGGATGCTGGGGGTCCATCCTAGGTCAGCTACATGCAAGGCATGTACCCACTGTGTATTGGCTTGGCTGCCTACTTATATTTTAACTTATTGATACCTAGAAAGGCATCTCAGCTTCAGGCTCTCAGTCCAAGAATCACATGAGGCCAAGACTGTAAGAAAATATATTTTTAATTTGATAATGCAGCTACTGCTCTTTGTTTACTAAGTGCAATGGATAAGCCACATTAGCCTTTTTTTACTCACTGACTTATTGGCTTCTAAGCAAAGTCACCAAACGGGCATTTAGTGGGAAGCTAATTGTAATGATATTAACTGCTATGCTTCCATTTAAACAGATTTCATGTGATTGCATAGGTCTACTATATGTTATGTCCCTGTGCTATAGGCTTTGCAGAGCATAAGCACAAAATGGGATTGATAACTGAGCAAAAGAAAAACAAATAAGTTTTTGTCTCTGTTGCACATTAAGTCAATATTATTGTTCCAACAATATTGGTTTACTTATTTATTTTTGTTTGCTTAGGAGGACTGGTGGCAATAATATTGACAAGTGCCAGTGTTATCAAAAGCACTCAGTGAAAAAACTTACCAAAGGTAGACATATTTACTAATAAACAGGTATAGAATGGTCACAGACCAGCCTATTCTTGGAGAAAGCTGTTGTCCTACACTGGGTTCTGGAGACTTCTCAGAAATAACACTAACAATTAAAAATGACTAATAACTGACTCTGGAGGCTTACATTAGTTGACACTATCACATACATTTATAAATATATTTAATGTATTTTGATGGCAACACATTTGATAGATTTTTATTTTTCGTATTTTAAACCACCTGATGTTCACGGTTTACTCCTTTCTCTAATTTCAGAGGTTACTCATGCCAAGACTTGACCACCATATAGAGATCTGGGCATTGAATCCCTGATCAACCTCCACCAAGGCAACAACCTACCTTCTGTACGATCACTCTGGCCCAACTATTTGTTAAATTAACACAAATTAAGACATTTACATTAAAGGTATTACAAAAGAATGAGGTTTCAAAAGAAGTTCAATTTGTCAAAGCTCATGAAGATTGAACACTTAATCTAATTACTCTTCTAATTTTTCTCCAAAATTGAGCAATTCCCTTCAATTTACTTAAAGAATATGGATGCTTGTATCTTAGTTTTCCTTTGTATTGCTGTGGTAGTAGGGGCTTCATTGATTCTATACAAATTTTAGTAATGTTTGGGGCTAGAGCAATGGCACAAGTGGTATGGAGTCTGCCTTGCCCGTGCTAGCCTAGGAAGACCTCGGTTGGATCCCTTGGTGTCCCATATGGTCCTCCAAGCCAGGAGCAATTTCTGAGCACATAGCCAGAAGTAACCCCTGAGTGTCACAGGTGTGGCCTAGAAAAACAAAAACAAAAACAAAAAACACAAAAAAACAAATTTTAGTAATGCTTGACCTAAAGTTTTTAAAACATCATTGCCACTACGAATTAACACACCCTGGTTTTTAGCTTAAAATATATTGAAGAGTCTTTAACATAACTATAAAGAACTAGAAGAGATATGTAAACAGGATAAGCTCATTATTTGCATGTAGGAGACCAGGGTTGAATCCTCAGAATCCACAGGATCCTTCGAGCAGCTCTCATAGCTTTCTTAAGCAGAAAGATAGGAGTAACTCCTGAACTTGGCTGAGTGTGGTTCTCAAACAGTCATATATTTTATAACTTTCATTTAATGGTCACACCTCATTTTTTAATATCTGTAGTAATCATATATTTATCAAATATAGTTGCCTATTCTTTTAAACAACTTTAATGATTGGATTGCATTGAATCTGTATAATACTCAGGGTAGTCGGAAGGTCATTTTTAAATCAATGTCAGTAATTCCAATTTATGAACATGGAATGGTTTTCTTTTCCTTAAGGTATTTTTTAAATAGAGAGAGGAGAGTGTGTTATGTGGTGTGTGTGTGTATGTGTGTGTGTGTGTGAGAGAGAGAGAGAGACAGAGACAAAGAGAGAGAGACAGAGAGAGACAGAGACAGAGACAAAGAGAGAGAGACAGAGAGAGACAGAGACAGAGACAAAGAGAGACAGAGAGAGACAGAGACAGACAGACTCCCTTCCTTTATTAGATTGATTCCTAGGTTCTAGAACTATTTTTTCTTTCTTGTTTAGGTCCTTGTTTATACATAGAAATGAACCAAAGTTTTGCATGTTGATTTAAATCTTCTATTGTTATATTGGTTGATTGTTTTCAAAGTTGAAATTTAAAACAACCAATTTGGAGTCAGTACTAAGTTAGGAAAGAATTAAGGAAGAGAAATAAAAGAGGAAGGAATGAAAGAAGGAAGGAAGGAAGGAAGGAAGGAAGGAAGGAAGGAAGGAAGGAAGGAAGGAAGGAAAGGAAGAAAGGAAGAAAAGGAAGGAAGGAGGGAAGGAAGGAGGGAAGGAGGGAAGGAAGGAGGGAGGGAGGGAGGAAGGAAGGAAGGAAGGAAGGAAGAGAAGGAAGGAAGGAAGGAAGGAAGAAAAGAAAGGAAGAAAGAAAGAGAGAAAGAAAGAAAAGAAAGAAAGAAAGAAAGAAAGAAAGAAAGAAAGAAAGAAAGAAGAAAGAAGAAAGAAAGAAAGAAAGAAAGAAAGAAAGAAAGAAAGAAAGAAAAAGAAAGAAAGAAAGAAAGAAAGAAAGAAAGAAAGAAAGAAAGAAAGAAAGAAAGAAAGAAAGAAAGAAAGAAAGAAAGAAAGAAAGAAAGAAAGAAAGAAAGAAAGAAAGAAAGAAAGAAAGGAAGGAAGGAAGGAAGGAAGGAAGGAAGGAAGGAAGGAAGGAAGGAAGGAAGGAAGGAAGGGAAGGAAGGAAGAAAAGGAAGGAAGGGAAGAAAGGAAGGAAGGGAAGAAAGGAAGGAAGAAAAGAAGGCAAGGAAGGAATGAAAGAAGGAAGGAAGGAAGGAAGGAAGGAAGGAAGGAAGGAAGGAAGGAAAGAAGGAAGGAAGGAAGGAAGGAAGGAAGGAAGGAAGGAAGGAAGGAAGAATTGTGTTATACAACAGTCAAACTCATGTCTTCCAATAATTATCCTCTTAAACCATTTAAATATTTTTCTTTCACTCTCCTCAGTCATCATGACTGTGAACTCTCCTCCAGTTCTGCCTGACTTGTACTTGAACACAAACTCTTCCCCTAATTAAAATTGTTTGAGAAAAAGTGTTTTGCTTTGTTTTTTTGGTTTCTGGGACACATCCTGTGCACTAAGTAGTTACTCCTGCCTCTGCACTCAGAAATCCCTCTTGGCAGGCTCACAGGATTATATAAGATGCTGGGGATTGAACCCTGGTCTACAGCAAAAAACCCTATCTGTTGTGCTATTGCTCCAGCTCCAAGGGAAAACAATTTCTAACCACAGGCATTTTCTATTTCTCAGTAGCCATCTATAACAATTGTCTAAACTATTATAATGATTTGGATTGTATATCTCTGTTGGTTGTGGTTTTCTAACATAATATCAAAGTTCCTGAAATATGAGACAAATATATGGTCACACAATGTAGATATTAAACTATCTCAAATGAAATTAAGAAGAGCCAGAGTGGTAGTACAGTGGTCGGGTGTTTGCCTTGCACATGGCTGTCCCAGGACAAACGCTGGTTCCATTCCCTAGCATTCCCTATGGTCCCCTGAGCCAGAGTAATTTCTGAGCACAGAACCAGGACTAACCCCTGAGCACCAGAATGTGGCCTCCAAAAAAATCAACAACAAAAAGAAATGAAGAGCCCGAATCAAAATTAAAACCAAAGGACACCTTTAGGCTTTGGTGATAACAAAAATTATAAAATATAAAGTATATTTTTTATCTTGCTCTTGCCACAAAAATACATTCAGAAATAATTATTATTTTTTAATTTTATTAGTATTTATTTAAACAGCACGGTTTGAAGATTGTACATAATTCTGCCCCCCCCACACAAATAAAGTTATTTGTTATTGAGGTAGTCATACAATGTACAACAATCTTCACCAGTGTACATTTCCTGCCAACAATGTCCCATTTCGATCTCATCCTCCCTGATGCTTTCTCCCCTTTGTCTCTGGGGCATACATTTCTCTTCTCTCTCTATAACTTTTTTTTTTCCTTTTAGACACTTTGGTTTGCAGTTCAGTGCACATTTCCTGCCACCGATGCTCTCAGTTTCCCTCCCACACTCTCCCCCCCCCCCCCCCGTCCTGCCTCTGGGACAGGCATTTTACTTCCCTCACTCTCTCTTGTTCTATCTCTCTCTCTTCTTTTAATGATACTGATGTTTTCATTATTGCTAATTAAGGGAATTAATTAACCATATATGTCACTTTATTTCATTTCAGCACTCAGTTCTTGTCCAGACTAATCAGTTCAACCATCACAGTCACTATAGACTATTCACTACTTTGTGTCTCTACTACTTGTGGCAAGCTTCCTACTATGAGCTGGTTCTCTTTATCTTTTCTGGATATTACTACCATAATATTTATCTTATATATCAAAAGTGAGTTAGATTAAGAAATATTTCTTTAGATGAAAAAATACAACTGCTCATATCACAGATTTCTCCCATAGTGCACCATTTTCTAATCTATCATTTCTAACTATTGACTTTCATTGTTTTTTTCCTACATAAATGACTTACTCTGAACTTAAAGGCACAATGAATCTCTGCTAAGTGTGTCTTCCACCTTCTAATCTGACTGCTTGTTGCTGAGTAAATCTTTCTCTACCTGTCACCTTGTCTCTCAGATGGAACTCACTGAGCAGTAATGGGACCAGTGCATTGCAGTGTCCAACAGACAGGCTGATTTAGAGGAAGTGAGAAAACAAGCTTAAACAGTTCTCTTATGTTTCCCACTTTTATTAGAAAATGGTGTGTCAAGAAAACTATCTGGGCAAGGAGATCCACTCTAAGGGAGGTAGGCAAGACCTGAATATTCATTGAATATTGAATATTGAATAACCTGCAAAGGATTTAAGAGTTGTGATAATATATACTCTCTCATTTAGGTGCAGATGATATCTATAAGGTTGGATATGTCATTGTTGACTGAAACATGTTGATTCATTCTAAACAGTCACTTATAAATATCAATTTTATTATAAAATTCAATTAAAACACTTTGGTACTTGGGATAAAAGATCTTTAAATTTAAGAGGAAAAAGGCATTTATTGGCTTTATAGTTTATAAGATAATAGCCATGACTTTTCCACAAGCCCTGCTACAATGTTTATTGTTTCCTCATCAGTTTGCCATGCTTCTTTTGTTTTTGTGTTTTTAAAATATAGAGATGGTGTTTTCTTGAAAATGGCTACTAGACCTCTTTAACTCAGGGAAAAAAAGGGTGACATTACCACCAAACCAACAGTCAGTGAAAACTCTTGTTCAGAGATTGGAGACCCGACAGTGGTCCTCAAACTATGGCCCGTGGGCCACATATTGTATTTGTTTCTGTTTTGTTTCTTCATTGCAAAATAAGATATATTCAGTGTGCATAAGAATTCGTTCATAAGTTTTGTTTTTACTATAGTCAGGCCCTCCAATGGGACAGTGAACTGGCCCCCTGTTTAAAAAGTTTGAGGCCCCCTAGGAGGCTAAGGTGCTTATATTGTAGTAGGGCAACCCCAGTTTCATCCTTGTATTGTGTGATTCCTTGAGCATAATTATTTGTGCTCCCTAAGCACAGCAGCAGAATTAGCCCCTGAGCACTTCTAGATGTACAATGTCTTCTTCCCATAAAGTAAATAGTTAAACCAAAATTAGAGTTAGGCAATATGTTTATGATATAATGCAACAAAAGTATGACCTATATTTTCAATAAACTTATGTTGACTGGAAAATTAAGACCCCCCTTTTTATGTCTTTAGTGATTAGAGAGGAAATTTACCTTTCCTTTTCCTAGTTCTTCTTGGATTGATGATCAAATAGATTGTAAGAAGAAAAGGAACAATAACGCCGGGGCAGTAACACAGATCATAGGGCATTTGCCTTGCATGTGCTAACCTAGGACTGACCACGGTTTGATCCCCGGCGTCCCATATGGTCCCAAGCCAGGATCGATTTTGGAGTGCATAGCCAGGAGTAACCCGAGTGTCACTGGGTGTGGCCTAAACAACAGCAACAACAAAGATAATAAATTTAGTTCCATACATATGGAGAACCTATACAATTTATATAACTTCTAGAGTAAATACGACATCTTAAAACTTTTACCAGAATTAAGAAATAAAGTGGGGGTCTGAAATTTCAAGGAAAGAGATGGTATTTTCACCTGACTTTTGTAACACATGTCCTAGAACTTGATGTTTTCTCTGGCAGCTATGCTTATTTATGTCAAATAAAGTCATTTCTTCAGGGGCCAGAGAGATAGCACAGTGACTAAAGCACTTGCTTTGCATGTGCTTTGCCGGCCCAGGTTCTATCCCTGGCATCCCAGACACTACCCTGAGCACTGCCAAGAGTAGTTCCTGGTATAGAGCCAGGAAAAATTTCTGTGCATTTCTGGTTGAGTGATCATCTACAGATGATCCAAAGTCTAGAGTAATGTTCTCTCTTCAAGGTGTTCAGATAACAGCAGTTGCTCTGAATCCGTTAGGTCCTTGATTAACCTTAGCTGATGAGTTTATGTATTAAGGTCATATGTTTTAGAAGATAACACATCAGATATCTGTGCAAGTGGGGGAGGCCTGCTTGAAGTAGTAGCTCAAAGTATTGTAAAATTGAATTGATCATTTTCCTTTGAAGACTTCCTTTATCATTTTTTCATTGACCACTTGGAATGCAAAGACTTCAACAGGCAATTTTCTCATTGATACCCACCAGAAGCCTATAAAAGGAGCAGAAAACTTGTGACTATGATGGTTAGCAATAATATCCTTGGCAATGGGCTCATGAGGGAGAAATCAAAATGGGTGACCTCACTGCTCCTGCCTTTTTAAATATTGATATTTATTCTGTAGTTTCTTCTAACCTTCTGTTGTGGCTAATTGGAGGCACTTAGACCCAGGACTAGTTGCTTGCTATGATAAATATTTAATCACAGAAGGGAAAGCTCCTTTTGGGAGAACATGCATTGGTCGGTGACTCCTGAATACAGAACAAAAGAGCTCCATTACCTAGAAGGCATCTTCACTTCCTGGTCTAGGGCTGAGAAAAGTCCACTTAATTACCTCTGCTGAGAAGCAGCAGTCTCCTTCTCACTGGCTGCCTGACATTTAGACATTTTTCTCCTCACCTCTTCCTACTGGTGTGAAAAGGAACTGAATACAAAACTCCTGTCCACTTTGCTAACAGACTTGCTTCCTACCCATCACAAGGTTAGGCCCTGGCTATGTGGTATGTCACTCTCACTATGTCATTTTTCTCTCCAATTAAAAATAATGGATGCGATTGGCCTGTCAAGCTGCACAATATTCCTGTAGGGAGAAAATTAGTTGTTACCTCCACAGAGCCATTGTCCACTAATTTGAAGTTCAAGGACTGACGGCGATCCATCTCCATGCCTCTCTCCCTATCAATGTGTCACTGAGAATCCACACGTTCCCTGGGAAGATTCTGACAAGCACTGTTATAGCTGAACCCCTTTTTTTCCTGGCACAATTTCCATGCAAACTGGGAGTGAGAAAAGATGATCACATCTTTCATTACTCAACCTCATTTCCTGGAAGAAAGTCTTCTATATTTGACTGTAGCTACTTCATCACTGGGATATTGATAAATTGTATTGTCTCATTTGGGGTGACAAATATCTTTTAAGAACGACAATAAAAAATAAACATCTCTTAATAAATAAGGCATTGAAAAGAATAAAGTATATATCAGACAAAACTGGTCAAAGGAAGTAAATTATTCTCTATATTTTTGTGTATTTATTCTAGTATTCTCCCTTTCCAATATGGAAAAAAATATAATGATTTTCTGTTTGTTCATCTTAGGACAATTGAACTGCCAATTTCTAGCAAACAATCTAAATTTAATAATTTAACTTAATTTAAAAGTAGCAAACATTTATGGATATTTTGTATCCAAGAAACAAACTGTTGTAGTCAGAAAGCTTTTACTTCTCATAAGTCACTCTTCCTTACTATTCAGGGTCTTTTTCTTAGAGAGTACATTTCTGAGAGAGACGAAATTTTCCTGGAAGAGAATTATGTTTTGTTATAATTGCCAATATTAGTTTATGTTTGAAGAAAGTATCGGTCTATTCTGATCCATAGACTATACATAGTCTTTTTCTATATTATGTATAAACACCATACAAAATATATAAAAGGAAGTAAAAGATAAATAAAAACATTAAAGGGATAAAATTTATATTATTTTAAGAAATAGTCACTCTATTGTTCCCATATTTCGTATTCTAATAACTAGAATACAAATAAAACATGTATTTTATGATTTTATATTATATAAATAATTATATTATATTGCTATAATATGTTATATGGTATTTTGTACCATGTGGTTTTTTTTAATATGTAGTATTTTATTGTTTTTGTCATTTATGTTATAGGTAACATTTTATATCATTTGTCATTTTAATTTACTATTTTATATACAAGTTATATAATGTGGTGACCATTGTGTGAACATTTATGTTTTTCTTTTCCTTTTTTTAATTTATGGTTTTGATGTAAAATAATTACTGCATCTCAATATCACCAAGACACTCGGCAGACATTACTAAGTACTTAGCCTACCTCAATTACCCGATACTAAGCCACTGCTTGATAATCTAAATTTTGTCATGCATAGCCAAAGTTGGTGAATATTTAATACTGTTTACTACCTGTTTGTTTCACTATTTACTACAAATAAGTACGATCATTTAGTATTTGTCCTTTTTCTATCTGACTTCATTTGTTTAACATCATAACACTTTAATGTCATCCAACTTTCAAAAAGTTCCCAGGATTTCATTATTTCTCATAATATTCCATTGTTTACACATCTTTGGCTTTCTTCACTAACAAGAGTGATAGTTAAGACATGGATTTTGCATAGAACTCCCTTTTCTTGAATCTCAAAATCAGGAGTTTTTGAATTATAAGTACAGTTTTTCCTTAATGGTAGACAAATCACTCTAGAATTTATGGGTACAAAGAGTATTTGTTTTCACTATTTTAAATGGTTTTAAACTATGTAAGTCATAAGTTAAAAGCGTTTAGTGTAGCAATATTATAGAAAGTTTGATGATGACACAAAGAAACCTATTAAATGACTTAATATCAGTTAATTAATTATCACCGTTGAATTTGGATATGGGATCCTGTTTAAATTCCACAGCTGACTTATGGGGGCACAAAAGGCAGAATATTAACTGTGATGAATTATTGAGGGTTTTCCATATTTCAGGAAAAACACTTTACCCTATAATAAGTCTGGGGAGGGCATGAGTCGTTTGAAGACAGTAATTATTTAAGAAGTTTTCTAGTCTTATGAAGGAGGTTGATTCAGAAGACATAGAGTTGTGGCATATTGCTATAAAAACCAGAACAGGAAGCGGATTAGAAATGGATCAAGAGGGACTTAGGTAGACATAACAAAATACAGTGTAATGGATTTGGAACACGACTTCACATTTTTTTTACTGTGCTATGAAAATGTCTTCCCAGAAGTCATGAAAAAAATCAGATGTTAAAGAAAATAATAAAGGCAATATCTGTCTAGAACACTCATGTAGATGTCTACATAAGGGGAAGTTAGTAAATTATGTATTTCCTTCCAAACCTAGAATTCTGATTATCAGTGACTAAAATGCAAAATTACGAGGCTAAACAGATCTCTCAGAGACTTCACTTGTTTAAATTAAGAGCAGCAAATTCTATATCAGGATTCTATACAAAATTAACCAGAAATAAAGAATGAGCTCTGCTCTTTCGAGAACTTGGTTAAAACAAAAATGAAAAGGAATTTAAGTGAGAGATAGTTACATAGAAACTGACTTACGGCATATAAATGCAGATCTCAGAGAGGCATGCACACACATTTAGTAGATGGATTTGTAACAAAGAAAGCATTTGGGATGACATTTCATCTTATTTTAGTTAATTGGGAGGTTGAAAGGCATTCTTCTATTTAAAGAAAAAAGAAAAGCATATTAAAAGAAGACCTTTGAAAGCAGACTCTAATTTCTTAGATTAAAATGAAATTAAATTTCATCTAATGTGCTACTCTTCGGTTGCCCTACCATTCTGTAGTCATAGTTAATATTGAAAAGAGACATAGGTGTAGAAAACTTTCAAGGATGTAGTCCTTTCATTATGTACAAGAAGCTCTCCTATGCTAATGTGGTATTTCATTTCCTATCTCTCCACTTCTGACACTGTACCATTGCCACAATCTGTTGAACACCACCTGTTTCAGTAGAATAGGATACAATGCTGTAATAGGAAATCAATTATAGAACTGAAAAAAATGTAATTTTCATTTTGGTGTCATCAGAAATTACCACAACCTTAGTAATTTAAAGTCATCGTTCTGTTTTATAATTCTGGATATCAGAATTCTGACATTAATCTTAGGGATTTCAAATCAAAACATCATCAGGCTAGATTCCTTTCTCCAACTCTAAAAAAATTTTTTTGGCCTTTTCTGATTTCTAGAAGCTTTTCACATTCAATAGTTTTTAGACATCTTCTAAATCATCAAGGCTGTGCAATTATGTGTACATTGTATTACATTGACCTTTTTACTTGCCTCTTCCACCAGAAAGCACCCCGGTGGTTATATTTGGGTTCATCTGAATAATGTAGGATAATCTCTGAACCTCAAGGGCAGTGGAAAGAAATGACAAAAGTTCACCTAGGTAACCTAAAATATTAGATCTGAAGATATACATGCTGACATTTCTGTTTGAGAGAAGGAACTTGATTAAGCTTACTACTGAGTTAAAAACACACACCTGTGTGTAAAATACACACACACCAACCACATGACTTCAAGTGAACTTGCAGTGAGATGCAATAAGAGTCCCTTTACTAAAAATTTTATAGCGTCAGAAATAGGGCTATTGATTTGCTTTTAACTAGATAAACCTCTTCATATTTGTGCACTATACCCAAAGTATAAGAAAATAATAAATCTATACACATCCTGAAAATGTCTCTTTTGTGAACTTTATCTTTTCCTTCCTTTACTGACTTTATTTATTTATTTATTTATTTATTTATTTATTTATTTATTTTTGGTTTTGGGGCCACACCCGGCGGTGATCAGGGGTTACTCCTGGCTGACTGCTCAGAAATAGCTCCTGGCAGGCACGGAGGACCATATGGGACACCGGGATTCAAACCAACCACCTTTGGTCCTGGATTGGCTGCTTGCAAGGCAAATGCTGCTGTGCTATCTCTCTGGGCCCCCTTTAATGACTTTAAAATTAAGTAACAGATGATGTTGTGGACTGGAACTTTAGTGGTAAGAGGGTTAAAAGTCATATACATAGTTATAAACATAATCCATAACATTTTAAAACACTGTAAATCTTGTTAAGTCAAACCAAATTTTAAATTCAAAATTAATTATAAGTATTTTGTTACAGAGTATAACAATCCCAACTAGTAATATCATTGTAAAAGAGAAAAGTATCTACACTATTTAACATTATAATATATATACAAATTTAAGAGAAAAATCTCAGAAATTATTATCTTACCGGCAATGTTCAGCAAAGCAAAGAAAACAATAGAGCTACTTAGATTCAATGAAACCTAATATGATCATTTTAATGTGAGCAAATTTTTAAGGAACAAATTTATAGCAAACAACTACAAATAAATAAATAGTCTTAGTGGCAACAGAACTGACTGATTCAATTTCAGAAATTGATTCAATTTCTTCTTATTTATTTTAGTCCCTATTTTTCTGGAAACTATTATATTTTATTGAATGTGGAAAATATAATCTTTAATACATTATAATTTTAATAAGTAAATATTTGAAAGCTTGCTGTGTGAAAAAAATTTAGTAAAAGTTAGCACTCAAAAATTAAGAGATGATTTAAAAAAAAAAACCTTAAAATACTTTAGTATTTTTGTAGCTACACTTTAGTTGATCAACACATTATATTATATAAATAATATAAAATCAGATTTTAAATGACTGAGGAACATTTAATTAATCTAATACTGAGGACTGTGAAAAGTCAATAGCTCTATTCTGGTTCTGAGAGAATTTCATCAACTATCAGGATATGAAAGACATTATCTGTTATTTATTAAAAGCACATTTATCAGCAAAATTGAATATCCTGATGAATCTAATAAGCAATATTTCTGTAGTCCACCTAAGTTCATTGTATTATCCATTGTTCAGTATTTTTAAAAGAATATTTATTATGCACCATGACTTAGAATTCTTTTAATAAGAGTATCTGATACATAATTTTCTTACTCTACACCCATCATCAAATTCAGCATTTATTTATTTTTTTTTTAGTAAAACAGAATCCTTTTTTTGGAAATTCTGAGGATGGGAATGTAGAAGATAAAAGAGAGAGAGTGTGTATGTAATATGCCCAATTTACAAAGGTGGAGAGACCAGTACCCATTATAACACATTTTGAAAATTTCAAAATATAAAAAAAATTAAAAGCATACATACATTTATAAATCAGATATATTTCTCATCCCATCATCCTTTTTCCATACTAAGGAAAACACAAGTATGCCTAATGGCATAGAATATGTTCTTTTCCTTTGGCAATTTACAAAGAAGGTGACATCTTAAACACTATTCCCAAGTATTTTTTTAAGTCCATTGATTTAATCTAATCCCCCTATCTCAGTTCATCTTCTTGTTGAACTATGTTCAGTTATAGGTTTGATATAGATTATGTTTTAAATTTTTAAGTTTTAAAGTTGCTTTGGCATATCATCAAACATCGCACTGATGTATCTGTAATATCTTTCTATTTGTGTTACTTATACCTATATTTTATTTCACATTTTTATTGATGTTGTTTTCTTTTACGTTTTTGTTTTTTTGTTTGGTTTTTGTTTATGTTTTTGTTTATGTTTGGTAATTATGGCTGCGCACCTGGATACGGTTTTTATACTTCAGTGAACCAAAGATAATAGAGGTTTGTTGTTCATTTTGGGAATGCTGTGCAGTCCGGATTAGCTTTAGTTTGTTGGGCAGTGTGAGATAACACATTGGGGACTCAAAATATTTTATTACTGAGCCACATTCCCTTGATTTAGAATTAAAATATTTGAAACAAAATCTTCTCAAGCAATCCATATTTCATTAATCTAAAAAATATATCCTTTTGAAAGACTCTCAGCTGAAAATGGATTAACAGTACTTTTTAAGTAGAAAATATTTGTGTGGCATAGACAATTGGGAAAAGAAAAACTTAGCATATGTAGGTTCATATAATTTTATTTTCTTTTATCATAACTAGGAAATGTCTTGAATTATTGGTATAAGTTGAAAATATAAATAAATACCCTAAGGCAGCTATTTAAGATATTAGAGATGTACTAATTTTTCCAAATTTCCAAGTTTCTTAGAAGCTTCTTACATTTCCTCATAGGGGAACTTGAATTTCTTGACAGGATGTAACTCACCCCACACAAGTCCCCTCAAAAGAGACAGAACATCTTCTAATTCTTAATAGGTTTATTGAAGTATTAGGAAAATGAGTGAAGACAAGTTCTGAATGTCCTTTCTTCACTGAACTGACTCATAATTCCCAAGTCTGTAGTCCATTTCTGACATAAGCAAAGGAATTTTTATCTTTAGACTTGCCCACTGCATTCATTAGTTTGGGATGAACCCACAGCTTTAATATTAAACTCTTATTATTTAGTAAGCTCTGATCATTTATATTAGGACCATGCAAAATACAAAGAGAAAAGACCTTGGAATTATGCCCTTACATTGAAAGAAAATGAAATGGTGAAAAGCAAAACCAGCATGAACTTTTGATCATAAGACCATTTAATTGTGTTTTTATGGCAATAAGAATCATGGTCTGAGGTCACTTTGGCTGGAAAATTACATTTACAGAAATTGGGCTGATTTCCCACCTCTCAAAAGTGATTTGCAGATACCACTAAGAAGAGTGATGAGATAGCCTTGCCTATATTCTAATTTTAAGATGTTGGAGAGAGGAAAAGTTAAAGGAATAAGTGGAAAGCAAGGCAGAGCATGAGGCCATCTGATGCAAAGGTCAGTTTCTGGTATATTCTAAAGTGTGCAGCATGAATATGGATGACTTTACAGCCTACAGAGTCCAAGGTGAAGTCAGGTAATCTACTGCTATTGAATTAGTCTCTATTAAAACAAAGTCATACTATTATATTAATTATAATTCTGAAGACTTCAAGTGTCCCAACTGCCTTCAGACTATAATAGAATTCCACAAACAGCTTTGCTAATCATCTCCCAGGTCTTTGGACATCATTATGAATAAATAAAGAGGTATCATCATTTGACACAAAGAGATGGATGCCATCAAGAAATATGTATTTTCTGAAAAAATATAGGTATGTATTCCTGCACGAATAACAAATATATGCAAATGTAGGTTAATGTTGACATCAGAAACTGAACACCTGTATGCTAATGAAATAATATTCTCGAATTGTATGCAGAAATGCAATTCCATGTAGGATAATACATTTTAAAATTATAACCAACGAAAGGCTAGAGCAGTGGATTTTAGTTCTTTTTAAAAAAAAATCTATCTTCAATATCTATTTTGAACTCTGATGCTTGCTTGATATTGAATATTAGAGATTCTGTAATGTTAGTAGATTCATTTATAAAACACTCATTCTGCCTAGTTGGACAACAATATTGTAAGCCAGTTACTTCTTCATTTATGAGAAAAGTGTCTCAAAGAAGATAAGTAACTTGCTAAAAGCCACAGAGGTAATAAGCTATTTGATTCAAAAACTCAGATCTGGACTGTTGAGAGTAGTTCCCCTTCCACAGGGACAGTCTTGCCTGAGCCAATGGAACGGGAAAGTAATTCTCTTCATAAATTTATCTATACTTCAATTATTTTAGGGCAAATCCACTTTTTAATCTCAATTAATCCCAGATCAGCTTTTGTGTGAAATCAGAAGTCAGAGGACAGTCGCCAAGTCATTCCTGTTTATGTTGTGCTAGGTTGGTCTGGTCTAAGAGGATTAGGATATAAAAATGTTGCATTGTTAAAAATACATTTATAAAATAGATTTTTCTTCCTCCCCCACTCCAAGGGAAGAGAAATGAAGTGACCTCAGTATCGACACACTTTCACAATGAAGAGAAGATACAATACAGGTTCATTTGTTATGTGTACACACAATAGATAGATTTAAATGGCTTTTCTCTACTATTGCATTCACAGCAGATTTTGTATTGTGCGATATAGCATGATATACACAAGCAAGGAGCAAAATTCCCAATGTGGCTTATCTTTTTTTCCGGAACAGTGATGCTGAGCTGTATTATGCTTTACTACTTGTCTAAGTTTCTTATTGCTTTGATACACTTCATTGGCAATGGCGAGCCATTGTTCAGACAAGCTTGTTTCTAATCTTCAGCCAAAGAAAAAAAAAAGTCACGGTCATTTGTATGCCTTATCAGAAACAGTCAGTCCATCTAGGTGAAATTCAAAGACATTGGACATTTCTGTATTGTGTAATAGTTTGCTTTCCTGAGTTTTTAGTCTAGATATTAGAATGTGTAACTCCAGAAAAGAAATTACACCGGAGAGAAATGATTTTTCCAAGGAATAAATTATAAAATAGTTTAACAATATTGCAAAGCAAAGTAAACTATTGACTGCTCTATAATTCAATATACTAATTTTCTCACACTAATCTCCTGCTTAGAGCCACTGATTGGTTACTGATGTGAAAACTACATTTAGTTGATAGCAGCATAGATCAACTAGAGCTTATCATTTAGGTGAAGTGGATTGTGGATGCGCAATCTACTCAGATAACTTTTGTAAAAATCATTTTTCAGGACATACTATTCAACTTCCCATTTAATTTGGACCATGTTGAAATGGCAGCAGTAATTTTATTACCAATGTAGACAGTGTCGACTGCGCCACTCCTCTGACGATGTGGTTGCCAATATAAATAAGGCCGGACAAGTCAGACTCAGGGGGATCACAACCCATAAGTGATCAGTCTTCAAGTGGAAAGAACTGACAAAAAAATTGCTAACCTCTCTCCCCCTTTACGAAATCAATATTCTTGAGTAGAGAGTTAAAACTTCACTGATCTTCCCAGGAAAAGGTTCGGCAGCAAAAGCTTCCCAGTTGAAAGTGATGAAGTGTAGATTTTCTGCACCCGCACACCCATGCATTTTTCATTTTCAAAAAATAGTAAAATACAACATGAATTTTTCCTGCAACTGACACAGGGGATTTATTTAAGTGTACTGCATCCTAAGATACCTAAAAAAATGAAGAAGGAAAAAAAAAAAACAGTTTGAAGAATACTTAGCAAAACAGTGTGTTAAAATATTTCATTACCCCAGAATTAAATGTCTTCAAACATCATATAAAACTGTGAGTTTGAAAGAATAAAAAAATATTCACTTAAGCATTAAAATGAGTATATGTCTACTTGATTGTTGTTTTTCTTTTTTTTTTTTTTTTTTTTTTGGTTTTTGGGTCACACCCGGCAGTGCTCAGGGGTTACTCCTGGCTGTCTGCTCAGAAATAGCTCCTGGCAGGCACGGGGGACCATATGGGACACCGGGATTCGAACCAACCACCTTTGGTCCTGGATCGCTGCTTGCAAGGCAAACACCGCTGTGCTATCTCTCCGGGCCCTGATTGTTGTTTTTCTGACTATAAAGCCTCTTGTGACAAATAGTCAACAGAAAAGACTAGTCAAATGTTTGTTTTTACAGATGAAGTAGTGGTGCAGGCAGCTAAAAAGTTCCATAGGTTCTATACAAAGAATAATCAAAAGTGATTTAAAGATTCAGCAGGCAGAATATCAATACATAGGTGACCTAGGAAGGAGACAATACAGAGAAGAGAAGTTGAGAGAGAATAAATCACACTATAGGAGTAGAATGAATTGCATGGCAATGAACTTAAGTCATAGATTCTGAGTCTTGATACATGTCCTGGAATGAGGACTAGAAGATTCTCCAGTATAAACTCATCCAACTTGTGGATGATCCATTATTTATTCTCAGGGGTAGTAAGTAGAGCCAGAGAAAATGTCCCATCCCACAAGACTACTGTTTCTTTTTTTTATCCTCACATAAAAAACAAATAAACAGGAAGATTATTTATCAGAATTTGTGTTGTCAGTCCCAGGGAACAAAAATAACTTCATTTGGGGGGGGGCACACCTGGTGATGCTCAGGGATTACTCCTGGCGATGCATTCAAAAATCAGTTCTGGCTTGGGGGACCATATGAGCCAAGAGATCAAACCATGGTCAGTCCTAGGTCAGGTGAAAGATAAATGTCCTACCGCTTGCACCACTGCTCTGGCCCCATGTTAATCCATTTTAAAGTGTTCTACAGTGCTTTATTTGAATACATGTTTTCTTATTACTAAAAAGTAGAAAAGATGGCTCAAATACATGATGTCTATCTTTAAGAAGATCTAGACACCATACAAAAAGAGGGGATAGTGGAGCATTTGGCATTCACTGCCAAGAGCAATTTATAATATCCATTCATCAAGGGCTTCATATCAAAGTTCTGGTAATTTGATAGCAATTTTTGTTATTTTGTTTTCTATTCTTTAAACATGGTTTGTCATTCCTAGGGTGCACAGAGTTAACCTTCCCTTTAACTATTGCTTCCTCCCCTCAAGCTCCTTACTACTTTACATAGACCTTTCTCCTTCTAACAAACTCTTACATACCTATTACCTTCAGCTCATGTACCTGTTCTCAGGGTAAATTTCTCTGATCAGCCAAATGAAGAACTGATCTTCTATTATGAGTATATAAAATTGTGTTCTGGTTTTTCTTTTTTTTTTTCACATCTATCTGTAGCCATAGATGGCTAAGACATTAAAATTTTATACTATCAAGAGACTAAAATTATTTACAAGCATTATCAAGAAGTAAAAGTGAGTAGGAATGGATATAGGGAATTTAAAAATCTAGACAAAGTGAACTATATAAAACTTATATAAATGTTATTCTATGTGAATTCTCAAAATGATATAAATTTGATGACAGTGGCTGGAGTATAAAAGTAAATCAGGAGCTCAACTCCAGTGACATAAGATTATGAGGTGAAATAATAAAATATTATACAAAGACAGAATATAACATAAATAATTTTGTAGTTGAATGAAGGACAATGATTTCAAGAACAAATCAAAGCAAAGAGAGAAGACGCTAATCCCAGTGACATATCCCAAAAATGACATTTCTAAGAGTCACATCTTATTGAGATGTGTTATTGAGCCTGTTTTCTCTTTTGAAAAATATTTCTCTCATCCTCATTGGCTTTTTCCAGTTGAAAGAAACCCATATTTTCTCATGAGAATCCGTTTTTCTTTTTCTCTCTTTCTTTACCCTCACATCTCTGTAACTTTTTTTTTTTTTTTTGGGCCACACCCGGCGGTGCTCAGGGGTTACTCCTGGCTATCTGCTCAGAAATAGCTCCTGGCAGGCACGGGGGACCATATGGGACACCGGGATTTGAACCAACCACCTTTGGTCCTGAATCGGCTGCTTGCAAAGGCAAACGCTGCTGTGCTATCTCTCCGGGCCCGTGTAACTTTTTCAATAAAATTATTATATTCATAAATATATATTGAGTATGTTTTAGTAAGAACAGGAGATTCAGGTATCAGAAAATCAGTTAAAGTTTAGAGAAGAGTTGATAATGAACTTGTTTCATTATTATTGATTTAAAGTTCTAGACTAGGATGTGACATGATGGAAGTAGTGATTAGAAAAAGTTGCAGTTGGGTTACATAAGGATTAGAGTTTAGGGCAAGAAGGATAATTTTTATTCCACTACTGCTTTTGGTAGTCATAGTTAATGGAACAAAAGGTGAAATTAAAATAATCTTGGAGACCTGGAATGAAAATGCAGTGGATAAGGCACTTTTCTTGAATGTGGCCAACATCATTTCAATCCCTAGAACCACACATATTTCCTTAAGTACTGACAGGAGTGATCCCTCAGCACGGAGTTAAGGGTAATCCCTGAACAATTCTGGTTCTGGCCCCCAAACAACAACAAACAAAAGCAAAACAAAATAATGTTGGATGAGTCTCACATTATAAATCTCATGCTCTACTGACATAGCTAGCATGGAGTTATGATCCTCACATTTTAAAGTATTTTCAAAGGAGTGATAGTTGAAATGAAATCTGAAAGATGAATAACCAGGAAAAGAAGACATAGAATAGCACATTCAAAATCTCTAAAACATAAAAAAATAATGCCTACTAAAAATTAAAATATGAAAATTTGAAGCTTGAGAAAAAAAGCAATAGCTACTGGACCATGGATATCTTATAGTTTATTCTAAATTGGAGAATTCATGATGGTTGCACTATAGTAGTTATAGGAACTGGTGTGGAGTGAGTGAGAGATGGTTGAATTATGAGATTTGGAAGGTAGGAAGAGAAATAATTGAAAGGGATTTTGAGAGATCTGTAGATAAGAAGAAAATTAATTTAGCTGACATATGATTTTGATGTACCTAGACCACCTCTGCTTAAATTAGAAAAGGAGGGAAGTTGGTTAAGAGGAATAAATAAAAATTTCTGCAGGAATTAGAAATTTAGTTAGAAACACTCTGAATAATGAATATCATAAAGGCAGTGAAGATAGACTTATATTTTATCCACTTTGGTGAAAGGTTATAGGTTTCAGTAAAATTTTAGGGACACCAAGGATGACCAATTTAGGTGAGACTAGGTGAGAAGATAATGAATTTAGTTGACATGTGATTTTCATGCACCCATAAGATATCAAACAGACAATAATACTTCCTTCATATTTTAGAATGGAGATCTGAATTGACATTACAATATATAAGTCATTAACATATAAATGATTGAATCCACAGATATAAATAAATTTTGTCTAGGAAAGAAATGAAAAGTAAAGGCCTTTCATGAGTCCAACTCCTTATGTTTAAGCATAAATTAAACCATTAAACTCTTATAAGAAATTTCTGTTTTTTAAATTTTTTATTTATTTTAAATAAGGTATATTATTTATAATATAATTGTTTGAGCTTATTATTTTGCTTTATTTTAATAATAACTTCTTTATTTAAGTACTGAATTTATTTTATAGCTGCAGAGTCATATCAATCCTTCTACAAGCTTCAAGATTCTTCTAGCAACTTGATCCCTTTCTTTCCTTTCTCCTCTCTAAGAGTTTCCATTTCTACTGATTACATAGCTAAGGATTTTTAGAGTCGGGTATTATCTAATCCCTTATTTTGTTTCTTTATAATCCATATATGAGTGAAATCATCTGGTTTTATTTTTTACTTTATGACTCACTTCCCTTAATATAAAACCCTCTAATTTAATTCAAGTAGGAAAAACAGCAAAAAAAATCATACTTTCTCAAATCTGAATGGTATTCTATTGTCTATATATATCATAATTTCTTAATCCATTCATGTGTTGTTTGGTACTTGGGCTGTTTCAAGCTCATGGCTGTTGGAAATAGTGCCACAATGAACAAAGGTCACTGTGTCTTTTAGTGTTCACGTTTTTGCATAGTTGGAGTATATTTCCAGAAGTGGATTCACAAAATTATATGGAATTTTTATTTGAAATGTTTTAAAGTGGTAAAATATATTGGTACTTTATTTCTTCTAGAAACTTCTGAACTTTTATATAACCTATTCTCAGACTTCCTCTCTGCTCCCTCTGTATGTATCCTCAACTCCTACCTTTCTTTAAAACTTCAGACTTTTCTGAGACGTTATAAAAGAGGTATGGAATGAAAGAGTACATTTTTACTCCTCTAATATTCTTTATTCTCTCTGAATGTTTATTTTACATTCCAAAATTGTTCACAAAACACCCGATACTACCTATCCTATTCAATCCAAATTTTTTTCTGTAAATAATCACTCCACAAGAAATGTATTTACTCTGGGACACATACACAGAGATTCTAGCTATTCAACCAACTATAGAGTCTGTCCATGAACAAACTTCTCCAAGTGCTATGCTGTCATGAATGAGTAATGAAAAGCAAAACTCCATGGAGAACTCATAAGCTTTTAGAACTTCTAAGCCACATACAAAAAATAGGAGCTTTTCTCTTTGATATATGTAAAACTTTAACTTGCAGTTAGCCTCCTACATTCATGCAGGGAGGAAGAAATGCAATTTTGGCAAAACTTGCACTGAAATTGGCTGGGAATAAAGTGTTTCTGGCACTCTGAGATACTTAACACCTTTCAGAATAGGGGAAAAATCACTTTGAAACATTTCAGCAAGGCACACATGAAGAATATTCTTAATTGAGTCAGGCTGTCAACATTATAGGTTACCACTATAACTCCCTCCCACCTAATTCCTTCACTAAATACTCTGAAGAAGTCTCTAATACAAAATCCAACAGTAGATTAGGTTTCTGCCTTGTCTTAAAGAAATTTATTTGACAATGGAATAGAAATAGGTTTCCATTTGATAAAAACAAAGAACTTTTAAATATGTGTAGACTGGTGTTGGTATTCTATGAGTCAGATAAATATGACATTTCCTGGGCAACAGTCTAGGACAATACATTCATTCAGAAATAAGTTCAAATAAACCAAATATTGCTCTTATATCTGTCTGTGGATCCTTTCTCGTTGGCAGAATTATACTCAAATATTTTATTGATACTAGTTTGAACTCTTGACTACATTGTGATTTATTTTTGGTAGGTATTTATCTTACCACAAAGTGTCAGAAATAAAACTCATTTGGGGGATTACTTGAACTGGCCACATTTTCTAAAAGTATTTGTCTAAAAATTGGTAGACATGTTCAAATCGGATCAGGTAGGTTTTTGCCTAATCTTGAAAGACAAACGTTTTGGAAAATGATAAACAGATGGGAGTAATCAAATAAGACTAGATTTCACTTAAATCCATTTTGATGAGCAGTTGTGATTTAAGGTAAGAAGAATTTTGGATGAGGACTGAGCAGATTTAGGAGTGAATGTGAAGTCAGCTTCACTTAATAGACGCTTAATTTTAAGCAACTTGTTAATATGTCTGATTTCTATTACTCTCAGCTGTAAATTGATAGAGTATCTATGAGTGATTTTATAAAGATTACATTGCTTTACCCTATCAATGCCCGTAGCGAGAGACCGAGGGATAGAAAAATTTCAACTGCTGATTATAAAATCAAAATTTTTAGATTTCAACTTGAATAATGAGATGGCTGAGATTTTTTCCCCAGACAAAATTAAGACATTGCTTTGCAAAAGGTGAGGACAAAGGACTTAGAAAGGGAATCTGTTCAAACCAGATAATGTTGAGGTGTTGACACAGTATTTATATAATGCATTCTCTTTTTCAAGGGAGGGGTCTTTCCCTGTATTTTCAATGTTGAGCTAGAACATTTAGGGCCCATCTCTTCCCTAGTTAAATTAAATGATTTGTTTCAGTAACTGAAATTTCTTCCTCTGAAAAGGAGACAAAGACTCTCTTTTCTAAAGCTTTTTCAGAGTAATTCAATTTCATTAACAATGACTATATACTTACTGTACCAGCACTATACTAACACTATACTAAAAATAAATATGTATGTCAATGGGCTTTTAAACGGATATGCAATGCAAAGAATAAAGCCCAGAGTAAAACAAAATACTCAACTATGTTTCTTTGTTCATTGAAATGAAGGATGAATAAGGAAATTTAAGCTTATTCTTGGAATTCTTGATTATATATAAAGAACAAAATTTGTCATTCGGGAGCTTCCAAAGCATTTAGAACTTAGAATCCAGAACGAAATCAAACAAGTATATTAAGCTTATTTTTCCAACTTGTCTTTGGAGCTTTCAGCTTCCCCATTTCTATTTCTTGAGGTCTTTTCCTCTTTCCCTCTATTCACTCAGAGTGTCTAGGCGTTAAACAATAGATACATGTGTTGCTTGCTCTGTCTTCAATCAGAAAGGAAATATTTAATAGGGTCAATTTTATCAGGATCACACCCCTGAACAGGAAAATTTACAATATATAAGGTAATTTCGGACTAGAAAATGGAATACAGCATTGCTTCAAATTTTCTTTAAATTCAGTAGCTCTTTGTGAAGGTCATGTTTGTAGTTGGAGAAAATTGCAGGAAGGCACAACATGCTCCCCCAAAGTCCAGGGGTGACTGTGTTCCCCAGCAGTCAACAACACTCACATTTTCCCACCAAACAGTTTTAGGAAAGAACTGGATTCCTTAAAAAGGTCAGAGTCCAGACCCAGATGAGATTGCCAGGTGTTCCCTAAAACTTGTTTCTACCATTTCTTTTTTGTTTTTGTTTTTGTTTTTTGTTTTTGTTTCTACCAGTTCTATACAGCAAAGTTGCAGGATGATCTCCCAGTCAGCAGGGTGAGGAGTTTCAGGAAGTAGTTAGTAATGGGATTACTGTCTGCAGCCTTCTTGACAATAGGACAGTCTGTGTTTTGGAGGCTGAAGGAGGCAGACGGTAGGCAGGCTTTCTTCTTAACGCTAAATCCACTTTCCACATGTGTTCACCGAATACCCGAGAGAAAGTCATTCTTATACTTCTATGATAACAGGTTGGGATTCAAACACCCTCCCTTTTCCTGTCCTTCATTGCAGTATCCATGTACTTCATTAAACTGTTGCCACTTTCCCCCCAGAGTTGACTGCTTTCAACTCCAGGTGAAGTGACAGCTAAATTTAATGGAGCATAAATCAATCTGCAAACATCTGCTCCAGGGGCCTTTGGAAGGAGAGGTGAGAAAGTGTGCATATATATGAAGTCTCTTCATAGTAAACTAAATTTTTCACAACGCTCCCTAATATCCTTTTGAGAATCCAGGGTGTTAAAAAAAAGTCACTACCATCAAATCCAGGGGAAACTTGATTCTCTGATGTCAGGCCTTTAGTGTTTGCAGCAGGAAATATTTTATTAGAGTTTTTTTATAAAGTGTCCACGCATAAGGCCTAATTGAAAGATTACAGTGAAATGACATGACCCAAAGCAATATGTAAAGAATAATAATATTTTACATAAGAACCAGCAATCTACAAGGATCTTATTGAACTAGAAAATGAAACCATTAAGGAAAGCGATATGGAGATTCCTCCAAAAATTGGAAATTGAGCTCCCATACGATCCAGCCATACCACTCCTAGGGATTTACTTAGGAACACAAAAATACAATCCAAAAATCCTTTCTTCACACCTATATTCATTGCAGTGCTATTTACAAAAGCCAGACTATGGAAACAACCAAGGTGCCCTTCAACAGATGAATGGCTAAAGAAACTGTGTACATATACATAATGGAATACTCTGCAGCTATCAGGAGAGATAAAATCATGAATTTTTCCTATGCATGGATGTACATGGAATCTATTATGCTGAGTGAAATAAGCCAGAGGGAGAGAGATAGACACAGAATAGTCTCACTCATCTATGGGTTTTAAGAAAAATAAAAGACATTTTTGCAATAATTCTCAGAGACAAAAGATAGGAAGGCTGGAAGGTCCAGCTCATGACATAAAGCTCAACACAGAGTGGTGAGTGCAGTTAGAGGAATAACTACATTGAGAACTATCATAACACAGTGAATGAATGAGGGAAGTAGAAAGCCTGTCTAGAGTACAGGCGGGGGGGGGGGTTGGAGGAGGAGGGAGATTCGAGACATTGGTGATGAAAATGTTGCACTGGTGAAGGAGGGTGCTCTTTACCTGACTGAAACCCAACTACAATAATTTTTGTAATCGAGGTGTTTAAATAAAGATATTTAAAAAAAGAAAATGAAAAAAAAATTCAACAACACTCCCTCAAGTTTTTTTGAGTTCAGTAGCTCTGTGTTAAGGACATGTTTGGGACAGTAGGATTGATTTAAGGGACTGGAGAGATATCACATCTAGTTAGACACTTTAAGAGCATAGAGCAAACTCAGATTAAATCTGGCACTGTATATAGTCTCCAGACTCTTCTGAAAGTAAACATTGAAGGCACAGAAAGAAGTAAGCCCTGCTAACAGACAAATGATTCACAAAACAAAAAGACTTAAAAAATATTCACATACTACTTTATATATTATTACATCTCATACTTTCTTGAAACCAAAACTTTTTATATATCGTGGGTTTTCAGATGAGATTATTGGATATGGGCCAGTTAATGAAGGCGAATAAAGGGCTTATCCAACAACTTAAAAGACAACATGTCCATGGGCAGATCATTAGAATTTGGGAAAAGTCATCAGATTGATCAACTTTATTCAGGAAAGAAATGATCTTACTTTCTAAAATTTCAAATTAAGAACTAAAACCCTTAGCTTTACAGCAAGGAACACTCTGTTTAGACAACTAGCCTGAAATTATCAGACTAAGAAGAAGAATAGTTGGGGGGGGTTACATAATTAAAATGCCCAGAAAATAAATCAATTGTATGATCTCATATATAAAATATGTATCCCTATTGAATCAAATAAGCAATCAAAAATAAACAAAAATTAAGGAGCCATCATAAACAAAGATATAAAATTTTTATAACTGGAAAATGAATAATATATGTTCTCTGAAGAATAACTAGCTCTTTTGGAAACAGGCTTATAAAATTACTTAATCTTCATGAGAAACCTACTAAATTGATGCCCATGATGAATAGAATTACTTATTCACTCCTTTTTTGCTCAATCCCCACTTTTGTTATAAGTTCTTTGCTACATTGGGTTTTATTTTATTCTGTCACTTTATTCTATAAAACTGTTAATGGTAGGACTTTATGCATAAACATTGTGACACCACAATTTGCATCAAAGTGTCTTCTTCCCTCTAGCATCATCCTAGAGTCACATACACCATTTTCTCCAGGCTCATACTGAAGATATGTTTTCAGTTTCTATTGACCTTGGGAATTTATTATTCTCCTACTATGTTTCTTTCTATCTCATATATGAAAGAGATAATTCCTTTCTTCTGATTAACTTCATTCACATGATTTGATCCAAAACTATCATATAGCCTAAGTTGTATAATTTACATTATTAAAGCCAAATAACATTTATGGAGTACACATGTTCTCTTATTTTATTTTTTTTGTATTCAGTTATCTGTCTTGAACACTACAATTGATTTCCGTATTTTGGCTATTGCCAAACTGCTGCAATGAACGTATGAACACAAATGTCTTTTCTGACGAGAATTTGGAAACCCTTGGGATATATACCAAAAAGTGGAATTGCTAGGTCATATGTAATCTCAATTTCTATGTTTTTGCAAGGTGTACACCAGTTTTCCCAAGGCTGAACTAGTTTACATGCCAATCAATGATAAATTAAAGGCCTCTTTCCCCACCTACACATGAGCACTGATTTTGTTCTCTGTGATGTGTATCAGACTCACTGTTGTCAGATGATATTTCACTGATGTTTTGATTTGCATTTCCTCAATGAGAGTGATGTCTTGCTTTGATGAATGGCTCATGAGCAGTTAGTTTTAAACACAGGCAATAAGTATGTTTGCATGGTTTGGCTTAGCTCTTGAACTTTTATTTATACGCCAGGGGTGAGCGCGCTGAAACTGTGATATATATTCTCTCTCTATATATGGAAAGGCCCAGAAACAATAATCCTGAAGAAGAACCACTCTATCCATTTAGTCAATTGTCCTGTTCCCAGGTAACATATATATACAGTATATACTAATAATCACTGTTATTGGGAAGTCATTTGACCTTGGGAACTAAGGCTCAAACCCAGATGCTCTCAGGGCTTTCTCTATTTTTAAAATTACTTTATTTATGGGGCCAGAGCTTTAGCACAGTGACAAGATGTTTGCCTTGAATGCAGCTAACCCTGAAGAACTTGGATTCCATTACCAGAATTTTATATGGTCCCCCAGCCTGCCAGGAACTATTTCTTTTTTTTTAAAATAATGTCTTTATTTAAGCACCATGATTACAAACATGTTTGTAGTTTGGTTTCAGACATAAAAAGAACATCCCCCTTCACCACAGCAACATTCCCAAAATTTATAGGCCAGGAGTAAACCCTGAGCACCGTCGGGTGTGGCCCAAAAAGCAAAAATAAAATAAAAGAACTTTATTTAAACATCATGGTTACAAGCTTGTTCATAATACAGTTGTTTTATTTGTCATCCATACAAAGTTGTTCATTATGTGTTTCAGTCATACAATATACAACAGTGCATATTTTCTGTTATTGATGTCCTCACTTTCTTTCCTGTCCTCCCCTGCCTGCCTCTGGGAGAGACATTTTTTATTCTCTCTCTCTCTCTCTCTCTCTCTCTCTCTCTCTCTCTCTCTCTCTCTCTCTCTCAGGATAGAGCAGAATATGGAAGAAATAAGAGTATAGGATGTACATCAGAGGTTTTATTTAAGTTTCTCCTTTTTTTCACTCTTAAATGGTTTATTTTGGGAAAAATACATTGCTATGCACCTAACAGTGAAGAGCAAAGGGAACTGTGATGAGTGGAATTTTGTACTGGCTAACAAATTCTCCAATATTGGAAGTCACATCCTGTATGGTGAACCTCTGTTGTAAGTGTGGCAGGTTAAGGACCATGCTCAATTCTTCTCTTATTAAAAAAAATACATTAAAAAACATGTTACTCTCATGATTACACTGTTACAGAAAACAATTATGATGAATGGGAAAACGATTTTCAAAAAGATCACGGGCTCCCCCCAATGCAGACATATCATATATTTAAAACTGAAATTATATCCAGATCATGAATATTAATGAGATTTTTACGGGCAAGGCAAAGAAAGCCTTTAATAGCTTTTGCAGGGTGTGGGGGATATTTTATATACTAAATTTTCTTTCTAATCTGATGATTTTTTTTCTTGCCATCATGACATACAAAGTTAATATGATATTACTGATACAAAGACATTCATTCTGCCTATTCTGAGATGCCTGAAAAAGTTACTTTCTATAAGTGACTAACAGATATAAAAGGAAAAATAAAGAAAATAAATCAGGATCAATAAATAGGCATGAATGTATACTTCTTATTAAAAGATCATGGGGCAAGAGTGGTGGTGCAATGGTAGGGTGCTTGCCTTGCACGCAGCTGACCTACAATGGACCACGGTTCAATCTCCCAGCATCCCATATGGAACCTTGAGCCAGGAGCAATTTCTGAGCACAGAGCCAGGAGAAACTCCTGAGTGTCACTGGGTGTGGCCTAAAAACCAAAAAAAAAGGAGGTGTAGTGAGCACAAATTGGTGATGGGAATCCACCCTGATTTTATGTAAATATGTACCTAAAATATTATTGTCAACAATATGTAAGCCACTATGATCAAAATAAAAATTATATTAAAAAAACAAAAACAAAAAAATAAATAAAGATCATCTCAAGAAGATTCATTAAACTTGACTCTCAAGAAATTTGTATGTAGTTGATAATAAAGTTATAATACGAATACAATTAAAAAATAAAATTGTGATGTAAATACTTAGGTTTTCCACATTATTTAATTTACAAATGGGTGTTTCTAATGATATATTTAGAAATGAGATATTTTTCAAAATCATAACAGATTTTGATATGCATCTTTACTTTAAGGCTGGAAATATGAACAAATTCAATCTACACTATAAACATCATTGTTTTTCTTGACACCTTTGTGGAAATTTGATTAAGCAAAAGCAAAATATTTTATTTATGTGTTTTAAAAGTTTTGTAGTCCAGAATTTAATGTCTAGGTTCATGCTAGTTTAAGTTTTTGTGAGTTTCAAAATTTTTATTATATTTTGATATACAACAAATATGCTACTGTTTGAGACCATTTTAATTCTTTTCTAATCATTTAATTAACAACTTTGTAAAAAATAAAATTTATATATAATTTTTTCCCACACAAATGGAGCTCAGAGATTGTTTCTGGCAGTGGTTAAGAAATCACACAGTACCAGGGATCAAACACATGATTCTTGCATGTAAAGTGTGCTTTATATGTTATTCAACCCAATAAATTATCTTTATGGTCCTAAGATTAGTTTCTTAACTAGTTATTCTGTTTTATTGATTTATATATTTATATGTACATAAACCCAAAGTATTGATTACAGTAAATTTAATGAATTCTAAAACTAAGCAGTTCAAATAACTTTATTTTATTTTTCTCATCATAAAATTCCTTGGATATTTTATGTTTTTAGATTATTGTGAACATTTAAGAATCAAATTATCAGATAATTTATATAAAATAATGTGTAAATTTGATTGGATATATTTTCTGCAGATATATCTTCAGGGAAAAACAATTTCTTAACAACATACACGTGATCAATTTTCATCATTTTTACCTTCTATTTCTTTTGCAATACTTCTCAGTTTAAAAGTGGGGACATTTTTATATGACTGAAACCCAACTACAATCATATTTGTAATCAAGGTGTTTAGATGAAGATAATGAAATAAAGGGGAGACATTGTACATTTTACAAACCATTTCTATGTTCCCATATAAGTGATCTTTTTCATTATTTTTTTTTTGTTTTGGGGCCACTCATGGTGTTTCAGGGTTATTCTTGGCACTGTACTACTCCTGCCATTGCTCAGGGGATCACCCGAGATGTTGGAGATTGAACCTGAAATCAGCCATGTGTAAGGTAAATGCCTTACACACTGAGCTATCACTCTATAATTATCACTACGTACTATTTTTCATTTTCATTTCTAATTTTATTACAATTATACAGAATTAAAACTGACTTTTATATCATGTTTTCCTTCAGTGTTACGAAATTCAGAAGTCCTGATGCTTTCCTTTAGTGTCTAGTTATTGGTTTTATTTGCTTTATTTAGTCTCATAAATAGGTAACCTCTAAATAAATGTTACATGTGACACTTTGAAATGATTGTTAGATACTTTGGTATGGGTGATTCTAACATAAGACTCCATGGGAACATAAAGAAGGGGCAATAATAACTGAAAATTACCTTTTATAAATCACTATGATAAATCGATCAAGATGAACTATGCTCCATTCATGCACATTCATGCAAGAGGACCTGTTCTAATAAATTCTGTTTAGTTTTATTCTTTCTATGATTAATCCTATATCTGCATGTCCAACACTTCTCTCCACTTTTCAATAAATAAAGAAAAATTGAAGAGTCACAAAAAAAAAAAAAGAATCCTAAAGAGCTTAATAAGATCTGGTGACTCTAAATTTGTTTTTCTGTACTGCACACAAAAGGAAGAAAATAAAAGAGAGAGAAAGTGAGAGAAACAGAAAGAAGAAAGAGAAAGAAAGAAAGAAAGAAAGAAAGAAAGAAAGAAAGAAAGAAAGAAAGAAAGAAAGAAAGAAAGAAAGAAAGAAAGAAAGAAAGAAAGAAAGAAAGAAAGAAAGAAGAAAGAAAGAAAGAAAGAAAGAAGAAAGAAGAAAGAAAGAAAGAAAGAAAAAAAGAAAGAAAGAAAGAAAGAAAGAAAGAAAAAAAAGAGAAGAAAAAGAAAGAAGAAAGAAAGAAAGAAAGAAAGAAAGAAAAGAAAGAAAGAAAGAAAGAAAGAAAGAAAGAAAGAAAGAAAGAAAGAAAGAAAGAAAGAAAGAAAGAAAGAAAGAAAGAAAGAAAGAAAGAAAGAAAGAAAAAGAGGGAGGGAGGAAGGAAGGGAAGAAGGGAGGGAGGGAAGGTAGGAAGAAGGGAGGAAAGAAGTAAGGGAGGGAATGAGGGAGGGGTGGATGAAAAAAGGAAGGAAGAAGGAATGAATGGAAAGATGGGTGGTAGGGAGAAAAAACTGAATAAATAGGTAAACAAGTTTAGTAGTAGTTTGAATATAGACATACATGAGTACACAAACCCACTTTATACTCAACAAATCAGAATTAATAAATTGCTGAGAGACTTATCCAATGGCAATAGCATGTGAAACAACAGAAAGTTTTCTGAATGTTGTAACACTCAGGGAGAAATACAGATTTTTGAACTTTATAAAAATGTATTTGATAATGCCCATTTAGTGAAATGCATATTTGCAAAAAACAAGTATGAGATCTACTTAGCTAATTTCACACATGCTTCCATTGAGATGCTACGGATCAGAAAAAGTCAACTTCCCCATGGATCAGTTTAACACCTATCTTTAAACAGGCTCTTTTTATATTGACTTGGCTATAAAGGATGTTGATTTGCTATATATCCTGCTTTCAAATGGAACAATTATGTATTTTCCAGTCAAGCTTAAAATAGGTCACACTGAAAGTTTAATGAGATTTCTTCTCATGAGGAACATTTCCCTGAAGACTTTAAGACCACTTTTCTAACCATACAACAGGAACTAGTCTTTATACCCAGGTTTTTAGATTCATTTTCTTAATAAATTAGTTACCCATAAGTTCTCTTCCATGCAAAGCCAAAAATGTTGATATTGCTACTATGTTTAATGCATCATAATGCATAATGAAATTGTTTGATGCAATAGTGTTGATATATATTTGTGAGGCTGATACGACTTAAATGAGCCATTGATTTTCTTCCTTCAAGTAAAGCTTTCACATTTTAGAAATTGAAAATAGCCTGAGCATATATTTTTGAATCATTTACTTCTGCATAAATGCAAAGGCAATGTCCTTGGCAAATCAAACTCAAGAAAGTCATGTTCAAAGCCCTCATTATATTCAGGATGTCTGAAATTTAAATAGTTTAATGGGTGCAATCAGATAATCAGATAATTTGGTAAATTAGGAATATTCTCTAAATTACCTCCTAAAGTAATCATGGTATTTAAAATCAATTAAATTCGAAGAAGGAATTCCCATGTTTGTTTTTTGAATATGTATTCCAAAGTCAAAGGTCATTTGAATTACTAAATGAAAACTTCTTAAAATGTGTTTATTTTTTATCAGAGTTTTGAAAGGAGAAGGACAGGTAAACTTTTAAAATTTCGATTAAATACACATTAATTTGGTTGGCATTTTATTGCTACAAATATTTCTGCAAATATTTTAATTGAGGGAGACATGTAAATAAAGATGCTGAAGAGAAATTAGAAATTTATTTCAGTAGATTCTTTACCCAAGTCATTGAACCTCAGTGTGGTGCTGTTTTATTTTATTTAATCAACTTGTATAAGCTTTGCTTCTGAAAATTACTGAATTTCTGCTGTTGTTGTCATTGTTGCTTTTCTGGTTTGGTGTTAGATCTAGCAGTGCTCAGAGTTAACTTACTCCTGGCCTTGTTCAGGGGACTCTCTGGGGTGCCAGGAATCAAATCCAGGCTGTCTAAATGCAAAAACAGTTCCCTATCTGCTGTGCTATTTCTCCAGCTCTAGTACTGCGTGTTTTAGAAGCTGCATGAATATATTTTTTGAGAATCAGTAAGAAGTCAACTGGGAAAGTGCTAGAAATAAACTGAAGAAGATACTTCTTCAATGATAGGAAAAACAGTATGTTCATGAAAGGATGCAAAGTCATGTAGAGATAGATCTGTGAAGAGAAATAGACAACTTGTGAGTAGGATATTTACTATTCAAAGTTCCAGAAATTTAGGTGAAAGCTTTCAATCAGACCTGTCATATATGATCTGGAAATGAATTCAAGTAGAAATCTCACAAAATTGTTTCCTGACACACTTCCGGTTTCATTAGAAACCCCATGTACTAGACCAGAGTCAATAGTGCCATAGGACTTACTTAGGGAGTACCCAGATTGCTTTCAGGTGTAAACTCTGAAGCTTTTATTTGCTAGATGGATGTCTTCCTCAAACTGCTCCATGGTTCTGTATATATTTCCACCCCTGGAAAATGAATAATACCAGTTGGTTCCCTAAAGGGATTACATGAGAACGCATGTTTCTGAGTGTCTTCGAAAATATTATCTAAAAGAATCTCCCTACAGACAACTTAGCAAGTACACAACAGTGATGGAAACTGGAGTCAATTTATCTCACACCACTCAAGAGTCTTCAATGCCCCATTTAATTTAAATCAAAAACGAAAGTTCTTAATATGACTCCAAAGATGTAACGTAATCTATTCCATATAGTCACTATTTTTTATTTTCTATAATATAACCCTGCCTCAGGCTTTGTTAAATAGTCTTTTCTGGATTCTTACTAGACTTAGACCTTTGTTGGGGCCTATCTTGGGACTTTTGTACAGTCTGTTTATCTTGGGACCTCTACAGATCTGATCTATAGAACAAATCAGTTTATCTGTTCTATCTCGGGTCTTTGGACAGTCTGTTTCTCCAAGATTGGTCTACTTTCAAGTAGCCCCATATTTCATGCCCTTTTCACCTTTTATGGGGGGCACACCCTGTGACTCTCATGGGTTACTCCTGGCTATGTGCTCAGAAATCACTCCTGGCTTGGGGCACCATATGGGACTACAGGGATTGAACCACAATCTGTCCTGGGTCAACCAAGTGAAAGGAAAATGCCCAACCCCTGCACCATCATTCCAACCTGATCAACTATTGAAATTAGATGCCTGCTTCTGAATGGCATTTTATTTCAAATGAAAATCTTACCCTTAGTATTCTGACTTTTCTTTATTCTGCTCAAGTCTTTTTTTTCTTTAATATGAGCATATTGTATTATCATTTTCTAGGTTTTTCTTTTTTTTTCCACCCATGTAAATCTTCAATCATGAACAAATTTTCCACCACTAATTCCCTAATAACTTATCTCTGACCCCTAGAACAGTGCTAGGCATAAAATAAATAGAGTACATGATAAATAAATAAAAAATGAATAGAGCTAGTGAGCTTTTGTGTGACCTTTTAACCAATTCGCCTTCTCCTGACTCAGTTGTTCGCCATGTCCCTATTATTCTTTTCAGACTACAGCATATGGCAGGTTAATTATTTGTCCCAAGGAGATACGGTTGGTCAGTAGTCCAGGTGGCCTGCAGCTTCCTTGGAAATGACCATTTGTCCATTTCTTTGTATTTACAAAATCACTGCACAACAGTCAGCCTTTGAGTAAGAATCCAAGAGGTTCCAAAGGACACCACTTGCTTTGTGTTGTTTTAGGGGGAAAAAAATTCCCAAACAAACTCAATCTTACCAAGGTACACAAGTTTTCCTGTTTCCCTGAAATATAAAATTAGCTCATAATTGCTTGTCAGCCACAGCTGACAGTGCCTGGGTTCCTGTGTCTCTACCAAACACTGTGACCATTGGCTGTGAATAAAGCATGCAATGAGCAAGTTGAACATAATGGAGGAGAGAAGTGTCACATCTCAGTCACACAGATTCACCCCGAAATATCTGAATGTACAAATCCTGTTGGAAGTTGGATACATTATGAAGAATTTAAAGATTTCTGTATTTTAAATAAAATATTATAGTTTATCTCCTTGCTCCTCAGCTCCTTTTTCTAGAAATGCAATGAATACAGATTGCGGGAAGTGACAGATGGCCTGGAAGAGAAAATGTGAATGACAGTTGCTTTTTTTTGCATTAGGGCAAACATGATGAGAGATACTCAGATCGTGGGATTTGAGGTATAGGTACAGTTGTGGAAGAATAATTTATAATATTATAAATTTCTCTGGGATTCAATGTAAATGACTATACATAGAATTGACATAGTTCTTTGATTAATCACAACTGAATCATAAGAGTTCAGAATGATAGCACAACAGGTAGAGTGCTTGCCTTGCCAGTGGCTGACCCTCATTCAATCCCTGGCATCTTATATAGTCCCCTGAGCCTACCAGGAGTGATTTCTGAGTGCTGAGCTAGTAATAACCCCTCAGTGCCATTGGATCTGCCCCCCAAATAAATAAATAAATAAAAAGAATCAGAAGGGTTCAGAATAATAGTACAGTAGGTAGGGCATTTGGCTTGCATATTGTTGACCTGGGTTCAATACCCAGCACCCAAAATAGACCCCTGAACCAATCAGGATTTATCCTTGAATACAAAGATAAGAGTTAGCCCTGAGTATCACAGGGTATGGTCCCCCAAAATACCAAAAAATTGAATCATAAAGAAAAATATCTTACTCAGTATTTTGGTTAGGAAAAATACTTCTCTAAATTATCCCTCAAGCAAATTTAAAGCCATGTTTGAATAATAATATTGGATAATATTGGATATTCTTCCTTTATAAAATTCCTATACACAGGTGGAACTAGAAATAAGTATAATATAAATTCAACTTGATAAATTCAATTCACATATTACTCTTGTGAGCAATAATGTACTGACCAAAGATGTTTTATTCAACCTTCCTTAATGGGTGAGCCTGCATGTAATTCTGAGGGAAAAATAGAAACAGTGACCTGTGACCTGAAGGAAGTTAGAGGAGAAAGTCAAGAAATGTTAATGAATGGCAAAGTAATATGGTTATGGTCAGTAAAGAACAAATATCTGAGTATTAAGGGAACATAATGAAATCTCACAGATGTCAATCTTTAAATGGGAAGAGAAGCTACATACATATTTCCAAGAGGATGCTACAGTTCCTTCAAATCTTGAGAGGTACAAAATTGAGTTAGCTAACTTGAGAAGAGATTGAGTGAGAGAAATATTAATTATCAAAAAAAAGGAAAGGTTTAAGGAAAGAATGAGGTAGAAAAGAATAAGAAGCATGTGTTATATTATGAAAGAATTTTTTTTTGCTATCCAAAGCAAATTTTGATTGAAGATCTACCACAAGATTATATCTAAAATACTTTGGTAAGAAAATAAAAGGCATGACCTTGTTACTATAATACATTATTGTAATATTTATTATTTTAAAAATAAGTAATAAGTATATCAATATTCCAGCAACTGGATCAAAGAGGGTATGGTCAATGAGAAAAAGAATAAATCATCACTTGTGAAGGCCAGCAGATCAAAACACTGATGTCTAATTCAGTTTAAGATACCTTTGTTTGAAATGCTTAGTAGTGTTGGAAATAAAGAGTTGGAGATTTAAAGAGAGGTCAGTGTTAGAAGAAATACAGTAGAAATCTTGAAGCACTTCACCAGAGCACTTATGGCCTGTTCTCCTATTCTTCCTTTCCTGTCTACCCTCAATAAAAAAAATTCTCAAGAGCAAGGGATTTGTTTACATGTTTCCTGAATTCTTTGCCTTTAGAATTTTGCCTATATCATAGTGGGAACTCAGAAACTAAAATCAACTGAAAATAGCAATGATTCAGCCTTATAGGATGATCACCTCTGGTGGAGAATGGAAATACATGCAGACATTGAGGGGCTATGTCAAGCATTGGGTGAATGATGTCATTTGATGCTGAGACAGAAGCTCCAGGGAATGAGAAGAAATAGGAGATAATGGTGTCATAGAACACAATGAAACATATTGCAGGAAACTGCTTTAAATGCTGTACAGCACTAAGAAGGATTTTTTAATAAGCTGGAAACGAGGTCTAGTATGATTCCAACACAGAGGTGGATATAGAGCCAGAGTGCTGAGAATTGAGTGATTAAGTGAGTTGAGGGTATTCATTACTCTTTTCAAGACACTTGAGATGGAAGAGAGAGAGAGAGAGAGAGAGAGAGAGAGAGAGAGAGAGAGAGAGAGGAGAGAGAGAGAGAGAGCAATAACTAAACAGAAATACCGGGTCAAGGAAAAATTTCATGTCTCTGTATTTACATTTTTGCTAAGAGCTGTTTAGTTAAGATGGAGTAAGGGATTAACAGTGAAGTGGATTTTTAAGATAGGACAGAGTGATAACAGAGGGATAACTATATCTATAGAGATTGTAAGACAGGTCTGTCTCATTTCCAGCTGTATCCTGATTTCTCAACAAGAATTTGCTGCATACAAAACACTATCCCAATTTTCACTTATTGAATTGATCTATTATTTAATTTAAAAAAATAGAGGCTGGAGCAGTGGCACAGTGGTAGGACATTTGCCTTGCATGCAGCTGACCTAGGACAGATAGCAGTTTGATGCTCCAGCATCTCATATGATCCCCCAAGTCAGGAGTGATTTCTGAGTACATAGCCAGGAGTAATCCCTGAGCGTCACTGGGTGTGGCCCCAAAACACACACACACACACACACACACACACACACATATATATGCATATACATATAAATATATATGTTCATCTCTCTGTTTTACTTATTCTTGGTAATCATGCTTACACTAAGGGATTAATTGTTTCCTGAGTCTTGTATTTATGCCTTTCCTAAACCTGTACTTTTTGGTTATCTCTTAAATGCAATAAGACATGATGTGATCGTACAAGCTCTACTGTCTCTGTTTCAACTGGATTTCTCTACTTCCATTGGTTCCAACAAACCTTAAATCTTCCACATTCTGGTGTGTGTGTGTGTGTGTGTGTGTGTGTGTTCACACTGCACCTGGCCTCTCTCTTCTGCCTAAGAGAATCGTACAAATATTTTGAGCTATCCAAGCAACTTTTCTTGTTTCTTTGCAATATAACCTTTCCACCTTGCAAGTGCATTGAAAACTTCTTTTTCTCTATACATTTCTTGGAGGTTTCTTACACACCAGTCAATAAATGGTGCAACTATTATCTTATTTTTATGATTGAGTTAACTTCAAGTTGTATTTCCATGAAGAACTAAAGGGTATATGGCATTGACTGTTCCTCAGGAAAAGTCTTGGGGATGCTCTTTGCCCAAATACATGCTATAATTTCTTCTTTTATTTTCTCATATTCATAATGAATTTGAATATGAATCATGCTATTTAAATAACAATGGATCACTTCTAATAAAATGATTTCATAAACTACAACGATGTTATTAGTTACACATTTTTTTTTTATTTTTAGGGCCACACTCGTTTGATGCTCAGGGGTTACTTCTGGCTAAGCACTCAGAAATTGCCCCTGTCTTGGGGGGACCATATGGGATGCCGGGGGATTGAACCACAGTCCTTCCTTGGCTAGCGCTTGCAAGGCAGACACCTTACCTCTAACGCCACCTCACCGGCCCCTTAGTTACACATCTTTTAAAAATCATGCCAGTATTGACAATTCTATAAGGCTGTTTAAACTCAATTAAAGCATATTTGAATATTATAAAATACAGAAATCTTCACACATGTATCTTTCTGGACATGCATACATACATAATATGTAACACATAGATACATAGTGACTATACTAATACCATTGTTAACTGTAGCATAAACTATCTCAAAAAATTATTTTCTTTGCTTATTTGGGGCGGGGGAGGCTTGGGTCATGCCCAGTGGCGCTCAGGGATTACTCCTACTTCTGACTCTGTGTTCAGAAATCGCTCCAGGCAGGTTCTGGGACCATAAGGGATGCCAGGAATTGAACTGAGGTCAGTTTGGATTGGCTGCTTGCAAGTCAAATGCCCTACTGTACTGCTATTGCACTGGCCCTTCCTTGTTATTTTTTTAAGTCCCCATTTATTTAAGATCTATTATAAACTATAGCAATCTGGTTATTTACTCTGGCTCAATCTCAGATATGCTTGAAATTTCTAATATATGCCAATTACTTTCTCAACTAAAGACTTGAACTCTTCGTATTCAACTATGAGGGTTTAATCAACTTTCTCCAAAATGTGCATTTTGTTATTTTGACCTTGTCCTATGAATTATAAATTCCTATTTGTATCTACTATGGTGAATTCTTTTAAGATGAGCTTTAATTCACTTTTTCTCTGAGCTCTCAGAATATATAGCCATCAACATATTTATCAGATTTCTTGAACACCAGATACACTTCCAGAAAGCTGTTACACTTTGAAAATTTGTTTCTTCTTCTAAGCAGTATATTTTAAGTGATATCAATACATCCAATAAAGAAATGAGTGTGACCTATTTTTTTGCTTAGAAAAATGCCGTTTTCTATAAACTAATATCTCCTTAACTTCTAATATCTCTTCTGCAACTTCCTCACCAGTCAAAGTCATAGAACTGAAAAGACTTAGGATCTCCCTCTGTAGTTGATTTTGACTTAAGGGGCTGTAATGACTTGTTGGGTCTTCTCTCTAGACCACTAAGGCTACAAAGCAATCTCATCAACAAGGATGTTTTGCTTTCTTTTCAGCATCTATTCCCTATAAACTTACACCTATTCACTGAAAAGCACTTTTAGTCTCCATCAAGAATATTTCTTTTACATTAATAGTTTGATACCTCCCGGTGTCCCATATGGTCTCCCGTGCCCGCCAGGAGCTATTTCTGAGCAGACAGCCAGGAGTAACCCCTGAGCAAGGCCAGGTGTGTCCCAAAAACAAAAGAAAACAAAACAATAGTTTGATACCGAACATCTAGCTTTTGCCTTATCTCAGCTCTCAGTATTTCTTGACTAAACTTAATTTTGCTGATGCTTTTCAAAGAAAACTGTTGTAATTCAAATAGTATTTCAATATTTTTATAGAAGATAAAGAAAATCAGGGTAGATAAAGGGGAGATGACCCAAATCTAACATTTATCATGTATTTTGTTGTCATATGTAGGCACAATTCATGGTTCTCAAACAGAATAATAGTTTATAATACTTAATATATATCATTACTATAGATATAAAAATCATAATGACATTTGAAATAGAATGAGAAATTTAAAGTGTAAAACAAAATCAGGAAATAAACACAAAATCATGGAAAAATGTAGCAACTAGATTTATTTATTTATTATTTATTTATTTGCTATAGCCTTTGATTAGTTGAAAAGAAAAGAAAGAGGAAAGTAAAAAGTAAAAGAGGGAAAAGAATCTATGCTTACAACAATAAAGTCAAATTCACTAAAATTAAATATCTTTTCTCTTATTAGTTATCCAGTTCTCTCTTCAATATAGTGGGAAATTTATGTATGTTTCAACTCTAGAAATTGAGGTCCTTTTGACTATCATGAATGAAAAAGGAAGCAAAACATCCTTGTTGTTGAGATTTCTTTCTAGCTTTAGTGGTCTAGAGAGAGACCCAACAAGTCACTACAGCCCCTAAGTCAAAATCAGCTACAGAGAGAGATCCTACGTCTTTTCAGTTCTATAACTTTGACTGGTGAGGAAGCTTCAGAAGAAATATTAGAAGTTAAGGAGATGTTAGTTTATAGAAAACGGCATTTTTCTAAGCAAAAAAATAGGTCACACTCATTTCTTTATTGGATGTATTGATATCACTTAAAATATACTGCTTAGAAGAAGAAACACATTTTCATATGAGAAGGACTATATAAATGGCTATAGAGGATACACATTTTTTATTTAAATAGGTTTCTTCCTGGCAAGAATTCCCCTCATAATATGAAAACCTTGATTATCTCAAAATTGTTACACTCTCGTAATCCTTACCTTAGAGAATTCACTATAATTAGTTCTCAATAAAAATTTATTATTAATAAAGAAGAGATTTACTTTGAAGCATTTCAGGGAGAACTAAAAGTCCAGATTGGTTTTCACTTTAGTCTCATCAGCTGGCTGCATTTATTCCAAATGCCTATGAACGAATTCAAGGGTATAATGGATAGAGCAGAGATTTCAGCGCTCCTCCAAGAAAGCAGGAATCTTGACTGGGATGTGGATAGCAGATGTGTAGATCTCTGACACTAGGGACTGTGCTGTATTTCTGGATTAGATGTTCTTTAAAGGAAAGTGATGTAGAGAAAGCTTTATATTCAGGATTACCCACTAATGCTTTCCAGACCCATAGGAATATTCTTCCTCTTCTTTTCTTTTCTTTTTTTTCCTTTTTCACTAGCCTGAGGAGATTTCAAAGCAGTCTTGGGAAATACGAACATGTTCTTATATCAATGCAGAGATTTTGGTCACCTAACTTTCAACCGACTGATAGCAGAAAAATAGACTAACAAAATCTTTCATGGTGTATGTGTGCCGATTTACCTTGAACAATGATGTATAATGCAGGCACTAAAATCTAGCAAATTTCAAGCATCATTGCTATGTCCACACTATTGCAATGCTCTGGGGTTGAATAAAGGGAATTGGGGGCATTGGTGATGGGAATGTTGCACTGGTGAAGGAAGGCGTTCTTTTATATTTGAAACCCAACTATAATCATCTTTGTAATCATGGTGCTTAAAAATATTATTTAAAACTAAAAAAATATAAAACAAGTTAAAAAATAAAAGAAAAAAGACAACAAATAAGGACATGGAATTCAGACCGAATTATTTAATGCATGAATATCTCTGTTATCTCTTAGTTTTGCATAATAGAGATACTGGATGGCATATCTTCAGGACTCTCACATATCATGAGAAATGACTAATAGAATTCCAAACAACACCAAGAGTCCAAAACAGTGGAACAGGAAGAATGGTGATGCAGTTACTATGGTTTCAGGGTAATTTGTAGATTTGGGGCGATTTGCTCAATTTCATTATGTTGAGAAATAATGTATTCAAGAAATCTTTGTAATTGACTTATGTGTAAGACTCTTCTAGCATCTCAGAATATACCTAATAAATTGTAGTAAGAGCAATACTGTTGGATTGCATGATTGGGGTCCTAATGTCAATGCCAATGAAACAGGATGAGCCAGGCAACCAAATGGGCTAATTTAGATCCGTTTCTTCACACTGACTTTGGTTCTAATTTGTTTTTTTACTCTACTTGACTCCCATTGAACTCTGCTTTATGAACAAAGACACTTTGATTTCAACTAGAGGATAACCAGCTCTACAACAGAATTTCTTCTGAATAAAGAAAAATATTTGTTGTTGTGGTTGTTGTTGTTGTTTTGTGGTATTTGAATACCTGGTGGTATTTAAGTGTTACTCCTGGCCCTATACTCAGGTATAACCCCTCGTGAGCTCTAGGGATCAGATGGTATGTTGGGTCTTGAATCTAATTGGGTCACATACAGGGGAAATGCCCTACTTGCAATACTAACTCACTGGCTCTGAATAAATAAAATTTTCAAGAGACTTACTCTGCAACCTAAAGAAGGGCAGGTTTGTTGGGAGTGATGATATAAAAAAAATTCTATGAAGGAAATATGAGAGGTGGAAAGTTATACTAATAATTGATTTTCTAACACTAATTCTTCCTTAAAATATGCTTTTGAAAACACGTTTTGCGAAATTGCAATTTACTTTATTCTTAAGTATTGGAAGATTAGAAAAGTAGTAATAGATGTTATTAAATCTTCAACAATAAGAAGAGGATTTTGGGGAAAAAGCAGTTCATTAACATAGACATCAAATTTGAGATCATGATCTTGTTACTATTAATTGCAAAATTGTGCAATGTCTTATTATTTTTGTTACATAGATAAGGAAAAGAAGACATACAAATTAGTATCTACCTACAAATGAGGATTAATTGAGATAAATTTGAGTTTGGAATTTGAGCATTTTGAGGTCAGTAATAAATTAGGGCTTTATAAAAAATTTAATGGGCCTATCTATGTGTGATTTATTTTTCAGAGGTCTATTGTGTGGTATTTACAGCAAGATAAGAATGTATTTTAATTGATCCTTGATCATGTTTTTATTCTTTGAAACGTGTTCTGCCTCATTTTCTCTGTAATAATAAATATAATTGCATCCATCCCTCATTATAAAGTTTCTCCTTTTTCTTCCTTGGCATCATGCCTCCATTGACTAATGAGGTTGAGGCAGTTCCTGAGATTATTAGTAAAGGAATGTTATCTACAACTTTTGAACTTTCTTATCTACAGAGTAGGCTTGGTAAAATTAGTGTTTGTAAAATGAACTGAGAACTTACTGCTTTCTACACGTGTAAGCTATCCAGATTCAAGTCAAAGTTATTCAAATGTCATCCATGAGTCACCATCATCTGTTTTTAAATCATCAATACAAAGTTTAGCATTCACTTTGAAATTTCCTTCCCCTTAATCATTTTAGTATTACTAGAGTATTTTTTTTAAATCACTCTCCTTTTATTTTATTTTCATGCCTGGGATCCTTTGCAGAGATTTTACATGGAAAAGATTCCACGTACAGTCTGGCTTTTCATAGTTGAAATTAAAATTTTTATTCAAGGCAGAAGTACAGAATATTATTCTTACTTTTAGTGCTTTGGGGAGTGGGTTTGGAAGTAGAGGGAAAATGACTTTCTATTTTTGCCTTTAGTTAAATAACCATGTCTATAATTCAATAGAGTGCCTATATGTAATTCATCTTTTTCTCATACCTTGCTTGTTAAGAATAACCTTGTGTTTCCTTTTCTGACAGTTTAAAGAAAATTATTGTGCAAGAATTTTTCTGCAGCAAAGTACAGAAAAATAGTATTTCAGAAAAATAGCAAATTAGGGAAAAATACTGTTCTCGAGTAATAGTAAAGAAGACAAGGCTCTTGCCTTTCATGTGGCCTACATGAGTTTGATCTCCAGCATCCCATATGGTCCCTTCATCATTACCAGGGATAATTCTTGAGCACAAAGCCAAAAGTAACTCCTGACCACTGCCATCTGTGGCCCCTAAAAACAAATAAATAAAATAAAATATAAAAATGCTCCTGCATTCTTTATATCTTTGAATCAAATTTCACATAAGTTTGACATTTTGCCTCTTAGAGTCCTAACATTGTTTTTATTACAATTGTTTAATTCATGTAAAATGATTTACTTTGATAGTTTAATTACCTGTAAGTGAAGCACTTGTAATGTTTATTCATGCTTATATATATTTTAGAAACTCTAAATGCAGCTAAGCATTAAAAGAATTTTTCACTAACTGTCTTATATTATATTCCCACTTAATGGTCCTTTAGCTTATTGGTTTATTTTATAAACTTCCTTTTAAGTCTGTGCTATATTCATATGTTTTAGCTTATTTTATATAATAACTATAAATGCCTTAAGGGCATGACTTCTTTCCTATTTCCAGCATATTGCATTGTATGTGGATTTGTATTTGATATAAAATACAAAGACAAATATAGGTTAAGTTGCATATGTATATGCATATATATATATATATATATATATATATATATATTTGAATTTTGGAACTGTGCTACAGGTTTTACACTTGGGTAACTATTGGTGGGACTTGGGGACCATAGTGGACACAAGATTGAATCCAGCTTGGCCTTTTGCAAGGCAAGCATCCTACTCACTATAAAAAGTTAAAATACTCAGCAATGAATATTGGTTTGAATTAATTAAATTCATCTTAAACATGGCCAATTCTTACCATTTTAATGTAACATAAACTTTTTAAAATATGATAGCAAACCTCATTTATCACTATTTATGTTTCCTGAAAAGATAAAGTTTCCCGGAGCCTATGATTTTCAATTTAGCTCAATCAGCCATTCCTCTTGGTTACCAGACATCAATGCATCTTCTTCTCACTAAAGAGATCAGATCAAGTCTGATCTCTTCCAGAGATATGAATTCTTTATTCAGTTCAAAGGAAAAGGTTACTGGTTTTGCAAGTAAGGAAATGAAAGAAGGGAATTTTCTATCATTATCTTCAGATTGTTTAGATAAAACATGTTATGTTTGAAGGTCTTTTGTGAAAACAATTGTTCTCGGTGAAAATCACCATTTACATCAGAATCCAACTATTCTTTGAGATTAAAAGCAAACAAATAAAAATTAAGCACAGATATTACACTGGTTTTCAAAGATGTTTGTATTTTGGTTTATATTTTTAGAAGGACTAGGAAAAGTATGTAAAGATGTTTTATATATAAGATTTCTATATATGGATTTCTATAGACATATATACATTTAAATATTTAGAAAAATTCTGTAAATTGGGTCTGGTTTACTTAACCATCTTTCTTTATTCATTAAAAATTAACTGCATGGTTTTGTGAATTAAACATTTTATGACATTAAAGCTTTCCCTTTCTATACATATACCCATGCAAGTTTAATTGTCCAGAAAGACAGAATGAAAGCACAATTAAATCAATGCCTTTAAAATGAAAATTCCATCTAAATATGTTCAAAAAATCCTAGATATAATTTGTTATATTCTTCTCCATTTTCAATAAGATCCTCATATTATCTTTGAAAAAATCACAGAGTGCAACCTGTAAAAAGAAAAAGGTTCAAAACATTGGACATTTTAAGGTTTATCTCCTCTAAACTTTTGAAGCTAAACTAACTTAGTTAGCAATGGACTATTTATAAATTACATTCATTACACCCTAGACTCAAATGAATTAGCAAGAATTAGAATACAATAGAAGTATTAGAAAAGTGATTATGAGGTCATTTGCTTCATATTTAAGAAAATAGCAGCTATTAACCCAAATTAATCACTGAAACTTTCCTAATAACACATAATATTAAGTAGCTCAATATGAATTTTCAGTTCAATAGTTTCTCATTTAAGGATTCAATGATATATTTTAGTGTAAATAAAATTTCTCCAATGAGTTGAAAACCGACTTAGCTACATCAGGTGATGATATTAGCCTTTTGTATAAACCAGAAAACTGTATTGTCTTTTACGATTGCTGATCAGTCTTTATGGAGCATAAAGAAATTTCTGTAGCATACTATTTGAATTATAGTCACATGGGTAAGAAAAAAATATGGCCTAATATTCAATACCATAAATGAAGGATTTTCAAAACAAAAAATATAATTGAACAATTTATGATTTATCTCCTCTATGAAAGCAATTAAGACTAAGGAAATGAAAATGCCCTGAAGAAGGAACACTCAAAAACAAAAAGAAACACTCAAAAACACTAAAGATAAAGTCATAATAATAATAGAAAAATGTAATATCTTCAAGAATTATACTTCTGAGTCAAAATCAGACTCAAATTTAGATGTGCACAGCATTGCAGTCACCCAGAAGAAAAATGTGCTCATTTAATGTTTATAATTAAATAATTGAAAATTAGAGAAAGAATTAATTAATTAATTAATTAAAAGTAAGGAAAAGAAGGATCTGAGTGATAGTACATCAGTAGAGCATTTACCTTGCATGTGGCTGACCCAGGATGGACATGGGTTTGATCCCCTGAGTCCCATATGGTCCAGGAGCAATTTCTGAGCACATAGTTAGGAGCAACCCCTGAGAGTCAGTCATTGGGTATGATCCAAACCTCCCCCCACCAAAAAATATGGAAAAGAATTTCCTCAGTCTTAAAGCATTTTATGGAATTGCTGACTGAAAACCATTTTCCTCCATGGTATAAAGTGCTTGGATTGTCTTTAAAATATGTTGCTAATAAATGTAATATTGAATTTCTTATGATCTCTTTTTCACTTTTGAGTACAATTTGTAGAAAGCACACCCAAAGGTTTTAGAGTGTTTTGCGAACATTTCAGTGCCTCATGATCAAATCCAAGGCTCCTGCAGACAAATTATGCAGTCATTATGTCACCGTCCATGAATTATTTTGCTTTCTTTTGCTTTTTGGTTTTGACTCCCACCCTGTGGTGCTCAAGGTTTCTCCATCTTCTGTGCTGAGGAGTAACACTTGACAGTGTTCTGGGGACCACATGTGATCCCAGAAATTGAACCAGTGTTAATTACATCTAAAGTAAGCACATTAGTCTCTGCACCATCTTTCTGATCAGGCCCTGGCCTTCGTATGACATTTTATTTTAATGCCTCATGATTGTAGTAATAAGATCTTATAATATTCTTTCACCCATTTATTTAGCAACCTTTGTTATTCTGTATAATTAGTCTCAAGGAGAAATAAGAATAATATACTATATCTTTACATTCATGTTGTTCATAGTCCCATGGAAGCAATGGGAATTTGGGCAATTCTGATTTATGTTGTAAGAAGCCAAGCCATAAAGGCCAGGGAGATGGTGTTGATAAAAATATTCTGAGTCTCTAGGAAAATACAGCAAAGACCCTGAGAGGAGATAGTTGTGTTCATTCAGGAAACAGAATGTCCACATGTTCCACTTAAACTTGGAAAAATATATAAATTGATATCAGAGTTTGAGAAAGGTAGTAAGATTAAATAATATTATGATGCTTTGTATTTTATTCATGTAAACTTTGTTAAGGAATCTGGCTTCTGTCATAAGAACAATGAGATAAGGTAAATGAAAATAATTCTGTGACTTCAAAACAACAAAAATATTTCTTGAGCACTCCCAGAAATAATCCTTGAAAACAGAGCCAGGAGAAAGCACTGAACACAGCTAATGTAACTGGAAAGAAAAACACTCAAAATAAAACACTACCACCATAGAATTGAGTTTCAATTATAAAATTATGAAGACTTTCGTTAAGTGAAAGGCTTACAGAGTACCAAGAAGACAGGGGAATTTAATGTGGTATTCCATGTGACCAATGCCTAATGAGAAAAGAAGAGGAGAGGAGAGGAGGGGAGGGGAGGAAGAGAGGAGGGGAAGCAAATGGAAGAGAGGGGAGGGGAGGGGATAGGAAAGGAGGGGAGAGGGGAGGGAAGAAGAAGAGAAGATAATGGGCAGGAGGGAGAGGACAGAAAGATGAAGGAGGGGAGGGAAGAAAAAGAGAACAGGAGAGGAGAGAAGCAGAGAGGAGGGAGAGAAAGAAGGGGAGGGGAATGGAGAAGAGGAGAGGAGAAGAGGGGAGGGGAGAGAAGAAAAGGGAGGGGAAGAGAGGAGAGGACAGAAGAAGAGGGGAGAGTAGGGGAAGGGAGGGGTGAGGTGAAAGGGATGGGAGATAGGGGAGGGGAGAAGAAAGGAGGGGAGAGTAGGGGAGGGGAGGAGAGGAACAGAAGGAATAGAGGTGAGGAGAGGGAGGAAAAGAGAGGAGAGGAAAGGAGAGGAGAGCGAAGAGGAGGGGAAGAAAGGAGAGGGGAGGGAAGGAGAAGGCAGGACAGGAGAGGAAAGGAAAGGAGGGGAGGAGAAGAAGGAATGGAGGTGAAGAGAGGGGAGGAGAAGAGAGGAGAGGGGAGGAGAAGACAGGACAGGAGAGGAGAGGAGGGGAGGGGAGAGAGGAAGAGAAAGGAGGAGAGGGAAGGGGAAGAGAGGGGAGGTGAAGAGGGGAGGAGAAATAGTGCTAAATCAGGGAAGATTGAATTAGAAGGAACTTAATCTCTCTGCAATCTTGCATCTCTTACAACAGGTTCCAAATTGATCCGTTTAGTACATGTCAAACATGTGGCCTGGTTGTTTCAGCAGTTGCCACCATACTCGAAGGAGCACTGTTCACCTTCATGGCTTATAGTTATGGGCTTTTGTTTTAATTTTTTGTGTGGAGGGCACTCTGGTTGTTCTCTGAATGTACTCCTGTCTGTGCATAGCCAGGATGGAGGGCCATTTGGGATGCCAGGGATTGAACCTGGGTTGGCTGTGTGTAAGGCAAGCACCCTCACCTCTGTAATTTTGCTCCAGTCCCTCTAGTAATAGTTGATTCTTCATATTTCTTGCTTTACAGAGAAGGAAGCAGACTAGGGCTAGAAAAATTAAAACAACCTGATAAATTGTCAGCGAGTTTTTGAAGTTATTTATTAAGTGAACGGCTGAAGCAATTTTGCTATTTTCGATGATGTGGACTTGAAGCAATGTTTGAGAGGAGAGAAAGGCCTTGTCTTTCATATGAAAGCTTGATTCTTTTCATGGACTGACCCACATCTCCTCCTCATAAAAGCCTCTTTTCACATCCATCCATCCAAGATGCATTTCTCTCGAAACTGCTTTATTCAAAGAAAAATCAAAATGTTTAATGATCAATACTTAATAACATTGATCTCCGATAATGCAAAGAAACAGGCCAATTATGCATCACCTCTGGTGAGAGATGAGGCCACTTCACATTTGAGGCATGATCTAATAATATCCTCACCTGTTTCTAAGTGCATTGCTATAATTACTAGCCAGAAAGAGAGTAGGGTAAATAAAGGGGGGGGGGAATTGTTTTAATTATTTAATTTGATCACATAACAGCACAACCTTGCACTGCTATTTTTATAAACTCACTCTCCAGCAAAAAAAAAAAAAATGGAGCACAACTCTGAGTTTTCTATCTCTTTGCATTGATCTAATTTATAGTTTAGGAAAACAAGCAGTTATCATTTTGAGTGAGTTGTATCTAGTGCAACGACTATCCAGAAAATATTCAAAAACAAATGAAAATATACTGAGGAACCACTGAGATGATGGTCAGCTAGGTCTATGAAACTGTAGTAAGAATGGCAATGCTGAAATCATGTACAGAGTATTTTGATTACTTTTTTTCCCTCCCTCTTCTTTAAATACTCTAACTCACAGAAAGTCTTAATTTCACTTTCAACTGTTAGCTTAGAGAAGAAGTCATCTTCCTGAGGACAGTGATCTGAGCTTAAGAGAATGTAATTATGTAATAGAATTTTGGAACTAGTAAAACATGCTCCATACCCTACCACAATCCTCCTAGGGATCGACCTCATAAGTCAGAAGACTTTAAATATTACTCCAGGACACTTCATTTTCCAATAAAGTTTGTCTCTCAGCTCTATGAGGTGAAGCATATTGGCTCATGTGAAAGCAATGAAAATAACAAAACTGTACATGTTCATCTTAGAAACGGAATTGAGAGAATCTCCATGTTATTTTCGTCTGAGTCAGGTCTGTCCAATAGACACTGGGATTTGATTTATTGATATTTTTTATTGTTCTATTGAGCAAGTTACTTTTAAGAGGTAATGCTACCAGGAAGCAAGCTTTCCCATAGTGTAAACTATAATATATAATTTTTACCATTTACCTTGAGTCTGTGATAACCATTTATCATAAATATGCTGTAAACTTTTCTGCACTGGGTCAAAAGTTGCTTAGAAAAACCTCTTGGCTTACTTCCAACATTATAATGCAAAATTTCAGAGAATGGGTAGGGGGCAAGGAGTAGGGCTAGAAAGTCAAAGTCTTTTAGTCAGTCTTTTTAGTAAGTTAAAATCCGCTTTAAATGTGTCTCTGAAGCATAGTAACTCAACTTTTTTCCATATGTACCTCCACTTCTTCCTCCTACTACCCAGCCCGCTAATGGTTTCCAGTGGCAGAGGTCCAACATACAGTAATCCTGTTTGTTTGATGACTAAACATCCTTTTATGCCTGGAGGATCAACTATAACATTCAAAACAAACTGAATTACTGCCTAATGCTGAAACCAGAGCACTCTGAACCTTGCAGAATAACCCAAATCACCAATATTCCCAGTCTGATTGGTGTCTCCCTAGAGGAAAAATCAATTTGCTTCATTTTTGTTGATTATGACAAACTCTGGGGAAGATAATTGACCAACAGGCACTGAATTTAAAATGCATGTGGACGGACTTGGGCAGCTTGAACCCTTGACTAGTGAACACAGAAGCTGAGAACTGACATTTGGTTCTCACTTCCTAAAAGCAAGTGTTTGGATTTGAATTGGTTTTCCTGTAGGCCACGTGAAGTTGAAACAAAATGTTTGGAAACTAAGTGTTTGGAAATAAGGGAATTTCTGATTTGAATTTTACCTAATGTAAATTAGACCTTTTGGGGAAATCATTTAGTGTTATTTGTCAGGTTCATAGCCTAGCTAGAGATCATGGCTGCCAAAATAACATTGTTTCATAAAGATTCCCTCATATTCTATGAACACTTTCATTTTGCTTTGGTTGTTGTCCCTCCAAGACATAGATGTGATGCTCAGGGGTTAATCCTGTCTATGCACTCAAAACTCACTCCAGGCTCTGGGGAACCTATGAAATGGCGGGTATCCAAATGAAGTCCATCCTGGGTCAGCTGTGTGCAAGGATGCCCTACCACTGTGCTATTGCTTAGCCGCTGATGTGATAACTTCTTAAAGCATTCTGGGGAGGAAGGCCTGGACTTGATGAGTTTAGTTGCTAGCATGAATAAGCAATTACATTATGAAGAAGAATAAGAAATCCATTTGTTTTTCTGTGTCTAATATACATGATATTTATTTATATAATATTTTGAATTATATATAGATGCCCAATAGAATTAAAGAAAAGGCGAGAAGAAGCCAAATACTGAAAATTTCTACACAATAAAATTTTCAAGTAGACTTTAAAGATAGAACACTAGTACAGAAGTTAGTTAGGGCATGGCAATATTAAATGATAACTTTCACTGCCCTTTTAAAGTCCTTTCTAATTTTGGGTAACTTCAGTGTCAGACTGACATTAAGTAATAGAGACAATATAAAATAAGAATATAGCATTATCATGGTGACTAGCAGAAAAGGACAATATTTTTATTATTGTAAGAATTTATTCAAGAGACAAAATTGATTAACATAATGAGGTAGACTAACAACAAAATATAGTGACATAACATAACATATAATATAATTGATATAATAATACATGTAAGTCAAAGAAAGTTTCTGATTAAAAACAGAATTTTTTCCATAATGGCTTACATATCTTTCACTGTAGTATTTTAGGTATATATTAACATTGAATCAGGGGAATACCCATCACCAATTATGTCCTCTCCCCATTCCAGTTCCCTTTCTACAACCCATATACCCCACCATCACCCACTGGGCTGCTAGAGTAGGTGGACCCCTCTTTGTCTGGCTTACTATTAGTGATCACATATCTGTTTAGTCCTGGAACCCTCCTTTGTTTCCCCCTCTATTTAAGAGGCAGAGCTAGAAAAATTGAGGTATGTGGTTTTGTTTGAAGGAAAGAAAAGCAATAGATTGGGTACAAAATAAGAGAAAAAAAAAAGAAGTCAAAGTCAAATACGCTGAAAATGGGCAGAGTCCTCTAGACTCTAGAGGCTTCCAACCTCAGTTTGAGAGAGGATGTGAAAAAGGTAATTGAGATACCACAACAATACAGAAAAAAATATTGAATTAAATAACCGGTGAGCACTACAGCAATAAAGACAGGCACCACACAATAGTCTCGGTTCTGAAATCAAATCATGCTCGAGTGCAAAAAGAAAGAGAAAGACAAGACAAAATAAAGTAAAATAATATTGGAGACATCTACCGTAGTCTCCACACAAAAATAAAGACGTCAAAAAAAAAATCAATCGATAAATGAACATGTGGAAAATGATTGTTTTGTACTTTTTTTTCCCGCCTTTTCTTTATCCCCCCTGCATAGGCATAGTAACTATTGGGGATATTGTAGAGGGAATTTCCTTGACCTAGGAGATACAGGGTTTCTCCACCCCTGATGTATATTGTCATGGGATTAACTCTAGACTCCTTGCATGATCATTTACTCTCCCCTTGCTGCTTTCGTGGTGTGCGGAAGACTTCTGCTTTGTCTTGGATGGTAAAATCAGACCTCTGTTTCTAGAGATCTTTGTGGCTGTGCAGCTCAGGGAATGGAGTTTATGAAGTCTTTCTTTGTGGTTCTAGCAGTTATGCTTCTTCAGTGTCGTTTTAATTCATCTTCTGTAGTTGGTGTTGGTCGTTAATTTGCTCCTAGAATGGAGCCTGGGATAAAGTCTTCCGTTATGTTTCCGGAAGACCCTTTCAGTTGCGGTTGTCTCAGTCAGAATTCTGGAATTGGAGCTCTTGTTTGTTGAACAGATTGTAGACCAAAAGCTAGGCTAGAGCTTTTTGTTGCTGCTGTTGTTGTTATTGGTCCCTGGATGCGTACTGTCCAGTCTTGGTTGCAACAACTAGTCGTCTGTATATAGCGATCTTGGCTTTTGCACAGATCAAAGGGTGACATGATTTCTGATTTTGTCTGATCGATAGCTGGTGATGAAGAACAACTTGCTCTTAGATCAAGTTGTTCCCATTTCCTTATTGTCAGGTTATCAATTTAGAACTGGCTCATGTTGGTGTCAGAGCAGCATTGTAAATGCCCTGGAGGGGATTTGGTTCCTGGAGCTGTTTTGGAGAACTCTATCGTACCTATGTCTGGGATCCAGGACTCATGGCTGGACGGTCAGTGTCTAGTTCCCTGGAGCTTAAGTTGTTTCCACATGACATATATTCAGGGTGGGAGATGTCCCTGTGTTGTAAACAAGTATGAGTTCTTATCCCTAATAGATAAGAGCTTGTTCCCTGGAGCTTAAGTTGTTTCCACATGACATATATTCAGGGTGGGAGATGTCCCTGTGTTGTAAACAAGTATGAGTTCTTATCCCTAATAGATAAGAGCTTGTTTTTATATGTACAATTTCCCCTTTGTTTAATATGTCTTTGCAGGAGGAAGTGGTGCTGGTGGATTTGGGGCGTGGAGAGAAAAGAAACCAGACTCCCGACAAAAACTAAGAATATAGATGCTCACACAAATCTAAAAAAAAAAAAAGTTTCTTTTTTTAAAAAAAAAGAAGATTAAATAAAAGATGTAATTAAAGGGATAAAGTGGGGTCAGGAGAGATAGCATGGAGATCAGGCGTCTGTTCTTCCTATAGAAGGGCGGTGACTCAGAACCCGGCATCCCATATGGTCCCCCGTGCCCACTAGGGACATTCTCCAAGCATGGAGCCAGGAGCACCCTCTGAGTGCCACCAGGAGTGACCCAAAAGAAGCAAAAACAAATCAAATCAAATAAAAAAACTAAAACAAGACAAAACAAACAAACAAAAGAAACTAACAAGAATAAAAAAGTAAAGGAAAAAGAAAAAAATCAAAGAAAAAGGGGAGAAAGTGATACAGGAGATCACTTTACATTTGGGGAGAAACAGGATAAGAGGTAGTGTTATATAGGTCTATACTTATGATAAAAGAATATGGTTCCCCCTTGTAGAAAAAGACAATATTTAAGAGAAATTTTTTATCTCAGATATCAGGTATTTTTCCTTAATATGTAATAATTGATCTTTCCAGAATATGATTTCTAGCTGTTGTACATTTCATTACACTGCTGTTGGTGGGGCTCTACTTGAGCAAGTTCTAAGTTAATTTGAAATTCTTATTGAAATGGAAGACAGCGCCTAATAATGAGTCTTGGATTTTCTTGCCAAAAGTGACTCTAATCAGGAAGTTCCATTTTCATCTGTTAGCCCTGAATGTCACTTCCTACCAACATTAAGTAATATATTATGTTTGGAAGCAATCTTTTTTCAATAACCTTACCAACAACTCAATCTGCTAGGAATCATACTTATGGTTCTAGAAAAATTTACTTAGACTCTAAATACCAAGTAAATAATTTTTGCTCTATATGTGCTCTTTACGTATATCTAAATAATTTGTTAATCTAAAATAGAGAAGGTGGCAAGAATAAATAACTTATAATAATCTACCTAAATATCATATTCCTAATAATTTTTAATTTTCAACCCAACTACTATGCTTAATTAAAAAGATGTACATAAATTGTTCATTGATCTTATTCTTTATATTCATCCATTTGGAAATATAGGTTATTTTACTCAGATCTTAAATTATTTATAATAATCTAGAGCTGTAATAAAATTTTAAATAAATACGAGTTTACTCCCCTTCACCAGTGCAACATTCTATTTATGACTGAAACCCAACTACAAACATGCTTGTAATCATGGTGCTTAAATAAAGATTAATATATTAAAAAATGATAGGAGTTTAACAGAATGGAAGGAGTGCAAAATGAAAGGAGTGAAATTGTGAATGATTTCCTCAATTTCCTTTTGTTCTTTAAGTTGTGACAAAGAGGTTGGGAAAATGAATCATTAGAGAAGCATATGCCTTCATAGATGAGGATCCGGATTCACCTTGGTTTCCATGATTTTGATCTTACACACACATGTTACTCTGTGAAAAATACTGTATTTTAGATTGTTAAGCAATTAATAATATCACTTGATTATTTCTTGTTAGAGTAAGGGATAAAACTCTAACTTATATCCATCTTTCTCTTTATGTATCTTCCCTATTTGGTTACAAACAACTTGGGCATATGTAGGTAAATCTTGAAAAGATTATTTGCCTATTCTTATTTCAGCTACTAGTGAATCAAAGATACCATTTCCAAGTCTTTATTTTTTATTATATAAAGGCAACATGATTTACAAAGTTATTTGTAGCTGAGCTCACACATACAATGTTCCATCAAGTATCCTACCACCAACTTCACTTCTATAATGTTCTCGGGTTCTCTCCCATGCAGACCCTCCCACACCCCAGACTGTCATCCCAACAGGTACCTTTTAAAGTTTTATTTTTTAAGTTTGGGTCTCTTGATTTCAATGCTGTTAACTTTATGGTTTGGATAGTTATGTTTATCACTCCTAAATACCACCAATATAACTGGGTTCCCTTAACCTTTGCTCCTGGTTACTTCTCATCCATCTCTTCTTAAAGTCCCCTCCATACTATTTGTTTCCTTCTCCTCCCTATATTCTGGGGCTAAGAGTGATCTAGACACTCTCCATTTAAGCCATTTCATTTCCTTGTATAGTTTATTCTAAATACCACATATAAGTGATATTATCCTGTTTATCTTTCTTTTAACATGATAGTGTCCAGTTTCATCCATCTTAAGGACAATTGCATAATTTTATTTTTCCTTATAGCTGTGTAGTTCCATACAGTACATATACCACAAATTCATGATTCTTTCATCTATCATTGGACATCTAGATTGATTCCAAATCTTATATATTGTATGAGTATTGCAATAAATAATACCACAATAATGCAAGTCATTTTGAATGAATGCTTTTTGGTAAACAATTTTTTATTCAATAGAGGCAGCTCAATTTTGAGTTTACTATGAACCCTCCATACAGTTTTATTCTTCAGAATTTGAATGTTTCTCCATAAATGGTGAATGAAAATTATTTTTTCATCACATACCCTCCAGCACATATTGGTTGGAAAAATTTTTATATGTGCCATTATTACTGGTGTGAGATATCTCTTTTGTGGGGAAGTCACACTCACAGTGCTCAGGGGCTACTCCTGCCTCTATGCTCAGAAATCGCTCCTGGCAGGCTCTGGGAAACTATATGGAACACACTGAGATTCAAACCACTGTCCTTCTGCATGCAAGGCAAATGCCTTACCTCCATGCTATCTCTCCAGCCCCATAAGATATCTCTTCTTTTGGATTTAGCTAATAATAAGTAATTATAAGCATTTTTGAGCCTATTTGCCATCCATTGGTTTTTCTCAAAGAAGCTTCTGTTCATTTTTTCTCACCATGTTTTGATGGGATTTTAGATATTTTATTATTGATCTTTTATGAATACTTTAGATATCCTTATCCTGGCTACCAAGTCTCTATCTGATATGTTGAGCAAAAATATTTCTCCCAATTAGCTGTCTCTTAGTTTTAAACATGATTTCAGTCCTTTATTTTTGAATATTATCGTCCACACTGTATTTTTTTAATTCTCTTTCTTGAGAAATGGTGTTAAACTTTCAATCTGTTAATATTATGTTCATTTATTTTAATTATTGGTTGAAATTCAGATATTGAATTAGTGACAAGTGTTTCTTATGAGAGCTGCGCATGATATTGTATAGTTGAACATACAAAAGTTTTAAACTACTAGACAAAGTGGGAGAGAGTTTTTGAAGTCTGAGTTAATATCTAAATATATAACGCATGGGGATGGATAGATAGCATGGAAGTAGGGAGTTTGCCTTGCATGCAGAAGAACTGTAGTTCGAATCCCAGCATCTCATCCCATATGATCCCTTGAGGCCTGCCAGGAGCGATTTCTGAGCATAGAGCCATGAGTAACCCCAGAGTGCTGCCAGTTGTGATCCAAAAACCAATATATATACCAATATATATGCCAACATATATATATGTTTATATATATATATAATGCAGTAACATAACAGTCCTAAACTTTCCAAAGATCTAATAACAAATATGAAATAAAAAGTAAAACTAAAATATATTGAGCTCAGCTATAAGAACAACACACCATGTAATAATTTATTTTTAGAGACAAAAATTTAAAGCACTAATTCTTCCTTGTGTAAGATATTTAATGCAGTTAAAGTGAAAATATACTCAATGGGGACCATAGAGATAACACAGAAGGTAGAGTGTTTGCCTTGCAGTGATGGACCTGGCTTTGATCTCTGGAATCCCACATGGTTCCATGAGCCTGTCAGGAGCGATTTTTGAATGCAGAGCCAGGAGTAACCCCTGAATGTAACCCCAACTCCCCAAATGCATTTTATATATAAAAGATACAGTCATATATCCTTCAAATATAATTATATATGTAAATATACACAAATATATTATGAAACATAATTTTGCATTTTCATATATATATATATATATATATATATATTCTCAGACTCAATAAGATAAAAACAAACATCTGAAACAAAACCCACTCTTTGAAATGTGACCAATCTACCATGCTGATTTTTAAAATTTTTCCTGAAAAGAATATATTAAACAGGTCAATAATCCAAGCTTTTACCTATGCATTAAAAATGTGTATCATAGAGAAGTAAACAGTGAACTGATTTGTTTCTTATCAATCTATGTGACTATCTGAGAAGAGTTGGAATTACTAGTTTGGGTATGCTTGAGCCAAATCCTCCAGGGAGATTCGGCCTGGGTTTTAATCTTCTAATTTCCAGCACCAGAAAGTAGTGTCATTGGATTTTTATTCATATTATGGTGCCCCATACATATTTTTCTGCTATAATATGTGCCCTAGATAGCACATTATTGTGCCTCTGTCTTGGGAAGAGGTGAAAGAGTGATATGCATCGTTTGATTGATGACTTTGAGAGAGTCAGAAGGAGCATAAATTTCACATTTCACAGCAGATTTTGTAAGATGGCAAAGACTTTCCCAGCAAGTACATGATGATCCTGAGAATCACAAAGCAGTTCTGGTGGTTTGTGTTGAAAACAGAATAGAATGGAAAAAAAAATATTGTTGTGTCTAAATGTTCCCTTTAAAACTGTTGAGAAAATTCACGAATAAGATTTTATAATTTTTTTTAACTATTTAGCGGATTTTCAAAATGTGAGAGTTTTAAATGATGGCATATTGTTGATTAACAGTGCAACTTTAATTGAAAACTTCAATGTTTATCTGCTAGAAAATGTACAGTTCACAAGTTTTCTGGTAGAATTTTGATTATCAATAGAATATTTTGCACTTTATATCATTCCAATGACCTAATTTTCTTTAAATACATTTAGAATGATTTGGACATCATGCCAATTATTGCATATGACTTTCTACTGAAAATCTTTTAAATCAGAAAAGAAAAAACTATAGGAACTAATGTGTTTACTTCTGCTAACAACTATTAAAATTATTTGTTGAGTTTTTCAGTTATCATGGAAGATCCATTTACTATATGTGTTTTTATTTATTTTTCCATAAAGATGTATACAGTAGATAAAATGATAGGAGACCTGCTGTTTTTTAACATATTCATATATTCATTTAATTTAAATACAATAAAGTATGCAAAAGATAGTGAGCATTCTCTTTCTATATATATTATGGATGTATTAATACTGGTAAGAAATATGTACCTCCTGTATTTTATGAAAAATTAGTTCTCTAAAATGAGAGGCTCGATAAATCTAAACATTTTTATAAGTTCTATTATAAATGGTTTGTTTCATATGTCAAGACTATAAAGTACTTATAAATATAGAAAGTAGATTTATTTTTCTATTTTTACATAATACAATGAATATATATATGTATATTTGTTCATATATGTCTATCTTAATGATAGACATTCCTTTAAAGATCTATATATCACATGATTTTAAAATAATAAAATTTAGCACCTTAAAAAAGTCTGCAAAATATATTCTTGAGAGTCTGTGCTGTAAAACTGTTATTAGCTTACCAGGTGTTCATCTACATAAAAAGGGGCAAAACAAATGTCTTGATATGACATGTTTATTTTATTCAAGCAGATTTAATATTTGAGCTGTGAAAGCTTAGAACCATTGGTTGATTCTGTTTACTTTCTAATCTTTTGAAATTTGACATTATCGCTCCTCTGAATAAGAATTCTATGGAAATTCGTTTTCTATCAAATCTCCTGAAATCTTAGAAGGGTTTGAAGAAGAATGTCTTTACTACTGTACTTTTAAAATACAGCAAGTACTTTATAAAATGTACTTTTGGAGTCCAGAGCAATAGTACATCTGGTAGGGCATTGAACTTGCACATGGTCAAACCAGGCTCAATATCCAGCATCCCCAACCTGCTAACAGTAATTTTGAGTGCAGAGCCAGGAGTAACCCTTGCTCTCCACTGGGTGTGAAGCCCCTCAAAAACAAACAAACATATGTAAAAACAAAGTACTTTTAATGGTTAAATAAAATGATTATTTAATTTACCTTTTTTTTTTACTATGGCAAAACCATGAAATCATTTTAATTATTTGAAGTTAAAATGTCAATGAAACTCAAGTATTTAGGGGCCAGTGTGCGGTGCAAGCAGTAGGATGTTTGTCTTGCATGCACTAGGACAGATTTCGGTTCAACTCCCCCATCCCCGTATACCATATGGTCCCCCAAGCAGGGAGTGATTTCTGAGAGCATAGCCAGGAGCAACCCCTGAGCATCACCAGGTGTGGCCCAGAAACAAAAAGAAAGAAGAAAAAAGAAAGAGAAAAAAGAAAGAATGAAGAAAGAAAGAAAGAAAGAAAGAAAGAAAGAAAGAAAGAAAGAAAGAAAGAAAGAAAGAAAGAAAGAAAGAAAGAAAGAAAGAAAGAAAGAAAGAAAGAAAGAAAGAAAGAAAGAAAGAAAGAAAGAAAGAAAGAAGGAAGGGATGAAGGGCGGAAGGATGGAAGGAAGGAAGAAGAAAGGAAGAAAGAAAGAAGAAAGGAAGTAAGAAAGAAGAAAGTGAGAAAGAAAGAAAGAAAGAAAGAAAGAAAGAAAGAAAGAAAGAAAGAAAGAAGGAAAGAAAGAAGGAAAGAAAGAAGAAAGAAAAAGAAAGAAAGAAAGAAAAAGAAAGAAAGAAAGAAAGAAAGAAAGAAAGAAAGAAAGAAAGAAAGAAAGAAAGAAAGAAAGAAAGAAAGAAAGAGAAAATTAATATTTAGCTGTAGAAAAAAAGTTGAAACACAAGCACAAGTTTAAAAGCAGTTAGTGACTCCTAATATAAAGTAAAAATTTAAGTCATCTATATTTTTGTATGATGCTATCTATCAACAAGTCTGTCACAAACAAGGGTGACAAATTATTTAGCTTAATTAAGTGTACACAGAATTTCCTTAATATGTGGATCTTTGATATTATATAAATATGTAATATAACTTCTGCCGGAATAAATTAGTTTAGCTATTACTCATCATATTGTCATGATTTCCACTACATTTGACTGCATTGAATATAAAGTCCTTTAATGCTAAGCTTGAAGAAGGTACAGTTAGAATTTGCAATTATAAATTAAGAGGACCTTCAAATTTCATTTTAAACTACTCATATGCATGTCCTAATCTTTATATATCTTTCTCTTATTTATAACTATTCCCACAATCTGGATTAATCACTTAATCCATAATTTCCATTATACAAAAAGTTCTTACCTTTGTTTTATTGTTTCATGAAGACATTTTAGCATAAATACATTTTGATTTAAGAATATACATTTACTGGAGATTCATGGTTTTATATGAAATGTAACTCCAAACAAAATGTTTTCTCTTTTGAACCAGGTAAATAATGGTAAGAATATAAATTATTTGTGCTCTGTGAGAATTATATTATAAATAAAATGGTAACATATTTAGAATTTATGGGATATTGACATACTTGATTAAAATAAATCATTGTTTTCAAAAATAGAGCAAACTCATGGTGTCATGTTTGTAATGCCCACACAAAACTCTACTTGTTAACAAATAAAAGTGGAGTTAAAGGGTAGAAGAGTAGGAATTGGAAGAGACAATTAAACCATTTGATGCCAAATAAATGGAAAATTACAAACTCAACCTTTAATTCCTTCACAGGTGTTTTTATAGTTATACTAAAAATGTATTTCTAAAGTTGGCATTTCTGTAGAAATATATATATATATTTATATGATATATAGTATATATATGACATTTCTAAATATATTTACCTAGCATCAGGGCAAGTACAAAAAATGAATCTGAATTTTATATTGGTATTTTTGGTTTCCTGAAGGGAAATGAGGATCATTGCAATCTCATCCAACCCACTGTATTGTCTGGAAATTATGATACCTATCTGGTGTGAATTATGTCATCCTCATCCAAACATTGAAGTTGAGCCTTGACTGGACATAAAGGCAGAGCCTTGAAGGTACTAATTAAGATAAATTGAGATAATTTGGGTGATCCCTGATCCAGTGTGGCCAGATCTTCTCTTTTGAGAAGAGATTAGAAAGGTAATACAAAGAAGGAAGGCTATGGATCACATGAAAAATAAAAGTAAAACAAAATAAAAACAAAAATTCAGAGGTGGAAAGGACCATCGAGAACCTAGAAGAAGGAAGCTCAGAAAGAACTATTCCTGCCTATGTATTGATCTTGGCCCTTGAGTCTTTAGTATTGAAAAAAGCACATTTCAGTTCTTTCAATGACATACTTAAGAACTGGATTATGGCTGCCCTAGCAGACATGAATCAAACCAATCTCAACGCAGAACCAAATCATGTCCATTTTGTCCAGATAAACAGATTAAAAGACTACTAACAAAATACTGTGACATTTTTTTCTGAGATTTAAGACATTATTACTTAGTTTTCTTCCTGCTGTCTGCTATGTCTGTTTTATTGTGCTGAAATGATAGTTTAACGAGGGGGAATGAATAACTTCTCCTAGGGCACTCTTCTTCCCAAATATCATGTTTTTGATATTTTTCTGTATGGCCAGAAATAGCTAAATGTTGATTTCTTTGCACCGACATAGTTTTGGAGTTTGGAATGTTGCTTAATAGAATGATGTGTTCTGTCTGGCTACCATGCCAAAAAAATAGGAATACCTGCCATGAAATCAGACGAAGACATTGATTTATGCTCTGGAGAGAATGAATTGAAAATTGAATAAAGACAAGAGAAAATAAAATTTCCGAGACCAAGAACAAATGGAAATTGATTTAATTTACTGAAAAGGAATCACCTCTTTGAGTAGTCAAGCAAAGCATTAAAATCTTGCTGACTACCAGGAAAGGACAAATTAGAATTAGAAGAATTTAGAGAGTTTGTGGACTCTCAATTACTATAGTACCTTTCTGGTAAATTTCCCCATTTTCATAAAACATTATGCAACATTTCAGGGAATCATGATTTTCCACCAGTAAGATATAATGCTATTAAAATATTCTCTTTGCCTTGCCTTTCAGGGAAAGATTAAATCAGATTCACTCTAGCAGCCACACCCCACATAACATTTCTCCTAATGGCTCTCAATATAAGCTCCTTTCAGCTCTCTATAGGTTTCATAATAACAGTTGGTTCTCCCTAAATAAACTTTATTTTCACGGTCTAGGGTAAAAATATTTGGATGGAAAGAGATGAATCTGATCCCACAGAGAACATAGATTCTTTGCTGTGATTGTAGATACCCCAAGCAACACTGAAGAAGCCACAATAGGAAAAGGTCAGAAGAACCTGGTAGCTTGCCAACTGTGAGACGGTTAACAAAGGGAGCTAAGAGCACAAAATAGATTTTTATTTAAATACAGTACTCCCTGTACTGAAAAAACTAGGTGGTAGAATTGGAGTGAAAGTCCAGTTCATAAATATTTCCAATGACTTCAACTCTTTTGTAATCTCCCCTTGGAGGGAAATTGCAAAAAGAAGCCCTCACACGGAATGCATTGAAAAGTGGACAACAGGTGTGTGGTGTAATTTAAGACAGATTTGGATATTTAAAACAGATATTTGGAAATATGCATGTGTTTCTCTTTGAAAGTCACCCCCAACCAATGTCTTTGACTAAAGGTAATTCCCCCTGTGGAAAATGGCAATTCATAGCCATCATTTTAGGCTGAAAAAGAGGGAGGGAGGTTTGAAGTGACGGCTAGGTTGATTGCTTCTTCCTCAAGCTAGACCCAAAGGAAGGGTCCCTGCAGTTGTAATCACTCTGTCTATATTTTACTTTGGTTATTCCCCTGTCATCTTTAAAATGTTCTTAGAGATATATCTTAGTGTAAGCTGTGCTTTGGGAAATTTAGGGACTCATTATGTTCTACTTGGAGCAAAGCAATGTCTGGTAGAACAGGTGATTGGAACGCCTGTTGATTGTTCTGTGAGTTCCAAATAAAGGCATAAGGAAAATTAGGAGTCTGAGAAGAAGGTCATCACCAGCATGCATTATGAGAAGTTATTGTAACTACTCAGGAGGATCAAGTAAAATAATAAGTTTCTAAAATCTGTAGACTAGGAGATCCAGTATCATTAATCTTTAGAATATCACATAAACTTCCTAATGCCTTCCAGAAGACACACTTCTACCATCTAGACATGTGGTCATCCCGGGCTGGTTTTCAAAGATGTAGAAATCAGAATACATCTGGCCATCAATTAGAAAGGTAAAAGTAAAACAGTTAGTTTGAGCCAAGTATCCTGGCCCATAATAATAACTAGGACAGCTATTTCTATATATAAATAAGAAATTGTTTTCCAAACAGGATGGTCAACTTATTTATTCATGGAAGGGTATAAAAATGATGATAATATATTCCACTTGAAAACTATACCAGGCAGGGCAAAGCTAAGGTTAATTTATTTGGGAAAAAGAGGTTTCAGGGAGAATTCCCACTTTCTGGCAAGTCTTAGTTAAGAATGTGGGGCGTCTTATGATCCCGGAAATGACATGATAATGTCTGAAGTACTAGAACCCTCCAGACTCGCAGGGGTCCTCAAACTTTTTAAACAGGGGGCCAGTTCACTGTCCCTCAGACCATTGGAGGGTCTGACTATAGTAAAAACAAAACTTATGAACGAATTCTTACGCACACTGCATATATCTTATTTTGCAATGAAGAAACAAAACAGATACAAATACAATATGTGGCCTGCGGGCCATAGTTTGAGGACCACTGCTCCAGAGGAATTTGCCTGAATACTCTGGGATCATGTAACATGGAGTTATATGTTAGTTAATCCCTTTAATATCTTCCTGATCATGATAACTATGGTTAGTATTATCCTACTATCATTGATAAGATCCTAACTATAGTGAACTGAGTATATCTGACCACCTTAGTCTAGGATTATTAAATAAATAATTCAACCATATCTTTCTAGTCCAATTTATGCCCCCATGAAACATTGAGCTTCTCTTCTATATCAGAGATAGCAATAAAGTTGGGTATAAATTCTAAAGAGAAACTCAGGCTGGGTTTACATACTGTATGTTTTTAAGATAAAAACTTACATTTCTGATTGGATGAGAATTACTAGAAATCCTGATAAGCTAATAGCCATACACAAGAACTTTATAAACTAAAATTATTTAAAGGAATATTAAATCCTGTCTCCTGACTCTTCATGTGCCCATTATAAATTAAATAGTTTTCTTTATATTTATCACTTTGTAGCATGCTCTATAGTATTGTAGCATACTTGGTCTCTTGCATTTAAAATGTTAAATTTATTAAAGCAGTATTTTTGTCTCATTTTTTACTACTTTTCTCATTACAATGCCATAAATATATTTGATATTCATAAATTGTGAACATAATCTTATAATCATATTTCTATGAATAATTCACTTTTTCCACCACTGTTTTAGTTTCTGAATCCCTAAATCCATGCCCTACACTGAACTTTCAGAAGGATAATGTTTATCACAGTTTTTAATAATCAAAACCACATGTATTTATACTTGCATATGAGAATATATAAAATAAAAATCACAAAGATTAAAAATTTCTTTAAAAATTAGGCAAGGGAAATATTTTAATAATATATTTAATTGGAAGTTTATGTGACTTTATGAGTCTTTCAATAACATTTCTTATGCTTCTGTGCCTTCTGAAAGCTCAGATTTTCTTGTTCTTACAGGTTTCCATACTCTATTTCTACCTCAATCTGTAACTGCTCATTTAGTCTTTAAAGAACAAGAAGTTTGAATGGAAATGCACAGAAATGTAAATATAATCCCTAAGTCTTTTCTGATTCATGCAAAGTGGATGTTTCCCAAAAATTCAGAATAGTACCTTCTTTCTCACGCTCCAGAAACTACTTAAATCCATGCACTAACATCCTTAAAAAACTGGGAAATCACCTGGATAATTTCCACTGGGAAATAGAAAAAAGAACATTCTTTCCTAAGTATACAACAACTAAGATTATTTGTTTTCAAACAGTTCTGCTAGTACTCCAGTCTGGCTCATTTTCCCACCTTTCCTCCACATTAGCCACCTATGACTTTAAAATAAAAAAAATTCACTGGGTCTATGCCAGGATTGTTTTACACAGCATTCTTTCACTCAGGTGGCATTCTCTATTTCTGGAAGATTTTATTATTTGTTTTGTTTTGATTTGACTCCTACTATGCCACTTTGTCCTGGATATCTGTCTATGTTTCTGGGTATTCATTATTCATCTCCTTGTCAACATATCCACCTCAATTCTAAAGAAAAAATAATCCAGAAAATGCTTTTTTAAAAAGAATATAAACACCCAAATTCAAAGGATGTTTTGGTTTAGTCTGGATAACCACCTAGTATTAAGCCTGTAACCTATAAGGTAAGGTACTCAATAAATAAAATGTTCATTTTCTACTTAAGGAGAACAGTAATTAAATTGAATTATATATAATAAGTAAGCAGAAAAAATCTAATAATGATCTCAAAATCTATATTATTAGACTTGATTAATAGTGGATACACAAAATATTTTGAAACATTTTGGCTGATGATTCAAGAATACTGTTTATTGCTAATTTTTCAAACGGGCTCGAAATAAAAGTACTTTAATATTTTTATTTTATTTTGCTCATTTTTATAAAAAGAAATACAAATTGATGAATAAATGATGAACAAAATATATATAGGCTTTAATTTCTTTTAATGTGGCCAGAAATGGTTTAATGGGTTTAGGAGGAGAAAAAAAATAACTTGATGCAAAATATGTGGAAGATTTCAAGGTGAAACAAATGCTCTTGTCCTTTTTTGTAATAAACACATCACAAGCGACCTCTAAAGCTGATAAAGCTATAAGAAAAGTCAAGCGCAGATGTAGTCCGCGATCAGAGCTCTTTGAATATATTTAACAGATGGCCAAGGCAATGACTTTTTATTTTCTTAAAAAAGAAATTTCAAGTTGATTTTTTATTTTAGTGCTGGTACTTTTTTTATAACAACACCTTTTTTTCTTATAAAATGTAATAGAAATCTAACTGAAGAAAGGATAAAAAACCTTTTAGTAATGGTCTTAGAGTGAATTTAAGATCATAAAAAACAATAGCTTCCCTAGAGTTACAGTGTCAAAGCAAGCTAAGTACAGGTAGATAGATCTACATTGGTTTAGTCCATGTGAGCCTGTAGATTGTGACTTCATGGCACTTTCCACAAAGTGACTAGAATTACATTGCCTTTCAATTGACCTAAAAACACACTTTGGGAAATTGAGAGCCTGTTTAGAGTACAGGCAGGGGTCGGGTGGGGAGGAGGGAGACTTGAGACATTGGTGATGGGAATGTTGCACTGGTGATGGGTGGTGTTCTTTATATGACTGAAACCCAAACACAATCATGTATGTGATCAAGGTGTTTAAATAAAAATAAATAAATAAATAAAGAAAAAAGAAAAAAAGGAAAAAAAACACACTTTGTTATTTATTTATGTGACTATGAAAATGTTGAACTTATTCTTACATTTTTTTTGATATAAATTTTTATTTTGATCATAGTGGCTTACATATTGTTGACAATAATATTTTAGGTACATATTTACATAAAATCAGGGGGGATTCCCATCGCCAAATTGTCATCCCTACGCCTCCGTTTCTATCCTACCTCCCTTTTCCTTTTCCCTCACCCCAGGGCGGCTAGAATATGTGGTCCCCTCTGTATCTAACCCACTACTTAGTAGTCTTGCACCTGTTTGGTCCTGATGCCTCCCTTATTTCCCCCTCTATCTGGAGTCAGGACTAGCTAGTTCAAGTTGCGTGGTTTTGTTTGAAGGAGAAAAAAGCAGTAAACTGGGGTAAGAGTCTAATACCCCGAAAATGGGCGGAGTCCTTCTAAAGGCTCTCATCATCAATCTGGGAGATGGAGAAAAAGTAGGTGAAACACTCCACTAGTACCAAAAGAAGTGTCAAATATCCAGTGAGGGCTCCAGCTATATCGATAAGCACCACACAGAGCAGACAAAACAAACAAACAAACAAGTAGAAAAAAAAATAAAACAAAAACAGACAAACAAAAATCACGCCATGGTCTTGAATTAAGAAACATGGCATAGAACATAACGAAAGAGAAGAAAGGAAGAGAAAAAAAAATAAATAAATAAATAAAAAAATAAGTATAATTGGGGACTACACTTTCAATAATCACACCCAAACAGAGAAATCGACCAAAATAGATTGGTAAATCAAAAATAATAATAACAATAATAAATGAAGGTAATATATATATTTATATCAAAAAAATAACCAAGGTTTTGTGCTTTTTGTATTTTTGTTTTTTTCCCTCCTGCACTGGCACAGTAAATATTGGGGTCATTCGAAAAAGAATTCACTTGGCCTAAGAGATATGGGATTTCTCCGTCCTTGGAGCATACTGTCATGGGATCAACTCTAGACATTGCTCAGGATCCTTTACTTTCCCGGTGGTGTTTTTTTTTTTTTTTTTTTTTTTTCTTTCTTTTTTTTTTCCTTTGGTGTGTGGAAGACTTCTGCTCTGTGTTTAGAGGTCTCAGTATCTGTACAGATCCTGAGGTGGGACTTATGATGAAGTCAGTCTTTGTGGTTCTAGAGGTTCTGTTACCTCAGTGTCATTTTAACCCATCTTCTGTGGTTGATGATCTTGGTCTTTGCACTGAGCCTAGGGTGGCACCTAGGATAGCGTCTTTCTTTGTGCTCCCAAAAGCCCCATTCCGTTACAATTGTCTCTGCCGGATCTTTGGGGCTGGGGATCATGATTCTTGTGCAGGTCATAGTTCAAACCCTAAACTAGGGCTTATTTATTGGTCCCAAGATGTATACAGTCTGGTCGTGGATCAAGCAGCCAGTCATCTGTAAATCCCGATCTTGGGTTTTTGTCCTACCAAAGGGAGCCAAGACTTCTGGTTTTGTCTTGTCGTTAGTTGGTAAGGTAGGCTAATCTGCTCTAAGGTCAAGATGATCGCATTTTCCCCGTTGTCAGGATATCATGTTAGAGCTGGGCCTTGTTGTTGGTCTCGTCGTATTAAGGCCGTCCTGGATGGAGTTTGTTTCCTGCAGCTGTTGTGGAGAGCTGTGCCGTTTCTATGTCGGAGATCCAGGGTTCAAGGCTGGATGAATGGTATCTAATCACCTGAGGTCTAATTTGATTCCACATGACATATTTTCAAGGCAGGAGATATCCCTATATTTTAAATAACTATGAGTTCCTATCTCTAGTAGATAAGAGCTCTCTTTTATTTTTTTTTTTAAATGTAAAATTTCCCCTTTACTTAGTGTGCCTTTGTAGGGGGAAGTGGTGCTACATTATAATGTCTGTGTATTCGTGGGTGGACTGATGGGATAACAGTCACAGGTCACCTACCAAAAAACGAAGAAAGAAAAAAAAAAGGGGGGGGGGATTGAAACTGTATGTGCTCACAAATATATATGAAGGACAAACATTTAAAAAAAAAGATAAATAAATAAATTAAAAAAAAAAGAAATAAAATGAGTTAGCGAAATTTTTATGGGACCAAAGTGGTGCAAAAGACTACCTTACATTTGGGGGAGGGCAGGTAAAGAGGTGGTGTATTACAGGTCTTATGTCTATGTTGGAAGTACAGTTTTTCCCATTGTCTTTTGGGTTTTTCTTGTGGTGTGTGGGTTCCCAGGCATCTTCCTAACCCACCCCCTGACCTTCTTCAGATTGGTAAATATTTGCGGCAGGGGGGTCTTGGAAGAGTTCTTGCATTGGGGATACTTTTGGATCTAGGCCCGGTTTCAAGGAGCAGTTCGCGTTAGGGGGAGTTGGTCAGGAGGGCCTCGCAGCATGAGTCCATAGGGGAGTTGGCTGTCTTTTCTTTCAGGAGACGAGGTGTGGTTTTATCTGGGTGTCCTCTCGCCTGGGTGCTGGGTATTGGTTCGTTGGGTAGGAGGTCGATCTTGATGCCTAATAGAATAAGGACTGGGGGTGAAGAGTTTTAATATGGTGGGAGATCTGGATGGGATTGAGGGGTGAGGGGATAGTTGGATTTCCGGAGGGGGGAAAGGGGAAGGTGTATGGGAAGGGTTTGAAGGGAGAGAAAAGAGAAAATACCTTAGAGAGAAAAGGGGGGGAGAAAGGGAGAAAAGTAATGAGCAGAATAGAAGAAGAAAAAAAAAAGTAGTGAGAAGAGGGGAGAGAATAGCAAGGGAATGCTGGTTTGATTGAATGTGTTCGAAGAATAGAGCCTGTAGTTTAAGTCTGTATGTCTCAGGTACTGCTTCAGTGGTCTGACTGGTCATGTGCTTCAATTCCTAAATGAAGGTATTACCTAAAGATAAAGTGTATGTTAAAGAGTTTTCTTGTGGCCATCTCGTAGTGCAAGCAAGGTATGGTATCCCGTGTGGTATCCCGAGTTGCCACCTTAGTTTGTCCGCCCTTTGTATCCAAGGGCACCTGTGGGCAGAAAAGCTGAGAGGTTATTTAAAGTATAGTAAGATAAAGGTATTAAAAGGTAGTGTTATGGTATGTTGCCATTGTAGTCCGTGATTTCCCTTGGTGTTCTATACTTGTGTTCCTGTATATGAACTCTAAGGGATTATTGTGGACCTTTGTTGTAGAAGTCTGATTACATACCTGTTCTCTCTATGCTGCCGTTTCTGTTGTTGCTGTTTTCTTTGTGGTATAATGTGTAGTCAAGAGTTTGCGTTGTTCCTTTTTCATGTATTTTGGACACTGCTCCCACGTCTATGCTGACTATTACAATGTTCGGAGTTTCTACCCTGTTATTTGATAGGATTTAGTTGTGTATAAACTATGTGTTCTAGGTGTTTCAGAATAGTGCTACCATTCTGTGTTTATCTTTTGTCTTCTGACTTACTTCGTTTAACATAACATGATCTAGGTCCATCCATGTTGCTGCAAAGTCTGTGATTGTATCGTTTCTGACTGCCATGTAATATTCCATTGTGTATATGTACCCCATCTTAATGATCCATTCATCTGTTGTTGGACATCGAGGTTGGTTCCAAGATTTGGCTATTATACTGAGTGCTGCAATAAATAGTGGGGTGCATATATATTTTGGAATGAATGTCCTTCCATCTTGTGGGTATATGCCTAGTAGAGCAATTGCTGGGTCAAATGGCAGATCAATTCTGAGTTCTTTGAGCACTCTCCAGACTTTTCTCCATAGATGTTGGACTAGGGGGCATTCCCACCAGCAGTGGATGAGAGTTCCTTTCATACCGCATCCTCGCCAACAAAGGTTGTTTCCATTATTTTTGATGTGAGCCAACCTCACTGGTGTAAGGTGGTATCTCATTGTTGTCTTGATTTGGATCTCCCTGATGATGAGTGAAGGTGAGCATGTTTTCATGTGTTTGTTGGCCATCCTTCTGTCTTCCTCAGAGAAGTGTCTATTCATTTCATTTCCCCATTTTTCTATGGCTTTATTTGGTTTTGAGGGGCTCAGCTTTCTGAGTGCTTTGTATGTTCTAGATATCAGCCCTTTATCTGATATGTCAAGTGAAAAGATTTTTTCCCATTCTGTTAGCTGTCTTCTTGTATTAAGTAGGGTTTCTTTTGCCATGCAGAAGCTTTTTAGTTTGATGTAGTCCCATTTGTTTATATTTGATGCTAACGTTCTTGCCATTGGTGCTCCGTTCTCAAAGACCTTTTTGATATATAGGTCTTCGATTGTTCTGCCTATTTTATTCTCGATAAACTTTATAGGTTCAGGTCTGATTTCAAGGTCTTTGATCCATTTTGAGTTGACTTTTGTATAAGGAGTGAGGTATGGGTCAATTTTCACTTTCGTACATGTGGTTTTCCAGTTGTACCAACACCATTTGTTGAATAGGCTTTCTTTGTTCCATTTCAGATTCTTGCCTCTTTTATCAAATATTAGTTGGCTGTATATCTGGGGGTTTATGTCTGGGAATTCTGTTCTGATCCACTGGTCTGAGCTCCTGTCTCTGTTCCAGTACCATGCTGTTTTAATTACTATGGCTTTATAGTATAGTTTCAAGTTAGGTAAGGAGATGCCTCCCAGCTTCTTGTTTTTCAGTATGTGTTTGGCTATCCTGGATCTTTTGTGGTTCCAGATGAATTTTGTGATTGATTGTTCTATTTCTTTAAAGAATTGTGTCTGAATTTGGATAGGGATTGCATTAAATCTATATAGAAGTTTGGGTAAGATAGTCATTTTGACTATGTTAATTCTACCTATCCATGAGCATGGGATGTTCTTCCATTTCTTTAGATCTTCTTCAATTTCTTTCTGAAGTGTTTTGAAGTTTCCCTGGTAAAGGTCTTTCACTTCTCTTGTAAGGTTTATTCCTAGATACTTGATATTTTTTGATACTATCTTAAATGGGATTGTATTTTTAATCTCTCTCTCCTCAACTTCATTGTTTGTATATAGAAACGCTACTGTCTTTTGTGTATTGACTTTGTATCCAGCCACTTTGCTGTATTGGTTGATTGTTTCTAGGAGTTTTACTGTGGACTCTTTAGGGTTTTTGATGTATATCATCATATCGTCGGCAAATAGAGCTAGCTTGTGTTCATCTTTCCTTACTTGAATTCCTTTGATTCCCTTCTCTTGTCGGATTGCTATTGCTAGGACTTCTAAGGTTATATTGAATAAGAGTGGAGAGAGTGGACAGCCTTGCCTAGTTCCTGACCTTAGTGGGAATGCTTCTAGTTTCTCGCCATTAAGTATAATGTTGGCTGTAGGCTTTTCATAAATAGCTGTAACTATCTTGAGGAAGGTTCCTTCTAACCCTATTTTGCTGAGTGTCTTTAACATGAAAGGATGTTGGATTTTGTCAAATGCCTTCTCGGCATCGATTGATATGATCATGTGGTTTTTGTCTTTCATGTTGTTGATGTGATGTATCATGTTTATTGATTTGCGTATGTTGAACCAACCTTGCATTCCTGGTATGAAACCCACTTGGTCGTGATGTATGATCTTTTTGATGAAGTGTTGGATTCGGTTTGCTAAGATTTTGTTGAGTATCTTTGCATCTATGTTCATTAGTGAGATTGGTCTGTAGTTTTCTTTTTTGGTGGTGTCTTTGCCTTCTTTGGGAATGAGTGTGATATTAGCCTCATAAAAGGAGTTGGGGAGGATTCCTGTTTTTTCTATGGTTTGGAAAAGCCTTTGGAACAGTGGTAATAGGTCTTCTTTAAATGTTTGATAGAATTCACCTGTAAATCCATCTGGGCCTGGGCATTTGTTCTTAGGGAGTTTTTTAATTACCTCTTCAATTTCCTCTGAAGTGATTGGTCTGTTTAGACTTTCTAGATCTTCCTTTTCCAGTCTTGGAGGAGGGTGTTTGTCCAAGAATCTGTCGATTTCTACTGGGTTCTCTAGCCTAGTTGAGTATAGTTGTTCATAATATGATCTCATGATATGTTGTATTTCTTGGGGTTCTGTTGTAATCTCTCCCCTTTCATTTGTGATCCTAGTGATTTGGGTGTTTTCCCTCTTTTTTTTTTGGTGAGTCTTGCCAATGGTTTGTCTATCTTGTTTATTTTTTCGAAAAACCAACTCCTGGTCTCATTGATTTTTTGTATTGTTTTCTTAGTTTCGATGTTGTTTATTTCTGCTCTGGTTTTTATTATTTCTTGCCTTCTGGTTGTGGTTGGATTTCTCTGTTGCTGTTGTTCCAATTCTTTGAGGTGATCTTTTAAACTGTTGGTTTTGTTGTTTTCCTGTTTCTTGACATAGGCCTGTATTGCTATGAGTTTCCCCCTAATTACTGCTTTTGCTGTGTCCCATAGATTTTGACATGTTGTCTCTTCATTGTCATTTGTCTCAAGGAATCTTTTTATTTCTTCCTTGAGTTGTTCTTTGATCCAGCTGTTGTTAAGCAGCATGTTGTTTAGTCTCCAGGTATTAGTTTTCCTCCATTGCTTCTTCTTGACATCAATTTTAAGCTCTGTTGCATAGTGATCTGAAATGGTACTTCTAATGATCCTTACCTTTGTGATCTTACATAGGTTGGCTTTGTATCCTAAGACATGGTCTATTCTGGAGAAGGTTCCATGTGGGTTTGAGAAGAATGTGTATTCTGCTTTCTGGGGATGGAGGGCTCTATATAAGTCTGTTAGCCCTAAATCTTCTAATTTTTCATTTAGAGCTCTTATTTCTTTGCTATTTTTCTGCTTGGAGGATCTGTCCAGTGGTGATAGTGGAGTATTGAGGTCCCCTACTATTATCACAATTCCCTTCATGTGTTTCTCCAGGTTTGCCAGTAGTTGCCTCACATATTTTGGTGACTCTACATTAGGTGCATAGATGTTGACCAGGGTTAGTGTTTCTTGATCTAATGTTCCCCTGACCAGTAAGTAGTGACCCTCTTTGTCTCTGATCACTTTTTTGAGGTTGAATACAATTTGGTCTGATATAAGAATGGCTGTCCCTGCTCTTTTTTGTTTTCCATTGGCCTGAATAATTACTTTCTATCCTTTTATTCTAAGCCTGTGCTTATCCTGTAGCTGTAGGTGTGTTTCTTGCAGACAGTAGAAGTCCGGTTTATTTTTCCTAACCCAGTTCTCTACTATGTGTCTTTTAATTGGAGAGTTTAGTCCATTTACATTTAGGGAAATTATTGATAGAGAGGACTGTTGTACAGTTGTATTGTGTGGAGTGGTTCTTGTTACAATCGGGGGTTTGGATTGTGTAATTCTTCTCTGAGTAAGTCGCTTAGGATCGGCTTAGTTTGCACAAATAGTTCAAGTTCATTCATGTTTGAGAATGTTTTTAGTCTGCCCTCCCATATGAATGATAGTTTTGCTGGGTATTGGACCCTGGGTTGGAAATTTCTTTCATTCAGTCGTTTAAATATGTCATTCCACTGTCTTCTTGCTTGAATTATTTCAAATGGGAGATCTGGTTTGATTCTTATGTCCTTTCCTTTGTACTTGAGGTTTTTTTTCTCCCTTATTGCTTTCAGGAGTTCCTCTTTCTCTTTGTTTTTTGCCATTTGGATTATTATGTGTCTTGGTGTGGGTTTATTGGGGTCTACTTTATTAGGGACTCTCTTGACTTCTTGGATTTGTCCTGAATTGTCTTTCCAGAGGGTGGGAAAGTTCTCTGTTATTATCTCCCCGACTACCTGTTCTACCCCCTTCCCTATTTCCTCCCCTTCTGGTATACCCACAATTCTTAGATTGTTTCTTTTGTCCTTGTTGATTAGATATTGGATTTTTCCTTCCAGTGCTTTGCCTTTTATTTCTTTGTTGGTTTCTTGATCATTTTTTGATTGCAGTTTTCCTTCGAGTTCTTCTATGTGCTTCTCCAACTCTGTGTTTCTGCTCGTAAGGCTTGTTACCTTGTCTTTTAATTCCTTCACTTCTTTTTGTATGGACTCTCTCATGTTCTTTGACATTTCTTCTTTAATTTGGCTGATTCGTTCGTCCATGGATTTTTTATATTCGGTTGTTAGGGTTTCTTTTAATTCTTTTAGTAATTCTTGCATTTCCTTCCTCATGACTGCTTTTAGGTCTTCTTCCCGTGGATCTGTGCGCTTTGGTGGACTTGGAAATTTGATAGGGTTTGTCATGGTGTCTCCAGTTATTAGCGATTTCCTTGCTTTACGCATTGTTCTTTGTATTTAATGGTGTATTTTGGAGTGCTTTGGCTTCTAATTTTGGCCTGCTTTGGTCCCCTTCCTGAAGGTGTTTCTAGAGGGGCCTGTTGGGTGAGTTTGTTGGGCCTAGCCCTTTCTCCTCCCCTTTGCTACCTAGAGTGCAGCCTTCCTGCTGTGGGTCTTGTCCCTTTCTGCTCCTTATTTCTGTCAGCGGTGCAGTTCCACTCCTGGCCACAATGGTTACTGGCGCTGTTGAGCCTAGCTCTCAGTCCCCCCTCCTTTCTCTGGGAGTCAATGGAGCTCCGCCCCCTCCACGCCTCCCTTGAAGGGTTCCCTCAGTCCAACCCTTCAGACTCTGTCCTCACCCTTGGGGAGTCCCTGGTCCACTCCAGGGTCCAGGGAGGTGGACTGCTCTAGTTCCCCTGCGAGTCCAGATGGCTGGCCCTATCTCTCCCGTCTGTTCGGGTCGCTCAACTTGACTTTCTAGTCACCCACCTGGGGGAAGGGAGTCACTCAACCCTCTCCGGCTGGCACGCAGGGGTTCTTTGGGGAAGGGTCCGTCCCAAATGCCGCGCGCAAAGAGACAGAAATTCCCTCACTCACTCCTCCAGCCGGCCCGCCAAAGGGTCCGACCCAAACACCGGCGCTAAGAGACAGAAATTCCCTCACTCACTCCTCCAGCCGGCCCGCCGGGGTCCCTGGGGAAAGGGTCCGACCCAGACACCGGCGCAAAGAGCTATTCTTACATTTTTATCATCAGCTAGAGTGGTATTGATCATCCTAGTATTCTCTTACCTTTGGAAGTCACATGTAAGTAAAACTGTGAATATTGTAATCCATTAATGAAAGCTGTTCAATATGCTCTTAATTATAAATAGCTGATTCTAAATTTGCTATAAGCATCATCCACGGTGACATACATATATATTCTTTCTTATCTACCCAGCACATTTATACGCAAACTTCTATAGTCACATATGCCAGAAATTTCACTTCCCAGATGTCTCCTTTCCATATCTATTCTATATTTGTCTTTTGAACAATCTGAAATGGTTATTGGACACCTGGAAATGAATGGGTTGTACGCAGACCTCCTTAAAAGACCCTGTATTTAAAGAGATTAACTTTTTTTGAACTGGCTTCAATTTAATCATTTTATAATCTTCTTTGGATAGTAGACATCACTAAGTATTAGCTGTATCAAGAGTTGATGTACAGCAAACAAACATTAATTTACCCTTTTCTAATTTTTACAAATTATCAATATATCACAATCATTATTATTAGTTCATGTTTCAGTCCATGTTGCTATTATTGGCAATAACCAACCACTTAGAATTTACATTCAGAGTTCATGGCATTTCACCTCCAAATATTTTATGATGGATTTGCTCTTGAAGATATGGTAATTTCCCCTTGCAATCGCAATACAATTGAAACACGTGTGACTGCTTAACATTAATTGAATTCGACTCAATTTTTAATGTTAAGCCATGGCATAGACTTTTTATTTTCATTTAGGCTATTATTTTTGCATAATCAAACTCTCTTATATTTTTCTTATTACCAATTACATTTGTTGTAGCTGTTTTTGTTTTCAACAAAGATACCACATAGAGAATGGTGCATCCTTTTTATTATATCACATTAACTGATATTTATTCATGTTTGTTTTAGTAAATACAATGCTGAATTTTAAAAATAAGTTAAGGAGCTTGGATAAGGTCTGTCCTTTAAAATATATTAAATTTATATATATATATTTAATATAAGAAATTTATTTTAAATCAAAGAGATATACAGTATCCCAATATCTATTTTTATTTATTTTTTGTCTGTAGTAAGGCATGACCCCTGTTGGCCTTTGGAATGCCAGATGTGGTGCTAGAGAAGAATATGAAGAGATACATACATGTCAACCCCTTTATCTCTGTACTATCTCATTAGCATGGTCTTACTCAATAATGTTGGCATCAATGGGTTACAGTATTATTTTTATCAAAAGAAATCTCATGTTACTGGTTAGTTTATTTTTCATGAGTTAGCAATGATTAAATAAACCATATTTTTCTTTCTATAAGATTCACCTGACCATAAGACACACATAGTTTATAGATAAAGAAAACAAGAAAAAGTAAAAGTTGCAGCAGTGATCAAACAATCTTAAATAAAAGCTCTATATGTGACAATGAAAGTTCGTTAACATGATCGCTTATACTACATGATATGTCTGCACAATAAAGGGGCATAACACTCCCCCCCATTTCTTTTGGGGGAAAGGTGTGTAATTTGGTACAAAAATACTATAGAATCAGATATGAATATATGTAAGGAGATATGAGACATAAATAGACAAGTGAAACGTATTAACTATAATGTTCTTAATATCCTCAAAAATTATTTACTCTACAATAGTCTAAAATTTTGAGACCAATGAACACTTTTTAATATCTTTATTTAAACACCTTGATTACAAACATGATTGTGGTTAGGTTTCAGTCATGTAAAGAGCACCCCCCTTCACCAGTGCAACATTCCCAACACCAATGTCCCAAATCTCCCTCCACCCCACCCCACCCCCACCTGTACTCTAGACAGGCTTTCCACTTCTCTCATTCATTCACATGGTTATGATAGTTCTCAGTGTAGTTATTTCTCTAATTGCACTCACCACTCTTTCTGGTAGCTTCATGTCATGAGCTGGACCTTCTAGCCCTCCTCTGTTTGTCTTTGAGGATTCCCAGTGAACACTATTTAGTTGTTCATTCTCATATAAATATAACTGGGAAAAGTTTTACTGGGAATATGTCAACTGGAGATAAGCTTTGAAAACCAGAATTATATATTAATTTGAAATTGACTATTGGTTAAAAAATACATATCTACTAATGGTAAAATGCATTAACATTAAAATTTCTCAAAAATGTTCAGTATTTTTGGTGTGTGTTTCATACTTTCTCAAATTTTGTTCATACTATTGGTTTATTTTTAATTATTTAGATAGAAAATAAAATCAATAGAGTAGGATAGGCTTTTGAAAATCAGATATGTGATCACAAGTTCTATTTCTACAGGTACTTTCCTTTTTTTCCTTAAAAACTAAATGCCTAATGGAGGGTACCAAGACCAAATAGTTGTATGATCACTAAGTAGTAAGCTAGACACAGAGGGGACCACTTATACTAGCAGCCTGGTGGTGGGGAAGTGGGGGCATTTGGGATGCAAGCTTGGAATGTGGGTGGAGGGAGGACAACTTTGGTGATGGGAATTCCCCTGATTCAATGTTATTATGTACCTAAAATATTACTGTGAAAGATATGGAGTCCACTTTGGTCAAAATAAAAATTATTATAAAAAAAAAACTATATGCTATCTAACCAAAACATGCATTTAGATTGGAACTGAAGGAATAGTTGTCTGTTCTGAAATATATGTCTCTACTGATACTTCAAATAATCTGCAGAACTAAATTAGGAAATATTAGCAAATTAATATGTTTTTAATTACTGGGATTTTTATTAGTTTGAAATTAAAAACATCAAATACTTAAGTTAGGGAATGCTTTATCATATATTACTTAAACTTATTCACAGATCCTCCAGATGCCAATCACATAATTTTGTCTTTTCCATACTTACCTAGAAAAAGTTTCTGAATAAGGTTGATTAAGGTTGACTTTGTTAATAATTGCTCTGGTTCTATACCAATGTCTCTACAAATGATCTGAGACCTAATGACAGTGGAGAATCAGAAGACCCTAAGATTAATAATGGCTGTATATTCCTAGTCCTCCTTAGTGGTTCGGGGATGAGGGTAGATCAGCTGTCTGCTTCTTTCTTCTTTGGTTATTGCTCCTACTCTTATCATGGCCATCACATGCATGTTTCACAGACTGTTATTTTAGTTAAGATATGCTTAAGGGATGGGAAAAAGTCAACTGTCATTGTTTTATTAAAGTATTTCGAAAGGAAGCATTGAAAGAAGACAATGTGTATTGACTTACTAGAATTGGAAAACTTGAACAGTAAAACCAAATGAGAGACACTTCTTGGAAGAATGAGGTCATAATGCTTACTAGGGTTGTTCAAATGTTTCTTTAGAAAGAGAATAAAATTGTCATTACTTTATGTAAAAATTAAAATAGAAGTATGGGGAATTGGACACAAAAAGTGAGATCTTTCATTTTGGAAAGTGACTGGATATGTAGAAAGAAGCACAAAACTCTCTAAAGAATATTGATAGGTGACTAATTAAAAGACATGGAAAACAATATAATATAGAAAAAGAGGTGGTATGGGTTTTAACTAATATATTTAAAAAGCTTGAGGTATGTAAACTATCATTTTTCATGAAAATTAAAATGCCTGTTTTCAACAACAAATCTAGATCCTTAAAAATTAATATTGGGGAGTGATAGAAAAAGCTTCAGAGCACAGAAACTAGGTTAATTTGGTGTTTTTTTTTATAATACACATTACTGCTATTAAAAACAAAATGATAAAAAAAATCACAATTTTTACTTGTGCATATTTTAAATTATGAATATTTCATTCCAGTTATAAAACAATCAAGTTTTATTTCTGAGAATACTAATGAGGAATATTAATGCAGTATTTCATGACAGATAAGTGCTTTTCTATAAACACTCGGTATACTTTCATTTCTTTTTTATTTAGTAACTTACTTTTGCATCTAGACTACATAAAAGCTGCATATTGTATTGCCTATATTGATTTTTTATTGTGTATATTTGGGACCTATAAGAGGAACATCTGTCTCTATCACATATTAGGGCACCTGGCAAATAAAATAATGAAACAAAACTTCCATTGGTGCAATAAAGTATATTGCCTGGCAAAAATTGCCAGCTGTTAAAATCCTTTGTTTAGCATAATATATAAGCTCACCTATTCTAAAAATTCTGACACCTTCTAAACCTTTTCGTTTAACATAAATTATTTTCTTTAAAGACTATATCACAAAGTTGACATAGTTGATTGTAATGCATTTGTTTCCAGGTAAGTCTAAGCAAAATTATTTACATAGAAAAAAGCAGCGAGAACATTTGTGAAAATTATTGAATCCTAGAATGAGGTCATTAAGTCATTTAGAAGTTTTAATTAGCTCTTGATGCCTGCTGATCATTCTGTTACCTTTGTTTCTGAACATTAAATGGCTTCAGATACCATTGGCATCTAATCGATGTGTTCCTATGGGACTGACAGCAATAAAAGCAATAATTTTGTGGTTCCAAAATTTCAAGCATTATTGCTGATACTGTGACTTTTGTGGGACATATTTTAGACTTGAGGGCTTCCAGAGGTTCAAAAAAACAGAGAAAGGGTGAATACAGTAAATCCAAAACTGTCCTGGGGATGTCAGTTCAAATACCAGCATCCCTGGAGTCAAATTTGTTTCTCTGCAGAGACTAAAGAAGTGATGAAGGAGTGCCATTAGCAAAGTAGGGATCATGGATGATGTATGCAACAGGCATAGGCTTATCAGGTCAGGGACTTACCCTGCCCTCTCCTCCTATGAGTGCCAGTTTTCTGCTACATTGGCCAGTGTATCCACAATTTTTCACAGCGTTGGTTTACCTCTCCCTCAAAAACAGAGTGAGACTATAGAACTGGCCAAATGTGAATCTTTTCCTTAGATCTCTTGAATGTCCTTCTTTAATTATAAAAATGCAAATCAAGAAGGTGGCATTGACACACATAGAACTTTCCTATGACTATATTTATTTCTATTTATTTTTTAAAATTTTGTTTTTAGTTGATGTAGATCTCAGCATGCAACATGATCGTTTGCCATTACAATCGAGAGCTTTGGGGTGGAAACCTGAAAAATAATGATTCTGTTTTAATATCTGGGTTAGTCTAGCCAGGATGAACACCTGGAGATTGGAAAGAATAATGGAGGCAGGTGAGATTCACTGTAAGGATTTCAGAGTCCTCTGCAATTGCCACCAGCCACTGGTCTATTAAGAAGATTAGATTACAGCGAAGTGTACAGCTGAAAGGGAAGTTAATCACAGATTACTCAAAACTCAATGATGCTGTGAAGACTGACATTGGTGAATATGTGTTGTGTATGTAAATATTTTAGGGGATTATTATATTACTGACCCTAACCTGATCGGTGATTGTGCCCTCCCCTAGGGTGTGGACCTGGTATTCTGCCCCCACCCTAGGGTACTACCTGATTCTGCTTCCACTATTGGGTGGTATCTGATCCCACAATTGGGTGGTACCTGATTCTGGGGGATAAAAACAAGGGTCTGTGGAAGGCAAGGGGCTTTTTGGCAGGAACTGATGCTGAGGCTTTGGACTTCAGTCTTGTCCACCGAATAAAGCTAATATTTTCCACAAGCCTGACTGTCTGCGAGCTGTTTACCCGCCTTTTCACCTCAGAACCGTCGGCTAGACTGGGTGGCAGATGCGTGCTCCGAGCTGAAAGGGAAAGACCTCATCTTCCATCCCTCTGTCAGTCAACCTCTTCAGGGGCTGACTTGCAACAAATATGAATGAAGGAATATGTTGATTATCCAATTCTGGTGGAAGTATGGAGCCTTTACTGATATCTTGCTGCCAAGCGAGACAGTGGACACAGCTCCCCACAAAGAAACACTCTTCACAAATGGGTACTCTCATGATCTCCTTCGTTTTTTGGTTTTTGAAAGCAAGTTCAACTCCTTTGTATTGGATATGTCACCATGGCTTTTGGGTGGCTTAAGGCCTTGCGATTTGGATTGGTTGTTCATAGGAATCAAAAGTGGAGAAACAACAAAAAAATAGTGCAAACTAAATATGTTTTTGAAAGTAATTTAGCCTGTAATGCACAATATACAACTCTCACAGATTTGGAAGACAACAAGCAAGGAGTTTAGTTCTCGTCTTGTATCTTTGTTTAAGCTCTTGTTTCATTCAATACAGACAAAACTCTTCTGGAAGGACCATACGATATCTTGAAAGATGTTTCATCTCCAGATGACACTTATTTCTTTTCATCTTGATATTTTTTTAAACAAAGGCTTAACTAAGGAATTAGAGATAATACTGTTAATTAGATCTATGTGCAGAGGAAGGTCACAATTTAAAAGCATCAGCAATCACTTCAAGGTACTTCTTCTAAGCTTGAATGAAACTATCTATTTGCCAAAATCTATACATTGTTAATTCCCAATCTTCCCTTAACTGACTCACAGAAAATTGTTCTTAACATGGTCAATGATGCATTTCTGTTTTACTTAAGAGTAAAAGCAGAACCTACCAACAAGGTTTGTTTGCAGAATGATCACTTTGGTAAATTCAGGACTCACGAAAATTAAAAAAAAAATTCCATATATATATATATATATATATATATATATATCAAGTTCTTCCATTTAAAAGGTTTGAAATTTCATTGTTATGGGTAAAACACCAGTATGATCCTATGCTCCCTCTTCCCCTCCCAGTCTGGTTAATAATAATTTCTTTGAGGAAAAAAAGAAAAGAAACTCTCCACACACTTAATCAGGCTAGACTAGCCTATTTGGTAGCTGTCACTGGAAATGGATGTGTTGTCACCTTTTCGTGAATGGATGAAAACAAATCCCCTAAATAAATGATAAACACAAGCAGCAGTCTCAAAGTGCAAAGAAGAGGGTAAGGGGGTGGTGCAGGCAGAATAAAAATAAATGAATGAATGAGCCCGAAAGGTTTTACAAAGGAGCAGTGACAAATCTCTGAAGGCTATTGCTGTGTTTATTTGAAAGACAGAAGGCATCATTTGGGTGCTCCTTGAACCATTTCATCCCTACCTGGACACAGGTGGACAATTCCATTTTTACTTCAGGGACAGATAAAGGAATGGGCAAAAAATCAGAACAAAAGAGGGCAATAAAAGAAGAGACAGATCACAAACTTGAGTTATTGTTGACATCATAATTAGGTCCCTTTCAACTAGCCCGTTGACAGGATAAAATTGAGAAACTAGGAATCTTGTGGGAACGATGTTTCTTCAACTTTAGAGATGGAATCATCAAGTTGAATTACAACAGAGGCTGAAAGTGAAATATTTAAAACTATAGAAAATAGTAAAGCGAATACATTCCATTAGTCCTTGCTCGCTATCTTCTACTATAAACTATGAGACAGACTTGTTAAAGGAGAAGAGAACAAAAGCAACTTTAAGGAGGTCAAAATGGTGGGAAAGACGTAGCTTCCCATGTGCGAGCTCTTTTGTCATTTGATAAAATATTTTGAACATCATGCTTGAATTTTTCTACAATAAAGATGATTTTTTGAATAATCATGAATTTTTTTGAATCGGCACCAAAACCAGATCAATGGAAGAGTGTTTTCTTGTTTTATTCCCTATGCCTGGCCTCAAATAATAATAACAATAATAAGTTTTAAATTTATTAACCTAAATATGCCATATTAGGTACCAACATTACCCCCTTTTCTAAATTTTTAACATTAGCTTCTATTTATGAGAACCATAATTTTATTTATAATATTTTATTTTTATTTATTATATTTATTTTATTTAGTTTGCAAAATCACTCACTCTCACAATTAGATTATAAGTCTTAGTTTCAGCAGTGCTTCCCTGTGGTGTAGGAGATATGGATTTTTATATAAATGCTACTATACAGGTGCTTTGTTTTTGAAATGAATAGTACTACTTAATAAACAGTGGTGTATTATTTTTATTTTACAGCGGCTATTCTGCCATAGAAGCTATTAATTTTCACAATCCTATTTTTGACGGTTCCCTGTTAAAGTGCTATGAACATCACATAACTTGGTACTCTGTAATCTTTACCATGCCCATAAATTATTTGGAAGATGTATTATGATACAAATCTCTAAGATGCACCCTGTGTCTCAGAATCTATAGATTTTTTTTTGGTAGGACCAAATAATTTAAATTTATAACAGGATCTTGCATAAGGCTCCTGCTGCTGGCTCAGAAAAAATGCTTTGAGAACCATTTTAACTGTAGTATTTATCTATTATTCATTCCTTCACAGAAAACATGTGTAATGGGGGCTGTACCAAGGAATATCTGAGTAGCAATATTAAATATTCTTTACCTGATCAATTTCATAGTCTAGCAAAAAAGGTGTCATTGATTGATCAGTCCCTCGATCCCATTGGTCAAGAACAACCCTAAGGGAATTAACACCATTGACCTTGTAAATGGATCGTGCATGATGCAGCAGGGTTGCTGGTGACTTCAGACACTGGCTTAGAGATTTTTCAAGCATGGAAAGAAATAAAAAAGCAGTGCTGTATGTCGCTGATTAGAGTGACACTGGTTGTGATAACCAAGATAGGAAAGAGAAATAGGAGCTTTGGAAGAGGACCAGAGTTTGACACAATGGCACTTGTGAAAATCAGATTCTGCCTTGGGAAACCTGGTTTGTGTTTTATGAGCACAAAAACATAATCAGAAAAATGAAAGATTTTCTATTTCTTTGTCATAACATAGAGTACAATAGAAAACAAAATTGTACACTAGTATGTATAACATATACAAAAAATAAAATGTCTACAAAGTATTTTGTGGATATTTTAAAATTTATTCAAAGTAGATTTTAAAATTTATTTAAAGTATCTTAAAATCAATTCAAAATGTAAATGCTGCTAAGATCAACTTCTTAATAGTTTCTGGCTTGATTCTTACACACCAATAGTGAGAAAACTTACATACTATTACACCACTCCTTATGATTTAACTAAGAGAAACAAACACACAGCACCCATAACATGCTTTTGGGTCCTCTAACAAGTTAAGAAATTGAGAAATAATAGATTGTGGATTAATTCACACTACTGAAAAAACTCATTCAATATATTAATATATTCGTGCTTTCCTCACTATGTATTTTATATAAAAAGAATCACGATTTTCTCTGCCTTTTAGAGCTCCCTAGCTGAGACAAATGCCAAGCTATTAAATGCTACTGTTAAAACTCTCATGCAAAGTACAAAGATGTCTGTACATGTGCTAATTATGGGGCATAAAAAGAGGGTAAGCAATAAAGTTTGGGTGAAGTTATAGGGATCAACACAAGAGGGGTTGTGAAAAGTAAAAATGATGAGATGGTGAAAGATGAGAAGAGGAAGGGAGAAAGAGAAAACTCTGGAAAGGAATATTCAGCAAAGACCTGTGCAGAGTAATCATGTAGGAAACACTGCAAGTGTTTTAATTTTACTCCATTGAAAATCGTGAAGCAGAAGTGTTTTTTTTAATTTTTTATCATTTTTGTAGGGACTTGGTCTTTATCATTGAGGTAAAGGATGCTGGTGGGTGAGATTCATATCAAATCTATTAGCATCTTCTTGACTCCAAGTTGCAATGATGTGTAATCTAATAATCTATAATCCTGGATTCTAGAGATGACTTTGTCACTGGTTAGCTAAGAACTAGAAATGAAGATTAGCTTCTTTGTGATGTCACTTTCATTACTAAAGGATGAACCATTTTATAATTTTAGGCATTTTTGAACATATTCATAAAAGAGCAGTTGTATCTGAAAATTATAAATGTAGAAATAAAGCTCCTATTTTCAAAGCATCTATTATTAACATTATTTCAGGTTCTTAGAAGACTGATATTTGGTGCAGGGAAACATCACTTTCCCATGCAAATATTCATTTGGATCAAATCTATTGGCAGTCCACGGATAGTAAATTGGGAGAATACTGATGTGAATGTAAACCCAATTTGGAGATAAAGAAAATGTATGTATTTTGCTTTCTGCTTGCTTCACACTACATTTATCTTTGATGCTATTTTCTACGCATATGCCAATCACACAAACATTGCATTCATATGTGTATTATGTATGTATATATATATATATATACACATACAAATAACACTTTCAGATAATATCTATCATTTCTAGCATTTCCTAGTTTGTAATGTTTGGGAGGAGGCTAACTCCTAAAAATATTTAAAATGAGTTGCTTCCTGTCTGTATGAGTGGAAAGAAATAGGAAACTTCATATACAATATTTGCCCATGATTTAAACATATTCTTCCTTAGATTTGGTGATCTCTCTTTCCATCTTCCTTAACCCTCTCCATCCTACTTTCTATGTGAATTTATATCAGAAAAGAAATGATTTACCCATTCCACACCTTCCATAAAATTCTGAACCTCCATGTTTCATCTTCACAGGGACCCACAGCATTTGGAGGTCATGGTGATGGAGTCACCTTACCTGATGCTTCAGGGTTTAAACAGAGCATACTGCAAGTTAGTTGTCTATAGCTCTGGGACACTGCATTTGTTTCCACCTGCTCACCGTCCTCTCTGTGTCCTCACCACTCTGAGACAGCCCTTGGCTTCTATTGAGTGTAATGAATGCTCTTAAGTGTTATGGGGAAGAAAGCAGAGTCAGGGAAAAATAGGGACCATAAAGAATGCGCAAGCAAAGGAGGATTGTCACTACTACTGCACAGTGCAGATCACAGCGAGATGGCCTCAATGTAAGTCCTTCTTCCGCCCAGTAAAAATGAAAACAACATTGTAATAAATTAGCTGGAACTGCTCTTCCCCAGGGTTCAGTGGCAGAGTGATGAATGTCCCTGAACACAGACGCTCTGGCTTTCACTCTGCCAAGGTTTTCTACCACAATATTTTCAGGCTTGAAGTCATGGTCATCAACACTTGATTAATATGAGGAGGGAAAGTTAAGATAACACTGGAGATCTATTTTCTTAGACAATGCAACCTATTAACAGGATAATATTGGATCTGAGTTAAGTTTATATCGATCATCATAAGGATGATCATTTTTATATACAATTGGTAGTCAATTGCACCAACACATTTCTCAAAGTAAACAGTGATTTACCTAATCTTACAAACAAGGTTTAGGTTTGTTTATCTTTAATTTTGGTGGCATATTTCTTATGAATATTTCTTATAGTCTTCTTCCCTAATTTTGTGAAAGAGACACTTAAACTTTGTGTTGCTGTTTAACATTAAACCTTACATGCAGATATCCTGATATATTTTAGTAATAGTAAACCAATACATGTATAAAATATACACTTAAAATATAAATGCATATCTATGTAACTTATGTTGATTATACAATTGCATTTTATAAACATTTAAATCAACTTCACTAAGCTCAACCCACCAAACAAATTTACTAATATTTGTGAACTCTCCGAGGTAAATATAGCCAAGCACATAACTTTATTAGATAAACTACTATTGACAGAAATAAATCTGTATATATTCTCTATATCCAGTCATATGTTTTTCTTGCTGAAAAAGCAGGCTGTCAGAATATCCCCTTGCCTTTAATAATTGTCACAGAGAAAATAATGTTCAAGTAAATATTGAATAATATATTTTCACTGAAGAGTTTAACTGAATAAGTAAAAATAATTTTGAAAAATGACTTGCATAGTTGAATGGAAGATAATAAACTCATTTAGTCACTCTCTGTATATATTTTTGGAGCATTTCTTCTCACTTAAGAAGAAAATGAGTTCCAATTCCCATGATACTTGGCTTGATTGTGACTTTCTTGTGCATAGCTGTGTTATTTCTGTGTATATTTAGAGTGTTATAGCTATTGTGTATTCTGCACCTAGTATATAGTAGATATTATTTAATAGTTTCACAGTTTATGCAATTTAATAGCAGAATGATTATAAGGTATATGCCATTTGATCCTCAGTTGAAAATAATCAGTACAAGTGATCAGTTAGCTGTAAGTTTTTAGTTAGGAAATGGAGACATGGAATTCAAAGTCTTTTAGTTTGTGATTGGCATATTAATTTCTCATTGGTATAGGAGATTTCCAAAATAAAAGCTTTACTATCTGAGGTGGCGTAGTATCGCCTAATTAGTTCAGACTGTTTTTACCTCCAGTAAATAGTTTTTATTTATTAAAGCTAAATGTAACTGGATTTCATTGTACTTATATAGATGCTCACAGTGAAGTTATTGTGATTACATTAAACACCTTTATATCCCTCATTTCCTCTGCTCACCTCCATGCTCTATTAAGATAACAACACACTCCTACTGAAGACTGAAATTCTTATCTTGTATAAGAAATGACCAGTAAAGGGTCAGATCCAAAGCATAACATGTTTACTCTTCTTGTGAAATTATATCTGATTAGATAGAAGCCATGTCTTACTTAGTTTTATAACTTAAGGAACCCATGGTGGGTATGAGATAGAGCAGGCATTCATTAGATATTTGTTGCATCAGGCATAAATAATTGATTCAAATGTGATCATCAAAATATTTTATTTCAAAGCAAGAGACGTGGTAGAGATTAAGGCACCTGCTTTGCTTGCAGCCAACTTTGTTTCAATCTCTGGGATCATGTGATATTCGCAGCTTGTCTCGGTGCAGTCCTGGAACTCTTAGGGCCACACTACTTGGGGTCCTGAGGGACTTTAGCAGCCCTGAGTAAATAAAGTCTTCAACTGAAGATAACCAATAATTATAAAGTGGGGTGCCAAGCCTTCTGAGTGCCACTTGGGAGAAGCTCCCTACCCTTACCCCCCAAAAATCATCTAAAGCACTTCTTTCACATTTTAAGATTCATATTTAAGATTACCCATGGAATTTATTAAAGTTTTAGAAAGTCTTTAGGTTACACCTGTAAAAAACAAAAACAAAAAAACAACAAAAAAACGTGTATTATAAGGCAAACAATAATAGCCATGGATTATAAATTTGAAATTACTAAACAGGTGGACACAATGTTGATTGAGGAAATTGAGGATTCATAGAAGCAATAAGGACATTGGCTGAGGATATTGGGCTGTGAGTAATTAAACTTCAGGACCATAAATGTTAACATAATTACAAACATGTTAGTTAGCTTCAGTCATAAATGGAAATAAATACATGTGATAAAACAAAAATAACAAAAATACACTGTTTTGTCTAAATAATAGAAAAAGAATTTATGGAGGTAAAAGTCAGGAACTTTCTAAACATGGCAAAACAACCACATTAATCACAAGAAGCCAAGTGGACTCTTCCTCTCTGTGTCTTGTTTTGTTTTCACTGTTTCTCTCTCCACACCTTTTTATTCCCTCTCTTTGAAGTCTAGATTGTTCTGCTATTGTAGACAGCAACAAAAGACCAGTTTCTTTGTGGGAATTCATCTTTTGTGCTTACATCAAACTTATTTACCTTTTCATATTTTGTTTCTAGGTTTCTGGGAGCAGGATCTCAGTTGATTTGGTTTGGACTAGGAATTACTGAATTTGTCCAATTCACTGGTCTTCTGCGGAAGTCTTGAAAACAAGCTCTAGAAGGGAAAGGCAGACAGCAGCTCTGAGAAGAGCGAAGTGGAGCCCGTCAGTGTTTAAAGATCCTAATGAGCATAGAAGAAATGTCTATACTACATTTAAATTACCTCAATCAAACAATATTGGTTGTAGATCTTTACTAAGTTCTAAATGCATTGCATTTTGCAGAGAAACTAATTACATTCTCACCTGTAATTTCTTTCTTCCCTCTACATATGCACCATTCCTTTCTTGAGCATGCTGTTTAGTACTTTTTGAAGAAATGCTAATGATAGCATATGCCTGAGATACACATTATTATAGAACATTATTTTATGCATGCATACATGGAGTCAACTTTGTTTCAATTCCTGGGATCAGGTAATATCTGGAGCTTGTCTATGTGCAGTCTTGGAACTCCTAGGGTACTTCTGTGGTCTTGAGGTCCTTGATGTACAATGACTGAATATCACCTAGAAGCCCAGTATATCCTCAACATTTACATAACTTCACCATTAAAAGTGAGAAGTGGTTTATAAAACTTACCAGGATGGAGGCGCAGGAGTAGCCCGGGGTAGGTTTGAAATGGTGACATTGGTGAAGGGTGTAATGTTAGGAATCTATGCACAAAAACATATCATTAGCAGTGTTGTAAATCATGGCACCTAAAATAAGATAATGCAATTTAAAAATTAAAGTCATTCCTAGTCTTTACCATATAATCAATCCTTTTCGTTCTATTTAACAACCACACATTTTTCTTCTTTTCTGGCAACCAATAAAGTGGCCTTATAGCTTAAAATTCAATTTTATTTCATAGATCTGTACTTACACATATGTATATATGCATATAAATATATAGGCTGAATATTCACACAATTCTGTTGACACAATATCAAAGTGCTACACTAAATTAGAGAAAAATATCAACTGACTGAAAAAGCATTCAAAATTCAGTGATTTAGAAATGTATTGTTTTCATTTTCATGGAATTATTTATGTAAAACAGATACATTTTTTTGTCTTAACTTAGGTTTTTATTTATATTTACAGTTCAAGTTAGCATATTCAAATACTGTAACAACTTACACACTTGATAAATTAAAATGTCGTTATTTATTTGTATTGACTTTAGTAAAGCTCAAGATATAAATTGAATTTAAACTTATCCCTCCCCTGAGAGAAGCTCCTGTTATTCTGAGATAATGTTCGTTCCACATTTTCTGTGTGTTACAATTGATATGCTGCTAATTATATCTCCAAAGATCACTAGGATTAAAATTAAAAGTTTCAATTAATGTTGAGGAGCAATAGCATGTACAGTGGATAAGGAGGCACTTGCCTTGTACAATGTCCATATGGGTTCCTATCATGGCCCTGCAAATAGGATCCTGAGCCCCCACAGGAGTGATTCCTGAGTTTAAAGTCTGTAGTAAGACTTGGAAACTATTGGGTATGATCCTAAGGCAAAACAAAAAGTTCAAAGTATTAAATAGACATAGAAAATATTACTTCTGATTTACTTACTTATTGGTAGAGAAAAACTATAATGGGAGGATCTTATAGGGCTGGAAAGCATGTGCCTAGTTAATGCTATAGTCTCTGGTTTTTCATGCCATCTCATGCACCACCTGATATAATTGTGGTGGTCTGAAGCATGCACACACACACACACACACACACAACACTTCTATTGCTAGCTTGTGGTAAAATCCATGGGACAAAGTAAAACACAATAATATCAGGAAAGTTGTGAAAGAGTAATGGTAAATTAACAGTGATTGGGGGAAGAATGCATACTATAAAATAATAATAATAATAAATGGACATATTTGTTATAGAGTTGATTTGAGGAAGTGTAGTCAGGAGTAATAGGACATTTTCTCATTCCCATTAACTCAGTCTCACTAGGCAAAATAATGATCCCAAAAGATCTTCATGACCCCGTTCTTGGACCTGCCCATCTCATCCACTGTGTTAGGTGTCAAAGGGCTTTCACAGCTGTCATTTACACTGAGGATCTTGACCAGCTAACCCCATTATTTCTTAGAAGCGTGGTGCTTTCCCCCAACGATAGAAAACAGAGAGATGGAAGCTTGTGAATGATTTTGACATGCAGAGGGGTGTGTGCAAGGGTTAGAAAGAGCATTCTAGAAGTTAGAAATAGCAAAGCAGTGAACTCTTTCCTCTGTGCTCTTAAAGGAGCAGAGTCAGCTGACACCTTAGTTGGAGGTTATGTGACTTCTATCGCTGTATGGTAATAATCTGTCTTCTGAAATCCACTAAATATTGTGACAATTGATTATAACAATAGAAAAAAAAAACAAGTACAATGCTGCCATTCTGTTCCCAAAAATAAAAGTGTAAATATTTTTTTCACTTCTCCAAAATAAAATTCTACATTCAGCCACTTTACAGCTGAGTTATTAATAATTCTAGCACAATGATCTCAATTGTATTACAGACATTCCAGAGGCATTTTTACTATGGTTATATATTATTGAATTTTACAGAATTTTTTGGATTTTATTGTGAATAATAGAGTTTTATAAAACAAGCTCCATGATAAGAAAAGAAATGGATGTGATTCAGAGATTAATTTGGAAGAGTCTTTGGAACCAATGAGCTCATGTATTTCTAAATAATACAAGAAAATATAAATGAAAATGTCATTCATTTATTAGACTAAAGCTTGTTGAAAATAATACATATATTCTATTATTCTGTTGGAAATTGTGATGTGAGCACTTGGATAATGAATTTATTCTTTTCTTAATATTTTTATCTTCTTTATGGTCTACATCTGGCAATACTCGAGGCTTAATCCTTATTTATCCTTACTTATATCATTGGTGCACAGAGAGCTATACTTAGTGCCAGGGGGTCCAACAAGAGTTGACCAAGTTCAAGGCAAGTGTACTTTATTCTGTACTATCTCTCCTCAGTGCTCACAATGAATTTTTGATTTGATTCCCTTGAAATATTACAAAATTTTATTTTATCTTCTTTGTTTTTAGTACCAGAAATTGAACCAGGGGCTTTACACATGCAAGTCAAGTGCTCTACCTCTTATCCATGTCCCGAACCTGTATTCTATATAATTAAAACTCTTGTTTAAATTATAATTATGAGTTTAAATTGATAGAGCTATAATTTTTTTGTTTTATACTTTTGAGTACTAGTCCTCTGATTTTGAACAGAAGGTAGTGCCTTAAAATGAAAAACAAAATGACTGAAAACAAAACAAAACAAAACAAAAAACTATGCACTTTGCCTACAATAAGCAAAAAATGCTTATTGCCCATGTCTACAAACATTGAAACCCCTCTTAGTGCCATATGAAAATACATCAAATTACAAAATAACGTAAGCCATTATTTATTTAGTATATCATAATTTTAGACATTAGAAATATTGAAATTAGTGTTGTAGATTCTACACTTATCAATGCTATCAAGTGTCTTTAAACAGTGTGTGCCTCATTGCCATGGTAAATTATATTAAGGAGTGAATATATTTTCTTTGCCTTAGAAAATTGTCCTTTTGAAGCTTCCATCACCATTGAATTTTGTCTTTTTCTGTTACAATGATATGTACTAGGATTTGTTTTATGTGAATGGTTTTTATTTGCACTGGCATAGCATCATTTTTATCTCCCTCCAATACTCTTCTCCTTTATGTGTACAAACTTGTTTTCACCAAATTTCACTTGTTCCTTATCTGGATTCATAGAGTCTATGGCTGAATGGTCAACACTGATCAAATCAGTTATTTATTCTAGAACTCCATTTGTGTTCCATTCAGTGTTCACTCCCCGCTTATAGCTCATGTTGTTTCTTGGCTGCATTTTTGTCTTTGTTGGTTAAAGTCCAACTTTAAATCTCTATTTCAGTACAATGTTCCCTGGTTGAGGCACTGAGAGGCCAGCAGGACACAACTTCATGTTTTATTATCTGTGTGTAAATAGAACAAAACTTCTAATGGGTTCAATCATCTTCAGGGTTTGAAATATGGAACCCAATTGGTCATTAGTTATAATGAGGTACATTCTTTATCAACAAAGTCTGTATTTTATTCAATAACTGTTGTAGTTAAAACTTGAATAAACCACTGGTGATATTTTATTCAAATGGGATCACTGAAGTTACTGAAGCTCTGGTGATATTTTACTAACCTAGTATCATTGAAGTTTCAGAATATCACAACCTGACAAATAAAGAAAACTATCTCTACTGGGAATTAAATACACAAAGAGGTTCATTAATAAAGATTTCCAGTGTTTCAAAAAAGAGGATGTATCAGATTGGGGAAAGAAAGCAAAATATTTTTTAAAATATCTAATAATATGGTTTCCAAAATCCAAATTCAAATAGGTAAAAAAAAAATAATGTCATTGAGCACACCTTTCATCTCTTAGGGAATAGAAGATGGTGTAATTTTTTTTTAACTTGGATATTGGTGTCAAAAGGAGAACCTTAAGAAATCAATACAGATGGCTGGAGAGATGGAGACTGGGGGAAAGCCAGCCAACAGATGCACAGAGTACATAAAGGCAGTTTTAAAAAGGCAACACAAGGTAGGATTTTTTTCCCCATAAAGCCCTCACATTATGATAAATATGAGTGCTGCACATGTATATTTGGAAAGCCAACTGTGCCTTCTGTTTTAGTTGCCTTTTTTCACCAATAATTTCTCAAATAATATTCTATTTCTACAGCATAACTCTGTCACTGTACTGTAGCCAAGCTTCCCTTTGACAAATCAAGTACTAAATAATTCATTGGTGCTCTGAGGGGAAAAATATCCACCGCATACTGCTGCAGAAACTTGTCCTTCCTCCTAGCAGCACAGTGTCTCTCAGATATGCAGGATCACGTCTGCTTCGTGTGCAAGAGCCTTTCAAATGCATCAGAAGAGAGTGCATACATTAGGGGAAAGCTGGGTCTACTGGTCAGCAATGAACTCATCTGATTAAAAATTTTTCTGCCATTGTTCTTTAACTGAGGTTAATGACATTATATGGGCTTAATTACTAGGGCACAAATTTATTTTTTCCACTAAAGAATCAGATAATATTTTAGGTAAAATATGATAGTAATTTATAAGAAGTATATTGTATATTTCTACTTCCTTTCTGTAAGATGTTTGTCTCTGGATTATTCAAAGAGATGGAAAGAGATAGGAGGGGAAACACATGTGCTTTGAACAAAAAGATAATAATAATAATGTGTATAGCCGAGCAATAAATAACTTCATAAATCCTCAATGACTTTAATAACAGCATTGTGAGATATAACAATTATCGCAAATTTTCTTTTACTGAACTATTTCTTTGAGAATTGCACTTGCCATTTGGCTGTAACAAGCATTCTAAAATACTGTTTTAGAGTGGCATGTTTGTGGAGGGGGTGGCAATGTGGGGACAATGATGGAGATGGAGGGCAGGTCAAACTGTTGGTGGGATCAGTGTTGGAACACTGACTGTCCAAAACACCTGTATGTTGAACAACTGGTAAGCCATGGTGTTTCAATCAAGTTAGAAAAACAGTAATGTTGGGGTAGAATAGCTGCAATGACTATTTTTGAGAATTAGCATGTATTAGATCTGACAATATGTGGTAAACATGTAGATATCATATAAACCATTTACCAGGGCATGGAAAAAAGGAAGTCTTTGTGTGTAAAACACCAATTTTTTTCCCAAAGATAAACAAGGGAGTTCATGAAATCTGATTTTCATTTTAAAATAAATATCAATGTATATTGGACAAAGGCATGCACCTATGCATTTGCCAAGTGCAGAAGAAATGGCAGGAATAATGTATACTATCATAAGATATTTATGTTGCCTATCTCTATGTTTCTTGACAAAATATATAACATTAATTCTAACCCTAACCCTGTGAGATAGGAAGCTAGCAGATATCATTAAACAACACTATAGCTAAATGTTCCAGGAAGGATTTAGGAAGGCCTGAAAGCTAGTACATAAGCCTACAAGGAAGATAGCTTTTGCCTTTGGGGAGGATAAATGGTTTCTGGGAATCTATTCTTCCCCAATCTGCCTATCCTTTACTCTGTCTGGGAGTTATTTTGCCTCAAGTTCTTCAAAACTAAATATACCTAGAATTCTTTACATTGAATATAAAGATGATTATTCAAGCAAATGGACGTCCTGGCTCAGTTTTTCTCACTTCTTGATAGTGTTTTTTAATCTAAATTCCTTTGTCCACTGCCCATTCTCCAAGCTATGACATACCAAATTGTACAATCTCTACCCTACAGACTCAGGAGGAAATTCAAACTTTCTTAATTTTATCTTCACTATACAAATTGACAAGTTTTCTCTCTCGTGTTGATTCCCTTGAAAATTCAGGAAAATTTGCTGCTTCTTGGATTATGAACATTTCTAACCACATAAATTCTATATATACAGCACTGAATTATATTCATAATTTTTCGCTGGCCTGGCCTTTGCATTTAAGGGATGGTGGTAATAATTATCTTAACAACAGACTTTATTGCAATAATTCAATTATTATGTTATAATCCACCTTAAATTTTAAAATGTTATGACCAAATATTCCAAATACTTGGACAAAATATTTTAGATATCAGAATTTTAATGAGTTGTGTTTTTATTTCATTTCAAAATGTTAAGGACAGATTATACCTTATTCAAAATTTTACAAAAGTTGGTCTGGAGTAGAATACATGATCATTTTGTGTTTTTGTATTTGTTTTTTGGGCCACACCCAGTGATGCTATCACTCCAGCCCTGATTATTTCTTGTTTTGCTTTGTTTGGGGGGGTGTCCATACATGGAAGTGTTAAGGAGTTACTCTTGGCTCTGCACTTGGGGAATTACTCCTGATGGGTTCAGAGATGCAGAGGACTGAATGTAGGTTGGCCACATGCAAGGCTATCTCTCCAGTCCCAGAGCACATGACTTTTCTCAAATCCTAACTCAATGGTACTAATAATTGTATGTGCAGAGGAATATTACACATTGAATAATTTTTACAATAGAACCTTTTAAACTACTCCTGGTCTCATGCCAGAACTTTTCAATTTTTTGTACCTACATCCCAATTCCTAGGGCATGTAGTCAAAGGAAAAAGTATGTTTTATTTTCTTTTTAAAAATGTATCTTTATTTAAGCACTATGATTACAAACATGTTAGTAGTTGGATTTTAGTTCTAAAATATAATATCTCCCTTCACCATTACAACAGTCTCACCAACAATGCCCTCCATCTTTCTCCTCGTCCCACTATTTGCCTATATTAGAGATAGGCATTCTATTTCTCTCACTCACTACCATTGCCATGGTAATTGTCAGTGTAGTTATTTCTCTAACTATATACCACTCTTTGTGGTAAGCTTCATACGGTGGGCCAATCCTTCCAGTCATCATCTTTATTGTCTTGGGTATTATTACTAAATGTCTTTTATTTTTCTTAAATCCCATAGATGAGTGAGACTATTCTGTGTCTATCTCTCTCTCTCTCTCTCCCTCTGACTTATTTCACTCAGCATAGTTTCCATGTCCATCCATGTATAAGAAAAGTTCATGACTTCATTTTTTTTGACAGCTCCCTAGTATTCTATTGTGTATTCATACTACAGTTTCTTTAACCATTCATCTGTTGTTGAGCATCTGGGTTGTTACCAGATTCTAGCTATTGTAAATAGCACTGCAATGAATATAGGTTGCAGAAGGCATTTTTTTGGTTGTGTTTTTGTGTTCCTAGGGTATATCCCTAGGAGTGGTATAGCTGGATTATACAGGAGCTCAATTTACAGTTTTTTGAGGAATCTACATCTTGTTTTCCATAAAGGCTGGACTAAATGGCATTCCCACCAGCAGTGAATGAGAGTTGCTTTCTCCCTACATCCCCGCCGGCACTGATTGTTCTTGTTCTTTGTGATGTGTGCCTGTCTCTGTGGCATGAGATGGTACCTCATTGTTGGCGTGAGATGCAAATCAAAAAAATAATGAGGTACACTTAATATTTTTAATTATGTTAAGAGAATGAAAATATTAAAATGGAGATAATCATATTGATTGATTTATATGTAAAATTTATCATAGTTTTATTTAGTTTTAACAAAAAGATATTCATCACAAAATAAACTTGACTTCTTAGTAGCTGTTTTCATATAGTTTTGAGTCAAACCTAGTCTCAAAACATACATATTCTCTTCCTCACCAGTAACTAGATATTTTGCAGCACTAGAAACAATTTTTACTTCCTAATGTTCATGAGATGACAGAAGGAACATAATTAATAAGTACTAGTAGTAATATGACCCCTTATTTTTTGACATGTTGAGAAAGACACAATAGACCCTATGTCTTTGCTAGCAAGAGCATTACACCAATTTCGATGCTCTAACTTTAATGGACATATAGTTTTGTTGTTTACTTTTCCTACTGCAGCTGAAATCATAGGCAAAATAAAAGAATAATATTATCATTATGTCAGAGAAAATAATGTACTTGGAATCAAAATTTCTCACCACATAAATTGTGATTTGAACATGAGTTGGGTACATTTTGGCAATGCTCTGTAACGTATTAAAATATGACCTTACTACTCTGGAAGTTTTAATAGATTATTTGCAGAATTATTTTGCAACACAGAACTAATACAGTGTGATTAAGAACTTTTAGGGATTTAGTCCACTTTTATTCAATATAATGGTAAAACAACCCTATACTTTTAGGGCCCAAATTTCAGGTGCACATTGCAATACATCAAACTAAGGATGAGTAAAGGAGGCCTCAGGGAGTTTATCCAAATACCCACAGACATGTTTGGAAGCTACAAGTTAAATGCAAATAGAAAAATGTTTGTATAATTTTCTCCCTGCGCTCCTTCTATGTCCTTCTGAACTTGGTTGAAAGATAAATCTGTGGTGCTCATTAGATTTTTACTTCATTAATCTCAATTAGGTCTTAGTTGTTGATTTATATGTCTAAGTTTATTTTGTCTAGAGGAATAGTAATTTATCCTGGAGTAAATTTATTCCTGTAGGTATAATTTTATATACCAAAATCATAATATTCATGGTATTTTCTTTGAATTTTTATATTGCCAAATTTTCTTCTTTTTTTTAAGTATTTTTATTGCATTTTATTTTTTATATTTTTATCTTTCTTTAAACATCTTGATTACAAATATGATTGTGATTAGGTTTCAGTCATGTAAAGAACACCCTCCTTCACCAGTGCAACATTCCCACCACCAATGTCCCAAATCTCCCTCCATCCCACCCCACCCCACTCCTGTACTAGAGACAGATTTTCCAGTTCTCTCATTCATTCACATGATTATGGTAATTCTCAGTGTAGTTATTTCTATAACTGCACTCACCACCCTTTGTGGTGAGCTTCATGAAGTGAGCTGGAAGTTTCAGCCCTCCTCTCATTGTCTCTGAGGATTGTTGCAAAAATGACTTTTATTTTTCTGAAAACCCATAGATGAGTGAGATTATTCTTCATCTATCTCTCTCCCTCTGACTTATTTCACTCAGCATGATAGATTCCATGTACATCCATGTATAGGAAAATTTCATGACTTCATCTCTCCTGATGGCTGCATAATATTCCATTGTGTATATGTACCACAGTTTCTTTAGCCAATATTCTGTTGAAGGGTATCTTGGTTGTTTTCAGAGCCTGGCTATTGTAAATAGTGCTGCAATAAATATAGGTGTGAGGAAGGGATTTTTGTATTGTGTTCTTGTGTTCCTAGGGTATATCCCTATGAGTGGAATAGCTGGATCGAATGGGAGCTCAATTATAAGCTGAGAAGTTTCTGCACCTCAAAAGAAATAGTGCCCGGAGGGACTTCAGAGCATAAAAACCGGCTAAGCTTTGCAAAACCCGGCTCCCTGTGTGTGACACCAGGCGGGGAAAATCCGCGAAAGTACACCGGCCCAGTGGGGCTCAAATGTGAAAGACTGTGAGTGTGACCTGTCTATGTCTGTCTACTGTCCTCTTGCGTGAAACTCTTGCGAGTGGGGCAAAAAGAGCCTCCAGAAACCTCGCTCGCCCAGACGCCATTTTCAGGGAGGGACTTCAGAGCATAAAAACCGGCTAAGCTTTGCAAAACCCGGCTCCCTGTGTGTGACACCAGGCGGGGAAAATCCGCGAAAGTACACCGGCCCAGTGGGGCTCAACTGTGAAAGACTGTGAGTGTGACCTGTCTATGTCTGTCTACTGTCCTCTTGCATGAAACTCTTGCGAGTGGGGCAAAAAGAGGCTCAGAGGAGCACGGCCGCATAGCGAAGCAGAGCAGCTGTGCACTCTTTCTAAGGAAAGAACTCCATTGCAACAAGAAGGAAAAATCACACTAAGAACGGCGCTATATCACAGAAGCAAACATTTCTCTCTGGACTGTCTTCTCTGTTGAATGCTCGGGCCTAAGATTTGACCCAGTGTGAGGCTTCATGCACGGAGGACTCCCCTCCCTTAGAGGCAAGTCAGCCCATCCATAAAGGGAGGAGCCAGAGGAGTGTGCTACCTACATCATATAGACAATGAATACCACCACAACACGTAGAAAAACCCACAATACAAGTGTGACAATGGGGAAACAACGCAGGCCAGCATCAGACATAGAGAATGAAGATGACAATTCTGAGGACCAGATAATGACTGAACAACTAATCAACCTCTCAGATAAGGACTTTAGACTAGCAATATGGAAGGTGCTCAACAGACTCCAAGAAACCATGAATCGAGTTGAACAGAACACTAATAAGAACCAAGAAAATATGAAGGCAGAAATGACAAAACTCCAAACTGAAATAACATGTCAACTAACAGGACTGAAAAAGTCAGTAAACGAAGTGAATGACAAAATGGATAAGCTCTGGGACAGGGTATCAGAAGCTGAGAATAGACTTGGTGCTGTGGAAGATGAGATACATAACAATTCCATACAGCAGGAGAGATTGGACAAAAAACTTAAAGCAAATGAGCAGACAATGGAAAAATTAGTCAAAGAATGGGAACAGACGAAAATAGAAGTCTATGATAAGATCAACAGAAACAACTTAAGAATCATTGGAGTCCCAGAGACCCAGGAAGAAAATTTCCAGGAAGAATCAATGGTCAAGAACATCATTAAAGAGAAACTTCCAGAGCTAAAGAATATATGTGATCAAATCCTGCATGCCCGAAGAGTACCAACCAAAAGAGACCCCAGAAAAGCCACCCCAAGACACATCCTAGTCACAATGACAAATCCCACGGATAGAGACAGAATTCTGAAAACAGCAAGATCAAAAGGGGAAATCATGTTCAAGCAAGCTTCCCTGAGATTTACAGCAGACCTGTCACCAGAAACACTCAATGCCAGAAAGCAGTGGTGGGATATTGTGACAAGACTGAATGAAATGAATGCTTCACCCAGAATACTATACCCAGCAAAACTCACTTTCCGGTTTGATGGAAGAATACATGGTTTCACAGACAAAAAACAGCTCAGAAACTTCACAGACACAAAACCAGTCTTAAGAGAAAAACTGAAAGACCTAATCTAAGACAAGACTACCCAAAAGACACACCAAATTTTGAAATAAAGATGGCGTTAAATCCCAGGACAATTCTTTCTCTCAACGTCAATGGACTAAATGCACCAGTTAAGAGACACAGAGTGGCTAAATGGATCAAAAAACTCAATCCAACCTTCTGCTGCCTACAAGAAACGCACCTGAATAGTCAGAACAAACATAGACTCAAAATAAAAGGCTGGAGAAAAATTATCCAAGCAAACAACACCCATAAAAAAGCTGGAGTGGCCATACTAATATCAGATAATGCAAACTTTATACTCAGGAAGGTTGTAAGGGACAAAGACGGACATTTTATATTAATCAAGGGGTACGTAGAGCAGGAAGAATTCACTCTCCTAAACATATGTACACCGAATGAGGGGCCAGCAAAATATTTAATACAACTGTTGACAAATCTGAAAAATAATATCAACAACAACACAATAATTGTGGGGGACCTTAACACGGCTTTGTCAACACTGGACAGGTCAACCAGACTGAAACCCAACAAGAATATACTAGACCTGAGGAGAAAAATGGAAGAAAGAGGCCTAGTGGATATATATAGGACACTCCATCCCCAGAAACCTGGATACACATTCTTCTCCAATGTACATGGGACATTCTCCAGGATAGACTACATGCTGGCACATAAAACATACCTCCATAAGATCAAGAGGATAGAAATTTTGCAGACTACCTTCGCTGACCACAAGGCTCTGAAATTATTTGTGAACTCCAAAGGGACTCAGAAGAAACACTTTAACACCTGGAAGTTAAACAGCCTCATGCTCAATAACCAGTGGGTCCGAGATGAAATCAAGGAGGAAATAAAAAGGTTCCTGGAAACAAATGACAATAAAGACACAAACTCTCAGACCTTATGGGACACAGCAAAAGCAGTACTGAGAGGAAAATTTATAGCTTTGCAAGCACACATCAGTAAGGAAAAAGGAGCTTACCTGAGTAGCTTAATGACACAGCTAATAGAACTAAAAAATGCTCAACAAAAGGACCCAAGAATAGGAAGACAGAAGGAAATAACAAAGCTGAGAGCAGAAATCAACGAAGTGGAAACTCAAAAAACAATCCGAAAGATCAACGAAAGCAGAAGTTGGTTCTTTGAAAAAATAAACAAGATTGATAGACCACTGGCAAACCTAACAAAGAAAGAGAGAGAGAGAGAAACTTGATAACGCGTATCAGGAATGAAAAAGGAGAGATCACTACTGATATGACAGAGATTCAAAGGGTAATCAGAAACTACTTTGAAAAACTCTACGCCACTAAAAATGAGAACCTGGAAGAAATGGATAAATTCTTGGACTCTTATAATCTTCCATGGTTGAAGGAAGAGGATGTAGCATATCTAAACACCCCCATCACCATTGATGAAATTAAATAAGTAATCAAATGTCTGCCGAAAAACAAAAGCCCAGGTCCAGATGGATTCACTAATGAATTCTATCAAACTTTTCAAGAGGAACTACTGCCAATCTTGGCAAGACTCTTTCATGAAATTGAACAAACAGAAACACTTCCAAATAGCTTTTATGAAGCCAACATCACGTTGATACCTAAACCAGACAGAGACGCTACCAAAAAAGAAAATTACAGACCAATATCACTGATGAATGCAGATGCAAAGATCCTCAACAAAATCCTGGCAAATAGGATTCAATGCCTCGTTAAGAAGATCATCCACTATAATCAAGTAGGTTTCATCCCAGGAATGCAAGGCTGGTTTAACATCCGTAAATCTATCAACATAATACACAACATCAATAACAAGAAAAATAAAAACCACATGATCATATCAATAGATGCAAAGAAAGCATTTGATAAGGTCCAACACCCATTCTTGATCAAAACTCTCAGCAAGATGGGAATGGAGGGAACCTTTCTCAATATAGTGAAGGCCATCTACCACAAGCCAGTGGCAAATATTATCCTCAATGGAGAAAAACTGAAAGCCTTCCCTCTAAATTCTGGCACAAGACAAGGCTGTCCTCTCTCACCACTCCTATTCAACATAGCACTGGAAGTACTGGCTATAGCGATTAGGCAAGAAAAGGATATCAAGGAAATCCAGATAGGAAAGGAAGAAGTCAAGCTCTCACTGTTTGCAGATGACATGATACTCTACTTAGAAAACCCTAAAGACTCTATCAAAAAGCTTCTAGAAACAATAGACTCATATAGCAAGGTGGCAGGCTACAAAATTAACACACAAAAATCAATGGCCTTTCTATATACCAATAGTAATAAGGATGAAATGGACATTAAGAAAACAACCCCATTCACAATAGTGCCACACAAACTCAAATATCTTGGAATCAACTTGACTAAATATGTGAAGGACCTATACAAAGAAAACTATAAAACTCTGCTCCAAGAAATAAGAGAGGACACACGGAAATGGAAACGCATACCCTGCTCATGGATTGGCAGGATTAACATCATCAAAATGTCAATACTCCCCAAGGCATTATACAGATTTAATGCCATCCCTCTAAAGATACCCATGACATTCTTCAAAGAAGTGGATCAGACACTTTTGAAATTCATTTGGAACAATAAACACCCTCGAATAGCTAAAGCAATCATTGGGAAAAAGAATATGGGAGGAATTACTTTTCCCAACTTTAAACTGTACTACAAAGCAACAGTTATCAAAACAGCATGGTATTGGAATAAGGATAGGTCCTCAGATCAGTGGAATAGGCTTGAATACTCAGAAAATGTTCCCCGGAGATACAACCATCTAATTTTTGATAAAGGAGCAGGAAATCCTAAATGGAGCAGGGAAAGCCTCTTCAACAAGTGGTGTTGGCACAATTGGATAGCCACCTGCAAAAAATTAAACTTAGACCCCCAGCTAACATCATGTACAAAGGTAAAATCCAAATGGATTAAAGACCTCGATATCAGCCCCAAAACCATAAGATATATAGAACAGCACATAGGCAAAACACTCCAGGACATTACAGGCATCTTCAAGGAGGAAACTGCACTCTCCAAGCAAGTGAAAGCAGAGATTAACAGATGGGAATATATTAAGCTGAGAAGCTTCTGCACCTCAAAGGAAATAGTGCCCAGGATACAAGAGCCACCCACTGAGTGGGAGAAACTATTCACCCAATACCCATCAGATAAGGGGCTAATCTCCAAAATATACAAGGCACTGACAGAACTTTACAAGAAAAAAACATCTAACCCCATCAAAAAATGGGGAGAAGAAATGAACAGACACTTTGACAAAGAAGAAATACACATGGCCAAAAGACACATGAAAAAATGTTCCACATCACTAATCATCAGGGAGATCCAAATCAAAACAACTATGAGGTACCACCTCACACCCCAGAGAATGGCACACATCACAAAGAATGAGAATAAACAGTGTTGGCGGGGATGTGGAGAGAAAGGAACTCTTATCCACTGCTGGTGGGAATGCTGTCTAGTTCAACCTTTATGGAAAGCGATATGGAGATTCCTCCAAAAACTGGAAATCGAGCTCCCATACGATCCAGCTATACCACTCCTAGGAATATACCCTAGGAACACAAAAATACAATACAAAAACCCCTTCCTTACACCTATATTCATTGCAGCTCTATTTACCATAGCAAGACTCTGGAAACAACCAAGATGCCCTTCAACAGACGAATGGCTAAAGAAACTGTGGTACATATACACAATGGAATATTATGCAGCTGTCAGGAGAGATGAAGTCATGAAATTTTCCTATACATGGATGTACATGGAATCTATTATGCTGAGTGAAATAAGTCAGAGAGAGAGAGAAAAACGCAGAATGGTCTCATTCATCTATGGGTTTTAAGAAAAAAGAAAGACACCCTTGTAATAATAATTTTCAGACACAAAAGAGAAAAGAGCTGGAAGTCCCAGCTCACCTCAGGAAGCTCACCACAAAGAGTGATGAGTTTAGTTAGAGAAATAACTACATTTTGAACTGTCCTAATATTGAGAATGTATGAGGGAAATGTAGAGCCTGTTTAGGGTACAGGCGGGGGTTGGGTGGGGAGGAGGGAGATTTGGGACTTTGGTGATGGGAATGTTGCACTGGTGATGGGTGGTGTTCCTTTTATGACTGAAACCCAAACACAATCATGTATGTAATCAAGGTGTTTAAATAAAAAAAAAATTATGAAAGGAAAAAAAAAAAAAGAAATAGTGCCCAGGATACAAGAGCCACCCACCGTGTGGGAGAAACTATTCACCCTATACCCATCAGGTAATGGTCTAATACTAAAATATACAGGGCACTGACAGAACTTTACAAGGAAAAAACACCTAATCCCATCAAAAAATGGGGAGAAGAAATGAACAGACACTTTGATAAAAAAGAAATACAAATGACCAAAAGACACATAAATAAATGCTCCACATCACTAATCATCAGAGAGATTCAAATCAAAACAATGATGAGATACCATCTCACACCACAGAGATTGGCACATATCACAAAGAATGAGAACAATCTGTGCTGGTGGGGATGTGGAGAGAAAGGAACTCTTATCCACTGCTGGTGGGAATGCCGTCTAGTCCACCCTCTATGGAAAGCGATATGGAGATTCCTCCAATAAGTTTCCTTCTTTTTAAAGGCTGGATAATATTCCTTTAAGTTTTATATTTTTAAATCTATTCCTCCATCTGTGAATATTTAATAATTGTTATTTCCACCTTTGGCTATAGTGAAGTCGTTAGAAAAAAACAGCAAGTTGCTCTTGTTTCTTTGAGATCATGATTTCAAAAAATGAGGGCAACCTTTAAAAAATAGGGAGAAACCTAAAGGCCATTATGCCAAATGAAACGTTAATAACCAAAGGAAACAGAGCATATTTCCACTTTTAGGAAAGAAGGATGGCAAACCAAAGCTGTCAATCAAAGGATAAGACAATTTTCTATTTAGGGTGGTAAGACACTACAGGGGATAAGGCATTTGCCTTACATGCTAAATAAACTTGTTTGTCCCCAGTGCCATATATAATCCTGTAAGCACCAGTAGAAAGGGTCTCTAAGGACTCTACGAAGATCTAGAGTGTGGATACCTATCCCCCCAAAAATACCCAGAAATGAATAAAAGTATAAAATTCTAACTGTTGTAAACATAAGCTGGACCAATCTCAGACAGGTGAAACTTACACACATTAGCCAAAAGTTGCTAAGAAGAGCATGAATGAGCTATCAACAGTTCCGTACTCGATCCCATTGAAAGGCATCTTAGCAAGAAGCTTTATGTTCATAGAAAACAATTTAGACTATAAAACAAACTTTGAGTAAAGATGTTTATTTAAATACTCTTCTTCCTTCCTGAAATGCTATTCGGAATGAGAGAAGGCAACAGACCAGGAAAAATTAGAAACTTCGATGACCTGGGAATCTGGGAGGTCAGGATTGATTTTCCTGCAGAGAAAAATTTCTCACTCTAACCTGAGGTCTGAGCTTATCAGAAACACAAGTGGTACTCACTTCTCTGCCTCCAAGACTTGGTGGATATCAGGTACAGTTTGACAGTTGTCAATGTGATTATGAAACAGACATATGGACACTGGAGTGCTGGGGTTTTGGGGAAGAATTTCCAGTCAATTCCTGTGTATCTACACTTTCCTAGGTGACCAAGATGGACAAACAGTAAAGCAAAGCGACAGTATTCTCTCTCTCTCTCTCTCTCTCTCTCTCTCTCTCTCTCTCTCTCTCTCTCTCTCTCTCTCTCTCTCTCTCTCTCTCTCCCCCTCTCTCTCAGCTACTAGTTCCATATTTTCCATGAAATTAGGTAAGATAATATACTAAATGAAAGTAAGTAAAAGAATGCTTTTATGTGCCCAATTAAACCTTTATTACCTTTTATAAAAGGCAAAAATTACTTAGCTCTAAAGAAGTAGAAGTACCAATATCTGGTCAGGATAAAAAAAAACTTGTGAGCAGATAGTAACATAATGGGATAAACACTATGGGAATAACCCATAAAGGATGCTTAAGTGATCACAATGAACTACTTGTTCTGCCTAGAGAATCCTGTAAAGGTCTTACAGTTTATAGCATTAAGGATAATACTTGAATAATGGAAAAGTACTTTCACAGAGAAAATGGAAGTAAGGGACATTGAAATAAAATATTATACAATTCCCTGAATAATCCCTGAGTCAGAACCAGTAGTCCCACTGGGTGTGGCCCCAAAACAAATGAACTAGCAAAAAAAATATACAACAGAGCACCAAAAAATTCAACAATCACTGCACTGAATTATTACATTTGTATTAAGCAAATGCAGGATCTTAATGGAATCCTGAACAATAAAACATGGACATCTTCTGCAATAGCCTTTGACCAAAATAAAGATGGTAAGTGTTCATCGTCATCGGCGTTATTCATCAACATGCCTGGAGCCCACAAGTATTAGTCTTCTATCTTAGAAGGGAGAGAAAATAAAATAGTATGCACAGCTATTCTTCAAGTACGTCGCCTCTTAGGTGGAAACATTTGATCGAATTTGCGCAGCAGACTGTTGGTCTTTGTGTTCATCAAAGTGTTTCATTTAAATTATCATTAAAGTAAAATTAAGTTGGTATTAACCTTGTCTAGTCAGATGATGGCACTGAAAGGTAAAGCCTTCTGACATGCTTGAAAATAAGATGATGAATTGATACACGCAGTACTTGGAATGGAGGGAGTCCTTCTAATGAGTGATTACTGGTGGTATAACTATATTGATTGTGTTTGCACATGTCAAATGAGGCTGGCAAGGATGAACTTGAAGAAATCAATCTTGGAACTTGCCAGGAGAGCAGGCTCCTACTTTCACAGGTATTAAATCATGCCTGGGAACAACACGGCCCAACTTTCAAAGGTCTCACCAATCTCTTGCAGAAGCTTTTTGGCTTGATGAAGAATTTCGTGTCAACTTGAACGACAAGCATGTGCTCAGATAATGATGGGTGGAGACCAAATAATCACAGGTGTTCACTGGAAAACACACATTGTTCCAAATTCTGTCTTTAGATGTCTTGAAGGAGAGCATTTCTCCCCTTTCTTCCTGTTTATTATGCTTACAATTACAAAAATATATTGGGAGATCCACATTCTTTAGTCTCCCTTTTATTCAGAGAACAAAATATTTGTTTCTTTTTCATACTTGAAACGCATCAGACAAAATGAATGTAAACAAAGGAAGTAGAGTTTATGTTTTGAACTTTTTATTGGGACTTTCCCCAGAAGTAGGTAAGCATTTGTACTTGCAGACACATGTGGGAACAAATGCAACACGGACACTTCACACATGATACGTACATACGTACGTAGTGCAGTAGAATGCAGCCTTTAGTGGTAACTTGATGAAAGAATGCTGTCTTAGTTCCTTTTTTAAAATGTTGGACCTCGTAACAAGAGTGTTTGAACCACAGTGGAACTGGCATCTGCAAGAAATTGCTTAGATCTATTCTCATGGGAAATATCCAAAGGTAGCATTGAGGTGAAGACTGCTAGCAAAGCAGATGAAATAACCCAAGAATCAGCTTCCAAATTCGCCTCCCATGACTGAAACACACCATTAATTTGGTTTGAACCAATTAAAAAAAACTATTATACTGATAAATGTTATAATATGATAAAATATGATAAGTAATATGATATCATATTACTATTTTACACCTAAAAAGTTTAGTCAAGAATTTACTGACCCAAATCTCTCTTTTTTTGCTAGAGAATATATTTCTCTCTCTTTTTTCTAAACAACAACAAAAGAGAGAGGAATACATAATATCTAGACCATCTTGATATGTCTAGCAGAACAATTTATTTTTAAGCATGCCTGGTGATTTTTCTTACACACAATAGTAAAACAACAGGCCAGTGCAGGGCTACATAAACTTCACAGGGACCCCAGAATATTGTACATTGACACATAGACTTTGTTATTGTTAACTTCTGATTTAGATGCTTTCGGGGTGGGAAAAATCTTACCTCATGAATATCTGGCTAAAAATATATATAACTTTAATCTTCCTTTACATGTTATTCCTGTAGAAACATTTATATTCTAGGATCTTTACATCTTTACTATAATGAATTTGACAGACATTCCGGTTAGTCAGTATCATGTCTTCTTATGTGATGTCAGTTTCTAAAGCGAGAGCTCAGAGCTAGGGTGTGTACGTGGCATGTGGAGGCCCCAAGTTCCATCCCAACATTGACAGATCTTTTTAGAAATATTGGATGTAAGTACAGGAAGCTCCCAACATCATTAAGGAGATGACAAAGAAAAAATCAAACAAAAGAAAACTATCAGAAAGCCACTACTTTGTTTTTACTTAAGATGAGGCATTCCAACATCAAAACTGACACAGAAATTATTGACTTCTTGGGCCACCTGCCTTTGGGATACTGGGCATAATATAAGTAATGGAGATAAACATAATCCCCTATTTATCTATATACCTCCGTGTCAATCAATATATTATTTTTTCCTCAACTTTTTGTTCTTAGGGTGATCAAATTGGTATTCACTATTGAGTAGGCTTTTTCCTCAGGAATGGTGGAACTTTTTAAATGTAGCCATTGAATTCTGATTCTGTGACAGATGACTCATAGCCAAGAGTTTTCTAACAAAAAATAGCACTAGTTCATCCGTTTCATACTTTCTCCAATATTATATTTACTAAATCCAGCTGAAAGGAAACTTGAGAGTATCTTTAAGGGGAAAATTTAACCAAAGGACATTCTATTGCATTGTGTAAAGGGAATATAAGTTTTCCAACAGATGGGAGGATTTTTTTGCAACATTATCCCTTAACTAACTTGGGGTGGGGGAAAATAGTCATATCTCACTTGATTTTTACCAACCCACAGACTTATGCTTGTATGCTAAATTCATTAAAACATAATGTTTTGGGGCAGGCGAGGTGGTGCTAGAGATAAGGTGTCTGCCTTGCAAGCCAACCGCAGTTCAATCCCCTGGAGTCCCATAAGGTCCCCCCAAGCCAGGGGCAATTTCTGAGTGCTTAGCCAGGAGTAACCCCTGAACATCAAACGGGTGTGGCCCGAAAAGCCAAAAAAACCCCAAAAAACCATAATGTTGCATTGTGAAAAACATTTTCAAACTCTTTAATGCTTAAAGATTTTCTCTTTCATTTTTATTAATGAATATAATAAATATGATACAAAGTGATACCCAGTCTCCTTAGTGAAGTCATGTTTATTTGGGTTAAGTATCAAGCATATTGATGATTAAATAGTTAAACATTGAAAAAAAATATTCAGCTCCACAATAAACAACTGAATGGAAGATGTCCACATTCCATTTCTGGAACAAAAAGGATGACTTCTGTTTTTGTATATTTTTAAGAACCAATTTATTTAGTCATATTATAATAGATATTAATTTTCAGTTTGGCCCAGCACATTAGTTACTTAAAGTAGGTTTTATTTATTTTTAAAGAAAGGTTATTCCAAGAGGATAGTATATAGCAGAAATCTATATGCAATATATAAATGAAATGATAACTGAATCATAACCTTCTTAAAGACAACAAGGATGGATTGCTAGCTCTTTTATTTTGGGGGAAATATACCTGTAGGCACTCAGGAGTTACTCCTGGCTCTGCACTAAGAAATCACTCCTGGAAATTTTGAGGGGACAAGATGAGATGATAGGAATTGAACCCAGGTCTATCCCTGGTAAGTAGTGTCCAATGCAAACACCCTACTCGCTGGCTGTACTATCGCTCCAGTCCCAGATTGCTAACTCTTGAGTCATTACTAAGATAATGTCTGAGATAAAATAAAAATTGATATCCCATACTAAAGACCAATGCTTTAAAACCCATAAAGGAATAGTCACCAAATTATGCGCAGTGGAGTTTTATTTCCACTTGAAGAATAATGCCATTAATATATTTTCATTAAAAATAATATACTATAAAGGTTAAGTTCCAAGCTGTAGGAAATTTGAAAAATACATAAAAGCAGTAAGAAAAAATATCATCAGGACTGGACAGATATTACAGGGCTTAGGTTGAATAAGGGCACTAACTGATTCATTAAGTATTGGTGTGAGTGAGTGAGTGTGTGTGTGTGTGTGTGTGTGTGTGTGTGTGTGTGTGTAGTGTGAGAGAGATTGGAGGAAATGTTCATGTTCATATATGTTATTCATCCTATAAAGCTTTTATTTTATTCCTTGCAAATTGTCTGAATTTATTCAGAAAGAGTTAGGAACCTACAGGTTAGTGATTCGGAGCCTGTGAGTATAAAATAGATAAAAAAAAAACTATTGTCTAATAATTCAATTCTTTGTTATAAAATACCACCTTAAAATTGCATGCTAAGTGTTGTTTTGAAATTGTTATATCCATAAAGTTTTTTTTACACATTGCTCCAAGACGTTTACCTTGCTTGGATGTACCTTAGTGTTTTACTCTTTATTCTCACCAATCAAATTTAACCTAGAACACAGCTATAGAATTTTCTAGAGGATAATCTCAGGTGACTGGGTCTAGAAATTAAAATTGATCATTTAATACTAATTTTATAACTTCATTTTTTCATAATATATTTCAATGACTATCTGTTAATATTGAATTCCATGATTCAATTGTAAGCACAACTTAATATTGTTTTTGTTTGGGCCACATTCAGAGGCACTAAGAGGTCACTCCTGGCTCTGTGCTCAGAAATCACTCCTGGCAGGCTCGGGGGACCATATGGGATGCCAGGGATCGAACTCAGGTTCGTCCAGGGTCAGCCATCTGCAAGGCAAATATCCTACTGCTGTGCTATCACTCCTGCCCCAGTACAACTCAATATTATCCATTTGGGCTTCTTATACTTTTTGTTTGTTTGGCTTATTGGGAACCATACCCAGCTGCATCATATCTCACCCCTGGCTCTGTACTCAGTCCTGTAAGACTTGGGACCATATAAGATGTTAGGGATTGAACCCAGGTTGGTCACATGCAAATCAAGTTGTACTATCATTGTAGTGTATGACTTTCCTCTTTTTATTTTTTAATTGTATTTATTTCATGCATTATGATTTACAAGTTTTAATGATAGAGACTCATGTATACCAATATCCTCTTCTCTCTACCCTCCAGACTTCCTTACCTAGTTTTATTTTCATTGACTTCTTTTATTATTTATTATTTTATAGAAATCCACTTATCCTTTTATCTGGGTCCCTGTCCAGCTTTTTATTTGCTTTTGTACTTCATCTATTCCTTTTTCTTATTGCAAAAAAAAAATTTAATTTGTAAACACCTGGCCATGATGAATTTGCAACGTGTATTGAGGTGAGTTTATTGGTGTTGCTAGCTTCTAGCTTGTTATTTTCTTGTACCTGAAAGTTTGTGTTTATTTCCTCCATGTAGACATGATTCTAATATTGACAATAAACTTATATGCGTTCTGAAGTCTCTGCTCTGAACTCAACTTCTTTTATATGAAGACAAAACAGCAAATGAAGCACCAACTCCACCATCCTTGGAAAGCCCTTAAGGTGCTAACTTTTGCTGGTCAAGATTCTATGCAGGCTGCCTGGCCAGGCAATAAAAGCCTTAAATGGTTTGGGGACTACCAGTCCCTGCTTTGTAAAGTATTCATGAAGTGGAATTACGTTGACCTGTTACCTTGATATGATTTTCAGTCGCCTCAAGCTCTCTCAGCATTCAGTTTGACCTCCTCTGCTACCTTTGACATTGATCTATTCTGGAGATTGTATATAGAGGCTTTATGTGTGAACCTGAGATTACAGTTGAAAATAAAAATCCCCATAATATTTCAGCCTATACATTGATAGGCTGGGATGGAGGTGCTTTGTACTAACCAGGGCAGCCACTGAAAAGTGCTTTTGGAACACAAGGTCTTTGGGGATATGACTTGTCATGAAACTGCTACAAAAGGGGAGAGAGCAAAAAGAAAATGCAATGGTTGCACTGGCTGAAGCTGAACTGGCTGAATTAGAACTGGAAAACAGAGAGAGCTACTAAAAATGGCCACAATCACTCAGTATTTGACAATAACTCACCCCATAGATGCTGCTAGAAATGACCAAACCCATCCTTTCCCCTCTGCTTATGAGATTTGCTCCAATGCTTCAGTGGGCTTTTCCTTGCATTACTCTCTTCAGTCTACTTGTTTTAATACCAGGAAGCTTTTTTTTTACTTCAATGCCATTATCTCTGGCACAGCTCAGACTAGTTTTATTTCTCCGTGCTTCATAATAATTTGCTAATGTTCCCCTGTGCTATTTGTGACTATGTGCCATGAATATCAGTATTCCAAAAAATAAATACAGAAAGTAGTAAATCTCTCTTTAATTCTCTTATTTTTCTCTCTATCTTTTCTTCTTCTGTCCCTTTTGTGGGGAACTGTGCTTCAATTATTCAGAAAAAAGGGAAAACCGAATAATTAAGAGGATAATGCCTAAAGAAAAATACAATTATACCTTTGAAATGCTGAAAGGAGGAGCAGGCTGAGAAGATGGCAGTATCCTAGCAAGTCTGATAACATAGGGCCCTGCTTTTCAAGAGAAGGGGCTCTTTTCTCTCCCTAATTTCTACTTTGAAACAAAAGATTTCTCAGAGAATGGGGGGGAGAGAAGGGCCTGAATGATGTTCCTATTTGCATTTCTGTTCACATAATATTCTTGTTCAATTGACTGCAGAAAGGCTCTTTTTTTCTTGTTACAAATGGAAGCACCTGTTTAAAAATAGTTGAATCAAATTTTATTCCCAATTACTATTTTTCTTCAACTTGTCTCTGAGAACCACGGAAATAAATTTGGAAACCTATTAGATTTTCTTCACCCTTTTGATCTGGGCTACGGAAGTTGAGATAGCTTGGCAGGATAAGAAAGAACAAGGTTTTCAGAGCCAGAGGGCATAGTTTCTCATCTGAAATCTGGAGTCAACTTTGTGACATTAGTCAATCATGGAGAGGTTTGCCTGTATTTTTTCTTCTTAACATATTACAGAATTTGTATTATATCACCTGTAAATCCCTTCTGGCCATATAGAAATTCTTCACAAATCCTAGAATCTTTCTGCAAATGACCCAGTCAATTGTAGAAAAGTCACTTCTCCCTCTGGTGATATGTGCAGACAATATTTCTACCTACAAGGCAATACCCTGAATGGTGATTTTGGATGTTTCTGTGACCTGGAAGAAGTTAACTAGGGAGACACTCAGGAAACAGAATGGCCACCGATTCTAGCAAGGCTGGAAATGGATAGATAATACATTAAATAAGGTTTGTACGTTGCATACATCTGACCTAGGTTCATTCCCAGGCTTTCAATATGGTCCCCTGAACACATCTAGAAGTGATTCCAGAGTGCAGAACCCGAGGATCTCATACAAAAAGAAATGATTCTGAAAGAAATGCTGACAATTATTCATGATTATGTTAAGTGCCACAACTTCAAAACCTCCGTGTTAAATTTCTTTTCTCAGAATCCTGGTCTGCTGCTGTTCTTGTTTTGACTGATAAGCACATAGAGTAAATAGTCACTGGTGTTCTGAAGTTCAGCAGGCCAATCTCTCTTTTATTTGTTGTTTTGGGGCCACTTCCTGTGGTACTCAGGGTTACTCCTGGCTCTGCATTCAGAAATTACTCCTGGCAGGCTTGAGGATCATATGGGATGCTGGAGATGGAACCCTCAGTTGGCCATGTGCAAGGCTAACAGCATATCCATTGTACTATCCCTCTGGCTCCATGGTCAGTCTCATTTTTGAGTGATGATTTCAATGCTATCATTATGAAATTGACAATGTGATAGAAAGCTAAAAATTATCTTAGTGGTGAATTTAAAAAAAATTAGTTGCCATGACATACACATTTTTGATAGGGTTTTATGTTCACCGCATCTCAACATGACACCCTCCGCCAGTGTCTCTTTTCTTGTGTCTACTTCCCTCTTCTATTATTTCAGATCCTCCCCAATACCTTTAATATCTCCCATTGTCCTTCCACAGTAATTACTTTTAAAAGAAGAAATGCAAGTTTGGCGAGGGAGCGATCCACATTCAGTAGATTTCAGTCCTTACTCTACATTCAGATCTCACTCTTGGAGGAGCTTAAGGGAACCCTATGGAATGTTTGGACTCTCCTTGCAATAGTATCACTCAGTTCCTGAAATGCACTTTTAAAATACCATATTAGGTGAAGGAAAGCAGAAGAAGAAATATATTTGAGAAACACACTTATCTGTAGTATATAGAAGGGTAACAGGAGAAAATGTATGGTTTTAAAGTGGGGATATCCAGATTACCTTTGATCCCTGATACTCAAACTGAGAAAAACAGGCAAGGAAAGAAACCAAGGATAACATCAGGGGCCTGGAACATACTGGTGGAGTAAAGGTAGGGTATACATATAAACATATATACATACATACATGCATACATACATGTACTACAGAACCAGCAATGCTGTTTATGAGATCAAAACTATGATAATCAAATGTAAAAATGTGCCTGTCAAGAAGGCAGACTTTGGGGGGGAAGACAACCTGGGGACATTGGTGGAAGGAAGTGGTAGAATTAGTGTCAGAACTTTGTACATCTGAAACTCAGTTGTGAAAATCCATATAAGTTGTAGAATCTTAATGTTTTTAATTATTAATAATTAAGAAATAAACAAATAAAAATAAATAGATGTGAAGACACATAATAGGGGTTATTTCTCTTGCCCTACATTCAGACAACTTCACAAGGCCTACACAGCAATGTATCTTTTTAAATTTACTTGTTCGTTTTATATTTGGTTGCCACACCCAGCAGAGCTCAGACTCTTCTGATTACTTCTGATTTTGTACTCAGAAATTCCTGGAAGGCTCCTGCAATGCTCAGGAGACTTTATGGGAAGCCAGATATCCAACCCAGGTTAGTTGCAAGCAAGGCAAATGCTCTACCTGCTGTGTTGTTGCTCTGGCCCAGCAATACATCTCTTGTCAGTTACCTTACACCACAGATTGCCTAAGAATTCCCTGAAGGAGCCCAATACCTCCTATGCACTTCTTCTAGACATTCAACTTCCCAAAATTAGAGTAAGAATCTCTCAAGAAACTGGACAGGAGACTCCTAAATGCATGCATAAAATTTTTTGATTTGCCATTCCCAGTTGATGAATTCAAGGCTCAGACACATAGAATATCACCCTAGGCTATGAATGTATGTGATTCATGACCAAAGATGCTAAGCATTTGGATATATTAAAAAATACACTAAGTAATAGAGTTCTGAAAGTGATAGCTTGCTGTGAGCCAAATTTTGTTTGCAGTCTTCAGCACCTGCAAACAAGTCCTTCGTGGAGTTCGGGAAAAATTCCACGGGGAAAAGGTGGGCACGCGGAATGGCGAATGATGGAAATATATTGTAGAAACGAAATGAAACCACGCAGATTGCATGGGGACTCGCGTTTACAAGGAACGAAACGGAGACAAATTTATTTTTTGAGCTGGCTGACTTTTAAAGGTTAGAGGCTTGGAAGGCAGATGCAAATTCTAGGCATCAAAGAGACTGGGGAAAGAAAGAAGGACTTTGGCTTAAATTAGCATTTTAAAGAGCTGATACTGAAGGTGAAAAGGCAGCTTGTTTTTGGGTTCACTTTGTTTTGGGTAAAACAGAAGGAAAAGATAATTATCAGGGGAAGTTGGAAGAGTGAGGAATGTTTCAGAGTTTCGGGGGAAAAGTGAAAATTACTTTGTTTTGAGCTAAGTAATATGGAAACCCTGAACTTGGCGCCAAGGTAGCAAAAATTACAGGGAGCAATTAAGTGGGAGACTTTTGGCTGGATTGATTGCTGTCCTTTGTTGTAGGAAGAAATTACTAAGGCCTGATTTCTAATATTGGTTAAAAATAAAGAGAGAGATAGTTACAGCCACATATATGGAATTATGTCCAAACAATCCACGCAAAGGGTCAAGTGATTTTGACTGCTCTAAGCGGGCCTTTTTGGCAAATAATTCCTTTTCAGGAGAACACTACACTTATGGTGTGTGTCCTTCCTGAGTGAGATGTGGCAATAGCTATTTGTGTTTTAAGAATTCCATAACCTATCTATTTTGTGTGGATTAATTAATGTCATCTGATAAACATTTCCTTCTTATTTTGACATTTTCCCCTTTATTCCTCTTACCCTACTTTATTTTCTGTCTTTGCTACAGCTTTATAGTAGGATTCAGAGCACAGCTAAGTGATATGGACTTGTCACAATTCTCTGTGAAACTTCCCACTTTTTTCTCCAATTTGGTCATCCCCTTTTGACCTCTGTCCCCTTTCTCCAACTCACTCTTACTCATTCTTCATTACTCAACTCTAGCTTTGTCTTTTCCAGGAAACCTTCTAAGCCTGTAAAAAATAGCCCATGTGTTAACCCACATTCCCGAACTTAATTTTTCAGTAGCAATAATCACAATTAATGGTCTGTTTTATTTGTAAAAATTGGGTATCATTACCCAATTTCCTATACAAAAACAGTCTCTGGTATCTGTTTATGTTAGCTGACAATGCAATAACATTTAAGTAGGCATTCAACCCATACCATTTGATTTCTTCAGTTTTCTATTCTGTTTGAAACACTATTTCTCATTTTTTACAAGGTATTTACAAATATTTGGCTTTGTTACTTTCAGTAATAGTAATAATAAAATATAATGACCACTTTTTAATTTTTCTTACTCAATATTCCATTAATTATCAAAAATAGGAGCTACAGGAGATAAGAGACATTATTGCATGCTACCTAATGGTGAGATGAAACCAGAAGACACTATACACCACGCAACCTTCAACATAAGACCTGTACAGAAACCAGGATCTATAACTACAGAAATCCGACAGCAACAATTGTGATGGTGAAGAAATGTTTCTGGAACCACAGAGAATGTCTAAGGGTTGGGATAACCTAGTAGGTCTGAAGCCTGGAATTGGGCTTATGCCAAAATACTTCAGGGGTAAGTTTTCCTGTTTTTAAGCCAAAGGTTTCTCCTTCCAATTTCTCCCATATTTTGCTGTACCTATGCAAACAACAACTGCCACACACACACACACACACACACACACACACACAATCTTTCTTTTCTTCTAGTCCATCTACTATCTTAAACAAAAAGAGCATACTAAATCTTCTGCTATTGTAGTAATGACTTCATTGGTGATGCAATAATTGTCGCAAATATAACTGCTAATGAACTCTCTTTTTTTCCAATTCTCTTTATTTTTTATTTTAGATCTCTTATTTTCTTTATATTTTTGATAACTTTGCTTTCTATCATTCTGAAACAAATGTATTCTGATCAGTTATGCCAACTGTGATATATTTTCTTTTAATAAATCTATTTAAAAAAGAGAAATTATTGCAGAGATCTTTCAAACATAATGCCATAAAGTTCTTGTAGTAACTAGTCTTCCTTAATGTTAAGCACTGTGTATTTATTTAAGAGAACTGTGTCTCTTAATATCATGTTGCTTAATGTGTACTTCTTACAGATTATAACATATACATCAGATAATGTATACATAAAATGTAATATATAATTATAATGTATACATCAAATGTAGGATGTAAATTTTTCATCCTATATTTAATGATTATCTCTTTTCTAAAGAAAATAAAATTCAGATATGTTCTCTCCCATTTTAAGATGTCACCATTCTTTTGCTTCCCCTCAACCTTTAAAACATAAAAAACAAATGTTTAAGATAAAAACTAAAAACCCCTGCAAACTCTTAATTCATTAAGAAGGTATTTAGAAGGATATAAATATGTCCCAAATCTCTCTGATGGTCATTGTTGCATTATAGCCCTTTGGATGGGCTCGGCTGGCGGTGGATGGTGATGGAGGCCTTTCTCCTCCTGCCCAGGACCATGTGTATCCACCTCCTCCAGCCATAGGGGCAGCATCTCAGGATAGCGGCAAGTAAATCATCCACAGACAGGTTCTGGAAATACCAGCTTTATTCATGCCCTAGCTAACATGTGTGGCCTATTATAACCATTTACACTGGATCCTTATTCAGCCCTGCATCCTAACTTGTCTTTCAGCCTTCTCCCCTCCTGCTACCTTCTCCATCCATGCAAAACCTTTGCCCTTCTGGCCAAAGCCTTTTGTTATCTACCAAAGACCCCTTCCAGGTAAGGTTACATAGGACGGTCTCTTAATTATTTAATTCAACAGTCATTACTTCTAATCTACTATAAAACCTAGTTGATGATTTACTGAAGCCTGTGCACATGGAAATAAATACTAGTCAGAAAGCAATGACATTGAGTGATTAAGTCATATAATTGTATTTTATACAGAATAAAACATCTTTTTTTTTTTTGGTCACACCCACTAGTGCTCAGGGGTTACTCCTGGCTCTATGCTCAGAAATAGTCCCTGGCAGGCATGGGGGACCATATGGGATGCCAGGATTCGAACCACTGTCCTTCTGCATGCAAGGCAAATGTCTTACCGCTGTGCTATCTCTCCAGCCCCAGAATAAAACATCTTAAAATATTTTAATTATTTTATTTAAATACCATGTTCACTGGGTTGCTCATCATGCAGTTGTAGTTTTTTCACAGATACAAAGTAATTCATGATTGAGTTTCAGTCATGCAATGTAAAAATCTCTTGCCCAGTGCAGATTTCCAGCCACCAATGTTGCAAATTTCTCTCCCTTACTCTTCTCTGCCTGCCTCTGGGGCAGACATTTTTCTTCTCTCTCTCTCTCTCTCTCTCTCTCTCTCTCTCTCTCTCTCTCTCTCTCTCTCTCTCTCTCTCTCTCTCTCTTCCCTCTTTGAACATGTGGTTTACACTATTGTTAATGAAGAGATATCATGCATATCAATTTATCTCATTTCAGCACCCAATTCTTTTCCAGAATGATCATTTCCAACTATCATTTTCATAATGGTCACTTCTCTGCCCTCAGTCATTTTCCTATTATTTGTGGGAAGCTTCCTATCTTAGACAGGACCTCCTGGACCTTATTTTGTCTAGATGTTAATATTTTGTCTAGAAACTTTCTCTTGTATTATATCACACAAATGAGTGTGATTGTTCTATGTTTATTCCTCTACCTCTGACTCATTTGGCTCAGCACAAGTGGTTTGTATTTTTATTCTTTACACTTTCCCTCCCACTGTCACCATCTTCCCAGAAGAATTATTGCCCAGCTCCTTTACACAGCTTCAAAAGAAAATAATTTGCACCAATACTTCCAAGGTAGTCCACTCCTGGCTAATACCCCTGTGGAATTCTTAGAAAGGTGAAAAGAAGGATATTTCCCTTTCTGCATCAACCACACCAGCCCATTGCCACACCTTCTGACAGATGGCACTGCTCAGATAGTAAAGTCAAATATGAACTGCTAAATCCTCTCAAGTGAGATGGTACTATAGGGATGAAAACTCGGGGTCTTTCATTGTGAAATGGGAATGGACAAAGCCCCCTGCACCCATCCTAACTCCAGAGAAGCCATCCTAACACCTATCCACCACTGCCATCTTCTTGACAGAAAAAAATGTCTCAGCTCCTTCACCAAGATCCCCAAAAAATAAAAAATAAAAATAATGGCTACCAATATTTCCCAACTAGTCTTAGACTGATACTTCTATGATGTTCTTAGGAAGTAGGGGCCAGATTTCCCTTTCTGCATGATCTACAACAGCCCAAAATCAGTCCCAACACCCTCTGACAGAAACAACCCCAATACACAATTTAATCTTATCAAACTTCCAAATCACTAAATTTACTATAAATCTATAAATACTTGACTGTGTGGCCACATGTGATCGCATTAATCTAATATCTTAGAGTTGTGTCAGCCTATTGGTATCCTTGGAAATCTGATGGGAAAGTTCCAGAGAAATCTACAGAGCTCAGTGAGGTTCAGCCAGGACTGATCACAGCCCAGTAAATCTTTAGACATTGACTTTAGTAACACCAAATTTACCTAAATTTTGACATTCTATTTGCCTTTGTTTGTAACAAACAATGTGAAGTAAATTTGTCTGAACTTGCATGAAGGCAGGGTATGGTGGTAGATAATGAAGGGAGATCTTACTGGATTGATGTTTAAATATTTGACTCTTGAAACAACTGTATTTTGAAAACTTGATAAATCATGGTGTTAAAATAAAAATTAGAAAAATAAATTTCCATTTTACTCTTGCACTGCATAAAGTGATGTATGAGTCCCTCTTGAATTTAATGATAATTCTGTGATATACTTTCATTTTTAATGCTGCCACAGTAAAATACACAGCTGGGGGAAAAGCATTTATAGCAGCTACTAAAAGTCTTCTGCTAATTCAATTCTGTCAGGTTACATAATTTATTCATTTTCTGGCAGACTAATATTCAATGATAAAATGCACCTGTAATATAAATTAAAACATTTATAATACTATGTACATTGCAACTAAACAAAAATACCTATTTGTTGTGATTTTAATAAGTGGATATTCCAACTATATATTTTAACACATATGTTATTTAGTATACTATGAATAGGCAGTGGTAGACAAAAAATTATTTTGCAGATGTGAAATCTGTGCAAATACATGATTATCCAAATAATTTATGAAACATAACAGCCAAAGGCACAAAGAGAAAAAAAGAACATTCTTCAATTACTTTAGTAAATGAAAATAAGAAATACATTTCCTATAGAGCACAGGAACAAATGTGTTTTATTGCATTTAATATGACAATAATTGAGAGCACTGAAATCAAACACGGAAAACTGCCTTAATTCAAATATGCAGAGGGCCTCTGGTTATTGAAATACTGTCAAGACAGGTGAGCTGCTGAATGTATGTGGTGCTAAAAATAAGGAGAGTGTTAAAATGTATAAAATTTCTATAAAAATATGTTAGTGTTATAAATGTAAATTGTTATATTATCTTTGGAAAAAATACTAAATGCATTTGTTGTTCTATTGACCGCACCTGGTGGTCCTTGCTCTGCATCCAGGGATCACTCTTGTAACCCTTGGGGGAAACATATGTGTTGCTGGAGGTTTGAAACTAGGTCAACTACATGCAAGGCAATTATTCTACCTACTATTTCTCTGGCCCCAGTAACTTTTAAATATGTGCTATTGTGAGGTATTTTTGGTTCACTCAGCTATAGTATTGCATAATGAGAAGAATAAACATTTCTCCATTAAACAATTTTATGCAATATTTCTATGCATTAAGGTCACAGAAAATATTTATCTTTTCTTATATTATTTATCTAATAGTCTGCCAGTTTATTCACTCAGTCAACTGTTTACTGCTTATTTAGTTACTTATTCTTTGAATGAGTCTTTCTTTTTCTTTTATGCCTATGAGGTAATCTCAATAATAGAAATGGAAATACCTCAGAGAATCCACCATGCCTTTCCCAAAGCCAAATTAGAAAACTGAAAGCTTGGAGCTAAAGAGATAGTATAGTACGTAATGTACTTGTCATACTTGTCTTGCTATTGGTCAACCAGGATTTTCATCTCTGGCACTTTATGATTCTTAGAGCTCTTCCAGGAAGTTATCCCTTATTGCAAAGTCATAAGTAAGTCCTGTGCCAATTGAGCATGGAGCAAAAGGGGAAAAATTAAAATAAAATAAAATAATTTAAAAAAGGAAAGAAAAAAAGAAGAGGGGAGAAGAAATGGAAAAGAAGGAAATGACATGCAAGGAATGGGGAGAGGAGAGGGGAGAGGAATGGAGAGAATGGAGGAGAGTGGAGGGGAATGAATGGAAAGAGAGATGAAGGAGGGCCATGGAGGGGAAGAGAGAGAATGAATTGAGAGCCTAAACTTGAAAGCTGGTGTTTAGACTAATTCTACTTAAGTGGTCTTCAGGAATGGATTTCTTATCTGCAATGATGATCACATTTTACCACAATGGGTTTGTTGGATAATGTCATCTTAACTGGAGCTGTTGTAAGAAAACTGCTATGTTTATTATATGCATAGATCTATACTGACCAGTCACATTACTTGGCACTGTTAGGTTCATGCTATTAGCCCAGTGATAAGACAAAGAGACCACCCGGCAATGCAAAGTCACAAAGCCGGGTTTTATATGCTTAGCTAGCTAAGGGTGAAGACTTCCATTTGAGAACAGGCTTCCAGTCAAAGACCCCAAGTCTAGGGCAGAGAGAATATATATAAACCATGGCCAAACTCGCCCATACATCAGAGCTGAATGTACAGCCCCAGGAGGCAGATAAAAGGGATACACCGTTCAAATACCACAAGATACATAATTCAGACGTTACAAGGCTGATTTGTTAAGGCCCATCCTGATTGCAGGGATGTGGGCGCCATGTTACTGACATGGATGCCATGTTCCTTTGTCTTCAACTCTTACCTAAAGGTCACATTTCCACAAGCTAAGAAGCTAACAAGGGTGTTATACAAAGCATTTTAGCAAGAGCAGAAACTTTCATGAGCAAAGAGGGAACCTCAGAATTCTACAGCACATAGCAGACTTTCAACAAATAAGTGTTGAATTAAAATAAATACATCTTCCCTATGCTGGTATAACTACAGCCCATTTCCAGTTCTCCCTCATCTCCAATTTGTCCACTTTTCTGAAATGGAAGGGAAGTTCCCCATGAACTGAGAAATGTGCCCCTCAAGTTTTTCATTCCAGTGTCCTCCTGTCAAATTCTGCATTACCTGGAATATTAACTCCACTCGCAGGACAGCAAAGGGAAATTTCACATTGTGACTTTTATTTTGGCAAGTACAGTCTCCACGTACTTTTTTTTTCCACCCAAATATTTATTTCCCCAACACTCAGGCAAATTTTATGTCTCCTCTTTTCCAAACAATGGCAGTCACTGGTTCAGCTTGTTACAATTTCATGTCTTCACTGAGGGCTAGTACGCCTGAAATTCAACACAAAGTAAATAAATTTTATTAGCACCAGGCAGTGGGTTGTTATTTTTATCATCGGGAGTCATACATGTAAGAAAATGTTACAATTCACAGTGAATGTTGCTGGCATGAATACAGAGACCACAATGGAGAGAGATATATATTTAAAGTGACAGGTGCTTTCTACCTTAAGCTTTATCAGGATATTGGGGGGTGGGGAACCCTTTTTACCTAAGTATATTGTTCTGACTTGCACAATAATTGTTTTCCCTATAGCTACCCCTGCAGGCCATAGCAGAAAAATAAACAGAAATAAGAACAAATGATCAGCAAAGCCTGCAGATGGGACCTTCCAATACCAAACCCGTTTATTCTCACCGACCCCTAGTTTATCGCTGGAGTTTGCACTACTCAGAGCAACGGAAATTCTTAAAAGAGTAAGTACACGTCTTGCTTTCTCTAATCTTTAATAATAATAATAATAATAATAATAATTATTATTATTATTATTATAATTATAATAATAATAATAAATGCATTCTGTGGGTCTGCTGGGAGAATCCTTCACTGGCATCCTCTGGGAGACATTCAAGCAGCTGGCTTCAGTTCTAGACTGGCTTGGCCAAAGCATCCATGATGGCCGCACTCATGTATGGCAGTTGGTACCAATGATGAAGTGGAACTGGTCTGTTCATACAGCCTCAAGTCTTCTCATCCAAGAAGCGAATATAATTTCCACAAGTGCCAGTCCCAGGGAGGCAATCTCTGGAGACAAAAATGGAAGTGACACAGTTTCCTGAAAGTGTAGCCTTGAAAGGTGGACAACTCATTTCCATTACCTTCTGTTGATCAAAGGAAGTCACACGAAGATTGTGAGGGCTGCATTAGAAATTATTCATAAGGTATTTTGTAATGGTTATGCTATACCTAGTAAGTATAATAAATGTCTCTGTCTCTCTATCTCCTTCTCTCTCACCAATCATTTTAAAGGAATGAACTAAGAATGGGAGATGACAGTCTTTCCACAAACCCTGTCATTGAAAATTTAGCTGAGATCTCAGAACAGTCATGGAAATTTTGGGGGACTTTGATGGTGGATGTGGTGATATACCATATACCAGGAATATAAACATTTATTCTATGCCATTCCTGTTACCGCCACAACAATGTTTAAGAATAATAAATGGGGGCCGGAGAGAGCATGGAGGTAAGGCATTTGCCTTGCCAGCAGAAGGAAGGTGGTTGGACGGTGGTTTGAATCCCGGCATCCCCTGTGGTCCCCAGAGGCTGCCAGGAGCGATTTCTGAGCATAGAGCCAGGAGTAACCTCTGAGCTCTGTTGAGTGTGGCCGAAAACACAAAAAATCAAAACAAACAAGCAAACAAACAAAAAGAATAATAAATGAATCAGCAAAAGAAATTAGAATAGGAAAAATTTAAAAACCCACTCTTTAAAGACAGTTTAGGATATTTACTGATTGTTTTGTTTTAAAATCTCAAATGTTCGTTCATGACATTATATAGTTTTTGATTATTATAAATCATGATACTCATTGTAATATTGTTATTTTTTAATTTGATTTCTGGGCATGTCGGGCAGTGATCACTGGTTACTCTTGGATCTGAGCACAGAAATTGCTCCTGGTAGGCTCAGGGCACCATTTTGGATGCAGGGGATCTAACATGAGTCAGCTACGTGCAAGGCAGATGCCCTACCACTGTGCCCTACCCACCTATCTCTATGACCCCCTTGTTATTGATTTTAAATATTCATAATGTCATTATGTCATCTCATAATTAAACATAAATTAACCTTTGTATGCACTGCTATGCATTGCATAATGTTCCCCATTAAAAGTCTAGGGGCCGGGAAGGTGGCGCTACAGGTTAGGTGTCTGCCTTGCAAGCGGATGGACCGCGGTTCGATCCCCCGGTGTCCCATATGGTCCTCCCAAGCCAGGGGTGATTTCTGAGCACATAGCCAGGAGTAACCCCTGAGCGTCAAACGGGTGTGGCCCAAAAAACCAAAAAAAAAAAAAAAAAAAAGTCTAGTTTTCAACTAACCCCATATACTTGTCTCTGTTGCAGGGGTCCTCAAACTTTCTAAACAGGGGGCCAGTTCACTGTCCTTCAGACTGTTGGAGGGCCAGATTATAGAAAAAACAAAAATTATGAACAAATTTCTATGCACACTACATATATCTTATTTAGAACTGAAGAAACAAAATGGGAATAAATAAAATGGAAATAAATACAATATGTGGCCCGTGGGCAGTAGTTTGAAGACCCCTAGCAGAGAATTTACTTTGCCCTTTTTCTCTTCCCTGGTGGTAACCAATACTTAATACTTATTTTTTTGTTGTGGATATTTTTTATGTTGTTGTTGTTGTTGATTTAATATGTTTTCTACATATGTAAATCTTAGAGTGTCTTTTCTGGTTGGACATACTTTAGTCATCAGAATCCCTTGTAGATCCATTCATGTTGCTGAAAATGGCAGATTTAATGCATTTCATCAAAAAGTGAGTTTTCAAACTTGATCATTTTTATTTTTGGGGGGGTGTCACACTCTGCAGAGCTCAGGTGGTAGTTCTGGCTCTGTGCAGAGTAATCACTCCTGGCAGGCTCAGGGAACCATACGGTATGCTGGAAATCGATCCAGGGTCTATCCTGGGTTGGCTGGGTGCAAGGCAAATGCCTAACCACTGTGCTTTCACTCTCACCCCCAATCTCTTAACCCATTATTGTGTTTGGTTTGAAGTCTAGAAAATGGCGCCATTGTAGTGAGTGCCTAAACATAGGGTCAGACAGTATCTTGAGGTCAAAATTAGCCCGCATGTTCTTCCATATGGATCCTGATCTTGAACTACCTTCTAATTTGTGGTTGTAGTTGTGGTAGTGGTGGTGGTGCTAGGGTAGACCCCAGTGACTCAGACACACACTCTGCTGCTGAATTACATACTTACCTCCCTTTTATTTATTTATTTATTTATTTATTTATTTATTTTAATTTGTAAAATATTTAGTCAAATAAAGAAAAAAAGGTCTTAATACTCTCGGATGTCCACATTTATTTTGACTCTAGGGTGTCTAATCTGGAATTTAGCAATATATATATATATATATATATATATATATATATATATATATATATATATATATATATATATATATAATATTATATTTTTAGAGACAGGGTCTCACTATGTTACCCAGGCTGGAGTGGAGTGGCTATTCACAGGCACAATCCCACTATTGATCAGCACGGTTGCTTTGACCTGCTCCGTTTCCGACTTGGGACAGTTCGTCCCTCCTTAGGCAACCTGGTGGTCCCCCGGAGACCAGAACTCCTGGACTCAAGCAATCCTCCGGCCTCAGCCTCCTGAGTAGCTGGGACTACAGGTGCACACCATCACGCCCGGCAGCAAATTATTTTTTACTGTAAATGACCATATATTCAAAATTTTAGGTTTGTGAACTATATTCACTTTTATGTGTCTTTTTCCCCCACAACTCCTTAAAAAAGTGTCTTTAAGGGGCAGAGCAATGGTGCAGAGGTAGGGCATTTGCCTTGCTTGCGTCAGACCTAGAATGGACCGTGGTTCAATCTCTGGCATTCCATGTGATCCCCAAGCCAGGAGTGATTTCTGAGCACATAGGCAGGAGTAATTCCTGAGCATTACCGGGTGTGGCTCAAAAACCAAAATAAAAGTGTCTTGAGGTTATAAAATAAAAGAAAAAAAATATGAACTGGATTTGGTCAACAGGCCACCTCCTATACTATAATGAATGGTTGAATTGGAGACAGAATGAAAAGTCTATTATTACATAGAAAAAGTGCTCTGACAATGAGAATCATCATCATGGCCTGTCTTGGACTATTAAAAGATAGAAATAATCATATACTGCATTTTACCTAGGAAATATATATATAATAAATGGATCGAATTAGCTAGCTACTCTACCTTACATAGAATGGAAAATTAAAACAGGACTTCTAAAAACCTGAGCAACACAGATTTGAAGGAGTGAAAGCCCAGCTGTTATTTGGGAGAATTTTCTCATCAGAGGTCCAGCGTCTTGACCACATCTCTCCTTTGGAGAACCAAATACACAGTGTGTCGACATTAGAATAAGCTCTATGGAAAGGATGAGGTCTTAGGAGAAAGAGACAAACAGATTTTATAGGACTTCAGGGATATGTGTTTGGTTTGTACTGGAGAAAAATTGGAAGGCACTGGAGAGGCTCCAGTTGAGTATTGGCCACTGTCATGAAAATTCATAGATGTTGAGAGTATGAGAACTGTTAGGAGATTATTATAGTCTCGTGAAATGCAATAGAGGATGGAAATAAAATCGCTGTACTGGATAACTGATCGCCCATAAGATGCACAGCTGGAACAATCTTGCAGATGCTGAAAATGACTTCATATATATTTGACTTGTGTGAAAATTTTGCTGGATTTGACTAGCTAAGGAGCAATTGTGGAACAAAATGCAGTCTTTACATTTTTTTTCTACACATTGTGTATGAGATACCAATTTAGATATCATGTAGAGATAGTTTACCAGGAGTTACGTAGTTCAAAGTCTAGAATATAAGGAACAATTAATGGAAATCGTCTCTAGTTATAAAATATAAACACTACTCCTATGATACATTTTATTGTATAGTTTTACTCTGCCTTATTTGCATCAGTTCTCTGGCCATATATTTGAATGCTTTTTAGTTGACAAATACCAGAAACTGTGTATTCCTTAATAATGTTGCAATATCTGTCAAATGTATTAGGTATTCAAAAAGGTTTTTTTGACAGAAATATATATAAAATATTTGTTAAAAATAAGAAGTTACATAATATATTTTAAAAATAGTTAAGAGCAGATGACTAAAACAATTTCCCTGGGTTATAATGTCAAGTAGAGTTTCAGATTACTTTTATGGAATTGAAATAATATTCAGACACTTTTGCTTGTAAAAGCTACCTAAATACATAAATACTACATTTAATATATGATTTTATGGGAAACTATTATCAGCAAAGCATTTTATTTACTCCTCTGGACAAGTATCTGAGAAGATTTGCTTTACTTAAGCATAGTCTGAATTCTATTATTTTTCAAGGAAAATTGATACTAAAAGTTGAAAGAGGAAACATTACCATCACTGAATGAGTCTGAGTATCTGCTGAAATAAGTTTTCCAAGTGTGTGGGTGGTCTATAATATTTTATAGATAGCATCAATTTGTAATTATAATATGTATTTATATATGACAAAATAAATGCTGTGTATTATATATGAAATGTGTATACCATAGCTTTCCTTTAAAAATTATAAGGAAAAAAACATTTTCCCTTAAAATGTATAAAAATTTTAACTATTAGAAAGTATGTTTAGGTACATCTCAGTAGGTAGTTATTTTTCTATTTTTTTTTTTTTGAGCACTACCAGGGATTTTCAAGCAATGTGGTGTTTGTTGCTGTTTGCACCTGTGAGAATGTGTCATGAGTGGAAATGAAACGCCATGCTTTAAATAGATTAAGGCGTAAGAAGGGATCTTTAGCAGGTTAAAGCAATTACTTAGTTTTCCTGCCTGTGACGGGTTTTCATTGTTCTAAAATATAACCCACACAGAAAGGAGGTGCTTGTTTATTTGGCTTTTTTGTGTGAATAAGTGACTCATTTGTCTTCCCCCATCCTCCCTCCATAGCCGTCATCTAGCATGCCCTGACCTAGCCCCCACACACACGTTAGAAAACATCCAAACAAATTGACAAGCAGCAATTGTTCAGGTCTATGTGTGGCTTGAAATTTCAAAACTATGATTGAAGTGCTTAATTTTCTATCATCAATATCTGTGATTAGCATCAATTTATAGTCCCAGTCTCACACAAAGAAATCCAACCTGCAAGAAGGATTGTAAGGAGGAATTCCACTAATCTTTGGAAATGCCCCAGAGTTTTAAAATAAGTGATACCAAAATCAATAAAATCTGAAAACAATATAAATAAAACTAAAGAAATGATACCAGCAGGGCTCTGGTTATGAGTTTTGGGCATTTCACTTTTAACTTGATGAATTTACTGGATTATACTTGATATTTTGTAGTAAAACACAAATGAACTATTATAAAAGAATAAAAAGAAAAATAATAGAGAGCCATAAATACAAATAAATATAAATATGCAATAATATGATATTGATAATTCAAAAATTAATTCTTCACATGTTTCTAGATTGAATTGTAAAAATTCTTTTTCTGTTTTATTTATTGGAGTGGACTAAACAGATATTACCAACTGAACATCTCACCTATTTTCCATGTTGATTTAGGATAAAGAAAATGGAAAAGTCACAACTCACCCCAAATAATACCATTAGATTTCGTCATCTAAAAACATAATTGGGATTATAAAAAATAAAGTTAAGAAAATATTTTAATTACCTCTGTTGACAATGATGTTTGACTGACAGAAGTCTCAATGTCTATATAGCTTGATAGTTTCTATTAGAGACTGGAAGACACTCAGATCAGATTTTACTATTCTAACAGCTAAAATAAATTACTTAAGTGATTAAATGTTGGATTGGTTTTAATGTGAAGATACAAAAGCTCATTCTTTCTCAGACACATGACTTTTGTACATGGTGACTCATTAACTATGCTTTGCTCTGTTTGCATTTTTAATATGAGGCATTGAGGAGAAGAAATGCCCTTTGAAAATAGATATAATCCAGAGGCACTAGTTTTTATGAACTTATATTTGTGAACTCTAGAAATAATAGAACCTATTTTCTTTTTTTAGAACCTATTTTCTATGAGCATCTTCTTGATAGATATAAATCTGAAATTTACTTATAATAAAGCATACAGTATTTTTCAAAGCATGCATACATACTTGTAGCTAAGAATTGTCTTTTTTTTACTTCTAGTATCATGATTTCGAAAACAATATCTTTATCCACTCTCTTCATAAATAAAAGGGCATGGAAAACTGTTACAAATAGGTCACATGATTGAGTTTGAATTATATTTTTATCTTGATTCATAACTTCCTGTGTAAGGGCATTTAATTTCAGAGTAATGTTCAAAATCCGGTCTAGACTAACAACAAAAAAGTGGCAGTGTAAATCAGTGGCTGTAAAACTAGAGATTGTTTTCAGCTCAGTTTATCAAATGATAAAGAAGTATTTTTCAGTTATTAATCAACAAAAAGTAATGTTGAATCACACAAAAAATAATATGTTACATTTTAAATGTCATCAGCAAAGCCTATAACCAATAGGATTGGTCCCCCTTTCATAATTAAGTGAATTTTGAATTTGACATTGAAATTTACAATAACCCTAGAACATAACACCTGACTCAATATGTTAGATCATAATGTGGAAATCTCTTGTGTCATATTGTCTTCTTCCATCCTCTCTATGTCTTTGATCAATAAATGCATCTACACAAGGCAATAATCATCTCGTTTTCCAAACCTCTCTGTCTTCTTCTATTTTTCTACCTTTCACATGACCCATTATAAATGAGAACTTTTTTCTTCTATTTGACTGAGAAGATTTAACTCCTAGAGTAGAATGGTTAAGTTCTCATTTCTAAAGCTGTCAATCTAAAAGTATTCTATCCTCATGCATTCCAGAATTAAATTTTCAACTAGTTGAAATTTCACCTTGAAAGTCATCTCAGAATTAGTCCTTATAAATCCTAAACATGAAACCTTGTCATTAATAACATTGTAAATCATAGCACTTCAACAAAATTAAAAATATTAAAATATCAGGGCCGGAGCGATGGTGCAAGTGTTAGGCTGTTTGCCTTGCATGCAATACTAACCTATGACAGACCTAGGTTCGATCCTCCTGCATACCATTTAGTCCCCCAAGGGAAAAAAAATAAATAAATCCTAAACATAACATCAGTGACAGAGAAGGAAAAGGCCAAAACACCCACTTCTGAAACCTATTCCACTGATGTCATTATTGAAATCCTCTCTCACACTCCTTGAGACTATATGGAATAAAATCACCAGTCATAACATCCAACAATGTAGTTAAAAATTTCAGAATTTTTTAAATAAGTGTCCAGTCTTTCCTATTCTCCTTTGTTTTCTGACTTCATAGACCAGCCTTCTGTCCATCTCTTCATATATCAAGCTTCATGTGTCCAACTGTTTATTTCAAAGAACCCCTGAAAAAGCTACTGTGGTTATATGAAATGTCCTTCCATACAGGTAACTTGGACTCACATTTAAAAGCCTTTGCTCAATAATAACTTTTTGATTTGTTCATACTAAATAAATCCCCATACTAAAACCTCTCCACAAAACTAATACTCCTTCCCTTCTCCCTAACATTAATCACCATGAGACTTTAGATGTGTCTCACAAACCATAAAGGAGCCTTTTCTCTCTCTCTCATCATTGGCATTAATACAGTATATTTTAGCTCAGCTCAATAAATTTTTGATGTACAAATAAATTAGAAACTGGCCTTTTCCTTGGTTCTGCACCATAAATAGACAAGAGAACTTGCTCTCATTTCTCCCTCGCACCATTGTTCTTTACTTCTTGTAGATCTCACAAAAATGTCAAGTGTCTGAATAACTAGCTCTAAAAATGGAATTTAATGTGTTTTTCTACAAAGCAAGTCATTAATAAGTACTTTGGAAAATAATATACTCTTAGGCATCAATATTAGTAATAGCATAATAACAACTTCTTTATGTTTGTTCCTATAACATTGTGGATCTAGGATCTCCTGGATCAAAGAGATGGTACCATAGTGCAGGTATAAGGCACTGGTTTGGGGGCCAGAGCAATAGCACAGTGGGAGGGCATATGCCTTGCATTTAGCCAACTCAGGACAGACCCTAGTTCGACTCCAGGCATCCCATATGGTCCACCAAGCCTGCTAGGAGCAATTTCTGAGCACAGAACCAGGAATAACATCTGAGCGCTGCTGGATGTAACACCGCCCCAACACTCCCCCCAAATAAATAAACTAAGGCACTGGCTTGCCTGTGACTATGGCAACATCAACCCTAGTTCAAAAATCCCAAAGCTGCACACACTTGGGGTTATTTATGAATAAAATGCTGCTGAGCTGAGTGTCTATAAAGCAAAATAAAGTCTGAGTAACATCACAACAGATAGAGCACTTGCCTTATGTGTCACTGACTTGGATTCAATCCCTGGTATCCCATGTGGTCCTGTGAACACCATGAGAAGTAATTCCTGAATTCTGAGCCATGAGTACTACTTAAATACTGCTGGGGATGGTCTAAAACAATCAAGCTAAAAAAAAAAAGGAAAGAAAGAAAGAAACAGAACACAAATAGAACAGAAATGAATACGACTCCATAGTATAAAGTCATTTAACTTCACCTGTAAAATTTATATATGCATTTCTATGAGATGCATAGATTGATCTGAGATAAAACAATGAAAGATCAGTCATTCAATACAACTTTCAGATATCAATACTTGCCTAGTTGACAGTATTAGGAATGAAATCCAGGTCCTCCCATATGCAAGGCAAATGATCTACCCCCTAGACAAAAATCCCCAACTCTTATTATTTATTGACTTTTTCTTTCTTCCACTGAATTCTGTTTTTGTTTGTTTTCTTGTTTTTTGTTTTGTTTTGTTTTATTGAAACAATTGTGATCTACAGAGTTCTTTATAGTTGAATTTCAGGTATACAGTGAGTAAGGGCCATTCCCACCATGAGTGTCAACCTTCGTTCACCAATGGACCCAGAGTGCCTCCTGTACCACCACCCTTTGTCCCCTAGCCTGCCAGTATAAGAGGCCCCTTTAAGCTTAGATTGTAAAATTTTAGGTCCCTTGCTTCTATTATTCTTGACTTTGGCTTGGATATTTAGTTCTGTCCTTATTTATTTCCTTGCCAGTGCATCCAAGAGCACTTGGCCCCTGGCCTCCAGTCTTTCCTTATTTCTTTCTTCTTAGTTTTATGGAAAAATGCAGGAATGCGTGGTAAAATAAAGTAATCTGTGTCCGATCAGGTGCTGTTGTTATCATGAGCAGTTGTGTCGCTACCTGAATTGTACATATAATTTTGTTTGCTTGGGTTTGTGGACCACAACCTGCAGTGCTCAAGACTTGCTCCATGCTCTGAGCTAAGGGACTTTAAGGGGATCATATTCTGTTTTGGGTATTCTCAAAGCTGGGTCAGCCACATGCAAAGCAAGCATGAGCTATCCTCTCTTTTCAGCCCTGAGAATTGCACTGTTCTCAGCACATGCGCACTTGACTGAGGTTCTTGCTTGGGTTTGGTTACTCAAGTTGGGGTAGAACTAGTGGAACATTCTGCTAGAGGTCAGGTGAAAGTAGCATTGGTTCTCACAAAAACTTGCTGTATGTCAGAAGTAGACCTCCCACCATAATGCTTGCCAAGTGTCAAGTATTTTGTGATTCCTGACAAGCATCACAGACTTTAGTTCTGGTGCTGATACACATTCAAGTGAATGATAGTGACCAGACACTTTGTTGTGACTTTGGGTGCTAGTGGCTTGGTGGGGAGCAGAGATCCCATAAGATACAGTTTCAGGGGCTGATCTTGATGCATAGGGGTAGTACCAGAGATCAGACTTACAGTCACTGAGATATTTCCTGGGCCCTGTAAAAACATTTTTCTTTGTTTAATTCTGATATATTTGCATATTTATGTGTTCCAAACCTGTGGTTAAATTCTTATGGTAAAGCAAGTTACATGTTAGATTCAGAGATGAAAGAGTTCCCATGAGATTGGCTTCATCTCTCTGGACTGAGGAAAGAGAATCAAATACAGACAAAGAGAAAATTGTTTGGCTTTGGTCATCCACACTGGAAACTTGGGAGCTAAAATGGTCTGCCAGAGTTGTTTCACTTTCCACCTAATGGCTAGACATAATTTCTATAATTTGATAATCAATGCATGTGGCTTTTAAACATATTTAATTGACTTGAACTAGAATGCATTTAACACTACCTAAATATTGTATGCATTTCAAATGTTATAAATCAACATTTGCATATACTCCACCATTGAAAGTTCAGTAATATCTTTGGCATGCAATTGGCTTAATATATACAATTTACTTATGCTATTTCCCTTCCCTTTCATATCTGATTCCTTTATCTACCATTCATAAGTAAAATAATATGGTGTTTGGGCTATTTCTGATTTATGTCATTAATCAGAATATTCTATAGATTTATCCATGTTGCTTAAAATGATAGAATCGCATCTATTTTTATAGTTGCTTAATAATACATTCTGTAAATCATCTTCAGTTTATCTTTTAACAGTTATAAACAGATACTTGCTACCAACAACAGGTAGATCACTACAAGCTTAGAGTTATCATTATAATTTGGCAATAAACATGGAGATATGGGTATCTCTTCAAATTAGTATTTTTGTATTTGGAGGTTAATACTTCAAGGTAACAAGTGGATTGCAATGTATATTTTTTTAGACGGGAATATCTAATAGTACTCAGGAGTTATCTCTGGCTCTAAACTCAGGAAGGGGAACATTTTAGGATTCCGGGGACCAAACTGGTCTACTTCATGCAATATAAATTCTCTACCTCTGTATTATTGCTTTCGCCCCTCACAATGAAATATTTTTTCCCAGAGATCACCACGCTACTTTACATAATGACAGCAATAATTTACATGTTCACAGACAGTAATGAAGGGTACTTCTTTCTCCACATCTGCTCTACTGATTCTCTGCTTCCAATATGTTAGCCTTTAATTTTCAATTTTTACAAAATCTTATAAATTACCCTTTCTACTAGAATAATAAAGCTAGTACAAATAACACTTCATTTTCTGAAGCACATATGAATGGAATTTGCACTTCAAGACTTTAACTACAAATAAAGAATTTTAAGCCCCTGATACAGCTTCTTTCCAAAAAGAATGCAAAACATCCTATAAGGCAATAAATCATCCTGAGTGTCCCAAATTCATTTTAGGTTTACTCTACCTGCTCCCATTTAGATTTTATTAAGGTGAGTTATATTTGTCTGAAAAAGAAAATATTCTCTAATTATGCTATTGGATGAGAGAGGGTGACCCTTCCAGTGATTTATGTTTGGTGTCAAAGATAAAACAAATACAAATGAATAAATAGGACCCCATGTGAAACAAAAATAAGCCAACATATCTATTCAAAAGTGTTATGCATGTAATCAGAAATATATAAAGGCAGAATTGTGAAGGTCTTTGAAGAAATCTTATGTAAATATATATGTGTGTATACATTCATAAATATATTACTGGATGACTAATACAAGAGAACAGGTTCTGAAATGTGGGGGGAGCATAAAACAATAAATCTGAGTTTTAGATATCTAATTCTCAATGATATGTCAGTATAAAACAATATAAAGCATATTGCTTGGTATTTTTTTTTAGTAACTTAGAAATATTGTAAAACTGAAAATGCATTTCTTACCCCAGATGATTCTCTGTACAAACACTAGCCGATGTATTTCTTATTTAAATGTACTTATGATTTCTTATTTAAAGACTTAGTCTTTAAATTAGTCTTTAGAATGAAAAAATATATAATACTGAGAACCATGCAGCATTTTAACTACATTTCACAAGATAGAGAGAGAGTGAAATGATGTTAAAGTTACCAACATCAAGTACATACATTGGATCGAGATAAAACAGAGTCAAGTTCATTTGCTCGAGTTCAGTTCCCTATCTGAAATCCTAGAATAAATGGTTATAATGATACTAAATAGATCCAGAAAATGTCAAACACATTAAATCATTATAACCCATCAATAACTAATAAAATGCATTTATTTTTATTTTAAGGCTTAAGCACTTAATTATAGAAGTGGTTTTACAAACTTACCTAAGGAATTTCATAGCACATAATGAGTGTTCGCTGAAGATGGAACAAATAGATTTGAAAGGGCTCTTACTTGGTAACTGCTTCCTACATCTCCAAAGGAATTATTTTATTAATAAGTGTATTTAAGCTTTCTTTATAAATATATTATATCTTTATATGCAACAATTAAATTAATAGCATAACTAACTTCAAAGAAAATTTTAAAATTCAAAGATTGAAGATGACGTAGACATAATAGAAAACTTAAATGCTATAGCTCTTAAGGTTGTGCTTCTTACATTGACTTCACTGAATATACATGACAGGTCTTTTCTGAATAGATTCCCTGTAATATAATCTACCAATATCAAAAATATTCAGGAATTCATTGTATCTTAGTCACTATTTCTTTGGAGTTGCAGAAACTTCTGGGTTTAATGGAATGGCCTTTGCTTCCACTTGCTTGGTCAATGTGTTTCATGTTTCATCCTTGAAGATGTCTTTGTCTTCAATGTCATAGAGTGTTCTGCCTGTTTTCCTCTGTGTTTACCTTATGGTTTTAAGTCTGATAACAAAGTCTTTAGTCCATTTTGACTTGACCTTACTGCATGGTGTTAAGAAGAGGTTTGAGTTCATTGTTGCATATACTTCTCCAATTTTCCCAGCATCATGCTGCTGAAAAGTTGAAGTTGAAATGGCCCTCAAACTTTTAAACAGTGGGTCAGTTCACTGTCCCTCAGACTGTTAGAGGTCGGGACTATAGTTTAAAGAAAACTATAATCAAGAGTGGTCCTTGGATTATAGTTTGAGGACCCCTGCCTGAGACTGAGAGGAGTAGTCACTAGACAGAGAGAAGGAAGGGAGTCAGAAAGTGTGGCATACAACTCTCACATGTGCAGTGGGGCCTGAGATGAGTTGGCTGCTAAGCAGGACAGGTAGCAGTGGCAAAAACATCCAGTGGGCCAAATAAATGCCCTCAGCAGGCTACTATGGGCCATAGTTTGAGGACCCCTATATTATCCAAAAGAAGCCTTATTAAGAGGATAGTTGTCATTTTCTCAGGAGCCATAAGTAACAGCACATTACAAATGTGTTGGTATATTGCAGATGCTCTTGTCTTTGCTGTTTCAAGGATATAGACCTCTTTAGTAATTTACTTTGCATTATTTTAAGTTAAGTGTTCATCATTTTCACTGTATTCAAAATAAAAAATACACTGAAATCTATATTTTCTAAGGGACCTCAGTTTGAGCCTGACTTTTCAGAAACATAATTCTCCAGTGGATATTTAATAGTGAACCACTCTATATAAGAGATCAAGAACATTCTATTTGTCAGTATAGAATAATATACCTAAACTCTTTTCCTGTCCTCATGAGCTCATAGGTTTTGCTGCATGATAGACCTTCAATGAGAAGACTGATTTAAATGAAACAGCACATTCATATTTAAAAAACACCCAAAGATTAAAATAGAAAACATTTGTAGATGGCAAAGCAGTGCTGTCTGGATTAAGCACTGTAGGTACATCTCCATGGATCAGGCGCAGCTGATAAAAATAAAAATTAAGTTTCTGCCTTAGAGGGAAAGTACAGCATGTAGCTGTCTGGTCTTTCATCCTAGGCATCCCATATGGTCTTCCAAGTACTTCTAGGAGTAATTCCTGAGCACAGCAGCAAGAGTAACCCCTCACCACTGTTAGGTGTGGCACAACAATTAAAAATATTTCAGAGGTTCAAAGCTGGTGATTATAGTTTTCATCAGATGGCCTTTTATTTTGGGGGGGCACTCCAACAGAGTAAAATGTGTTTAAGGAGGTAATTCTCTTCGCAAACATTCCATTCAGAAAGCATCACATTTCTCTAGCATGAATTTACATTGTTGAGCAAAACTCATATTTTTTTAGGAATAGTCTTTCTGCAATTTGGCAACAGGATGCTACAAATGAAGAAGAAAATTGTAAATGAGAGTATAAAATGTAGTTAAATTTTCCTTTCTGGAACACCTTCAATCCCATTCCTGCCATGACTATGACAGAACATAACATTAAGGATTAGCTAAAGGACTAGAGAGGGAGACAGTCTCGCCAAATTAAGCTATTTATTGATATGTTCACAAAGTAAAATTAAAGAAGCTACATTTGAGACAACCAAGAATTCTATTCCTTCTATCTACTATGTAGATAAGTAAACAAGACTAGTTTTAGAACATTGCTACTACAATCTATATCATGTTTTATCTGTAAATTAATTCTCATTTTTTTTGCATTAATAAACTAAACTCCTTGGGCCAGAGTGAGAGCACAGCAGGTAAGCCGTTTTCCTTGAAGTGATCAACCTGGGTTCAATTTCTGGCATCCCATATGGTCCCTCGAGGCTGCCAGGAACAATTTCTGAGTGCAGAGCCAGGAGTATCCCCTGAGCATTGCTGGGTATGACCCAAAAATCAAATCAAAACAAAATAAAACAAACCTGAACTCCATTCAAAATTATATACAAACTATTCAGATGATAATTAAGGTATATCTGGCAATTTTTTTTCTATAAATTCCTCCTCTTAAGTAAAACACTACTTAAAATGAAACCATCTTAAAATTTTTGCACAATTTGTGTAAGTGTTGGCCTAATTTATTCAACACTGCATTTAAATAAGTTTCCAACTTTATGAGGGGTTCAGACTCCTAAGGTCCATGAAGAAAACCTAGTGAAAAAGAAAACAAGAGAGTAGGGCTTTCAAAAAAATTGAAGTTTACTTAGGCTGTTGAAAATTTGGTTTGGAAGAAATCAAACATTATCCAACCTTAGAGATGAATTGTGTCAAAGCACCCTCCTTTTCATGAGCCTCTCCATTGAATTGTTGCCATTGGACTGAAAAGATTATTTTGATAATCATTGCACTAACCATTTCTTATATTTTCACTAATCTCTCATGAGTCAAAAGTAGAAAAAGTAAATTTCAGCTTGATTACTTCAGAATTTTTCTTCCTACAAAAACTATTTGGAGCTAGTAAATGTAGGATGACCTGTAATTCCCAAGGTAAATTTTATTGCTAACTTGGTTCATATGCCAGAGGCATATACATCGTCTACCAATGAGCTATGAAATACTTGCTAAAGAAAACAAACCACATTCCTTTGTGATATTTTGGTGTGCCTGACTATAAGTATATAGACACAGAAAAAAATTAACTAAATACAGAATACTTAAAATTTTAAGTTATAGCTATTAGTGCTAGATGAAAATAAAAGATGGGAGAAAAAATAGAGAAGTTTATTTAAAAAATTGACACTAAGCCTATTGTAAAACTTAAGAAATGCCAAATAATGTCAAAGGGTAACACTTGTAAGTTATTTTGAGAAATCATTTAGTTGTAAAGTTTAGATGACTGCTTTTGAATACCAGTATCTATCTTATAAAGCTTAAATAAGACAAAAAGAAAGTACAATGCCATACGTTGACCATTCATTTGATATTCAGTATTGGAAAAATAGCCTATTATCACCTTTAACCAAAATCAGGTAGAGTTTTTATCTAGTTTTTTTCATTCTGGGAAAGAGTTATGAGCCATTAGCAATTTGTAAATGCTGTGTGCTTTTTAGAAGCGACAATGAAATCACTTTTTTAATCACCACACTTCCAAACTAAATAATTCAATTCCACAAACCTATCCCCAAAAGTCCTATTTTCCACTCTTTCATCATCTCTGTGGTTCTTTTCTGGGTTGCCTGCAGCTTCTCAAGACCCCTAAGAGACTCGGAAACCCAAAATTCAGTAATGATTTGTCTCTCTTTCATATGTTGTCTTGTAGTGGGAGTTGTGGGTTTGGCAATGTCTTATGACCTAGATTGTAGACAACTTATAAGAAGAAATTACAGTTCTTTGTTTAAAGAACATTTTTGCCGATAATAACTTACTTTAGAGTTAGGTTTATCTTGGATACTTTTCTTCTATCTTTTGTTTTATTTCCTTTCATAGTCTTATTACCACTTTATAGATGACCTATCATTTTAGATCAAGACTCTTAGGACAAATGAACTAATTAAAGTTTTCAAACCACCTTTTGTATTTGATCTTACATCATGTATTCATCCTGTGTGAAAAGATCTCATACCTGTGCTAGACATGGCAACAATTATCTATTCTGATTTTAAAGATCATATTTGCCTGTGAATGTAATGTAAGCAGCATATTTGTTGGTCTAGTTTTTGCAGATTTTTTCATAATGAAAATGTGATATCTTGTCTATTCTAGCTACAATAAAGAAGCATGCATGAAAAAAAAAATCCCAAAGCATTGGTTTTTTTCTTTGAATGATGTGTGTTTGCTCTAAACTGCCATTGCACTCACATGGACGAAAACAGCTAAAAGGACAGATTTCGGGCATTTATTCATTTTAACAAAATAAAAATAAAGAAGCAAGAGTCTATTGAACATGGAATATAGACTGTCAATATAATAAAGATAAATCATAAATGGTAAAATGATGACTAAAAACATTTCGGATATCCACAAAAACCTTGCAGCATAAAAATCTTGTGAAGCATGTTCAAAAAAAAATGTTTTCATTAAATATTTGGAAAATAATTCTGGCATTAATATAATATGAATATGAACTGAAAAATGTTTATTAATATAAATTAAATCTGCATTAAACACTATAAGTTGCATTTACCAAAGCAAAAAATCATCATTTCTTAAATTTATTAGTGGATATTTTTAGTTGGAGATCAAAACCATACTTTTATTAATTTCTCCCATTAAAGATTGATGTATTAGTACCTATGGCATAGCAAGGACTGTTCTAGACTTTGGAGATATCATAATAAATAAACAGAAAAATACTTTTCTCATTTAAGTGAAATTGTACCGATGTATAACTTTATGAAGGAGAAAAAAATCATAATTTATTAGTTGACTGAAAATATATAACATTGAGTTTATAAAACTGGCCCAGAAGGTAGAAATTCTGGAATGAGAAAGATGCTTTTTTTTTTATATGATATTCAGAAAAGTCCTATGATGTGCTGCTATGATGCCATGGTAGCAGAGAATCAAATAAAATGAGGCAGTAGCTCTTTTTCTGATCTAAAAAAAGATGATTTCTAGCACTAAGCAAGTGAAAAACTATGACATAAGAGGATATTTTGAATGTCCCAAAAACATAAAGGAAGAAATACAAAGGAGAGAACAAGAGAAAAAAAAAAAGAAACTAGGGAATTATCATGCATAATCTTTTAATCTCATGGTTATGACTCGTGTATACACTCAGTAAGATATATGAAAAGTCATCTGAGGACTTTGATCCAAGATTAATATAATTTGCTTTAAGTTTTTATACTCTAAAGCTCTATGGGTTACAGGGTATAAAGCAAAGAAAGCACACAATTATTCAGACTAGCTCAAAACCTACTGTAATGGTTTAGACAAGAGGCTATAGTGATTCAAACTAGAATTTTAACATCAGAATATGTAAACAGTCTGCTTCTGGATATGCTTTGAAGGAGGAACAGACAGACTTTTTCCAAGCCATTAAGCAAAGTGTGAGAAAGAGCAGAATTAAGGATGATGGTAGGTTAGGCCTGCACTGATGCTGTGTTTCTGCCAGTTTATTGATGGTAAAGTCCTTAAATCAAACTGGGAAGGCCCCAGGCACTCACCCAACCAGCATTACTCATACCCAGTCCACAGTCATTTTCCCACTGGGGTCAGTGTTGGGGCCGGGCCAGCTTTTCTGGTTCTTGTTAGGATTTCAGGACACCCACAAAAATCCATCATGGAACTTACAGAAACAAAGTCTACTACTCACCATTCCTAGTGGGTACCCAGCACATATAAAAATTCTGAGTATTTGGGGTTCTCTCTTGATTAAAGTACAAAGATGGTTTCATGGAGTGAAACTCTTTGCATCTTTCACCAATGGGAAGCATAAAAATGGGGAATAGTGCAAAGGAATGTAGGGGCCACTGCTCAAGTGCTCATTCAGGTTACATAGGATTTTCTAAAAGGCAACTTCATATTGGGGAGAAATCAAGCTCCTATTTAGATAACTTTATTAGTAGTTGTGTGGCACTATGCTTATTCAAGATGCATTGATATATTTTATAATAATATATTTACTAGACACATATATTACAATCAAAACTTTATACTAGGTACTTAGACTATAATTAACTTAGGGGATGAAGATTCAATCAACCCAATTCCTAGGAAAGACTGTTAAGATTGATCCATCCTCTGTTGGAAATAATTTGTGTCAGGATACTTGGGAGAGGGAGCTGGGTACACTGGTCAAAGGTATGAAGTTGTTCACATGAAACCAATATCAATAGTAATGTAAGCCACAGAATCTCAATCAATCCTTTTTTTTAAGATAGAAGAATCAATCATTTCAAAAAATAATAGGAATTGGCTTGAATATTGGTTCGTTGTAATTATTTATATGTCTATTCTATTTAGTACTGTTCTGTTGATTAATGTTATCATAAACTGTCTTCACGTTGAGTATTATGATCTGTCCCATATAGGTCTCCTTTTTCATAATTGTTAACAGTACTATTTTATTTTGTTTATCCATACTTATTTTAGAATTGTCAATAGCTTCCAAAATTTCTTTTCAATTGTGGTAGCAATTTTATTTTAACTAGAGTTTTTGAGGAACTTTATAATTTTTATTATGTTGCATGCTCCAATTCCTGATTACTTCTCTACATATATTTAAGTTTTCTTAATTTTTTTTATCATCTTGTAGTTTTTATCATCCAATTGTTGGGTTTATACATAGTATTTTAATTTTGAAATAAATATTCTGATGATGGGTGAGTGTTGAACTGATGATGTATATTTGAAGGGTGTAAAACTGGTGACTAAATAGTAAATAATAAAATTCTGAACAGTTATTTTACATCAATTTATAATTTTTCATTGGTAGAATATGAAAATTTGCTGGTGTTTTTCAAAAGCAATGAAAAGTTTTCTTTCTACTCTCTACACAGTTTTCTTGTTTTCTTATGTTGTTCAAAATTCCAAGATTTTATGATAAATATAAATCATGAATATGAAAATTCTTGTATTCTACCTGAGGGAAAAATTATTTTTCCCTTAGGAAGGAAAGTTAGTTAAAGATTTAACGTAGAGGCTTCTTTTTCAAACATTTTTCCAATCCTGGTTTCCTGAGACATTGTGTCATAAAGAGATCTTGTAAAATGTTTTTCATTTGATATGATTGTGTACATATGCTTTCCTTTGAATTTTAATTTTATGTAGTTTAAACATTTAAAAAATAATGATTCATTCTTCCATTCTTTTCCTAGATAACTTTTATTTGATAGTAGTGTACAATTTTTTTAAATCTACTGTTAAGTTTAATTTGATGTTGTTCTATAGTTCTCTTATTTACTAACTTGATTGCTTTGATATTAAAGCATTAGTAAATTAATAGCAGTAATAGTATACTCTGGAAAATAAAAATTATTTTGGAGAATATTATATAGAATTAATGTTAGTCTTTTTTTTTAATGTTATGATTGTTTAAACAGACCACTCTGTCAGACAGAGTTGGAGAGGATTATAAGAAAGCAGAAATCAGGGAGGAGACTTCAAATTTTATTCCTCAAAGATAAAGGTGTCGGAGGACCCCAGATACCAGGATTTCACCTTTTCTCTTGCAACTGGTAACAGGGATGTCTCTGAGCGGGGGAGCTGGCCAACAGGACCCTCTGTACTGAACCCTAGAGCATGGATATGGGACCCCATCAAAGCCAGGCCTTCACAGCAAGGCCAAGCAGCTCGTTTCCCAGTGGATGTGGGAGAAAAAAAACAACCCCCCCCCCCGCCCTGGTGTATAAAACCAGGTTGTGCAGCAGACCTCCTTGCACTGGGGTCCTTTCTCATCAGTCCTCATTTCCAAAACGAGGGGGCATTAACAACTGTACTTTGTTAACCATGATTCCACAATGCACATCATCTTAGATTGTTCCTAGGAAAGGAAATGGAATGCCCAGGATCTGACACTCCATTTACTTAACTCCTCACTAAGCAGAACATCCTCCCCACTCCAGCCAGATGTCAACCAGCTCCCAAAGTGAAAATATAGATTCCCTACATAAGAAACACATTCAGCTACTAATGCCTCGCTCTCATCAGGCCCTCTCCTTCACATCTCTCTACCATGGACTTTTGCTTGCTATGAGATTAGGTAGCTGAGAAGACCTCCTGTGCTTAAGGATACTCACTGATATGTGACTGCTGGGACTCATCCTTCCTAGATTCCAAAAATCAACTCACAGGTTGAGGCTGGATTCCATATCTTGCCCATTCCCGACTATTTCAAAAGACTTAAAAAGGACAAACAAATCTCCTTTGAATACCTCTTTAATTACATTCCCCCAACAAGCATGCATATCTGTGTCTGAATAGCTTTTCATGTAGCAAAAATTTCCCCCCATCCTTGGGATCTGTTTAGTATACAGAATTCTAGTAAACAAGTCTCTGTCTAGAGGCTACGTAAGAAAAAAGTTTATGGGAATTGTTGGTCTTGATACCTTGACCCCCATATGCGCCAATAATACCTTTTGTTGTTTTTCCTTTTTGCAGAAGGCACATTAAAATGAGAAATGATTATATGTGCAAACAAGTTCTTATCTAAAACATATAGGAACATATTTTGACTGCAGTAGGACATTACACCCTGAAATCCAGCCACAGTGACTTGACCTAGACTTCAGTTGATAGGACATTGACCATTCACCACTGAACCGTGGACACCATTAGCAGAAACAAACATGGTTTCCTACAGAAGCACCAAAAATAAGAACTCTTTTTTTATTTGCTTGTTTTTTTATATATGTTATTTAAACACCTTGATTACATACATGATTGTGTTTGGGTTTCAGTTATGTAAAGAACACCACCCATCACAAGTGCAACATTCCCATCACCAATGTCCCAAATCTCCCTCCTCCCCACCCGATCCCCACCTGTACTCTAGACAGGCTTTCCATTTCCCTCATACATTCTCATTATTAGGACAGTTCAAAATGTAGTTATTTCTCTAACTAAAATCATAACTCTTTGTGGTGAGCTTCCTGAAGTGAGCTGGAACTTTAGCTCTTTTCTCTTTTGTGTCTGAAAATTATAATTGCAAGAATGTCTTTCATTTTTCTTAAAATCCATAGATGAGTGAGACCATTCTGCATTTTTCTCTCTCTCTCTGATTTATTTCACTCAGCATAATAGATTTCTGTACATCCATGTATAGGAAAATTTTATGACTTCATCTCTCCTGACAGCTGCATAATATTCCATTGTGTATATGTACCACAGTGTCTTTAGCCATTCGTCTGTTGAAGGGCATTTTGGTTGTTTCCAGAGTCTTGCTATGGTAAATAGAGCTGCAATGAATATAGGTGTAAGAAAGGGGTTTTTGTATTGTATTTTTGTGTTCCTAGGGTATATTCCTAGGAGTGGTATAGCTGGATCGTATGGGAGCTCAATTTCCAGTTTTTGGAAGAATCTCCATATCACTTTCCATAAAGTTTGAACTAGAGGACATTCCCACCAGCAGTGGATAAGAGTTCCTTTCTCTCCACATCCCCGCCAACACTGTTTATTCTCATTCTTTGTGATGTGTGCCATTCTCTGGGGTGTGAGGTGGTACCTCATAGTTGTTTTCATTTGCATCTCCCTGATGATTAGTGATGTGGAGCATTTTTTCATGTGTCTTTTGCCCATGTGTATTTCTTCTTTGTCAAAGTGTCTGTCCATTTCTTCTCCCCATTTTTTGATGGGATTAGATTTTTTTTCTTGTAAAGTTCTGTCAGTGTCTTATATATTTTGGAGATTAGCCCCTTACCTGATGGGTATTGGGTGAATAGTTTCTCCTAATCAGTGGGTGGCTCTTGTATCCTGGGCACTATTTCCTTTGAGGTGCAGAAGCTTCTCAGCTTAATATATTCCCATCTGTTAATCTCTGCTTTCACTTGCTTGGAGAGTGCAGTTTCCTCCTTTAATATGCCTGTAGTCTCAATGTCCTGGATTGTTTTGCCTATGTATTGTTCTATATATCTTATGGTTTTGGGTCTGATATCGAGGTCTTTAATCCATTTGGATTTTTCCTTCGTACATGATGTTAGCTGGGGGTCTAAGTTCAATTTATTGCAAGTGGCTAGCCAGTTCTGCCAGCACCACTTGTTGAAGAGGCTTTCCCTGCTCCATTTAGGATTTCCTGCTCCTTTATCAAAAATTAGGTGATTGTATGTCTGGGGAACATTTTCTGAGTATTCAAACCAATTCCACTGATTTGAGGGCCTGTCCTTATTCCAATACCATGCTGTTTTGATAACTATTGCTTTGTAGTACAGTTTAAAGTTGGGGAAAGTAATTCCTCCCATATTCTTTTTCCCAATGATTGCTTTAGCTATTCTAGGGTGTTTTTGTTCCAAACAAATTTCAAAAGTGCCTGATCCACTTCTTTGAAAAATGTCATGGGTATCTTTAGAGGGATCGCATTAAATCTGTATAATGTCTTGGGGAGTATTGCCATTTTGATGATGTTAAGCCTGCCAATCTATGAGCAGGGTATGTGTTTCCATTTCCGCGTGTCCTCTCTTATTTCTTGGAGCAGAGTTTTAAGGTTTTCTTTGTATAGGTCCTTCACATTTTTAGTCAAGTTAATTCCAAGATATTTTAGTTTGTGTGGCACTATTGTGAATGGGGTTGTTTTCTTAATGTCTATTTCTTCCTTATTACTATTGGTGTATAGAAAGGCCATTGATTTTTGTGTGTTAATTTTGTAGCCTGCCACCTTGCTATATGAGTCTATTGTTTCTAGAAGCTTTTTGGTAGAGTCTTTAGGGTTTTCTAGGTAGAGTATCATGTCATCTGCAAACAGTGAGAGCTTGACTTCTTCCTTTCCTATCTGGATTCCCTTGATATCTTTTTTTGCCTAATTGCTATACCGAGTACTTCCAGTACTATATTGAATAGGAGTGGTGAGAGAGGACAGCCTTGTCTTGTGCCAGAATTTAGAGGGAAGGCTTTTAGTTTTTCTCCATTGAGGATAATATTTGCCACTGGCTTGTGGTAGATGGCCTTAACTATATTGAGAACAGTTCCTTCCATTCCCATCTTGCTGAGAGTTTTGATCAAGAATGGGTGTTGGACCTTATCAAATACTTTCTCTGCATTTATTGATATAATCATGTGGGCTTTTTTTCTTGTTGTGATGTTGTGATGTATTATGTTGATAGATTTACAGATGTTAAACCATCCTTGCATTCCTGGGATGAAACCTACTTGATTATAGTGGATGATCTTCTTAATGAGGCATTGAATCCTATTTGCCAGAATTTTGTTGAGGATCTTTTTTTTTTTTTTTTTGGTTTTTGGGCCACACCCGGTAACGCTCAGGGGTTACTCCTGGCTATGTGCTCAGAAGTTGCTCCTGGCTTGGGGGACCATATGGGACACCGGGGGATCGAACCGCGGTCCGTCCAAGGTTAGCGCAGGCAAGGCAGGCACTTTACCTTTAGCGCCACCGCCCGGCCCCCTTGTTGAGGATCTTTGCATTTGTATTCATCAGCGATATTGGTCTGTAATTTTCTTTTTTTGTAGCATCACTGTCTGGTTTAGGTATCAAGGTGATGTTTGCTTCATAAAAGCTATTTGGAAGTGTTTCCGTTTGTTCAATTTCATGAAAGAATCTTGCCAGAATTGGTAGTAGTTCCTCTTGGAATGTTTGAAAGAATTTATTTTTTAATCCATCTGGGCCTGGGCTTTTTTGGGGGGGGCATTTGATTACCGTTTTAATTTCATCAATGGTGATGGGGGTGTTTACATATGCTACATCCTCTTCCTTCAACCATGGAAGATTATAAGAGTCCAAGAATTTATCCATTTCTTCCAAATTCTAATTTTAGTGGCGTAGAGTTTCTCAAAGTAGTTTCTGATTATCCTTTGAATCTCGGTCATATCAGTACTGATCTCTCCTTTTTCATTCCTAATACGAGTTATCAGGTTTCTCTCTCTCTTCCTTTGTTAGTTTTGCCACTGGTCTATCAATCTTGTTTAAGAACTCTTAACAAGGAAGGCTCCACCACCATCATGACATTGACTTAATCCAAAGATGGGTACTCAGGACAAGATGACAACCTAAGAACAGCAACAGTCTGCTTTTAGGGCAGGATTCTCTGCAATACTACCTAATGGTTAGATGAAAACAGAAGACGCCATACACCAGGACCTGTACAGAAACCAGGATCTGTAACTACAGAAACCCGGCAACAACTGTATTGGTGAAGAACTGTTTCTAGGACCACAGAAAATGTCGAAGGGGTTGAAAAATCTAGGAAGCCTGGAGTTGGTTTTATTCCAAAACACTTCAGGGATAAGGTTTCCCTATTTTTAGGCCAAAGGTTTCTCCATCCAATTTCTTCCATATTTTTCTGTGCCTATGCAAACAACAACAGCCATACACACACACACCTTTCTTTTCTTCTATCTAATCTATCTACTACCTTAAAAAAAACCCTGAGCATATTAAAGCTTCTACTATTGTATTAATGACTGTATTGGTGATAAAATAATTGTCACAAATATATCTGCTAATGAACTTCCTTTTCTTTTTCCAATTCTTTGTTTTTATTAGATCTTCTATTTTCTTTTGATAACTTTGCTTCCTGTCATCCTAAATCAAATGTATTTTGGTCAGTTATGCCAACTATGATGGATTTTTTTAATAAATTAAAAAAGATAAAGGTGTCAGAGAAGATGTAATAATAAAAAGGAATAATTATATACATGTATATAATAATATAATTATGTATAGACATGTCTAAGAGACTTTCTAGAGTATAGAGAAAGTCAACTGATTTTATATTTATATATAATCATATATCAATATTATATATAAAGCAGGGTTAGCTCATAGATTATAGGTCAGCAAATTATAAATGGTGGGTTCCTTCTCTGGTTTATTATAAATTGTTAGTAGAACAAAATTATGCTTGCTATATAAATCTAAATATTGTCTCTGACTTTCTCTTCCTCCCTTCTTTCCTTATTCCTTCTCTTCCTTCTTTTCTCACTCTCTTCCTTTCTTTCTTTTCTTTTTTCTTTCCTTCTTCCCTCTCTCACTTTACCCTCTCTTCTCCCTCCTCTTCTCTTCCTTCCTTTCTTCGTACCCTCCCTTTCTTTCTTCCTTCTTCCTTCCTTCTTCCCTTTCTCCCTCCCTCCCTCCCATCCTTCCTCCCTTCTTCCTTCCTTCCCTATTTTATTTTCCTCCCTCCCTTCCTCCCTCCCTTCCTCCCTTACTTCCTTTCCTTAGTTTTTTTTCTCTCCTTTATTTCATTTCCTTTCTTTTCTTCCACACCTATCACTGCTCAAGACTTTTTCTTGATTTTCACTCAGGGATCACTCAGGCAATGTACACTGTAGCAAAAAAAGACAAGCACCCTGCCTTCTGTACTATTTCCTCAGCCCATCCTCTGCCTCAGACTTGTTTGTGTCACAACACTAGAATTGAGTAGTTTAAACAGATACTACAGAATGCATACACCTTAGAATGTCTACTCTACATTTCTTTATGAAAAAAATTATATTCTCTGTGCACAGAACATTCCTCCTTTCTCTGTATTAAGTTGGTGACAGAATTCAAACATCATCAAACATGATAGCAGAAGGAAAGCAAATCATTTCTATATTGATAATGAATATTTAATTTTTAGTCAGGGAGAGCAATTGAATCCTTGAACTAAAGAATGGGTTAGGAATTTAGGGCTCCAAGGAAAGAAGGTGAGGAAGGATGACAAGGACAAAGGGATAGTGTCTTGTTTTCTCTGCAAACAAAGATGATTTTCATAGATAAAGAGGGACTTCTACAAATAATCCTATACTTAGATAATTACCCCACTTTTCATTCTTCTGGGTTGTAAAAGGAAATTGTGATTGATGATTTGATTAGACAAAGAGCACCAGCAACTTTAGTTGTCAAGAACTCAGTTGTTTTCAACTGGAAGCAAATTGTATTCCAGTGAGGTGCTCTGTGGAGTCCATTTGGGGAATCTTGAGGAGAAATGTTCTCAGCATATTTAGTTCCCATCTTGTCTAACTATATTAAGTAATGTAAATGAGACATTGATAACTTGTACACAGGGACTTTTAGCCAAAAAACGAAAGTTTTATAATTTTTCAGTGACCTGCACTGTTCCATTCCTGCCTGACCCTAATAACTCTTTGACCTCATTGTGTTTATTCTTACTTCATTCACTCTAGATAAATCTCCTTGTATTCTTCAAACGCCATGAATTTTCTTCTTGGCATCTTTAAAATTATTTTACTCTAATGTCCCCTTGTTTCATCCCTCTATTTTCTTCAATTTCTTCTTCAAATCATCCCACTGTCATTGAGGAAGTTCTAAGATAACCTCTAAAATATTGCTAATTATCACCTATATAAACCTTATGAAACCGCTTAACAAATCATATTTAGAATGTTTCTCTTTATCCTTGTATTATTCAAATTTCCTTATGCTACATAAACCGGAGTTCTCCTAGAAGGAAAATACTCAAATATGAAGCAATACTCCTGAAACAAAATTATACAATGATCTTAAATTTTTCCTCATCTCTTCTAAACTTTTCCCATTATTTTTTATCAAAAATATCAACAGTAATTTTGATAAGAGAAAACTCAGATTATGGGGTCAGAGCAGAGTGGCACAGCAGTAGGGCGTTTGCCTTGCACATGTCTGACCTAATACAGACTGCAGTTAGATCCCCTGGCGCCCCATAAGGTCCCCCATGCCAGGGGAGATTTCTGAGTGCATAGCCAGGAAAAAGCCCTGAGCATCACCAGGTGTGGCCCAAGAAAAAACAAAAACAAAAACAAAAAAAAAGAAAAAGAAAACAGATTAAAAAGAAAAACAAAGAAATAACATTAATTTTTGTACCAAACTATTTTTCACCTACATGATACTCAGGGCATAAGTAGCTCACAAAACAACTCATGATCTATTAGGAAAAGGTTCAAATCAACCCATCTCATTCCTATGCTCATATTTGCAGGATCTCATTTAGCTAATTGTATATCTTGTTCTCTGAAGCATAAAAATGACCACAATATTTCTGTTCAAAAAGAAAGTGAAATTGGGGCTGGAGCAGTGGCACAAGTGGTAAGGCATCTGCCTCATCCACACTAGCCTATGACAGACTGCAGTTTGATCCCCAGGAGTCCTATATGGTCCCCCAAGCTAGGAGCAATTTCTGAGTGCATAGCAAGAAGTAACCACTGATTGTCACCAGGTGTGGCCCCCTTCAAAAAATCCAAAAAATTAAATTAAATTAAATTAAATTAAAAGGTAGAACAATTTTTAAAATGGATAATAAAATAATTGTGAGAAAGAAAAAATTTGATATTTTTAATTTGGACTTAAATATTAGGAAGGCATTATTAACATGTCCTTATTTCACTCCTAGAAATGATCAATTATTTTATTCTATAAAAAACATCATTTCTTCTAAATCCCACTCTAGTTGTAGACTTTAAGTTATGTTTAAAATATATGTAAATAAATAATCAAAGAAACTTAAAAGATTTTGATTCATAAAGAAAGAGAAGCAACATTATTTTTAGAAGAGCCCAATTGCACAATTCAATACTTAGTAACCATCTTTTCTTAAGTGAGTCTATGCAAACCAACTTCTTGTAAAAGAAAAAAAGCAGCTGGTTGCTAGGGCAACCATGAGCTGATTAGAAAAGTGACAGTCATGGGGTGTGATATCATTCTAGCAAACCAGCATGTTGCTGTGTTTTCTCTCTTACTTTCTTGGAAACAAGTGGAAAGGCAACTCAAAAAAGTATTGGAAGGTGATATTGCAAACAACCAAAGCAAGGTGCAACAGGAAGCCAAGTAAACTTTACAGACAGGTAAAATAATATAATAATACAAAAATACCTTGTATTCTTAAGTACTCTGCAGTTCACAGATATTTCAAGGGTCTTTAATTCCTGATTCCTTCCAGGTTATTAAATTTACAAACATCTTCCATGTCTCTTTTTCTAAAAATTATTCTTTCGGGTTTCTTGAAAGATAGATAATTTTCCCTCTTAAAAATTTACTACTCATAGCTCTCTCTCTCTCTCTCTCTCTCTCTTTCTCTCTCTCTCTTTTTTATAATTTCCATTTCCACTTACCATACTCCAGAGATTTCATTTCAAATTTGGGTTTTGGAAATAGATTATTGACAGGTTTCTTTGATCACTGTCCTTTTCCCCTAATCTCTCTCTGACATTTCCATTAGACTTAAATTAAATTAGATAACATGAATGATATTTAATAGCAACCATCTTGAGTAACTTTTAGTCTTTTTAACCATCCAGATTAGCAACATTACCTGACAGTATTTTTATACAATTTGAATTAGTCAATGCTTTGGGCATATATTTTGTGTTCATCAGTGTCATGCATCCATATATCCCTAGAGAGGGAGGAAGAGAGAGAAAAGAAGATTCCTAAATAGAAACTATGGATATAATCATCCATACACATCAAGTTTTTACTGGTATACATAAGTGGACTTGGACCTAACATCAACTCCAACTGCAGTTTCAAACCTTAAGTAGAAATTTCTAGTATCAATCCCAACTAAGACTGCCATGCCACTTCTCAGTCCCAACTCTGAATAGATCCCAAGTGGAACTTGTTTCAAGTTCACAGAGCTCTGTTCATCATAAAAGGCTCTGCAGTGATCTTTCTTGCCTACCCATCCAGTTCAGTCTGATTTCAAGTGATTCATGTCACATCTCCATCTGACAATGACACTGTCTCTCTCCATGATTCATGCACATGAATTTATTACATGACTTCACTCTTTGGTTCAGCTTTCCCTCCCAACCCTGCATAGAACCAACATTTGGCTCTCATGACTCCTCTACTATATTGTGGCTCTAAGAACACTTGTTTTACTCAAATAAAAATTTCAGTGATGTCAGCCCATACTTATAGCACTTTACATTTTTGGAAAAAATTTTACCCCTCCCTTATCAGAGGTAAAATATTGTCATGACAATATGACCTCTCTTTTCAGAGGTCATGGAGGTTTCTAAGACATATTCCAGGTGGGCTTACTCCTGGCTTTTTGCTCAGGGATCATTTTTGGTGAAGCTTAGGGGATCATATGGGATATTGGGGATAAAACCCAGGTTGACCCATACAAGGCAAATACCCTATCTGTTATACTATCCTGTTGCTCTGACCCTGAGTATTTAAATTTTATATTATTTTTTAATGTGACTCATTTCTGACATACTGATCCTAGATGTACAGGAAAATATAAAGGAATAAATGGGCTTTCAATATTCAGGTAAAAACTCATATCAGCCTCAGGTTGTGCAAGTGTTTATGGATGTTGTTAATTGCCACAACTTTCTATAGAGAGATCTGTGAAAACTCATAAAAATAAATAACTCATAATAATAAAATTGAAAGAAATATAGGTCTGGGAAAGATTAGAAAATGAAAAGAAGAGTTGTTTGTTTGCTTCGATTGATAACATATTTATTACCCCTAGGTAGAAAAACAATACTCTCTAAGTATTAGAGCAACAACCTTACCAATCAAATCAGCAACCCTAACTAGTAGGAAAGGTTGTTGTTTTATTTTGGTTTGGCATGGAGGATTATTTGATTGCTAACATGGCATAGAATTGCTGGTGCACGATCATCATAAAAACAAGATTTATTTTTAGTAAGTTTCACTCTTGTTTTTAAATTCTTTATAGATGATGCACCTCTTTATTGCCAGCTCTGGCATGACCCACTTTCCTTTATTCATTTAATCACATGCTACTGCTTACTTATTGTTAGGAGAAATGAGGACTTCAACATCATGACTCAAAATCACTTGAGTAAGTGATTCTGTATTTTTTGGTGCAGGAAAACCCCAGGGAGATATTTAAAATAAAGAAGAATCTGAATGAATGGGTAACTATTGTGAGGAATAAAATCTGTAATATTATATATGTTGATATTGAAAAACATTTAGAAATGTTCAATAGTAGGTTGAATGAGCAATTCAATACTCTGCCTTAGGATGCCAGTACTAAGTTTATACAAATGTCACACTATTTTATTCCATTTTACCATTTTACTATTTTATCATGTTACTCTGGACACTGGAATATATTCAAATCTCAGTGACAGTGGCAAAGAGAAAAATGGTAAGAAGCGATTGCTAGAATGAAAAGTTAACCACATGTTTCTCTTGGTAGAATAATTTCTAGAATTTAGGGAGCTAGAGTGTGAACTTAAAAACGTCTCTCAATCTCATGCACTGTTTCTGATCCTAATCAAGGATCAATTGTCCAATTTATCAAGTTGGCTGGCTGATTAAAAAAATAAATAAGGGTGGTTCACTGTTCTACCCATGCTTGAAACTGCATCTCTTTACAGTACATCAACTTTTATCCAAGAAACTGTCTGCTGGAACTATAGGGATGGCCTCGCAAGACTTGACCCATTGCCCAGGAGTTTTGGGCATGACCTTGAAGTCCGTGGTAAAACAATATCTATAAATAATGCATTAAGCATTTTTTCACATGTGGGCTGTGCAACACTCTTCATATTTGCTCATGAATTCTTGCTGCTCCTTAGGCAGCTGCTTCCGTTTTTTGTGTAGTAACCTCTAATAGGTGATGCCATGCTTTCCCTTCAAATGAAAGCAGGATGCTTGGGATTTCCAACAGAGAAAGAGAGAGAAAAATCACATTTCTGTAACATCAACTTCAGTGTTGGACAAGTTTGTATGGATAAAGACATAGTGCAAATCATGGTTTCAAAAAAGCAAAGAGAGAGGGGAAGAGAGAGAGAGAGAGAGGTGTAAAATGTCTGCTCTAGAGACAGGCAGTGAGGAGAGTGGAACAGGGTGGGAGGGAAACTGGGGACACTAGTGGAAGGAAATGCACACTGCTGAAGGATGGTGTACATTTTATGACTGAAACCCAATCATGAACAACATTAATTATATTAAAAAGTGAATTTTAAAAAATTTTCAGAATATTGAAAAAATGCATATTATAAATACATTAAAAATTAATTAAATAGATGTGTTGATTAAAAAATAGCATTTGCCCTTTGCACCACTTTATATGCAAAAGGAGTTTGAGCCTCGTAGAGCCAGTTTCTGCCTCTTTGTATTTATTGATATTTTTTTTTTTTCAGAACGGTGCTCCTCTGGTGGGCGTTCTTGGCCTCTGAAACCACTGGCCAAAGATCTTGTAAAGAACTGGCATTCGCCTCCCTCCCCCAAAGTCCTCCTGGTGGCTCCCTAGCTTAACACAAACACAATGAATAGGGGCTCAGATTGTATCAGGAGCCTTTGGTTTCGTTTAATTTTCTTCTCCATCATTTGACTCACTGTTAATGAGTAACCCACCTAGGACTCTGAGCTTCCCTCTGTCTAGAAAATCCAGGTTAATGTTGCATGAAAGCACGGGCAATCTGCTGGTAGAAAGAATCCTAGGCACTGAGAAAAACGTAGCAGTGGCAAGGCTGAATTCCTCTCATTTCTCAGAAAAACACTTTTACCTTCCCAAATAAGCTTAAGTTTTAGGCCTAACAAATTTCCTTTGGTAATTAAGCTACATCAGAAATACAGTAACAAACAAAGAAACCCAACAGATGACACACACACCCCTTTCCAGAAAACCTACAAAGCTTTAGGTCTGCAATATCTTTTAACATATTTTTTCTTTACCAGATTTAATTGTTTATCAGCTTTTCTGAATGAACCTCACACAAAATGAACGGACTTTATTTGCATGCTTTTTATTCCATCTTATTTTGGACAAGGAAAGGTTGAGGGTGGGGGTAGGGGAGATAGGGACTAGACAGACTCTCAAACTGGGGTATTACTGCCATCTAGTGTGACATAGGAAAGCCCATAAGGCAAGTACATGAGTATTTGTGAGACAATTCTATTTGAAATCGCTGGGGTTAGAGACACAAGCATCCCACTTAGAAAAAAATATATATCTCCACCATCCCAGCACAATCCCCAATGTAATGAATTCTGTGTTACAAAGGCATTAGTAGGTGGTCACATCAAGCAAAGTAATCTATTTCTCCCAGAAAACTGGAAAAACTCCAGTCAATTCTTAAAACAAGTTCTTTATGGGAAGGCACGTTCCAACAGTACAGGTTCTTAAACAGGAATGATTTATTCAAGAGACGCATGGTCATAGCCTTTGAAAACTATCCAGACACCCCTCTGCCCACAGCTTTCTGGAAAGATGGTCACGTTCACAGAGAATGGCGTGGAAAGTTTTGATGGCATTTCGGGTTTTTGTCAAGCCTTTGGATTTTATGAAATGAAAATACCACAGGCCACTCATAGAAGCGATTTATAATGTATTTGTTGCTGACAGGAAGATGGCACCAGTGAAGACTGTAAAGGATTCTCAACTCCTTTGCAAAACATGAGGAAAAAAACTACCTCAGCCAAATCCTCCTATGTATTATTGTCTCCCATGCCATCAGAGTGTATATTCAGATTTAGGAAGATGTGGGTAGAATTCATGTCTTTTTCTTTTTTTTTTTTTCCTACTTCTAAAATTTCTTCTTTGCAAAGAAATGCCCCGTTTTGGGGAAAATTCAAGCAGGTGTTAGCTGGTACTCTTGAACTAAAATCCAGCATTGTTTCTCCTCATCATAACTCCCCTCTTCTCACTAACATTCCAGTACCCCCAAACTTCCTGAAGAGATTTGGTCCTTACAAATTCCACATTTGAGTGCCCTGATTATCTTAGAAATGGATTTTTCTAGAAACTCAGAAGGTCAGAACCTGCAGGGATAACAAGAACTAATTTAGGGAGTCCTATGGGCAGAATCAAAACTCCAAGGAATTGGAAGTCATTACCTAAGTCAAAGTAACCTATCATGGCAGCATGTTTCTGCCAGTTGAAAAGGTGACCTGTAGCTCCAGGTGTTTTGAGAGATAAAAACCTGGCTAACCCAGCCTGGGGCCTGAAGGAGTAAACATACATGATCAGCCATGCTCACTGCTGAGGCAAGAGACCAGAAGGCACGGTCATGGCCCAATAGGCAGAATTTCCCACTTTTCTCAAGCCATTTTTGGACAAAGAAAAAGTAGCTGTAAATCGTCCCAAGAATTGTTTTCTACTGTCTCTAACCTTCTGAATCTGAGAAGAGGTTGCTGGTTTCTATCAGTATTCTTTCCTGTGAAAGAGGAAAGCATAAGAGAGAGGGGTGTTGAGCATTGAAAGGAGATTCAGATTGAAATCGGGGCTTGAGATGCACGCCCATTTGATAACATGCATAACAATCTGGGATCAGGTTTTAGTGTTATGAATATTATTTACAGGCATGGGAGAAAGAAAGATTAAGCTCCTTTGCATCCGGCAAGGGGAGAGCAGCAGCGATAGATCTGTGCGTCTTAAATCCCTATAACCTAATGATCTACCCTTTGTTTAGATTCAACACATTATCTAGTTGAGTATAAAGGTAAGTCTGTTCCTTCATCATTAAGCATGGAGCAGAAATAAATAACATCTTAATCCGAGTTACCATAGGATTAGCGTCAATTTGCTTCATTAGAAACCCTGAAGTTGAAACTTGAGCTCTCTTGGAAAATGTACCCTGTTCTCGAGTGCCAGAGCTCTGATTCCACGTCTCTTCACCTCATTTTTCCTACTGCCCTATACGTGTCTTTTTGCATCTGACATGAATAATACTACAACCTGGAAAGAAACACAACCCTCGGGTAAGGCACTCACCGGCTTTTCTAGGATTAATCACAGACTAAAGCACTAAATAACATACTGATATATTAACTCCATTAAAATCTAATTCAGTGGCAATAACTTTTAGAAAGCCAACAAAGGGTATATGAAGAACAAAGTGAGAGAAGTCTAAAGAAAAAAAAAGTGTAATTGAATATTTTCACTGAGACTAAATCAAAATTAAAGACAAACATGATTTAAAAAAGAACCTAGGCAGCTAGTGTCCCAAGCCTGCCTACAAATCCATATATTCTTGGGATGTGTATTCTTAAATTTACCCACACACCAAAGAAAAGTATAATAATGTAAGCTCCTGAGTGATGAGAGCCCTTCAAAATTAGAATGACCCATTCAATTTTAAGAAATATAACATATGTATTCTATGTAATAAGGGATTCCATTGCTGATTTAAGATGCAGGGGTATATTTTGGGGACATTCATTAATCTATTTCTTTTTTTCCTTCTGCATGTTAATGTCTTCTAGACTGGAGCAAACAAAGGAATTACCATGAGACATATACAATATTACGACTGTCAGAGAACAGTCAGGGATAAAGAATGCACAGAATATTATTGAACAGGACACTCAATTGGGAAGGTAACAAGAGAGAATAGAAGATATTCTTGTAGATAGACTAGATTAGCATAGAAGTAAGACACTCATTCTTCCTAACAGTCATCAGAAACAACTAATATGATTCATCTCTTGACCTTGAAATTATAGTTTTCAGAAAAGTGACAGAATACATTTGGTGTTGAAACTACCCACTTGTAGAACTGTTATAGCAGACTTAGTAAAATAATGCTTATATTGAAACTATGGTTGACTAGATCCAGTATTAGGTGCATGTTTATCTCAGCATCTGAGAGAGAGAGAGAGTCTCTAAAGGAGCCTGAGACCAGATGAACTAAACAAGAGCAGAAGTAGCAAGTCACTGGAAATATCTAAGCACTGAATCAATATGACCAGAAGTGCTCCCCAAGTTGTCCATGTTTCTAAAAGTTGCCAATCCCATACTTCTATTGTAAACCTTAAATCACAAAGTATTTTCAAAAGACATCCTTCTCTCTAATAAATTCCTTCATTGAAAATATTTTTGGACACAAGCAAAACAAAAAGGAAATAAGAAATATCATACTAGGACCAGATTTATAGTACAGAGATTAAGGTGTTTGCCTTGAATACCCCTAATTTATCCCATGCTTCACATAAGGTAGCCTGATCACCAGGAATCATTCCTAAGCACAAAGTCAAGATTAAACATTGAGTACTGACAGGTATGATGCAAAAACTATCAACAAAGAAATAAAAAAAATAAACAGAGAAATAGATAAGATAAAAATATTTCTAGAAAGTTATCTCCTTCATAAGCTATATCTCTGGATGGAATTTATTGGAAAATTTTCAAGAAAATTCTGCAAGATAAGCACAATTAAATTTAAGTCTGCTGAAGCCTATGCTTTAGCATTTTATCAAAAAAATAAAATGAAAATATTAAATTTAACTAAATATTAAGGAAGCAGAAGAGTATTGCACTATTAGTTTAACATTACTGTACAATTTTGTCCTATGTTATCTACATATGTTTCTGCGCATACATGTGTGTGAAGCTGTACTTTAGTTTCTCATGATCATAGTTTCTCATAGTTTCTCATGAGCAGATTGATTTAGACTGTAAAAAAACTAAATAATATATTTTTAATACTTCAACAATGCAACAAAGAAACATTTGAATAGAATTCATTGAATTACACATGTTGATTCATACCCTTACTCACTAATATATGACTTTGGGTCATATGTGTAAATGTAAAATTTAAGTACTCATTCTGTTTCTCTTAACTTGTGTATGAGTCAGAGAGATAGAATCGGAGATAAAGCCCTTCTTGATTTACATGCTATTGAGTCTGGGTCGATCTCCGACACTGTGATTGGTCTTCTGATCAGTAACAGGAGACACTCAGGAGCACAGATCCAGGAGTGACCCTGATCACCACCATGTATGACACACAAACAAATATATATATATATACATATATACATATATATATATATGTTATCCTGAGAGTCAAGTGGTAGTCTTTTATTGAAGGCGAGTGGAATATACATGATGAGTCATCAGACAAATACCCTTTAGAGTTATGTTAGAAAATACTTTCAGTTTTAATTTTCAAGGAGTTGTACATTGAATATCCTTGTTATGGTATTGGAATCATTGTTTTGAGTTCCATGCCAGTCAGTAAATTGCATGATGTAAAATAAAATGTATTATTTGGAGACATATAGCATTCACTACAATTCAGGTTAGATCAATTACTTTGGATAAACATCATAAATCTATATATTCACTCAAAATACAAAATAAAAATAATTCGGGGCCGAAGTAATGGCACAGCAATAGGGTGTTTGCCTTGCATGCAGATGACCTAGGATGGAGAGTGGTTCGATCCCCTGGAATCCCATATGGTCCTCCAAATCAGGATTAATTTCTGAGGACATAGCCAGGAGTAACCCCTGAGCATCACTGGGATTGCCCCCTCAAAAAAAAACCAGAAATAATTTACGTATGTTTTATAATCTTAAGAACACTAGTGCCCTGGTATCATTCAGCTAAGGTCTAGCAACCAGAAGAAAACATAGCTGGTTTCTATGGTTTTATCCAGAAAACACAAATTATTCTGTACTTGTGGAAGCCCCTTGAGATTGTGCTATAAATTAAAAAAAAAAGAAAAGGAAAAAGACTATTCAGATACCATAGTCATATGTGCTAAGGTTGATCTTGACTTCTGTCTCATGCATAATTTCTCTCTAATTCATTCACATTCCCCTTTAGATAACAATACATTCAGAAAGTTTCCCAGGATTTGAAGTATCATATATTCTCTTGACTTTTTAAAAATATGACAGATACTACTTAAGACTCTACTCTTGAAACGTTAAGGTAAATATAAGCTAAAGTGTAGAACTGAGATCAGTAGAGAATGAATATACAAAAACTCACAAAATAAAAGTTTGTTAATAAAAATTATATGAAGTCCTGTATACTATTGAGTTAACACACAAAACTTAAAGAAAGAAATGGTATCTATTTATAAAAGTAACTGTAGAGAAAACATTAAATTTCACTAGTATCAAGGAGCCCAGATAGGAAGAAATAGGTGGTGCAGAAAACTCAGAAGCATTTAGATAAAAATAAAAGTATGAAGTATCCTTGGAACCAAGTCATTTAAAGAAAGTGAGAAATTCATGCTTAAAACATTATGTCATTATTTGGAACAAAATTAATTGTCAAATTGGAATGAGCCCACAGAAGTTTTATGTTTTTCCAGCTCAAACAATAAAAGTTATTGACATAAATTGTTGATTCCACTTTATATAGGGAGAGGTTGTAGGAAAGCAATGAAGGTTTCAGATAGTAAATCATGAGAATTTTTACCTGGAGAATGATATGGGAAAAAGAGACAGGAGAATCTATAACAGCATTAATGTGATGGATTGAATACATGTGATCATCAACTGAATGTCATGCAGAGTGAATGGCTGCTGAAATATGAAAACAAGGGAAGGTCAATCTCAATAAGAGAAGAAGGTGGGGAGGACAAAATTAGCAATCTACAATTCATTTTTGCTTTTGTTTTGGGGCCACACCCAGCAGTGCTCAGGAGTTACCCCTGGCTTGCACTCAGAAAGCACTTATTAGCAGGCTTGGGGACCAAATGGGATACCAGGAATCAAACCTGGGTCTGCTTCATGCAAGGCAAATGACCTACTGTTCTATCGCAATGGCACCTAATCTTCAGTTCTTGTTCAAAAATGCACTAATTCAAAGGAGATCTGAGAAACAGGACTAGCTATCATGAGCCATCAAAGGAAACAGAAACTAGAAACATTTCCCAGTTTTCCCAAAATAAATCATATTTATTGGATATATAATGTAAATCTAAATGTAATATAAAGAAGTCCAAAGACCAAAGTCCAAAGTCCAAATTCCAAGAACCTCTCCTTTCCCTTCAGTCCCCTTTTAGTGATTTTATTGCTACGGACACTAGTACTAAATACGAGATTCAGAAGAGTAGAATAGAGACTAAAATGTCTCTTCTATTGTCAATAGAAGGGGTGACTGGCATGCCACTTTCTCTTCTTTCAAAGCACTGAGCTTTTTGTCCAGAGTGATCAGTTCTATCATTGTCATCGTAGACCCTTCTCTATTTTACCTGCACCCACTAATCTTTGTGATGAGAGGCTTCCATTCTGGGCTGGACCTCCTGGCCCTTATCTCTATTATCTATGCATATTATTGTATTGTCTCTCATTTTTATTATATCTCAAAAATGAGTGATATTATCCTATGTCTATCTCTTTCCCTATGACTCATTTTATTCATCAAAATATTTCCAATGCTCATGCATGTATAATCAAATTTTATGACTTTATTTCCAAAAAAATAAAAAGAGAGAGAGAGAAAAAGAGAGAGATTCTATGCCTTAAAGTCAGGTGAGGATGGAGTGGGAGGGACGTAGAAGATATCAGTAGCAGAAGGGGTGTCTTGGTAAAGAGTGGTGTACATTCTATGAATGAAACCCACAATGAACCACTCTATAACCATGATGCATAAATAAAAAAATTTAGAAAGAAACCTCTTTTAAGTACTCTCTTCTTTGACCACAGATTCAACATCCCTTCAAGCACTGCTAATTGAGTTACACAATCTACATATTGAATATGTCACGTTATAGCCATCTCTATGCCACCTTTATGATCAAGGTTGAAACCTAATCAGATCTCATCTGTACTACTGACTTAAGTCTCCTAATTGGTTTTCATGATTTTACTTGACTTTTCTTGACTATTATCAGATCTCTAATTCATTAAGGATGGCTTTCTTAAAACAGTGCAGAGTGGCTAAGAGGCACACTGAAAGATTCATCATCTCTTATGCTACAGAAATATAAACACAATTGTGGGTGTTATCTTTACCCATAAAAAAGAAGATGATAAACAAGCATTGAAGTGATTGGAGACAACAGGGACCTTGTCCATTGTCTATGGAAATGTAAAGGGAACAGGCACTGAAGTAAGCAGTAGGGAGAGTCACAAAAAAAGGAAGAGACATTGGTTGTATACTATTTATTTATTAAAAAAGATTAAATTCTGTGGTCAGAGTGATATGACAGGTAAAGCACAGGTTTTGCATGCTTCCAACCAGGGTTTGATCCTCAGTCCCTTTTATGGTCCCTTGAACCTCCCAGGAGTGATCCCTGATATCAGAACCAGGAATAAACCCAGAGTGTATCATCAGGTGTATCCCCAAAAAACAGAAACCCAAGAAAATAAAATTACAGCAACATAAATAAGCCAGAGGGTATCATCATTGGTGAAATAAATCAAATGTCAGGTGAAGGATAGAATTGGACTTTTAGTGGTCAACCTAATCCCAAAAATGCATGTGAATTTTTACTGTTGTATGCCTAACTCGTATAAAACTATCATGCAAAGTTACTTTAATGAAAATTACTCTAGTGTTAGAATTTTGTATACACATACAAAATTGTATTACCACCTATCTAACATTCTTCAAAGACATATTCTAAATCCTAGTCAGGCATTCAGACCCTTATAAGCAGTCCTATTTGTGTCCCTACTCACCCTCTTATGTCTTCCTGTGATATATCAACAGAACATTTTCCTTTCTCAGTACTGAGTGCATATTGTCCATACATACATTGACACTTTCTAATGCCTTTGTCTTGCATGGTTTTATTCTTTTATTAAGAGCAAGAATTTTTTTCTATTATTTCAAGTAAGTGATTAAGTACATTTCCTCACCAAATAACATTTCTTTTGAAATGTTTTCATTGATTGAGATTCTTTGGTTGACAGTGAGAATAATAATGGTTTTTCGTGTTCATAATTCTAACACTACACCCTTCACAAGTGTACCAAATTTCCTTTCCCAAGGACTCAAAACTCCCCCCTCTCAAGAGGTACCTAAGAAGATGTTCAGTGTGATGGTACCCCACTTAGGATGTGTGACGTCCTCACTTTGATTATCAGAAGTAAAAAATCACCCTTCTACCATTGACACGATGCTCCTGGGTCCAAGCAAAAGGTCAGGTCCACACAAACTGAAGAGCAAGCACTTTTCTAAGATCTTAAATGCTCCCAACTGACTTCTCGTCATATCTGTATTATATAACCTAACTTCATTTATCTTTTAAATGCTTAGCACCCTATTAAATGATCTGGTTTATGTGCAAGTTTATTACAATTCTCTTCTTGAACTTTCATACCCCCACATTGTATTTACAATTAACTTACATGAGAACAAAGATTGTTGCTGTTCTGAATCTTGCTTCTAATATGTTGGTGCATGACTGAAAACAGCCTAGAATGACTCAGTAGATGTATAGACCAAAGGGGGAAAATCTTGTAGAGATACATTGATGAAGTGTAATTTCTGTTTTTATAGAGAAAGGGAACATAATAAGAGTTGGGATTCATCCCAAGATAATTGAACTAGTTCTTTCTCAGATAGGAGATAACCCTGGGTTCTCTTGAACTTCTCCATCCAGAGAAGTAGTAACTATTTTTTTATCATGATTCAAAAAGGATTTTATTGAAAAGAAACTTTATTATTGAGTGGCACTCTATCTTTAGATGCTCTATGATTGAACTCTGAATTCTAATATTTGCTAAAATTAGAAAGCTTATTTTATGAGGAGATCATTTCATTTCGTCTTATGTGGTAGTTTTCACCAGATTTATGCACAGAGAAAAATTGGAGCTAGGGCTGAATTCAACAGTTTTTATGTAGTAGCTCAGACCTCTAGTGTTTTTAGTTAGCAACTTAGAAGATTTTGTTTGAGAAGAAAACTTAACAATCATATGGGCCAACTCACACCCCCTCATTGGAAAGGAGGAAGAAAACTCAAGAAATTGACTAAACCACGTCTTCCTGAATCCTAATCTAAGTCTGTTCTCATGCTTTCTGCCATGAAGAAAAAGCCAAAAACTTCACTCTTATGTGCTCTCCTTCCTCCTCTAGCTAAGAAGGTCCTGAAGTGTGATGTCAGCTGGCACATGGCACGGTGGAAATCACTTCCGTGGAGGTCTGCCAAGTGACTCAAATGTTTCACTTCAAATTCAGCCAAACCCAATGATCTTCTCTGCCAACTTTCTCAGATCTCAGCTCTCCTTCTCAGTGTACTGAGTCATACCCTTCTCAGAGCTGCTCAGACTATATCCCCCCTAGTGAGGGCTCAAAATGTTGGCAGAAGGAAGTAGCCAAAATATTTATCTACCCAGTACAGTAATAATACTCTCTGATCCATCTTTTCATGCTTAATCTAGCTTTATGAGTTTTCAGATACTTTCATTCCTCTTTGCTCTCAGCCACCAGGGATGTGTAGATGGTAGAGTATTAGAGAATACTGACCGTACATTTCTTTTCATCACCTGTGAAGAATTACTGAGAGGTCAAGGTTTCTTTTTGGCCCTGGGAAAGGTCTCATGTCTTCCAAGAAACAGATCAAAGTCCTAACTCACCTCTTCCACAAGTAACCAGAGAAGCAGAAAATTAAATGGGAGGTTGAGATGCAATCAAACACCATAGTTGAGTAGTGGAAAACAGTGTGTGTAATTCTACAACCTTTATTCTCTTCTTGGTCTCTGTTTCAGGGGGTTCTCTGCAAAGTTGGCTAATGTTGAAGGTTGTCTAAGACTGAATTGTGAAATCACAGACCCTCTGGTTTTGTCTAAATCCAATTGCTTGATGGAATAAACAAAAATTGTTGATACCTACTACCATCCTCCCTGCTCTTTTCTCTTCCTATTCACAGGATAGAAATTTTATATTATCTTAGGGACCCTTGCAGGAGCTCCTTTGTCTGTGAGAATTCGATTGAAAACCGCTTCTGTTCTTCCCTTGACTTGAGCCCCCTGAAAGCTGTAGGTCTTGACACTTCTCTGACATTTCTAAACAACACCAGCTCTTCCTGCCAACTCCCAGTTGCTCTCTAAACCTTTTTAATCCTGCAGAATGCAAACTAATCTACAGAGAGAAAAGAGCCAGGCCTGGCCTAGCAGCTGGAGCTAGGAATGTCAAAGTGGAGGAGATGATAAATATACCTGCCAGAGAGAAAGGGGGGAACATGGTCAGGCTTAGCCCCCATCGTAACGTTATTTAATGCACAGAGTTAGGCGGGGCACTTTTCAGTACCCTCCAGTGCAAACTGAGTGTAGGTGATTTGTTCAGAAAGAGAAATGACAGCTATGAAAAATGTACAGAAGATGGAGGTGACAGTGTTGGGAAGAAAGCAAGGTAAGGAACAGAAATCTTCCCATGTCTATTCAAATGACTCTCAAGTTTTACTCTGTTTAATCCAGAGTTACAGAAATCACTTGGGCCTCCTGATCTTTCAATATGCATCTCCATGCATTGGAAGGAGAGAAGGGGCAACTTCCTGGATCATCACTGGATTAACTTAATATCAGGCTAGCTCAGAAGGACCAGGTGGCACTGAGAAAACTTGTCTGCATGCTCCATCTTTTTCTGGTCAGAACTGGTAGATTGGAATAAACATTGCATATAGTTATATTCTAATTAGGAACTAGAAAAATGATTCTCTCTGCTTTTTTCTAAGGTTAATTAATCATGCCAGGTCAATGGCTTAATAAAGCATTTCCACACAATTAAGCTATGGATATACAATTTTACACGTATGCACACACACAGTTCGACCACCTTTGTGTTTATATAATTAAAAGCAAGGATTTTGAATGAGGTCTTAAAAAATATATAGTTTAGGCTTAACAAAATGCATGGAGGTCTGCGATGTCGCCTTAACCATGTTCTACTAAGATTATCAACTCCTAGAAGGCACAGACAGTATCACATGATTTAATTTTAAACCTGAAAACATGGAACCTTATAGAGTTAGGTAGCTGGAAAATTATTTGTATGACAGTGACATTAGTGACATAATACCTTAAAATGTTACACTCGAATGAAATTATGACACATGCAATTGAATCAATTTCTTAGAGCACAATGAGATTGGTTTATACCTAAATGGATAATGACAGGCTAAATACAGACAACTCGATGGATAGGCACCACAAAAATATTGAACTTAAATAAAAAGCCAGTCTTTCTACTTCCACCAGTATAGTTAAATCAAACAGTAACCAAATCTACTAACAAAAATAGAAGTTCCAGTTTTGTTTTGTTTTGTATTGTTCTTTTGATTTTTGGGCCACACCAAAGGCACTCATGGGTACTCCTGTCTATGGACTCAGAAATCACTACTGGCAAACCCAGGGGACCACATGGGATGCTGGGGATCGAACCCAGGTCCATCTCAGGTTGGCTGAAAGAGGGGCAAATACCCTACTGCTGTACCCCAAATATCATTTCTTGTGAAATAAATATGCCCACAGTTTTGTCATTTTTACTTTTGCCTAAAATAATATAGCCTAATAATAAAAATAATAAAATTAATACAGTATAGGGGCCAGAGAGATAGTACAAGGACTAAGATTCTTGCCCTGAACACAGACAATTCAGGTTCTATTCTTATACCATAACTGGCCTCCAGGACCTTCTCTGTAATCTCTGAAGGTAGAAACAGAGAACCAGAGTAAGCCCTGAGCACAGCTGGGTGTGGCCCCCAATACTTATATGCATATATGTACATAAACATTTTAAATATTGGCCTGTAAAAATATATAAAAATGTGTGGCCAGATTACTTATCATTTTCGCTGGAAAAAATACTATATGTCCCTTTGATTTATAATTATAAATAAATTTGAAAATTTGTATTTCAATAAAATAATAAAATGATTATTTTATTTAAACCTTAATTTAATATTTTATTTTGATGTATTTTACTTAATAAAAAAATCATTTTATTAAGGGGGAGAACAGTACTTATTTTATTAAGCAAAATAAATATAAATTATATATATTAATACATTTAAAACTTACAATTTTCTTATAATAAATATATTTTAGAAAACTTTTACAATGACATAAATATTTACCATATATAAATTCTACCTTTAAAATATTTTTGTTTATATTAATATCAATATTTTTCAATTTTAGAGCCATAGTCCTCAAGAGATATTTATGTGTTACTTTATATTTCTCTTCAAAACACTCAATGCATGGCAATTGACTACTGGGGTCAACATAAGCCAATATTTGAGTATACATTTGCAATTAATACAAATTGAAAACCAGTCATTATTGGTTTTGGATCAATAATCACTGATAATCACACTAACAGGCTTTTTCCAGACTTTTTGATCTTTGAACTTTTGAAGAGGTAGTATTTTTCTGGGAAAAAATCATACTGACTTCATGAAAGGGCAAGAAAAACATTGGAATGTTAGATTATATTCATTTTATTAAAGGTATATAATTTGGGGAAATGCATATAAATGTAGATATATATTGTTTTATATATAACAACGTATATAGATATATTATATATCATATATATACGTGTGGTGGGAAAAGATTTTTGATGGTCCCTATATCAGGATTTATGGGACATTTTCCTAAAATAAACATGTTGATCATTAAAAAAAGGAGCAACTTTCACATGACTTTCTATTTTCCATGATAAAGAAAATATCAAGTTCTTCATCCAATAAATAGATCTCTGCATCCACAAATACAGAAAAGACAGTTTGAGAATTCTCAGAAATATGATTTTGGAAATTTTCAAGGTTCTCTATCAGATACATATCATTGTTAGAGCTATATTATGAAGTAAATTTCACTTAAATTTTTTGGTTAGTTTTGAGTCACATCCATCCAGCAGCCCTCATGTCTTACTTTCTATTAGTGTGTGTTTGAGGGGATCTCTATATAGTCTTAGGACTAAGCGTGGGTCATCTTTATGCAAGATAAGCCACTACTTTATTTGTTTTTAGGCCCCTCCTAAACTATCTACCCATCACATCTAAATTAACCCTTAAAATATATCTCTCCAATACTTCAAAAAAATATTATCAAGGAAGTAGAGATAGAGTTAAGGCATGTATCTGACAGAGGTCCTCAAACTTTTTAAACAGGGGGCCAGTTCACTGTCCCTCAGACCATTGGAGGGTCTGACTATAGTAAAAAAAAAAAAACTTATGAACGAATTCTTATGCACACTGCATATATCTTATTTTGCAATGAAGAAACAAAACAGATACAATATGTGGCCCGCAGGCCATAGTTTGAGGACCACTGATTATTCTAGCACATAACAGACCCTGGATAGATTTTCCCAAATCACAGATTATTCTTGAACTCTGCAAGAAATGATCCCTGAGCATATATCCAGACATAGACAATGAGTCCCACAAAACAAAACAGTATTATACCAAATATTTTTGAATCATCATACCTCATATATAGTACTATAAGTCTAAGTCAATGTATAAATATTTGTATAGTATATACTAAACTTATCAAAATCAGAATATTGTACAATTGTTAGTTAGAAAAAGTGAAGTTTGTTTTGAGTCTTTGAATAGCTCTGTGTCAGTCCAGATACTGAAATAATTTTTTAAAATCAATAAAAATGTCTTATTAAGTTGAAAGAATATGACTTTAACTGATAAAAATGATAATGCTCCAATAACTCAAAACAGACATTAGGAGTGTCAAATATTTACTTTTTATTTCTGAGTATTGACATATAATTGGGAATAATGCACAGTTATTTTTCTACCTGTTTCTTTAGTTTTATGGCTCCTGATAAAACGTTTTCACTGAATTTATAAGAATGGTATCTTAATCAATGAAGCATCGAAAAGAGAAATACAAGCAATAAAGTAGTATTTAATTGGGTGGGTCAGGGCTTTTTTTCCAATTTATGAGTATTTTGTTTATCCTAAAATGATTTCTCTTTAAGTACACAACATATTGTTTTATTTTGTTTTGTTTTTGCATTTGTGCTACCCTGTGATGCTCAGGGGTTAATCCTGACTATGTGCTCAGAATCACTCCTGACTCGGGAGACCATATGGGCGCTGGGATCAAACCAAAGTCTGTCCTGGATTTGCCACGTGCAAGGAAAATGCCCGACCTCTGTGCGATCACTCTGACCCTACAAAATCTTGTTGAATTGAAGCAACGTTGGCACATTTAATTTTTGGCAATAGCAATGGTTTTATCTTATAGTGTCTGTTACAATAAAAGGTTATTTTTGTTCAGATTTATTTAATAAGAAAATGATTTTCTAGAATTTAATATTAGTAACATTAAATGTATGTGGTGAAATTGGTATTATAATACTTTTCTAGCAAAGGTGCAGAACAAAGACTCTGAAGACGTTTATTCATACACAAGGAATACTTGAATATACTGTATTTATTTGAGTATAACACGCACCCATGTATAACGTGCACCCCTAATTTTCAATTAAAATTGGTATAAAATTTTGTTTCACACAAAGCATTGGAATTGACAAAAAAAAAACACGTTGAACACGTGCGGCCATGATAAAAATCATTTATTGATAACCTAAACTGGTATAAACACAATACCGAAATAAAATGACCCGTGATAATATTTATTTAAAATGCTTCCAAGTCAGATTCATCATCAGATACACTAAAGAGTTGTTCCCATTCTTCTCGAGTTAATTTTTCATCAGTGTCCCAGTTGGCAGAAACATTTGTTTCTCCAGTGTCTTCGCTTTCTTTTGAGTCTGAATTCCACAGCAGGTCGTCTTCTGTGCCGTCCATTTGATTGCTGATGCTTGTCTTCAAAAAACTCTTGATGATCATTTCTTTTGGTATGTCTTCCCATGATGTTTTAACCCAGATGTCACGAGAGATAAACCAGATTTCTTGAGCCCGGAAAAGGCCCATTTCTAACTCACAATTCTCCTGCACCCTCATTGGACCGGCCGCCACTGCCACCACACCTCAGCTCTCCTTTAGAAAGCGCACCCAAACTTTGATCTCTTTTCTTGGTAGAAAAGTCTGCGCTTTATACTCGAATAAATACCTTAGCAATTATTTCTTTTGAATGTCACATGATTCTTACTACTGTGGTGATTAATCTTTTATTCATCAATCACTCTTAAATAAATGTTTTATATAAATGTAGAAGAGGGCCAGAGTGATAGTACAGTAGGTGGGTCATTTGTATTGCCAACTCCAGTTCTATATCTGGCATCCCATATGGTCCCCCAAAATGCCAAAAGTGACTTCATCACTGGATCTGGCCCAAATCTTTATGCCCCCAAATTAAAAAAAAATATATATATGTATATATATATATATATATATATATATTAAAAACCACTTTCTGCCTTCTATTTAAAACAAATTGAAACTTTTCTTTTCAAATGTTGCACCATATAATTTCACAAGTCATTTGCTTATTAACTAGAAAAATTCTGGAATTGGCTGTCAAAGATTTAAAGAAAATCAGAATTAAGGACTAATGTCTTGGCAATAATAAGTAATTGAAAGAAACTAAAGTACACATAAATTATTATTATGTTATCATCTTAGATATGGAAAATAGCTGCAAATGAATAAGGATTTTAATTATATTGATAGTAAGTTACATATTTAATTTTCATTATTTTGTTAACCATTTTAATCATTTTTAATTTATTATTTAATATTTAATAAAGAATACATTATAAATACTAGTATGATATGTGGCAATACAGTACTAAAGTAACAAATAAATAAAACATTTAGTAATTACTTTAAATTTTCCTTAAACTGAAAGATCAGTAAAATATTATATAGAATTAAGTAGTTGATAAAGATTCAAACTTTCAAACATCATAACTTCATGTAATGAATAAAAATGTCTAAATTTCTTCTTGAACATGAGGGATATAGTGTGAAGGAAAGGAATGAAGAAAGAGAACAGGAAAGAAAGAAAGAAAGAAAGAAAGAAAGAAAGAAAGAAAGAAAGAAAGAAAGAAAGAAAGAAAGAAAGAAAGAAAGAAAGAAAGAAAGAAAGAAAGAAAGAAAGAAAGAAGAAAGAAAGAAAGAAAGAAAGAAAGAAAGAAAAGAAAGAAAGAAAGAAAGAAAGAGAAGAAGAAAGAAAGAAAGAGAGAAAGAAAGAAGAAAGAAAGAGAGAAAGAAGAAGAAGAAGAAAAGAAAGAAAGAAAAGAAAGAAAAGAAAGAAAGAAAGAAAGAAAGAAGAAAGAAAGAAAGAGAAGAGAAAGAAAGAAAGAAAGAAAGAAAGAAAGAAAAGAAAAAAGAAAGAAAAGAAAGAAAGAAAAGAAAGAAAGAAGAAAGAAAGAAAGAAAAGAGAAGGAAGAAGGAAGAAAGGAAGAAAGAAAGAAAAGAAAGAAAGAGAGAGAGAGAGAAGAAAGAAAGAAAGAAAAGAAAGAAAAGAAAGAAAGAAAGAAAGAAAGAAAGAAAGAAAGAGAGAAAGAAAGAGAGGAGAGAGGGAGGGAGGGAGGGAGGGAGAGGGAGGGAGGGGAGGGAGGGAGGACAGAAAGAAAGAGAGAAAGAAAGAAAGAAAGAAAGAAAGAAAGAAAGAAAGAGAGAAAGAAAGAAGAAAGAGAGAGAGAGAAAAAAAGAAAGAAGAAAGAGAGAGAGGGAGGGAGGGAGGGAGAGGGAGGAAGGGAGGGAGGGAGGACAGAAAGAAAGAAAGAAAGAAAGAAAGAAAGAAAGAAAGAAAGAAAGAAAGAAGAAAGAAAGAAAGAAAGAAAGAAAGAAAGAAAAGAAGAAAGAAAGAAAGAAAGAAAAGAGAAAGAAAGAAGAAAGAAAGAAAGAAAGAAAGAGGGAGAAAGAAGAAAGAGAGAAAGAAAAGAAAGAAAGAAGAAAGAAAAAAAAAGAGAGAAAGAAAGAAAGAAAAGAAGAAAAGAAAGAAAGAGAAAAGAAAGAAAGAAAGAAAGAAGAGAAGAAAGAAAGAAAGAAAGAAAGAAAAGAGAGAAAGAAAGAAAGAAAGAAAAGAAAGGAAAGAAGAAAGAAAGGAAAGAAAGAAAGAAAGAAAGAAGAGAGAGAGAGAAAGAAAGAGAAAGAAAGAAAGAAGAGAGAGAGAAAAAAAAAGAAAGAAAGAAGAGAGAGAGAGAGGGAGGAGGGAGGGAGGGAGAGGGAGGGAGGAGGGAGGGAGACAGAAAGAAAGAGAGAAAGAAAGAAAAGAAAGAAAAGAGAAAGAAAGAAGAAAGAAAGAAAGAAAGATAGAAAGAAAGAAAGAAAGAAAGAAAGAAAGAGAGAGAAAAAAAGAAAGAAAGAAAGGAGAGAGAGGGAGGGAGGGAGGGAGGGAGGGAGAGGGAGGAAGGGGAGGGAGGGAGGACAGAAGAAAGAAAGAAGAAAGAAAGAAAGAAAGAAAAAAGAAAGAAAGAAAGAAAGAAAGAAAGAAAGAAAGAAAGAAAGAAAAAGAAAGAAAGAAAGAAAAGAAAGAAAGAAAGAAAGAAAGAAAGAAGAAAAAAGAAAAAATCTTAGAAAGAAAGACAAAAGAAAGGAAGGAAGGAGGAAGGAAGGAAAGAAGGAAGAAAGAGAGAAAGAAAGAAAGAAAGAAAGAAAGAAAGAAAGAAAGAAAGAAAGAAAGAAAGAAAGAAAGAAAAGAAAGAAAAAAGAAAGAAAGAAAAGAAAGAAAGAAAGAAAGAAAGAAAAAAGAAAGAAAGAAAGAAAGAAAGAAAGAAGAGAAGAAAGAAAGAAAGAAAGAAAGAAAAGAAAGAAAGAAAGAAAGAAAGAAAGAAAGAAAGAAAAAGAAAGAAAGAAGAAAGAAAGAAAGAAAGAAAGAAAGAAAGAAAGAAAGAAAGAAGAGAATGAATCTAGAATCATTGGCGTGAGATGCAGTACACTTTGCTATAGGAACTGGAAGAATAAACAAACTCTGATAGCAGTATTATAGAGTTAGTTATAAATTTAAAAATATAGAACGTTAAAATGCTAATTTAATATGAAAGTTTCCCTAATTAGCTATTTCAGTAAAACAGTGAACTAATCAATCCCTAAATTAATGAAAATATTATTTATAATTTTGAATAGAATACAAATCCATTATACTTAAAAAAAGATTAATGTGGAAAAATTTTACATAAAATTTTATAATAAGACTTTAAAATGTGGTAATGAGTCCTCCTTTAATAAGAAACTAAACAAAACATTTTATTTGGCTCCATTATTTCATAGTTCCACTTCCAGTCTTGGAAGAAGCAAAGAGGGACATTATCTAGAACTTAGAAACACAATAACTCATGAATTTCTTTAGATTTATAACACTCTTAGTAAATTCTTGTAAAATTACTCACAGAAGTAGGGATAATGAGAAAGATTGTTATGTCTTTTCCAGATTGAGATGATTGTAAAACAAGTAACTATCATCTTTTCCCAGGGCACCAATTATTTTGCTATCTGGTCTATTACTTATAAACTGCAATTAAATTTTTGTTATGTGTCCATAGAGGAAAAAAATATGTTTAGTGCACCAGAAATGAATGAGTTAACAACTCACAAAAATATCAAACCCCACGAGGGAAATTTTACTTCTGATAGTCTACTAAGGGGGTATCAAATCTGAAGGTAGAACCAGAGGAAAATCTTGGACAACAGACCTGTTATATAAAGGTCTTGTGTTGGCCTTTGATAAGAATCATAAAACTATGAAAAGTTTAGAAGAGTACAAAAGCAAAGCCACTCCCAATATTTTAACAGGGAAAATTAAAGAAAAGAAGTACCTTTAAAATTGATATTATGCAAAAATAATCAAAGAATAAAAGATGAGTTACCTTTGAAGAGACCACCAAGTAGAATTAAATAATATTTGAGTGCTAAAGGCTAAAATTCAAACACTTCAATTCTCTTGGAGCCTGTTGATAAGGTAAAGGAGGTTTTTGCTAAGAAAATATCACCAAATATAATGTGTAAGTATTAAACATGTAAATCATCGAAATATGTAATCATCAAACCTTTCTATTACTTAAGATTTCATTATACAACAGTAAGTAAAATAACCACTCAGGTCCCATCAGGAAGTGATGCGAATTCTTCGGACTTAGAAATAAGCAAAGAGAAACTTGTTAACCAACTTTTGTTTGTCTACAGCAAATTTGATGATTTTGAGGGAGATTTTGATTTGGGGCACCGCCCAACTGTACTCATGGTGGTGTCATGAAATTTTTTGTGGTTCCCATCATTGAACCCAAATAAGTCAGAAACAAGGCAATTACCTTACACACTACTGTGTGTCTTCAGCTCAATTTTGATCATTTTAGTCATGTTTTGGTAAATTTTAATTATCAGAGCTCAGATTGTTATTCCAACCATTTGAGCAGTAGATGTTAGGCCTCTGGTAGATAAATTAAAAGAAAAAATGATACATACTAAGAAATCAAGAACATTTAAATAAGACAGCAGTTTACCGTATTAAGTGATATCTTCATATTCTTTCTTGGGCTCTGACACACTTATCTTCTCTGAGGTCAATCCTTAGTTTTTCAGTTTCTTCAATTATCTATAGTCCTATTATGACTATTTAAAGAAAATTTAAAGTATGTAACCCAATCTTTTAAGCAACAATGATAAAATGTTTCTCCAAGATTAAATAATAATGCAGCACATCAAGTTTGATTAGAACCGTTTACCAGAACTTTTCATTGAAGTTTCAACATGTAAATATCTTCAAAGATGCGATTTGTTGTATACAACAAGAAAATAGATGAAATAGCTAAAAATCAACTTCTTTTTCTTTTTGGTTCATATATTTAGGTGTTATAACTGAAGGACAAATCACCATTCTGAAATATTAGAAATTGGTTATTCTAGAAAGTCATAAAATCTATGGTTTACTTATATAAAACCAAAAGCACTGAGAAACAGAATAGGATTTATTGTTTTGGTGGATTCATAGAGAATGATTTCAAACTATGAGTGAGAAATTCTGAGAGAGGACCTAAGCTTATGTGACATTTCATCGAAGAAACCCTACTAAAATCTTTGAGTTGACCCCTTTATGATACAGGAAATAAAAGGGAGCAATCTTAAAATTTACACCAACTCTACCCATTGACAAAAGTATGTTTACCCAGGGGGAATAGGATAACCAAATGGTAAAGTGTAAATATTAACCAAGTTGAAAAGATATTGGATATCCTTCATAGGAGTAAGTATAAACAGTGTGATAGTGTTACTACATTTACACAGATAGAGAACTTTTTAGTCAAATAAAGAAAATTAATAATAAAATACTACATAGAAGTACTTGTACATTCTTCATTTCTGAGACAGTTTTATGAAGAGACTGAGACTGTGGGATTATAAAATGCCTCACCCTATTTTACCATAATACCAAGAAGCCTTCAATCTAACAATTATAGGAGGGTTAAACTGAAAGTTTAACAAAGTTATAACAAAGTTATAATAGAAGGTTCAACATCTTTCTGTCAAAGTAATTGAAAGATCAAACAGGCAGAAAATCAGTAAGATAACAGATAACCTGGATACTGCTATCAATCAACTTGATCTAATTGCCATTTATAAAATACTTTATTCAACAATAGAATATATATTCTATTCAAATGCCCATGAAAAATTCACCAAGATAGACGAAAGTATTTTACAAATAAGTTTAGAACAATACAACTCATACAGAATGCATGATTATCAGATCACAATAGAAACTACAAATCAAAACATAAAAATACCTAAAGTATTACTTCATATTGTGAAATTAATATATTTTTGTACTAATACATGGAACTATAAATAGCATCAAATAAATATAAGTTATTGAACTAACTAATTAATATCTAATAATAATATAATTTCAGAAATGAAGAACTATATGCAATCAATAATTCAACCTAACTCTTAGGAAACTAGAAAATGAGATAAAATAAATCTTAAAGAAAAAATAGTAAAATTAAATAAAATACCAAATTAAATAGAGAAAATCAATTTATTCACGTACAGTTCTTTTGAAAGTATTGATAATTATGATCAACTTCTATCCAGGCTAGCCAAGATAAATAATAATTTTACTGTAACAGAACTAAATTAAAGAGTAATACAAAAAGATCAGTAAGACTGACTTCATGGATTTTAAATTATAATGAAAAACCTCTATAAACATACCCCAAGATAAAATGTGTTTTAGCAGAAATAGGCTAATTACTTGATGACATAAATGAACAAATATCACTTAATTAGAAATAAGTAATCTGAATGTTTTTCTATGTATTAAAAAGGTAAGATAACAGTTAAAATTATTGAACTATAATAGAATCAGTTCATATAGTTTTATTGGTGAGATATATAAAATATTTACCTCATAAAATAAATGATTTATATATGATATTTTCTCAGAGATATAAAAAAACATATCCCAACTCATTTGTGACATAATGTTACTCTGTGCCAAAATATTGAAGTAAAACTACATATGAATTTCTAATACAGTTAGAGAAATAATCCTTAACAAAATATGAGCTGATTTAGCAAAATCTGAGCTGATGTAACTCAGAAGCAAATAAAATCTATTATCAAAATACAAAGTTCTTTCAGCAATAAAAAATTAACCAACCAAAGAATAAATTGCACCAATCTGTACTACAGAATAAAATTTTACTAAGAGATACAAATTTATAAACAGATTATTATTATTTCTTTTTGTTTTGGGGGGGCCATACCTGGTGACACTCAAGAGTTACTCCTAGCTATGCACTCAGAAATTGCCTTGGCTTGGGGAGACAATATGTGACACCAGAGGATCGAACCACATTCATCCTAGGTTAGCGCATGCAAGGCAAATGCCCTACCGCTTGCACCACCACTCCAGCCCTAATTTTTATTTTGTCCATAGTGCTTTTGGTATCATATTCAAGATGTCACTACCAAATGCTGTATCACGATGCTATTATTATTTTTGGGGGGGTCACACACTTTGACTCTCAGGGGTTACTCCTGGCTTTTCACTTAGAAATTGTTCCTGGCTTGAGGGACCACATGGGATGCCTGCGGATCAAACTGCAGTCAGTACTACATCAACCGCTTGAAAGACAAGGACCCTACCACTGTGCCACTGCTTCAGCCCGAACAAATTATTATAACAATATATTTATGAAAATTATTTGACAAAATCAAACACATATTTATAATAAATATAAATATTGTTTAAAAAAAACAATTAAAAAGGCAACACGATTGGGCAGAGGGATAAAACAGGATGTATGTATGTCACCTGCCTTGCATGAGGTTGACTCTTATTTGGTCCTTTGTACAACATATGATCCTCCAAACCCTACCTGGAGTGACTCCTGAGTTCAGAAACAAGAGTGACCTCCTGAGTACAGCTGGGTGTACCACTGAAAAATAACAAAATCCAACTAGGAACAGGAGCAGAGGAAATGACTCAAGAAGTAAAAAAATGTCAGGTAGGTGTTTATATATGATAACTTGTAAATTCTTATTAAAAAAAAGATTCCTCGGTTCAGTTTCCCCATTTTTTAAGATATCACAATCATATTCATGTTTTAGTCATTTCCATGTTTTGTAAGCATTTTATTCTTTCCGGTGTGTTGGATAGTTACTAAATTTTTCCTGAGTGTCTTAAGTTTTCAAACAAGAATATTATTTAGTAAAAAAGAAAAAATAAGCTATAACTATAAACAACAGAGTAAGTCCATCATCAACATTACACTAATTTTAAGGCATTTTTTAATTTTTCTTGTGTTTGAGGGTGTCTGGCTGTGCTCAGGAATAACAGGAATAACTCATATTGGGGCTCACAGTACTGAGAATTGAACTTGGTCGGCTACATGCAAAGCAAGTATCCTACTCTTTGTACTATGCCAACACCTCCTAAAGTAATTTTTAAAGACTTGGGGGAATATTTCAAGTGGGAGAACTAATGGCTGGCATGGGCAAGGCCCCAAATTCCATGCCAAGCACCACATAGTCATTCAAGTTCTTAGACAATCAAGTTTAAAAAAGTACGTAGTTGCAGAGTTCAAGAAGAAATTTAGTTGATTAAATAATTCCCGAGCTGGAAGTGAATTCTAGGTTTTGAGGGCTGTTGGAAAAAATGTCATTTTCCCCAAGAACTTAGCATTGTAACCAATAGGCAACTGCCTCCAGTATGTAAATGGTTTCTAGTAATTCAGCATCTGGGAGTTTACGAGTTTAAACTGCCCCTACAAAACTTCCTTTTACCAGTAATTTGAGACATGAAAGATTTCAGAATAGCTGCATAGAAGAACTGATCAAAACTCGGTTTTGGGGGCTGGAAGTGGCGCAGCAGTAAGGTGTTTGCCATGCATGCGGCTGACTTAGGACAGACTGCGGTTCAATCCCTGGAATTCCATATGGTCCCCCAAGCCAGGAGCAATTTCTGAGCACATAATCAGGAGTAACCCCTGAGCATCACCGTGTGTGGCACCAAAACAAAACAACAACAACAACAACAAAAGACCTAGTCACAGTTCAAATCCAGATATGCAGATAATTTTCAGGTACTGTCCAAACATTTAGATGACTGAGTAGTAAATCAGATACCACAAACTATTTTTTAAATATTAAATTAGCCATTTTTAGTTGTCAGTCTGCTAAAAAAGAAAAGAAAATGGCTTCATATCCAGTAAAAGGTGAGAATAGTTCTGTTTGGAACGGGGTAGAAGGAAGATGTGATGGAAAAATAACATGAGCTCAGCCAGCTTGTATCCAAAATTTGAAAATCTTACTGGGATCTTTTCTCTGGATTTACCTCCTGTTATCATTATCTCCTTACGAGAACAAGATCCAGACTTTGAATAAAAACAAACACAAAGTACTTCTCAGAATGGATTAGAAAGTTCCCAGTTATCTGGTGCGTTGTATTTTCATTTCCGAGTTATATACTTGAGATGCTTATATTTAAACATGTTATAGCTTCCTCTGTTAAAGCGCGCTCTCTTTTAGTGGTTAAGTATCTTGAAGCCAAGCTCTTCCATTAAAGAAGCATCTAATTAGACCTTTCACTTCAGATACGCTGCTGAGCTCTTTTAGCTCCATTATAGAAATGTACAGTCAAACCGTCTCTTCCTTTTCTGTGGGGGAAAATAGCAGTTATCATCAAGAAAAAAGGAAAAGACATGAATTATCCCTCAATTTCAGCTCAAGGTGTAAGCAGGTGACCCTGCCTCTTTATCCTTCTTCATCACAACGAAGGTGGTTTTCCAATTTTAAGGTAGCAATTGGAGTGGGGACGTGAAGATTGTGTGTTGTTGCTGCTTTGAAACCCTTATCACACATCTAAATCGTCTTCACACTGAAAGCAAAAAAATTGCAGTAACTACTTCAATAACCAAGGAGCTTAAATATAATTGCTGGTACCATGTACATATTCACAAGGAAAATAAATTAAGAAAGATCGCCTATGGGTTTAGGTGAGAGGGAGAGGAGAGCATCCGATTCTGAACTTTCTTGCCAGTTTGTTTTCATGAAAGTCAATTTTATTTTAAAAATGACTTAGCCAGTAACTTGAGTTTTATTTGGCTTCCTAACTTGCATTGAACAAGCTTTGAGAAAATGAGTAGAAAATGTTTTCATTAATAGAAAATAAAACATGTTTATCTTACAACCAGGGAACGCAAAAATGTGAGGATGCAAAGGTGGAGGAAATTCATTCTGAAGAGGGAATCTGAACAGTATGCATCACTTCTGAAGGAAATGAACTTAAAGATGATGCTCTTTGCATCATGAAGCATGAAGAACGGATATCATAACATGAACATTTAGATTCAACAGAACTCCCAGAGCTGCCATCAAGGATTTGTATCTTACACTGGTGATCTTTTACTCAGGGGAAAAAAATTACAGATTGATATTTGATTCTGTATTCAGAATCATTAATGGGAATTACTAATATAATGGAGGTGTCCTGCCACTTCAAGAATTCATTTAATTTCTCCTTTGGATAGTGATATCTTTGAAGTAACTGGAGGATGATGTTTTCTCGATCAAGATTTTAAAAGCTGATTAAGCATTTGTTTGGTTTTTGTCTTGGGGGTTATATCCAGCAATGTTCAAGTCTTACTTTATACTCAGGAATCATTACTGGCATAGTTCAAGGGAAACAAATATAGTTCTGGAGATTGAACTCAGGTTGCCTGTACTCAATGGGAGAATCTTACTGTACTATCTTGCTAACCCCTAATGGATGCTTTGAGAAGTTATTGATAATTATTTTAAAGCTATTCCAAAGAAGAAAAGAATAGAAATATCACTTTCATTGAATTCAGATACTTCTTAGAGTTAAATTGCTTTCATAACTTGATAATCGTGTTTTATTTTTTTTCTGTTTGTTTGTTTTTGGGTCACCCCCGGCAACACTCAGGGTTACTTCTGGCTCTACACTCAGAAATCACTCCTGGTAGGCTCAGAGGACCATATGGGATGCCGGGATTCGAACCATAGACCTTTTGCATGCAAGGCAAACACTTTACCTTCATGATATCTCTCCAGCCCCAGTAATCACGGTTTCAAACCAATTGGATAACTTTGGATTAAAAGTCCCCCTTTTTGAATAATTATTTGCATATTTACTCATCTGTTTTGAAAGTAGGGACAGAAGAGATTAGATAAGAAAGAACTTTTAAATGAATGTTACATTATAAAAGTGTAATGGTTGTGTTGTATGAAAATTATATTCTGATTTTATTTATGTATTTATTTAAGAAATTTCTATATTGCTTTACATAGAAGCTGAGACAGATGTCATTTCCACTAACAATAATTGAGGATTTTTTTTTCTCACTCATCCAAAGTAATACTGAATAGTTCCAAACTTATTGCTATATGCCATTCGCATTGGTTTGAACTGATTTCTTGTTTCTGTTTAACTTTCATTCCCTAATTATAACTGACGATATTTCTTTCATATGGTTAGGAGTCTGTTCACTTCTCATTTTTGATGGGATTATTGAATTATTTTGCTGTTGAGTTTACTGAATGCTTTGTCTATCCTGGATGCTTTTGTCAGATGTATTGTGTGCAAATATTTTTCCCAATTGGTAAGCTATCTTTTACTTAAAGGAAATAGACACCCCTTTGCATTCAGAAGTGTATACAATCACCAGGACATAGCAGAAACTAAATGCCAAATAATGTATGAATAGAAAATTATGTTGTGTTGGGGCCAGCGAGATGGCGCTAGAGGTAAGGTGTCTGCCTTGCAAGCACTAGCCAAGGAAAGATCACGACTGTGGTTCCACCCCCCAGTGTCCCATATGGTCCCCCCAAGCCAGGGACAATTTCTGAGTGCTTAGCCAGGAGTAACCCCTGAGCATCAAATAGGTGTGGCCTGAAAAACCAAAAAAAGAAAAAGAAAATTATGTTGTGGTACATATACTCAATGGAATATGGTATTGCTATGAGAAAATATTAAACATGCATTTTGCTGAAATTTGGATGAGAGCTATAACTAAAGAACATAATGCTGCATAAAATAAATCAGAGAGGAGAAATAATAGATGCTTTCACTCTATTGTGGATTATAGGGAGAAAAAAAAGGGGGAAATATTAAATAGTAACAAACATTTATTTATGATCCAAAGTATCAAACCTGAGTCAAACTGTGGAGGTGGAAAAATACTGACCAAAGTAGATAAGCAAGATGAGGTTAGTGGAGTCTGTGGACATTTTATTGATGGAGACAGTAATCTTGCACATCGATATCATATATTTTGGGGGAAGACATTTAAAAAATTCACTATCTGATGCACAGGAAATAATTAACAAAACTGAGGTCCATTTAAAAGAAAAAGAAATCTGGGGCCAGAGTCATAGCAGAGTGGGAGGAGCATTCTTCTTACAGGTACCTGACCTGATTCAATCCTGGCATTCCATATGCTCCCCAGAGTCTGCCAGAAGTAATTTCTGAGTCAAAGTCAGGAAAAAACTCTGAGCACTTCTTGTTGTGCCCTCAAAAGCCAAGAAAGAGAAAGAGAGAGAAAAGAAGGAAAATAAAGGAAATAAGAATGAAAAGGAAAGAAAGAACAAAAAAGAAAGATAGAAAAAGAAAGAAGAAAAAGGAAAGAAGAGGAAAGAAAGAAAGAGGAAAGAAAGAAAGAAAAGAAAGAAAGAAAGAAAGAAAGAAAGAAAGAAAGAAAGAAAGAAAGAAAGAAAGAAAGAAAGAAAGAAAGAAAGAAAGAAAGAAAGAAAGAAAGAAAGAAAGAAAGAAAGAAAGAAAGAAAGAAAGAAGAAGAAAGAAAGAAAGAAAGAGAAAGAAAGAGAAGAGAGAGAGAAAGAAAGAAAGAAGAAAGAAAGAAAGAAAGAAAGAAAGAAAGAAAGAAAGAAAGAAAGAAAGAAAGAAAGAAAGAAAGAAAGAAAGAAAGAAAGAAAGAAAGAAAGAAAGAAAGAAAGAAAGAAAGAGAAAGAAAGAAAGAAAGAAAGAAAGAGGGACTAAGAAGTAGTGCAGCATTAGGGCAAATGCCTTGCATGAGGCTAATCCAGGACAGACCTTGGTTGGATCCCCAGTGTCCCATATGGTCCCCTAGCCAGAAGAGATTTCTGAGTGTATAGTCAAGAGTAACCTTTGAGTGCCACAGGGTGTTTCCCAAAAAACAAATGAAGGAAAAAAAAGAAGAGAGAAGGAAGGAAGGAGGGAAGGAAGGAAGGAAGGAAGGAAGGAAGGAAGGAAGGAAGGAAGGAAGGAGGAAGGAAGGAAGGAAGGTAAGGGAGGGAGGGAGGAGGGAGGGAGGGAGGGAGGGAGGGAGGTAGGGAGGGAGGGAGGGAGGGAAGGAGGGAGGGAGGGAGGGAGGGAGGGGGAGGATTTTAGTATTAGGTCAGAAATCAGGATCAGAAAGATACCACGATTTTTTTTGTTTGACTATCATTATGACAATGATCGTTGGAAATGATCACTCTGGGCAAACAGTGGTGCTGAAAAGAGATAAAATGTTTAGGCATGACACCCCTTCAATAATAATATTGTGGACTCCAGTGTCTAAAAGAAAAAAAGAAGAGAAAGAGAGAGAAAAAGAGAGAGAAGCAGGGTTATAGGTATAAATACTGGTGAAGGATGCTGTATACTTTATGACAAACTCAATCATGAACAACTTTGTAACTGTCAAAAGAATACCTCTGTGTTGATGATGGATTAAAACGACACTGAAGAAACAGAACTGCTAGAACCACAAAGAAAGACTTCATCATAAGCTCCATTCCTTGAGCTACACAGTCACCAAGATCTCTAGATACAGAGGACTGATTTTACCATCCATGAAGAAGCAGAAGTCTTCCATACACCACGAAAGCACGGAGGGGAGAGTAAATGATCATGCAAGGAGTCTACAGTTAATCCCATGACAGTACACTTCAGGGGGGAGAAACCCTGTATCTCCTAGGTCAAGGGAATTCTCTCTATAATATCCCCAATAGTTACTGTGCCTATGCAGGGGGAAAAAGAAAAGAAAAAAAAAAGCACAAAACAATCATTTTTCCATATATTTATTTATCGATTGATCTATTTTTGACATCTTTATATTAGTGTTGAGATTGAATTATTTTATTATTATTATATTATTTATTTTTTTTATTTTATGTTATCTTATCTTTCTCTTTCTTTTTGCACTCTGGCATGAGTTGATTTCAGAACCAAGACTGTTGTGTGGTGCTTGTCTTTATTGCTGTGGTGCTCACTGGATATTTAATTTGATATTTCTTTCTGTATTGTGGTGGTGTTTCAATTGCCTTTTTCACATCCTCTCTCAAACTGAGGTTAAAATCCTCTGGAAGGACTCCGCCTATTTTCAGCATATTTGACTTTTTATTCCCTCTTATTTTGTACCCCAATCTATTGCTTTTCTTTCCTTCAAACAAAGCCACATAACTCAATTTATCTGCTCCGCTTCTTAAATAGAGGGGGAGGCAGGGGAGGATACCAGGTCCAAACAGATATATGATCACGAATAGTGAGCTGGACAAAGAGGGGACCACCTACTCTAGCAGTTCGGGGGGCTGATGGTGGGGTATATGAGTTGCAGAAGGGGAACTGGGTTAGGGGGAGGACAAATTTGGTGATGGGTATTCCCCTGATTCAATGTTGATATGTACCTAAAAAACTACTGTGTAAGATATGTAAGCCATTATGATCAAAATAAAAATTAGGGCCGGGTGGTGGCGCTAAAGGTAAGGTGCCTGCCTTGCCTGCACTAGCCTTGGACGGACCGCGGTTCGATCCCCCGGTGTCCCATATGGTCCCCCAAGCCAGGAGCAACTTCTGAGCACATAGCCAGGAGTAACCCCTGAGCGTTACCGGGTGTGGCCCAAAAAAAAAAATTTAAAAAAGATATAAGGTATAAAATATATATACTTGTATATAAATATTACAACAATATCAAAAAAGGATACCTTCTGTATTATGAACAATCTTACATATCACAGTGTTTAAATAAAGTAATTTTGAAAAAATATGTTTAATGTAAAATAAATCAAGAACTCAGTTTTTAAATGCCAGCATCAGTACTTGGATTATGATGCTTTTAATTTTTAATTTCTGTATTTTGTCCAATGCCTCTCTCTGGAAGCATAAAACTGGACTTAAAATACTAACAGCCCACTTTTCATAATGGAATATCTTTTACTTTTTCACTTGTTTGTTTTTAATTTTATTGACCAAATATTTCCAGTTAAAATCAAACATTGTGAAATTTCACAATTTTATATCAAAATTAATAATTTTGTGACTTCAAGAGATAATTTAATTCTATATGCTGGGCATATATTGTGGTTCTTATTGGGGAACAGTTGGTCTTGAATAATCTTGATATATTATTTTATTGCCTTTTAAAATAAAGACCAGCATTTTTGTGACACATTTGGTATCATCTTGTCACAGTGTCTTATTCCATGAGTTACACTATGTATGAAAACATGTAAAACCAATTAGATGCTGGTATCCAAGTTGACTTGAAACTGGGTGGGGGCCAAATTAGAGATGTTTTTCAAACTGTTCCTATTAATCTTCATATGTTGAGAATCATCTTCATAGGCTCTAGACACTCTATTTCAGAATAATCAAAGACATTTTTTTATTTATGTATTCTATATGACAAGTTTCAGTAAGAGCTATTTTTGGAGTGTCTCTTACTAAATGAGAGTATGTCAAAAAGAGGATTGAACAGGGGTAGAAACTTGGCACTAAGTGAAACTATAACAAAATATATACATAACCATATATACATATATAATAAATGGTCTCATAATGCTGTGTACCTGAAATTCATATGTTGCTATAAATTATTATTACTTTAATAAAATGTTGGAAATTTTCTCAGGATATGGTTACTTAAGAACATAGATTAACTATAATAAAACACTTCAATAAGAGAAAGGAAGATTAATATAATAAGTAAGATATTCAGTTTTCAGATGCAAAATTTTAAAAGAATTCTTTTTATCTGCTGTAATTAACACACTACTAATTTTTTTAATTTAACAATTATTCATCAATGATCAAAATAATCCTTGAAAAAGATATCAATTGAAGGAAAAAAGTATCCAAGAAACAATGTTCAGGCATGACATGAAATTAGTTTCATAAGGTCAGTGACAAAGATGTCTGCATTATTTCAGACAACACATTTCACTGCCTCAGAAATATTCATATGATTCTTGAAAAGAAATTTTACAACATTCAAAGTTTTCCATTTCACCCATGAAAAAACTCATCTATACTTCATAGGAATCTGGGCAAATTCAATTATTTTTCCTTTCGATTTAATAAATTATTTATCCTTCATAGCCATAGCCAAAACATAACAATACAGCATCATGAGAGTCATAATTAAATCAAAAGAGATAGTTAAAATAAGAGACACTATGGTAACATTTTAGTTAATGTTAATAAGCTGAGCATTTTTATTTCAATTTTCAAATTCACTCAACGAATAGTCACTTTATGCCCTTTCTGGTTTAGATTTCAAGGCCAACTTTAAAAAAAATGTTTATCCTTTCCAAAAGTCTACCATAAAAATGACTATAAGAAAGCATTGATGAGGCCATTGAGGTGGCGCTGAAGGTAAGGTGTCTGCCTTGCAAGCGCTAGCCAAGGAAGGACCATGGTTCAATCCCCCGGCATCCCATATGATCCCACCAAGCCATGGGCAATTTCTAAGCACTTAGTCAGGAGTAATCCCTGATCATCAAATGAGTGTGGCCCGAAAAACCAAAAAAAAAAAAAAAGAAGAAGAAGAAGAAGAAGAAGAAGAAGAAGAAGAAGAAGAAGAAGAAGAAGAAGAAGAAGAAGAAGAAGAAGAAATCATACTTTACATTGTAAGAGTAAATCCCTCCATTATTTTGACACCTTCTAGTAGTGCCAGACTCCTTCCTTATGCGATAAGCATAGAACTTCCTTGATTTTTTTTCAAACATTCCTGGATCATGTCATTTTAAAGTTTTTACATTGGTTCTTCATTACACCTATAGCTGTTTTTCTCTAGAAATATGAATAATTTAATCTCTAACTCACCTTCTTCCAGTATTCCTGAATATCACCTTTGAATGATGCAGATTGAAATGGTTTTCACATAATTCTAACCATCCTCTACAATTTTTGCTTTTTCAGTGTATTATAATCTCATGACATGTGAAATCAATGATGCATACTATTTATTGTTAATGGTTTCCCTCCTCCCTGGTGAAACATAATGAAGTTACATCAATGATTTTAGCTTTCACCTTAGTTGACAAGAAAAATCAGCACAAAATAAGCAGAAGAAATGGAGCAAAATAAATATAGAGCGCAGAGTAATGTAATAAAAAGGAGAAATCTATAAGAAAAATAATTGAAAATTTTAAAAAGTCAATTATTTTGGAAATAGAAATAAGTCTTCAACAAACAGGTTAGGTAGGACAAGAGAGAATATGCGGATTACAAACAACAAAAATGGGAGTAACGTTCCAGCTACAGAGTTTGGAAAGCATTGTGGTGCCAGGTATTGAATATAGGACAGCAGCATGCAAGGTAAGCTTCCTACTTGCTGTAATATTGCTCCAGCTTCTAAAATGACCATATTAAAAAAATAAATGATAAGAACTCTAGAAAGAAGAAATAGTTCAAAGGAAAAGCCTCATTTTCTTTAAAGTAAGGTGAATTTATTTTGTTTTGTTTGGGGGTCATATTTCATGGTGCCCAGAGCTTATGTCTGATTCTATGTTTAGGAAATTCTTCTGGCAATGCTCAAGATAGAAGATAATGTGATAGAAGATAAATGCCTTACCTACTCTCTTATCATACCAAATCTAAATTAATAGGAGTTTATAACTTTTCCATGAAAAAATATAAATCTCAGATGTCTTTTCAAATAACTAAATATTAAAAGGATCTCGACCACAAAACATAAATTTACATTATTCCCAAGATATTGCATGAATCTTACATTCACCAAAGAAATAAATACAAGAATAGAAACTATAGATTAATATAAAAATAAAATAAAATACATAAAATATGTTCACATATTTGGGTTTATATTTGAATTATAAAGAATAGCTAATATTAGAAATTCAATGGCTATCATTCATCATACTAACAAATAAATAAAAAAAAATCTCTGAAGGTTTATAAGCAAACAATATCAAAGATTTGGGGGCAAAATCAAACATCAATTCTGATTTTGAAATTATCCACTTAGGACTAAAAATATCTTAAAATGATTTTTTAAAAAATTATTAAATCCTCTGGGTAAATGATGTTTAAGGACAAAAGAACTAATTTTCTTCCTTTTATTATGAAACGTACAAGAGAATCTTCTCTCTCTACACCCACTGAACTCTAATCAACTCTGTCAGGACAGTGAAGTAAGTAAGAAGATGAAAGTAAGTCATATATACTATATATAAAAAATTTTTTGGAAAAATTTAGTAAAATTATGTGACTTATTAAATAATAGCAAAACATCTAATATTTGAATATTTGTCATATTTTTATTTGAGTTTTTATAGTTGAGTATTTGTAATTCTAAAAAAAGACTAAAGGAGAAAATAATAAATTTAAAATTTTAGAAGAGACATAGTTACTGATTCAAAATGAACACCAAATTTCAAACCAAACAAAATGAAAAACTCATATTATTTGTAAATTTCATAAATTAAGATAATGAAAGACAATAAAAGTTCTGGTGGGATTATTCAAGCTGTGAAGCATGTTCCTTACATGTGTGTTCCTTGCATGTGCTGAGTTTGGTGTCTGGAACAATTTTTAGGTTTGGCCTGAAAGCCATCAGTCACTACAGGTCCTAGCCACACAATTTCCAAAAAATCTTAAAACAGCTAAATTATGAGAGAAAAAAATACAAAATTCTATATGCAGCAGAACTATTCTTTAAATACTAAGATAAAATAAGACACAGATATTAATACTAAAAATCGGTGGCCAATACATCTGCCATACAAATGTGTAAGGAAATTTTTCAAATTTCAAAATAGAATAACAAATGAATAATCTGGATAAAAAAGATTAATGAAAAGTAAAGTATATATAAATAGATATATTTTCATAGATAAAAATAATTAAGGAATGAGTATTCAATTAAAATGCACAACTGCATATTGTGTCAGGTTGCTGGGTGGCTTTTCTTTATATCAGTACATTTCATGTTGCCAAGAGTAGCGTTTATAAATGTCAGCTTTAAATGTCAATATTAGTTTTACATGTTAAACAGGTAAACATGTTACCTGTTTACACTTCAGGTATAAAAGTTTGATGGAGATAATTCATATTAAAAATCAATAGCCATTTTTAGGTTATATATGTTTGTTTAAATTTCTTTGGTAACAGAATTTTTCCAGAAATAAAGACTTTTAGTTTGGGGGCCCCAACCAGCTGTGCTCAGGAGTTAATCCTGGATTTGCACTCAGAGATCACTCCTGGTTGGCTCAGGGGACCAAATGAAATGCCAGGGATAAAACTTGGTTGGCTGTGTGCAAGGCAAATGCCCTTCCCTACTGTGTTGTAGCTCCAGCCCCAAGAAATAAAAGCATTTTAAATATACCTTAAGAGAAAACAAATAGTAATTGTTAAGAGGAAATGGGGTGATACAGAATATTTCTCTACTGTAATAAATGAGTAATTCAATCTAATTTTCTAAATATAATGCAACTTTACTATGCATTCCTCAAAGATCAGTTAGTTCCAAGAGAGATCATGTAACCATTATTTCAGGAAAGTAGATGGAAAAAGGTGTTTTTCTCTTAGTCAGAAACTTCTCTTAACCCGCTGGAAAAAAAATGGAATTACTGGTTCTTCATCCTTGGATATAGAGTTAACTATATATATATATATATATATATATATATGTGTGTGTGTGTGTGTGTGTGTGTATATATATATATATAAACTATTTTTCCCAAGAGATTGAAGAAAAGAAAATAAGACAATATGAGAAAATATTTTGTCAACATTGGAGAATATTAAGCTTTCTAGATTGTTTTAGTAAAGAGTCTTTTTAACCCATTTCACTCATACCTTTTCTTTATAACAGCAATCCTTTCTTACCTATTAATTGAAAAATATGCTTATATTGGTATGTAAGAAGGTACTTGGAAGACAGCGGAAAAGCCATAAATATTTAAAAGGCATAAAACAAGGCATAAAGCAAATTAAGCCAATTCTTTCAGGTCTCAGATATAGAAGCAAATAATAATCATGATTAAAAAGAAGAAAAAGTATAAATATGTTAAATAAGTGTGAGGTTTAGCAAAAGGCCTCTTTCATCATGGCAAGATCAACAAGATTTTAAAAATTGAGAATTGGTAACATTTTTTTTTAATTTCTATTGTGAATATAATGGCTTACATATCTTTCACAGTAGAATTTTAGGTACATATTAACATTGAATCAGGGGAATACCCATCACCAAATTTGTCCTCCCCCATCTTAGTTCCCTTTCTGCAACCCATATACCCCCTCCATCAACCCCCAGGCTGCTAGAGTAAGTGGACCCTTCTTTGTCTAGCTCACTATTAGTCGTCATATATCTGTTTGGTCCCGGTACCCTCCCTTGTTTCCCCCTCTATTTAAGAGGCGCAGCTAGACAAATCGAGTTATGTGGTTTTGTTTGAAGGAAAGAAAAGCAATAGAATGGGGTACAAAATAAGAATAAATAAATAAATGAAGTCAAATACTTTGAAAAAGGGTGGAGACCTTCTAGAGGCTTTCAACCTCAGTTTGAGAGAGGACATGAAAAAGGTAATTGAAACACCACAACAATACAGAAAGAAATATTAAATTAAATATCCAATGAGCACTATAGCAATAAAGACATGCACCACACAATAGTCTCGGTTCTGAAATCAATCATGTCGGAGTGCAAAAAGAAAGAGAAAGATAATAAAATAAAATAAAATTGGAGATATTAACTTCAATATCTACACCAAAATAAAGACGTTAACAAATTGATCAATCAATAAATAAAAGTGTGGAAAGATGGTTATTTTATGTTTTTTTCTTTTTCCCCCTGCATAGGCACATTAAGTATTGGGGATATTATAGAGGGAATTTCTCCACCCCTGAAGTATACTGTCATGGGATTAACTGTAGACTCCTTGCATAATCATTTACTCTCACCTCGGTGCATTTGTGGTGTATGGAAGACTTCTGTTTTGTCATGGATGGTAAAATCAGACCTCTGTATCTAGAGATCTTGGTGACCGTGCAGCTCAAGGAATGGAGCTTATGATGGAGTCTTTCTTTGTGGTTCTAGGAGTTCTGCTTCATCAGTGTCGTTTTAATCTATCTTCTGTAATTGATAGACTCGATCATTATATTGCTCCTAGGATAGAACCTGGTATAAAGTCTTTCGTTATGTTTTCGGAAGACCCATTCAGTTGTGGTTGTCTCAGTCAGACCTCTGGAGTTGGAGATCTTGTTTGTTGAACAGATTGTAGACCAAAAGCTAGGCTAGAGCTTTTTGTTGCTATTGTTGTTGTTGTTGGTTTTGGGATGTGTACTTTCGAGTCCTGGTTGTAACAACCAGTCATCTGTATATAGCGATCTTGGCTTTAGCTCAGGTCAAAGTGTGACATGTTTTCTAATTTTGTCTTATCCTTGGCTGTTGAGGAAGGACAACTTGCTCTTAGATCAAGTTGTTCCCATTTCCTCATTGTCAGGTCATAAATTTAGAACTGGCACATGTTGGCATCAGAGCAGCATTATGAATGCCCTGGAGGGGATTTGGTTCCTGGAGCTGTTGTGGAGAACTCTATCATTTATATGTCTTAAAAATTGAGAATTGGTAAGATTTTTTTTATTTAAATAACTTTATTACATACATGATTGTGTTTGGGTTTCAGTCATGTAAAGAACACCACCCATCACCAGTGCAACATTCCCATCACCAATGTCCCAAATCTCCCTTCTCCCCACACAACCCCCGCCTGTACTCTAGACAGGCTTTCTATTTCCCTCGTACATTCTCTTTATTAGGATAGTTCAAAATGTAGTTATTTCTCTAACTAAACTCATCCCTGTTTGTGGTGAGTTTCATGAGGTATGCTGTAACTTCCAGCTCTTTTCTCTTTTGTGTCTGAAAGATATTATTGCAAGAATGTCTTTCATTTTTCTTAAAACCCATAGATGAGTGAGACCATTCTGCGTCTTTCTATCTCTCTGACTTATTTCAGTCAGCATAATAGATTCTGTGTACATCATGTATAGGAAAATTTCATGACTTCATCTCTCCTGACAGCTGCATAATATTCCATTGTGTATATGTACCACACTTTCTTTAGCCATTCATCTGTTGAAGGGTATCTTGGCTGTTTCCATAGTCTTGCTATGGTAAATAGTGCTGCAATGAATATAGGTCGAAGAAAGGGATTTTTGTATTGTATTTTTGTGTTCCTAGGGTGCATTCCTAGGAGTGGTATAGCTGGGTCGTATGGGAGCTCGATTTCCAGTTTTTGGAGGAATCTCCATATTGCTTTCCATAAAGGTTGAACTAGAAAGCATTCCCACCAGCAGTGGATAAGAGTTCCTTTCTCTCCACATTCCAGCCAATACTGCTTGTTCTCATTGTTTGTGATGTGTGCCAATCTCTGTGGTGTGAGGTGGTACTTCATAGTTGTTTTGATTTGCATCTCCCTGATGATTAGTGATGTGGAGCATTTTTTCATGTGTCTTTTGGCCATTTGTATATTTTCTTTGTCAAAGTGTCTGTCCATTTCTTCTCCCCATTTTTTGATGGGATTAGATTTTTTTTTTGTAAAGTTCTGTCCGTGCCTTGTATATTTTGGAGATTAGCCCCTTATGTGATGGGTATTGGGTGAATAGTTTCTCCCACTCAGTGGGGGTCTCTTGTTTCCTGGTTTCTATTTCTTTTGAGGTGCAGAGGCTTCTCAGTTTAATGTATTCCTATCTGTTAATCTCTGCTTTCACTTGCTTGGAGAGTGCAGTTTCTACCTTGAAGATGCCTTTAGTATCAATGCCCTGGAGTGTTTTATCTATGTGTTGTTCTATATATCTTATGGTTTTGAGTCTGCTATCGAGGTCTTTCATCCATTTGGATTTAACCTTCGTACATGATCTTAGCTGGAGGTCTAAGTTCAATTTTTTGCAAGTGGCTAGCCAGTTGTGCCAACACCACTTGTTGAAGAGGCTTTCTTTGCTCCATTTAGGATCTCTTGCTCCTTTATCAAAGATTAGGTGATTGTATGTCTGGGGAACATTCTCTGAGTATTCAAGCCTATTCCACTGATCTGAGGACCTGTCTTTATTCCAATATCAGGCTGTTTTGATAACTATTGCTTTGTAGTAAAGTTTAAAGTTGGGGAAAGTAATTCCTCCAATATTCTTTTTCCCAATGATTGCTTTAGCTATTTGAGGGTGTTTATTGTTCCAAATGAATTTCAAAAGTGCCTGATCCACTTCTTTGAAGAATGTCATGGGTATCTTTAGAGGGATCGCATTAAATCTGTACAATGCTTTGGGTAGTATTGCCATTTTGATGATGTTAATCCTGCCAATCCATGAGCAGGGTATGTGCTTCCATTTCCACGTGTCCTCTCTTATTTCTTGGAGCAGAGTTTTATAGTTTTCTTTGTATAGGTCCTTCACATTTTTAGTCAAGTTGATTCCAAGGTATTTGAGTTTGTGTGGCACTATTGTGAATGCAGTTGTTTTCTTAATGTCCATTTCTTCCTTATTACTATTGGTGTATAGAAAGGCCATTGATTTTTTGTGTGTTAATTTTGTAGCCTGCCACCTTGCTATATGAGTCTATTGTTTCTAGAAGCTTTTTGGTAGAGACTTTGGGGTTTTCTAGGTAGAGTATCATGTCATCTGCAAACAGCGAGAGTTTGATTTCTTCCTTTCCTATCTGGATTCCCTTGATATCTTTTTCTTGCCTAATTGCTATAGCAAGTACTTCCAGTGCTATGTTGACTAGGAGTGGTGAGAGAAGACAGCCTTGTCTTGTGCCATAATTTAGAGGAAAGGCTTTCAGTTTTTCTCCATTGAGGACAAAATTTGCCTCTGGCTTGTGGTAGATGGCCTTAACTATATTGAGAAAGGTTCCTTCCATTCGCATCTTGCTGAGAGTTTTGATCAAGAATGGGTGTTGGACCTTATCAAATGCTTTCTCTGCGTCTATTGATATAATCGTGTGGATTCTAATTTTCTTGTTGTTGATGTTGTGTATTATGTTGATAGATTTATGGATGTTAAAACAGCCTTGCATTCCTGGGATGAAACCTACTTGATCGTAGAGGATGATCTTCTTAATGAGGCATTGAATCCTATTTGCCAGGATTTTGTTGAGGATCTTTGCATCTGTATTCATCAGCGATATTGGTCTATAATTTATTTTTTGGTAGCATCTCTGTCTGGTTTAGGTATCAAGGTGATTTTGGCTTCATAAAAGCTATTTGGAAGTGTTCCTGTTTTTCTGATTTCATGAAAGATTCTTGCCAGGATTGGTAGTAGTTTCTCATGAAAGGTTTGAAAGAATTCATTAGTGAATCCATCTGGGCCTTGTCTTTTGTTTTTGGGCAGACATTTGATTACTCTGTTAATTTCCTCAATAGTGATGGGTGTGTTTAGATATGCTACATTCTATTCATTCAATCGTGGAAGATTATGAGTCCAAAAGTTTATCCATTTTTTCCAGGTTTTCATTTTTAGTGGCATAGAGTTTCTCAAAGTAGTTTCTGATTACCCTTTGAATCTCTGCCATATCAGTAGTGATCTCTTTTAAAAAGGTTTGTGAGTATATTCAACCTTCACACTGCTACTTTTTTTCTAATTAGAAAATGCCATTTTGGTAGCTTCTGAAGCTTTTCAGAAAAACCCAAGCTTTCAGGGTTCTAGTTAAAAAACCTTGACTGGCATATAACCTAGAAATATGTCTATAAATAATCACCTTATCCAAATTCTGACTACCACTACCATTTTTTTTTATTTATTCATTTTGACCAAGACCAGATCTAAAATCAGAAACTTTCCAAATCGGGTAAAATTTATCATCATGTCACTAAAATTTTATTATAACACTTCTGACTCTGTAGTCTGATCATATTACTTTGTGTTACTGTGTATAGATTTTCAGCTTCTTTAGCACTTTTATTACCTCAGTAACAAGCATTGAGTTCCATGTATAATATTGTCTCTTTACGTGGAAAAAAATGTCTGAAACTGAATTGTGTTAATCTGAAATACCTACCGATACTTGAGCTGCTTTGAGTAGTTATGTTAACTGAATGGAATAAAACTTAAAGAGCAATTAAAAAACAAAATGATTAGTTGTAAGCTCAAGTAGAGCAAAAGTAGAATTCAACTGGATTGAGGTTTAAGTAGCTAGATATCCTGTAATATCAAGGGAAATGAAAAAACAATTGAATTGAATTGAATATGAATATTATAAAGCCCAACTTGCCCCTAACTAGATATTCTATATTAAACATTTGACTGATGATTGGATATTTGCATGTAGTCATTTTGCAATTAAGAAACTCCCAAGGGCAGTTGATTCTGTGATTCTGTGTATGATCAGAGATAGAATAGGGACTTACTTGCTCACTTACACATGGTTGAAGACTGTTTGGTCACTGCATATGGTCCTATGAACACCAAGAGTAATAGAATACTGGGAGTACAACTATCATAAAAGAAAATAACATACAAAGAGCATTTAAGATTTACAATAGAAATACCAAAGGAGGCCTCTGCGCCCAAAAACAGTGGCAAGATATAGTGAAAAAATTCAATGAAATGAATAGCTCACCATGAACACTTTACCCAGCCATACTCTCACTCATATTGGAAGGAACAATTCACAGCTTCATGAATAAACAGCACATTGGGAACTTTATAGGCTCAAAACAATCTTAAAAAAAAGAGCTCAGGGCACTACTTAAGACAATATGAATCCTATATGTCTCCTCTTGAGATATTTACTTTCTTTCTGGCATGCATACTGGCACTCTCTCGGCTATGTTACTCTCTCCCTTTCTTATCCTCACCGTCTCCTTCCTCAGAACCTCCAAATACAACCTATTTATACTTAAAAAAATGGGAATTGAAGGAGCTTTGCTGAACAGAGACTAAGCCATTTATTCACAAACCCACAACAAGCATTTTACTAAATGGGGATAAACTAAAAGCTTTGCTTCTGAGGTCAGGTATAAGGTAAGGAAAATTGGGTCACTCTCTATTTGTTTTCATAAAGAAGGTAGATTTTCAGGAAAAAGCTGAGTGTTTTTTTTTTTTCTTTTGAGAAAAGTAAGTGGTAGGCCAACTATGTATGGTAAATTCTGCCTAGACTCACTAAAATAAATACTAAGTAGAAAAGGAGAAATAATTATTCCTTATAGCCAAAACTACACTGGAAAAAAAGGGTGCAGAAAGGGTAAATAAAAAACTTTAAAGCATACACCACTATAATAATAATAATAATGCAGATGAGTTTCACCAATGAGGGCTAAATTTAATGAGCAAAAGTTTGAGAAGAAACAAAATTTGCACTGTCTTTAAGTGTCTTCTCCCAGGGGGTAAGATATAAACTTCACTATTAATAAAAACCACAGTAAATGAGAATTCAGAGGCAATAGCACTTGAAGTAACAAACCTAAAATAAGGCATCTGGACATCCTTTGCCCCAGTGAAGGCATACATTATTTTTATGAATATCTCTCATTAAGATACATAACTTCAGCTGGTCATTCAAAAACATTGAGCAAATACAAATTTGGAAAAAGGAAAAGTATAGTGCATGTCTTGGTTGTGCATTTGAAAAAAATGTCTTTAGATTAGTTTATTTTAGTTAGTTTTTAAAAGGCTACTTAGGAATATTTAAAACTGTCTATTTTGAAAGACAAGAGAATTACTGAGGAACTCATATGAAAAGCTAGTGACTATTCACAAAATATAGTTCTACATAGGATGTTGAAATTGGGATTCATAAAGGAGAAAAACTGATGAGAATTAATTTAGTTTTTTTCTTCATTCTGTTCTTCCTCTCTCCTCCTCCATCTCTCTATTTTTTCTCCTCCTCCCCCACCATGTTACATATTTTTTTATCTTTCTATTTGTGCTTGAAAAGAAAACACAAACAATTCTCAGCCCAGAATATTTGCTCGACCTTGTTGTGGTTACAAGACTCTTCAACAGTCTCATTGAAAGAATCCAAAAAACAATTCTCTGATTAAAATCAAGCCTGGGAATAATTTGTTTTCATTTGATAAGCAAACATTTTTTTTTTTACTGTAAACCAGGTTCAGCTCCACTGAGATTGAGGGACAACTGTGATCAATAAATAGCTATTTACTTCTAGAAGCAGAAGAAAATGGAAAAACAATATAAAAATAGAACACTGGAAAAGACTCTCAAAGAAAGGAAAGAGAATGTTTGATATTATAGATATATACATATATGTTTATGTGTGTAGTGTTTATGGTTCAGATTCCAACACAAAGACATTGAACCCCTTTTTTTACACTGTGAGGAGACCACCAGGAGCATTTTGTGGTCTAACATTTGGATTTTGACATGTGGTATCTGCAACCATGGAAAGTTCTCTGGTGATAACATGTTTTTTATTGAAATGAAGAGACTCAAGACTATTCACTAAAAAGAAAAAAAGTCATGATTAAAATTAAAATTAAAATCCTCAGAATTGTTTCCTCCTCAACTCAAATCTCCTGCAAAGGGAAGAAAGAAGACAATGGAGTTAATAAATCATGGTAGATAGGTGAAATCTTCATTACAAAATAAAGAGAAAAAATACAAAAACATGGTTCAAAGCTATTCCTAGTGGATGAGTACATGACTTTATCCTATACATATCTTCCATAGGAATTTCCTTGTGGAAGATGGGGCTGAATGCTTATGGTAACCTTGCACAGTAAACTCTCTCATGTGCTTGCTTCAGTTCTATGAGCTTGTCTAGCAAAATAGTAGAATCCAAGGAAGAGGCGACTTCAGATGTCAAACTGGAGGTCAGAAGCACAGACGACAACCTGGGCTTGTGACTACATCTGAGGTATGTGACAATGTTCAACTGAATTCATTCATGTCTCTAAGATCTGATATAATCTCTAGGCAGGGTTGCTGTCATGAGTTCATGAAATAATAGGATTTTATAGTACATTCAATAAGTATGGATTATTTAAGTTTGGTGTGGGGAAATACTGGGAAAGTGGGAAAGATGAAAATAGTGATTAGTGAATAATAGGCACTGATGAAAGGTGTTGTACATGATATAAATGAAACTCAATCATGAACAACTTTGTACCTGTGGGGAAAAAACTGTTTTGTGAACAACTTTCTAAATGACAGTGTTGAAGTGAATACATTTTAAAAATTATAAAAGTAATTAAAGAAAAGAAAATCATAGAGGCCCCCACAGAAGGGAAAACTGAAATTCCCCTGTATAGAAACAGGTAAAACTATGGTATTCCTTTAGAGACAAAGCCATTACCATTTATTTTTAGAAGTCCATTTGTGTTCCAATTTTCACTTATAGCAAAGTAAACAACTTATAATAATTGTTATCAATAGATTTATTTTTAGTGGAAGTCTTAAACATGTATAATCTTTGAAATAAATATCATTAATGGTTTCTGCCTTCTCTAACCTCAGAATTGTGGGCCAGATCTCTTATTCTTTTTTGTTTGTTTGCAGTTTAATTTTTTGGGAAACACTGAAATTAATTATTGGTGTATGTATGCCTTGTGAAATTTTCCAGCTATCTTCTCCATGTTACCATCTTGCTAAACATGGCATTACTTCACTGCCCACAGGACTCTAACTGTAATCAGCTAAGCAAAGTAATGCCATGATCACTGAATAAAAGAGAGAGAAAGAGAGAGCCAGAGAGAGGGAGGATGGGAGCTGCATTTTGTCCTGAAGAAGAATCTCTTGCCAAATGGAATATTAAGTAAGGACTCATTTATCATATCATATCATATAATTACAGGCTAATGTCAGGCATTTTTCATGAAGCAGAGCAAACTGGATAAAGGAATTAATGGGGAATGATTTGGAAGCCATGTGTCATGCTGTCTAGGCAGAGCTTTGTTCAAATAGGCAGAGTACGTGGGGCAAAGGGTCCTCAAGCAATGTGACTTTTCCCAAGTCAATTTCCCCATCTAAAGTTAAGACATGATCATATAGTTTGAGATCTTTCTAAACCTGTACTGTGGTGTTATTTGAATAAGTCTGGTGAATCCTATACTATACTTAGTGATAATTTGCTCATACACTATAATTCTATGTTTTTAAATATCATTTTTTATTTGAATGTTTCTATTTACCTTCCTTTCTTTCTTTTATACTCATTCTATCATTGAAAAAGAGAGATCATAAAATATATATGCATTTGCTTAAGTAGACTAAAAAACCCAAATTATAAAGTTATAATAATAGTCCTAAATATCAAAAATTACACACTTAATAAATATTTTAGGAAAAAAGAAAAACTCATAAAAAATGGTGTTCTTTAATAATAAAGGCCAAGCAATAAAGCCAAAACAATAAATGGATTAGAATCTGGTACCAAATCGCAGCATACCTATCAACCATTTGCTAAAGTTAATACTATGTGATATTTCAGATAAGTAAATATGTTTTTCAGCTCTTATTTTCACTGACTAATAAGTGTCTTTATTTGAAAATTAATAATGTCAACTAAATCTAGTTCTCCTGTAACTTTCTATTTTTGTCCCCAGTTGTCCAGGTTTGACACTCACTTCTCACCGTCTCACAGCTGCTCTTTATGCCTAGGATTTGTCTGAATCTAAATCTATTCTGTGAGGATATTTTTAACTCAATATGATTGCAGACATAAGTATTGTTTTGTACTAAAAATTAATTATATCCTTCCTTTTACCCAGATAAAGACACATTCTATGCATGCAGAGTGACAAGAATGAGGACTTAGATTAGTCAGGAGGGAGGAGTGGATGTGAGAAAAAAAACGTCCAAATTGAATTTTTTTCAGTGTGTTATTCATAGGATTAAAATTTTAGGATGACATAAAAAATCAGCTTGTATTTTGATGCTTAATATTTTTTCAGATTGTCTGGCACTTGGCCCTATGTTTACTTTAGGATTGAAAGCTAATGGTTTTATAGGTGATCTGTCTAAAGAATGGGTTTGAGATGTGGCCTTTCTAAATAACATGAGGTTTCTGGTCATTAGTTTGCTGCTAAAATTAATGAGCATTATGTTGTCATATATAAAATATATAAAAATAAAACACTACTGTTCTATCTTATGTGCTGTTTATCTGAAGGATCTCACCAAATTCTATTAGGGTATCTCCAAGGTCTTTTCTGCAAATGATAGAACTCATAACTTGAAAATTCTGTTTGTATCTAATGTAACCATATGCATGAATATAAGTACAAAGATTTTCATGGTAAAGCATTCAAAATTGAAATTCTTATGCTTGCCTGCAAGCCAAAGCTTTGTCCTCTATTCCCCTCTTCGGTTGTTGGCCTCATTATATATCCAATCACCCAAATCATAAATCTGGGAGACAGCACTGCCTTTTCAATCTTCCTTATATGTATGAGCAATCATCAGTCCCTCTGTATTTATCTCTTTAATAGTTCTTGATTCTGTACACTGCTTTGGATTCATAATCCCTTCATTCATCACTCCCCCATTCTGTAACCTTGCTAAAGGTCTCTCTCATTCTGGTACTACTTGATATGAACTTTGTTCAATTCTTACCATTTTGGGAAACTCTTTATTTTCTAAGCTGCTTAGCATAACAGGCAGCATACATATATATTACCTTTTTCCAAATCCTATTTTCAATTAACTTTATTTATTACGTCATATTCTATGCCAAATTATGTATGATCTATTTTCTTCAATTGAGGACATTTTCTAACTCTCCCCTACTATCCATTCCTTCTCTTTTGTTTGAAATATTCTTGACTTCAACCATGAGATCAAACTCTTTTACTTGGATGTCTTCACTATCCTTTTCAAAAATTAACTGAAGATTTTTACGTAGTAGCTTTTTTCTTTTCTTCTGCACTAATTCACTGCTTTGTTCTAATCACTAAAATTTTTAAAGTCCAATAACTTGTATTACACTTCATACTTCAAAATCCCTTCTAGAAGAGTGTTACTGTTTCACACATCTGTATCTTCCTGAGCCCATCCACAGTAAAACACCAGAACTTCTTTTTTAATTAATATCTTTATTTAAATACCTTGATTACAAACATGATTATGGTTGGTTTTCAGTCATGTAAAGAACACCACCCTTCAACAGTGCAACATTCCCATCACCAATGTCTCAAATCTCCCTCCTCCCCACCCCATCTTCACCTGTACTCTAGACAGGCTTTCTACTTCCCTCATTCATTCTCATTGTTAGGATAGTTCTCAATGTAGTATTTCTCTGACTATACTCATCACTCTGTGTGGTGAGCTTCAGGAAGTAAGCTGGAACTTCCAGCCCTCTTCTCTTTTGTCTCTGAAAATTATTGCAAGAATGTTTTCATTTTTTTTAAAAAACCAATATATGAGTGAGACTATTCTGTATCTTTCTCTCTCCCTCTTACTTATTTCACTCAGCATAATAGATACCAATTACATCCATGTATAGGAAAATTTTATGACTTCATCTCTCCTGATGGCATAATATTCCATTGTGTATATGTGTAACAGTTTCTTTAGCCATTCGTCTGTTGAAGGGCTTCTTGGTTGTTTCCAGAGTCTTGCTATGGTAAATAGCACTGCAATGAATATAGGTGTGAGGAAAGGATTTTTGTATTGTATTCTTGTATTCCTAGGGTATATCCCTAGGAGTGGTATAGCTGGATGGTATGGGAGCTCAATTTCCAGTTTTTGGAGGAATCTTCATATCTCTTTCTATAAAGGTTGGACTAGACGGCATTCCCACCAGCAGTGGATAAGAGTTCTTTTCTCTCCACATCCCCGCCAGCACTGTTTGTTCTCATTCTTTGTGATGTGTGCCAATTTCTGTGGTGTGAGGTGGTACCTCATAGTTGTTTTGATTTGCATCTCCCTGATGATTAGTGATGTGGAGCATTTTTTCATGTGTACACCAGAACTTTTATCTCACTAGTGATCTCCAAAATAATAATTATGAGCAATTTTTCTCCAATAGAGAAATAACATTTTCCTTTTATTTGTAGTCAATAGTCAAGCTTAAATATTTTTCTTATGTTATCATTTCTTTTCCATTTGAGGCATCTATGAATTATTGCAAAAGTTTTTATTGATTTGATGTGCATTTTTAGTAAAGATTCTCTGTTGTGGGTTCAGAGATTGAGAAAATATTATGAAAACTGTTGATGCAAATTATAGAGACACTAAACAGTAGAATATAATAATAGACTCTAAAATCATCTTACAATAGAATTTATGGTTTTAAAAATTCTTTTTCAGGAGTTAAAGAGAGACTTCTGCCATGTCTGTGCAAGTTAACCAGGCCATAGACTCCTGGAACTCTCAAAATAGAGGCCCCAACTAGCAGGGGAAAAATTCATGGACATACCAGATTTACAGGTGATCACACAACAGAAAAAATAAAAAGTAAAAACTGATGTATTTCTAAAGTTGTTCAATAATATGTTCTAATCTGGGCAGCAATTTCTAAATATTATTATGAAGCTCAACAAAATTATTTTTTGATGTCAATTTTTTTTTTCTTTTTTGAGCCACACCCAGTAACGCTCAGGGATTACTCCTGGCTATGTGCTTAGAAGTCGCTCCTAGCTTGGGGGACCACATGGGACGCCGGGGGATAGAACCGCTGTTCATCCTAGGCTAGCGCTGGCAAGACAGGCACCTTACCTCTAGCGCCACCGCCCCGGCCCCGATGTCAATTTCTAATATTATGTAAAATTGCATATACTTTTTTTTTTTTTGCTTTAAGGTCACACCTGGCAGTGCTCAGGGATTACTCCTGGCTCTATGCTCAGAAATCGCTCCTGGGACACTCGGGGGACCATATGGGATGCTGGGATTAGAACTACCAACCTTCTGCATGCAAGGCATGTTATCTCTCTGGCCCAAAATTGCATATTCTTACTAGCAATAAATTCTTTGATCTAGCTTGCATATTTTTTATTTTATTATTTATTTGTTTATCATGCTTAAAATGTACACTTTGAGATGAGGAAGGGGTCAACTACATGCAAGTCAAGCATCTAAACTGCTTTGACTCCAAACAGTTCCTTTTAAGTTCCCTTTTTATTTTTTTAAATATAATTTTTATTTTAGTTATAGTGGCTTACATATCGTTCACAGTAATATTCCAGGTACATATTTACATTGAATCAGGGAAATTCCCATCACCGAATTGTCCTCCCACAACCGCTCCCATCCTGCCTCCCATATCCTCCACTCTTCCCTCCCCAAGGGGTGCTAGAATGCGTGGTCCCTTCTGTGTCTAGTTTATTACTTAGTGGTCTTATAACTGTTTGGTCTTGGTGCTCCATTACTGCCCCCTCTAATTGGGAGGCGGGACTAGATAGTTCAAGTTGTGTGGTTTTATTTGAGGAAGAGAAAGGTAATATAATGGGGTAAAAATCGACTATGCCGACTATGAGCAGAGTCATTCTAGAGGCTCTCATCCTTGGTTTGAGGGAAGAAGGGGAAAAGAAGGTGAAACACCACAACAGTTCAAAGAGAGGAATCAAATAAGATATTCAGTGAGCACTGCAACCATAAAAATATGCACCACATAGTTGCCATGGTCTTGAGATAGGAAATATGACAAGGCACAAAGAAGAAGAAGAGAAAAGAAGAAAGAAAAAGTAAATATATAATGAAAAAAATGGACAGTTACTTCAATATCTACCCCCAAACAAAGACATCGACAAAAACTAGATAAAAAATAATAAAAAATAAAAAAATAAAAAAAGGATTATTTAGTGTTTTTGTCCCCTCCCCCCTCCCCCCCCCGCATAGGCACAGTAAATATCGGGGTCATTTGAAACGGGAATCCCCTTGGCCTAAGAGATACAGGGTTTCTCTACCCTTGGAACATATTGTCATGGCATTATCTATAGACTCCTTTCATGTTCATTTACTCTCCCCTCGGTGTTTTTGTGCCGTATGGAAGACTTCTGCTCCAATCTGGATGATAAAAACAGATCTAGAGGTCTCACTCTGTGCACAGGTCAAGGAGTGGAACTTATGATGAAGACTTTCTTTGTGATTTTAGAAGTTCTGTTTCCTTGATGTCATTTTAATCTGTCTTCTGTGGTTAGTGGTCTTGGCTCTTGTGATGAAACTTGGATGGAGCCTGGGATATGGTCTTTCGTTATGTTTCCAGAAGACCAGTTCAGTTGCAATTGCCTCAGTCAGGACTCTGGAATTAGAGGTCATGATTGTTATGCAGGACGTAGACCAAACCGTAGATTAGGGCTTTCTTGTTGGTTCCAGAATACATACTGCCCGGTGGTCATCTGTAGATCACGTTCTTGGCTTTTGCACAGCTCATAGTGTGGTAAGTCTTTTGATTTTGTTTTATCATTAGTTGGTAAGGTAGGATAACCTGTTCTTATGTCCATTTGTTCCCAAGTTCCTCATTGTCAGGATCTCATATTAGAACTGGCACATGTTGGAGATCGAGTGGTATTCAGGATGTCCCAGGTGGGCTTTGGTTCCTGTGGTTGTTGTGAAGAACTGTGTCAATTCTATGTCTGGGGTTCAGGATTCAAGTCTGGATGGTCGGTGTATAATCTTCTGGCGTCTAAGATGGATCCACATGACATATTTTCAAGGTGGGAGATTCCCTGTATTGTAAATAAGTATGAGTTCTTATCCCTAGTAGATAAGAGCTTGTTTATATACGTGGGATTTCCTCTTTTTTTAGTGTGCCTTTGCAGAAGAAATGGTGCTTCATTATATTGCCAGTGCATTTGGGGGTGAAAAGAACAGAGAAACAAGTCACATACCCAAAAACATAAAAATAGAAATAAAAATATATATTTTCTCACATATGTAAAATGATTTTAAGTAAAATGAAATAAAAAATGAAGAGGTAGTGTTATACAGGTCTGATACTTATGATGTAAGTATAGGTTTCCCCATTGCCTTTTGAGATTTTCTTGTGGGGTGTGGGTTCCCAGGCACCTTTTCATCACACACCCTGCCTTTCTTGAGATTGGTAAAGGATTTGAGGAGGGGTCTTGTGCAAAGTTCTTGCATTGGGAGTCCTTTTAGGGTTAAGTCAGGTATCCAGCAACAGTCCACGTTAGGATAAGTTGATAGGGAGAGCCACACAGCATGAGTCAGTAAGGGTGTTGGTTGTCTTTTCCTGCCGGGGACGAGGTGTGGGTTTGAGTGGATGTCCCTTCGCTCGGGTGCTGGGTACTGGTTCGTTGGGGTAGGAGCTCAGTCTTGATGCCTAATAGATTAAGAACTGAGGGTGAAGAGATTTAATAAATTGGAAAATCTGGATGGAATTGAGGGGTGAAGGGGTAGTCAGATTCCTGGAAGGGGGATTGGGGAGAGTATTTGGAAGGGGCAGAATGGAAGAAAGGGGAAAATAAGATTAAATAGGGAAAAAAGGAAAAAAAGGAAGAGGGAGTAGTGAGAAGAGGTGAAAAGAGCGGGGGCATGTCATTTTGCTTGAATATGTTCGATGAGTAGGCCCCGTAGTATAAGTCTGCAGGTCACCGTTGCTGCTTCGGTGGTCTGGCTAGTCACATGCTTCAGGTCCTAAAAGAAGGTATGCCCTAGAGATAAAAGGTGTGTTAAAAAGTTTTGTCCTTGGGCCCGGAGAGATAGCACAGCGGTGTTTGCCTTGCAAGCAGCCAATCCAGGACCTAAGGTGGTTGGTTCGAATCCGGGTGACCCATATGGTCCCCCGTGCCTGCCAGGAGCTATTTCTGAGCAGACAGCCAGGAGTAACCCCTGAGCACCACCGGGTGTGACCCAAAAACCAAAAAAAAAAAAAAAAAAAAAGTTTTGTCCAGACAATTTTGTAACACAACCTGGGTATGGTATCTCGTGTGGCTTAGCTCTGAGATGCCATCTTAGGTTGTCCATCCTTTGTATCCAAGGACGCCTGTGGACAGAAAAGCTGAGAGGTTACTTTAAATATATTAAGCTTAAGGCATTAACACCTATTATTTTGGAATACTTCGGTTGTAGTCAGTGATTTCCCGTGATATTTTTTACCTGTAACCTTGTATAAGATCCCTAAGAGATTATTATTATGAGCCTTTGCAGTATCAAGCTGATTACATACCTGTTCACTCTATGCTGCTGTTTCTGCAGATGTTGGTTTCTTTGTGGTTTAATGTGTGGTCGAGAGTTTATGATGTTACTCTTTCATGTGTTCTGGGCACTTGCCCAGTATATGTGTGGTATTTCAGTGTTAGGAGTTTCTACCCTGTTAAGTCCTCTTATTTGATCTTTGAATATTAGTTGTATATATGGTATAGTTTCTAGGTCATTCATAATAGTGCTATCTTTCTGTGTTTATCTTTCATCTTCTGACTTACTTCGTTTAACATAATATGTTCTAGGTCCATCCATGCTGCTGCAAAGTCTGTGATTGAATCATTTCTACTGCCATGTAGTTTTCCATTGTGTATAGACACCACATCTTAATGATCCACTCATTTGTTGTTGGGCATCGAGGTTGGTTCCAAGACTTGGCTATTATACTGAGTGCTGCGATAAATAGTGGGGTGCACACATATTTTGGGATGAGTTCCCTTTTTATATAAGAATCTTTGCTACAAAATACTAATTTAAAGAGATCTAGACATACCTATATTTATTGAAGCACTTAGAATAATAATTAAAATGTGGAAAACAGCCAGATTTTCAGTGGCAGATGAATAGGTCCTAAAGTTGTGATATATTATATATAATAGGGGAAATAATGCAGCTAAAATTTATGAAGTCATAAAATTGATTACATCTTGGATGAAACTAGAGGGAATTATGTTATGTAAAATAAGTCAGAGTGAGGCTAAACCCTGGAAGACCTCATCTGTGGAATATAGAAAGACAAACAAGAGAATGACCATACTGAACAATGACTAACTCTTGGACTTGGATAATAAAACTGATTTTTGAGCAGTGGGAGGTGGAACAGTAAAAAAAGCAACATAAATGGGAGTGATATATAGCTAGAAGTAGGTGCCTTGGTGGTGGAAGAATACCATAAATTTGTACACATACCTCACCACTACTTACCATCTTATATGATTTTTAATAAGGATATATAAATATCATGTGCATTATGCCTTTCTTATTATTTGACAAAAAATTGAACTTAGTTCTAGTTAATATCATCTAATTAAATTATGTATAGAGTATCAATTATTCATCAGTAAAAAATGTCTCTAATTTTATAATTTCTCATTGACACTAACAATCTCAGAATTCTTTTTACATTGTATTAAAATATCCATTTGCTCCCTTAATATATGACTGAATGCAAAAATATTTCTCTTTGACTATAGAAGTGTTAGAGAGTAAGACTGAGAGACTTCCAATAATAGAGCAAAAACAAAAGGAAAGACAACTTCTTTTGTTTTGTTTTGTTTTGTTTTTTTTATTTTGATTTTTGGCCCACACCCTGTGGTGCTCAGGGGTCACTCCTGGATCTGCTCTGAGAAATCTCTCCTGGCTCAAAGGACCATTTGAGATGCCAGGAATTGAACCCATGTTCATCTTGGGTCAATGGCATGCAAGGCAAATGCCCTACCCACTGTGCTACACTTCGGCTGGAAAGACAACTTCTAAGAAAATAAAATTACTTCACAAAAAAATACAATAATTAAATGGTAACTGTTTTCTTAGAAAAAAACAAGGGGTAAAAGTTTGAAATCATTCAAGGATTTTGAACACTAATGGCACATCTCTGTAAAATTTTAGAATTCCAGAAATAATGGAGTAAATTTCAGTGTTTATAAAAAGCAATACTCTTTATGATTTAGAGTCAGAATGATTGGATTAGGAGCAGAGGTAAGCAGAGGCACTAGATATAACAAACCTAATGAAAAAATAACAGTCAAGAACTAGAAATGGAAGTGTAGAGTGGAAGGGAGATGGTATCAAGACAAAGACATGTGGAATTTTATTTTACAAAACAGTGGAGGTGATGGTGGCATTTGGGAAGCCCTAGGACACTCAGGGTTAAAAACCACCTTATTGTGTGTGTATAAAATGTATGTCTATTATACATACATACATGCATACATACAAATATATATTAAATTTGACAATGCAGAAACGGTTTTAAAATAAATAAAATGTTTAACCACTGTGGAAAAGGTTTGGGCAATATACAGGAATATATTAATACATAGGATGATATGAGAGTCATTAATTTAGACAGAATTTGAAAAATATAATGAAGAATGACAACTAAAGAAGTTTTAGGATGATGTCATGCAATAAGTTTGGAAAGCAAGCAGTCCAAATAAAAAATAAGTGATGATTTCAGGAAAGGTATTTTCAATAAAATATAAAATTACAGTTTTCGTTGATATGATTAATATTAGGGTGAATTAAAATGAGAGAGTGAGCTGTGGGAAAATAGACAGTCACTCCTGCTGTAAGAAGACAGTGGTTGTATATATACCAGACAATTAATCCAAGAAGATTCATTACTCTGGATATGGAAAGGCAAGAAGAAAACTTACTTAAATAAGAGTACGTGCAGGAACATAGCAGGAACATAGGAATATATGAAATCCCTTTGCAGACAATTGGGAGGAGGTAAATGATAAAAGTTATCCGAGCAATAGCTTCAATAAAATATAAGGAACACAGGAACTGACATGCCAATGAAGAGCAGTAATCCTCTTAATTGCATATAAATCACAGCAGTAAACAAGTAAAAAAAAAACCCCACAATTTTAATATAATCTATCATGATTATAGAACAGAAAGTATGCTTTACAAATACAAACATAAATGCAATTTTAAAATACAGTGAAATTGCTCTCAGGTCCCCAACTTTAATTTCCTTTCATTTCTACCAATTCACTCTGAATGTCATCTATAATACATGACTTTCATCTCTTTAATTTTTTTTTGGGGGGGGAGAGGTTGGCCACACCCTATGATGCTCAGAAGTTACTCCTGGCTATGAGCTCAGAATTGCTCCTGGCTTGGAGGACCATATTGGATGCCTGGGATCAAATCCAGGTTTGTCCTGGGTCAGCTGCATGCAAGGCAAATGCCCTACTGCTGCACTGTTGCTCTGGCCACTATGACTATAATTTCTTAATGTGTTTCATGATATTTACCTATATATCTTGAACAATATAATTGCTCATAGCAAAAAGAAAAGGTAAAAAATATTTTCAATATGTATAGCTCAGCCTTTGTATTTTAATTTTCTTCATTTTAATTAAGTGCAAGGTTAAAACCTTTTAAGGTTTTCCTGACAGATTTTTGAACTATTTCATCTTTTTTGAAATATGTTATTGCTTTATTCTATGACAATTTTCAACTAAAATAGCTTTATTTATGACAGACATTTGTTCAAAGGTTGAAAACCTTATTGTTATTTTTTTGTCCCCCCCCCCCATTCACAGTACAGACCTGGGTTTAGGTATATATGAGAAGCATTTACTGTACCTCCTCTTTCTACACAGTCAGTGTAAAGAACACAGCCTGTGGTAAGCATTGGGAGGCCTTATCTTTTATTTTCTTTTTTATTTTTTATGTATATACTAAAAAAAAACTCTTAACCAATGCAACATTCCCATCACCAATATCTGAGGGTCCTTCCTCCCCACCCCACACTGACCTGTATTTCATTTTTAATGCATATATAGCCCTGTTTTTAACTAAATTATTTTTATTGATTTTCATGACCCAGTATATTTAACTGTTAAAACGAATTTGTAGAAATTTGGAATCATGTGTTGCTTTTTATAAATTTATATTTTTATTGCAAAAATCAAGAATCGGAATAAAAATTCATTTCAAAAAATTCTAAAGGGAGATCAGAAAGATAGTACAGTGGGTAGGCTGCTTACCTTGCACATGCAAACACAGTTCAACTCCCAGCATTTCTTTGCACTGCCAGGATAATTCTTGTCACAGAGCTAGAAGCAACCCTTTATCATTGCCGAATATGGTCTCTTCAAGAAAAAAGTTTCTTTATATATATATATATATATATTTTATTTAAACACCTTGATTACATACATTATTGTGTTTGGGTTTCAATCATGTAAAGAACACCACCATCACCAGTGCAACATTCCAATCACCAATGTCCCAAATCTCCCTCCTCCCCACCTGACCCCCGCCTGTACCCTAGACAGGCTTTCTATTTCCCTCATACATTCTCATTATTAGGATAGTTCAAAACGTAGTTATTTCTCTAACTAAACTCATCACTCTTTGTGGTGAGCTTCATGAGGTGAGCTGTAACTTCCAGCCCTTCTCTCTTTTGTGTCTGAAAGTTATTATTGCAATAATGTCTTTCATTTTTCTTAAAACCCATAGATGAGTGAGACCATTCTGCGTTTTTCTCTCTCTCTCTGACTTATTTCACTCAGCATAATAGATTTCGTGTACATCCATGTATAGGAAAATTTCATGACTTCATCTCTCCTGACAGCTGCATAATATTCCATTGTGTATATGTACCACACTTTCTTTAGCCATTCATCTGTTGAAGGGTATCTTGGCTGTTTTCAGAGTCTTGCTATGGTAAATAGTGCTGCAATGAATATAGGTGTAAGGAAGGGATTTTTGTATTGTATTTTTGTGTTCCTAGGGTATATTCCTAGGAGTGGTATAGCTGAATTGTATGGGAGATAGATTTCCAGTTTTTGGAGGAATCTCCATATTGCTTTCCATAAAGGTTGAACTAGAAAGCATTCCCACCAGCAGTGGATAAGAGTTCCTTTCTCTCCACATCCCCGCCAACACTGCTTGTTCTCATTCTTTGTGATGTGTGCCAATCTCTGTGGTGTGAGGTGGTACCTCATAGTTGTTTTGATTTGCATCTCTCTGATGATTAGTGATGTGGAGCATTTTTTCATGTGTCTTTCTTTAATAAGAATATGAGTTAACATCTGAGTTCTTAAAATTTAAAGATATATCAAATATTCATATATCCCATTCTTTGGAACAGTGATAAAAATTGAGTGATACATAACTAAATGTAGACAATACAATTTTAGAAAAACAGATTCCTTTGTAATGATGTTCCTGAAAATGAAGTAGACAAGAAAAATTGAGATAGTCAAGATAAAAATTTTTTCCAAACATACTTTTCTGGAGTGTATGTCATATGTCCACCTTAAATTATTTTGAAATATTTTGGGCTGGATGAGAGCTAATTTAATAGGTCCCCACTGGCTTTAGGATCTGTCAACACGCAACCTATTGACTAGTGAAGGAGAATATTCTTGCTATCCTTGGAGATTGAATGTTTCTGGAATGCCAAAAGGGCACCTATTTTTCGAGAAGCCCTGTCAATTAAAGTTTCCTCTGACAGTCCTGAGGATAAGTGAAATTCACCCAAGTTTCTAAGGTCTTTTTTTTTCCCTCTGAGTAAGTGTGTCCATATGGTTGGGTTATATGAGTTACCTCAATAAGAAATGCAGGTCCTCATTTTAATATGTTGTTTCAGGGGGAAAGATAATGTTTATTAACAACCACTGAAATCCCTTGCATGTTGGTAATATGAAATTCCACTAGACTTGATAAGTATTCAGAGAAGTTTAACCAAATCTTACATATACTTCTAAGCAAAAATCCATAGCTGATAGATTCCTAATTGTCACAGTTGAAAGATTGTTTTTTAGTTTATTTACCTCACCTAGAGTCTGTTATGTAATTCCTGTTGCTTCTATTATCCCTTCTGTAAGAAACACCATGCTACTCAGATATCATTATTTGACTCCTGAAGGAGAATAAACTCCTTCTCGTTGTTTATCTAATCCATTTCCTCTCCAAGACTTGACTTGAGTATAATGTACTTATATCATTTCTATTTTTCATCTTAAATTTATACCTGCACTTTTATAATCACATATAAAAATCAGTTTGTCAGCAGATAATATAGGTTAAATGTTGGAAATCTAGAGTCAAATGAGCTATATTTAATTTCATAGGACCCTAAATCAACTTTGTTACCTTCATCAATTATTTTTTGATATAAATAATTATACCACCTATGAAATTAAGTCCTAAATTATAATCAAATAAGATTATTTCTGTAAACCATTGTTAGCACCATTTTCTAACTTGAGATATTGCTGACATATTTTAGTATGTAAGTTTAAGGTACACATGTGTTCTTTGGAAGTGGAAATATAATCACTGTTATTGAGTTAGCTAATAACTTTATATGTAACTTTGTGATAACTATTTTTGGTGAAAATAATTAAGAACTGACCTCTCAACGGCTATCAGTGTTTTTTTTAATCTCTTTTTCATTTGGGGGTTCAGCCCAGTGGCAAGGATCAGGGCTAATTTATGGCTCTGTGCTAAGCCATCACTCTGGCAGGACTAGGGCACCATGTGTGATTCAGGGATCAAACTTGGGTCAGCCACATGGAAGGCAAATGTCCCACCATCTGCACTCAAGCTTAGGGCCCAACCTTGAAGATGCTAATATTGACCTCAATCATTCTCCTGTGCATCATCTCTTCCTAACTTACCTTAACTTACCTTAATTTAACCCTTAAGCAACAAATTTAACCCTTAAGATCTTCCCAGTTCATCCCAACTATAACCTTTAATTAGGAGATTATTTTTTATAACATGCTTGTATTTTTTTATAATTTTGAGAAGACAGACTGCTAAATCATAAAGATGTTTAATGTTTAAAAATCTTAATGGACTTACTCCAGTGTTTTACAGTGACTGAAACAATTTATTTCCATCGGTGGGGTACAGAAAAACTTCATGTTCCCTACACCTTTGCCAATACTTTTTATACCTTATCATTTTTACAGAATTAGAAATACATTGTGGGATATCATTGTTGTTTTGATTTATATTTTCCTGATGATTAGTAGTTTTTAGCATAATTTAACATATTATGTCTTAGTTAAAAATGATTGCAAACTTTATAACTAGAGTAGTTTTAACTAAACATTAATTCCTTTACTTAGCATTATGTTGAACAAATAACTAACAAATAAATAACTGAAAAATGAGAAAACAAAGTTTATTCCTCTACTATCAACCCTAAATTACTACAAAGCATCAGTGAACATGAGTTACTATCTTTTTGGACTTCAAAGCTTTAATCAATATTAAATAAGTTCAGAGGATAAAGTGCTTGACTTCTATACATTGTCCCAGGTTCAATTCTTGGTACCACATATGGCATCCTGGACACCACCAGTAGTGATTCCCTCAGCACAGAACCAAGAATAAGCCCTGAGCATTGTTCATGTAACCCATTCAATTTATTGAAGTAAACTTTTATGATTGTAAACATAGTGATCTATGGGAGTTCTATAGATGATAGCATTTATGCAGGGGGAAGTACTTAAAAATCATGTTGCTATTGAATCTAAACTTAAACTGGTGCCTTTCCATTTTTGCTCAAATGCAGACATTCCAAAATGTAAGCAGTTGTTTTCTACTTCATAATAAAGGGGAAACCTACCTGGCAAAGTCAACTCTTTCTCATCAAGTAGAGTGTAAAAAATTTAACACGTGTCAAAACACATCTTGGAGCCTGTCCAGAACAGTTTATAAAATTCTGTGAGCTTTCAAACTCCCGACAGCAGTGTCTAATGTGGTGTGCTCTGTATATATGCATCTCATGCATTTTTTAAAGATCTGTTTTTAAATGCAGGTTTATCAATAAAGATGCCACCAGAAAAACAGCTTTGAAATTTTCGTCTCTTCTTGAAATAAAAGGATTCCTCAAGGCAGGCTGGGAATAGGCTGTATCTGAACCCCATCCACTTTCATTAGACAAGAAATTTTCTTTCAGCTGCTAAATTCTAATTTTGCAAAAGTTAAAATTCAGCTCCGCGGCTCTCATCATTAGCGGCTGCATAATATAAGCCTTTATTGTGTCAGTCATGAATTGTCTCTCCTCTAAGCTCGCGATGTCATAATATTCTTTTAGATTAATGAGGATCTCCACAATTACAGAGTAGAAACCGTCATGGTGCATGGTAGAGCCTGTCTAATGGCAGAAATTACTGTGAATGTTAATGCATTAGCCAAGAATTACAAGAGGAATTACTGCTGTCACCAAATGCAAAGAGCCAACAAACGAAAGATGAACAGCTCTGCCATCTCTGAAAGTTGCTCTGGGTAGGAAGTGAACTATCAAAGGGGATCTTTTGATTTCCCCTTTTACATATTGCATGCATTACCTTAGCCTACTAGGAAATTAGCCAAGAGGAGAATTTTTGCAAAGGCTTTTCAGCTTTACAGCATAAAAAGCCTTTACATATTATCTTGCACCCTCTAAACATCAATATGAGTTTTACATGAATTCGATATTGTATCTATATGTTTTAACTTTCCCTGGGGCTTGTAGTGTTTGGCATATACCCTAGAGGTTCCTTTTTTAAATTGTTATTTATTTATTTATTTACTCTAAATTGTCTCTTTATTAAATGGGCAGGTTGTAGGGAGAGATGCCTGAAGTAGAGAGGGTTTGCCTGGAAAAGACAGGTAGAGAGACTTACAATTCTCCTTTGAAAAAAGTATTTAAGTAACATTGACCTCTAGAGTCAAATTTTATATCATGCTTCAGAGGTTTATCAAATGACCAGATCATGTCTATCCAGACCATGGCTGTCATCAAGCTACTGTCATTTTATTTACTGCTTTTCATGGGATCCTTCTCTTTTATTTTTCAGTGTTTCAATGAATTACTTTTGGTTTTATTTCAAGCATATATCTTCAAAACAACATTAAAAAAAGTTAAGCACAAACTTAATGATTCAGTATTTAGTATTACATAAATATATGTATTTTGAGAGAGTTGGCCCACATCCGGGAGTGCTCAGGGGTTACTCTTGGTCTTTGCTAAGAAATCATTCCTGGCGCATTTAGGGGACCAGATGTGATGCCTGGGTTGAACCAGGGTCTGTCCCAGGTTGGCCGCATACAAGGCAAATGCCCTATCACTGTGCTATCACTTCAGTCCCCAGTATTATGTTTTTATTACATTCATTTATCAAGAAATTATTCAACATTGCTCTTATTTGGTAGTAGAGAAAATATAGCTCACTTAAATGATTACAAAGCACCTAAATATTTAAAATAAAATAAAATAATTATTTTTCTCTAATAAAAGCACAGGCACTGTATTTTTTTTGGAGGGGGTTTTTGGACCACACCAGGTGACACTCAGGGGTTACTCCTGGCTATGCACTCAGAAATCAGAAATCGCTCCTAGCATGGGGGACCATATGGGATGCTGAGGGATCAAATTGCAGTCCTTCCTAGGTTAGCAAGGCAAATGACCTACCACTAGCACCACCATTCCAGCCCCAAGACATGTATTTTAAAATATAAAGTTCTTGCTACTTATCATGGGATCTTTCTCATCCACTGCTTCATCCAATGATAATCTCAACTTTATTGTCCAAGACTGTGGATTTGTCTTCATTGTATAAAACCTTGCTTAGATTCTATATTTACCACTCATGAATGTGATGATCTGGTATTTGTCTATTTTTTATGACTTACTGTTTAATGATAGGGTAAAATTTTATCTTTTCTTATAACTATGTAGGATTCCATTTTTGTGTCTGTGTATTTCACTACTTCTTTGTCCACTGATTTGTAATTTATTGAGAACTAGAAGAGGAAAATGCATTCTAGAATATATCTGCTTCAAATAATTTCCTGTATCTATTTTTCTCTAAGAAACATTTTTGTTTAGTATCTTTTGGTTTGGAGGCACACCTACCAGTGATCAGGATCCACTTTTGTCTCTGTGCTCAGAGAACACTCCTGGTGAAAGTGAGGGGTCTATGGAGAGTCAGGATCACTCTCAGGCCAGAAGCATATAAGACAAATGACCCACCAATTGTACCATGGCTCTGAGCCTGAAAGACTATTTAAAAAAAAAAAATAAGCATGATCTGTCATGCAGCAATTCTACTCCTAATCATCTATCTGAAGAATATAAAAACATCAAGTTAAAATACTTAGATACTCCTATATTAATGATAGCACTATTTATATTAGAAGTTGAGCCTTAGTGCCTGATGATAGATGAAAAAGCTGTGGCAGGGGCCGGCGAGGTGGCGCTAGAGGTAAGATGTCTGCCTTGCAAGCACTAGCCAAGGAAAGATAGTGACTGTGTTTCGATCCCCCGGCATCCCATATGGTCCCCCCAAGCCAGGGGCAATTTCTGAGCACCTAGCCAGGAGTAACCCCTGAGCATCAAATGGGTGTGGCCCGAAAAACCAAAAAAAAAAAAAAAAAAAAAGAAAGAAAAAGCTGTGGCATAAACATGTGTGTTTGTCGGGGCCGGGAAGGTGGCGCTAGAGGTAAGGTGTCTGCCTTACAAGCGCTAGCCAAGGAACGGACCGCGGTTCGATCCCCCGGCGTCCCATATGGTCCCCCCAAGCCAGGGGCGATTTCTGAGCACATAGCCAGGAGTAACCCCTGAGCGTCAAACGGGTGTGGCCCAAAAACCAAAAAAAAAAAAAAAAACATGTGTGTTTGTGTTCATGTGTGTGTACAAGTACAAACACATAACAGAACATTATTCAATTATAAAATAAATAAATTTTTCCTTTTAAAGATGAATTTTTCTACCCAAAACATGGGCAGAATTTTATGTAAAGTAAAACAGAAGAGGAAAGACAAATACTGATAGTTTTTACTAAATTGTAGTATAAATAAACAAATCAAACAGATAAAATCAAACCAAAAACATCCCTGGGACTCTGACTTCAAAACTGGGGGTTACAAGATAAAAGTTGGGGGCGGTGAATGGGTCTAATAAACTCTATGGAGTGCAATTAGTTCTTGGATAATGGGTGCTTATGCAGCAAGCACTTAGAAAGGAGCAGATATTTACCTCTAAAACATGAAATGTGATTAATGTTTACTTGATAAGAAGAACAAACTAAATACAACCTTACTTGGAGAATCTAAAGAGAGTCACAATTTGAGAACAGAAATTAGAATAGTCATTGGTCAGGATTAGGAGCCGATATTACGTGGGGAAGCTAATCTATATGGAGAAAGAATGAGTAATCTCTGTAGATGTGTCACATGAACATTAGAGTTCACATTGCATTGAATATTTGAAGGCCTCTATGAGTAGGTTTTTTTTTAAAAAACCAGTGCCAGGAATTGAACCCAGAGCCATAGAAAAGCAACACAAGTGCCTTATTGCTGAACCACATCCTTAACCCCTGGAAGAGTAAATATTAAGTGTTATCACCACATACATATGTGAAATGGTGGATGTGTTTATGGGTTTCAATAAGGTCGTAGATTCACTAGGAATGCATATAAATTTTTACACAAGTATTAGTTGTCAGTTCACTTTAAAAATTGAAATAAAAATAAATAGAAATAAATGTGAATATTTCACTTACCCACTTTCCGTTTAGCCATCTCCAAAGATTAAACTTAAGCAGGAGAATAAGCCATTTACTATATTCTTCTCTGTGGTCTTACTTCTGGGGATTTTATGCTTCAAATATTATAAGATACTTCTTTCTCCCTTCTGAGTCTGCGGGCAAGTAAGTCATCTGGATAGATGAAAGCCACTTTCCACCTGGAAAAGTTCCACTCCTCTGAGATTGCTTTTGTGATTTTATCTGACTCCACTTCCCCCAGTGCCCACTCTCACAGCACTCACTATGTTGAATTAATATGATTAGTGTCTGCCAATGTTTTCCCTATTGAATAATTGCTCCTCTCCATGTAATAGCTTCCAGACACAAATCACTATTTCAACTGAAATTAAGAGCAAGTAAATTTATAAGTTCAGTTCCTCGATTGCACCAACCACATTTCAAGGACCTAATCGCCACACGGGACTGTTTGGCTACCAAATTGGACAGGGCAACACAGAACACATTATTATGAGCGCAGAGAATATGCTGCTTCTGAATGTGAGAGCAGGGACCATGGCGTCCCTCATGGACTCCATAGGAAAACAGGAAACACTGTCATTTGTTCAAATACTGTCCTCTCTCCAATTATTCCAAGTCATAATCCCCAGAAATTTGGTCTGAGCCTTATTTGGATATAATATCTTTGCAGACGTTATTAAATATAGCACCTCGAAATGAGATCATTCTGGGTTTAGAATCCATCTATAATACCATGAATAATGTCCTTATAAGAGAAAGGAAAGGGAAACTTAAAACAAAAAAATAGAAGGAAAAAATATTATGAAGACAGCAACAGAGATGGGAGAGATTTCATATGCAAGCCAAAGAATGTCAAGATTCACAGTGTCACTGGCAAAAGAGAAGTATGGGATAGAATTATCCTTCAGAGCCCCTAAAAGGAACAATACCTAATGACTGCCCCTACTGACACCTTGATTTTTGACTTGTGAAATTCTATGCATAGAGAGACTAGATATGTGTTATGTTTTAAACCATATTGTTTGTGGAAATCTTAGAGCAGTCCTAAATATGAATGCATCTTCCACTTTATTCAAAGGAATAGTTGAAGAATTCTTGCTTATAGATAGGAAAAAATTAAATATAGATAAGAATTTCTGAGAGTTGAACCAGAAAAGGTCATACTAGCCAGCCATGATAGGCAGCCTCCTGCCTGGGAAGATACTCACCAAATGGAAAAGATAAAAGTACTGAGCATGGAAGAAGCCTGAGGAATAAGGGCACATGTGTCTAAAGCTAAGGAAGGGACATACATCAAACAGGGAATTGCTTTTTGTTTCAATTATTTGCTATATATTATTTTTTCACAAATTGCATAATATAATGTATTCAATATAATATATTATCTTAATAAAATTTTCAAATACATTTATTCTATTCAATTTCTTTCCTGATAATTTCTCAGTAAAGAGGATAGATTTTATTTTTTCCTGCTGATTTCCTAGAAGCGTTCCTAAATTCAACTAATATAAACTTTTGCCACTTTATTACATTCAGAATGGGACCTTTGATGTATTTTTAATTTTCTTCAAAATTTTACTCTAAAACAACCAACATATTCTCACTATTCACATAATCCCTAATCAGTCTATGGGAAGAACTTTTGGATTTTAGAATCTGATGTGCGTTGGTGATCGCAGACTTTCAAATTTCTATATTGTCCCTCTATCAAATATCAAATCTTGTTTCTTTATATTCTATTGACTTTATATGGGTAGAATTTATGTTTCTTTTATGTGATATTCTTCTCAGTGATTTCTTTGAAAAAGCTTGCATCACATTAAAATGTCACTGTTAGAAGGCAGGAACTTTCAGGAAAGCATGTTTTTAGAATAGAAATTGTTTTTCTTCTATTTGTATATTATTCAATTGAAAATGTCTTATGCAAAAATATTATATATTAGGGTAGGTGAGTTTTAAGTTCAAGATTTGTTGTGAGATCTTTGCAATGCTTTATTTTAGCATGTGGATGAAGAAGACAGCTATGAAAAATAAAGTATCTGGCAGCCAGAGAATAGTACTGCGAGTAGGGTACTTGCCTTTCAGATGTTCAATCTAGATTCAATTCCAAGCACTCTCTCTGGCTCCCAGAGACTTCCAGGAGAAATCCCTGAACACAGAGCCAGGAGAAAGTGTTGAGCATCACTGGACATGGCCTACACATGTTTGTAAAAATGGAGGTCATATTTATCTCTTTCATGATTATACTTCAATGTATACTTTACAATACAGGTATGCAAAATTCTTGACAATAAGGCAGGTTAACTTGCAAAGCAATGCTCTGGGCTAACAAGAAACTTTGGTGGAGGTTGTAACACTAAAACATTGTATAACAAGTTTAACATTATCAATAATAAAATATTAATAAAAATATCAATAATGTATAACATTATCAATAAGGAACAATTTTGCAAACCACAGTGCTTCAAAGAAAATGTAAACTATTTTTCAAAAGACTTTATGCTCTAGTCTAGTCATAGAAGGAACCAACACAAAACATCACTGGGGATTGCTGTACATATACTATGAGCTAAATGCTGATATGTCTAAAAAGGAACTGTACACATGATCATCAAGGAAATTAAAACAAAAGATACATCTGGAAGTATCATTGCATACTACTCTGATGGTTTTTAGAATTGTTTACAAGCCTTGATTTCTCCCATCTTTCTTCTCTGTGGGTAGGTTTAATTCAATATCATTCTCAAATATTGTGTTTCTTCTCTCAGGGAGGTATCTTATTCCCTTTGGTATAATTAGCAATCTCCCACAGGAAATATCTGCTATTTAACAAATGCCATGTCATATATATTTGTGTAAAGGGAGTTAACAGAAAAAAAGCAACTAAAATTTAGTAAGAACCATATCCTAGCAAGCTCCACTTCCACCAAATAAAAGACTGACAATTGTAACCTGTGATTCGTTTGTTTCCATATTTTCAAGGAAAAAGTGATGTATTATATACCAACATGTGAACATATGTCCCATTTTAGCTGGGATAGTCCCTGTCTTCCCGAAAAGTCCCAGTTACAGCTGTTGTTCATGACTAATCTCAAACAGAATGATATGATTTATGATTCCTATATTTATGAGTAAATGCATAATCAGATTCTTCCAGTTACATTCTAATTTATCTCCTCAATATCTTTACAGAATAAGCTATGATGTTCCCCTTTCTTACTCCCATCCCACTTAGTGGTCATTAATAAACTACACACACTGAAATATCCCTTTATTTCATCACTTATTATAGTACATTTTTCCTACATACTATATGTTCTATATTTCTACTACTTTTTTTCAGCTTGACAATTTAGTATAATAGACATTTTCTTCACACACAAATTTTTTTAGACACAGATGTCATTGCTTTCTAATTGTAGCTTCTGGGTCAATAATTTTAAATTATTCATTCGGATCCCATTTTGGACCCCATTTCTTTGGACATCATTTCTTACATTTTTACTTTCCTTTCTTTCCAGAGTACCAGTTATCGAATAAGTTACATACTTATAGCCTTTGGGATGTTCATTCTCTTGTGTCAATAGAAGAATGAGGAATTTTATTCAGAGATTATGAGTGATTGTCTCTAGGTCTTTGAATTTGCTAGAGATAAGTGGCTTGGCTTGAAACGATGTCATCTCAATTTTTCTCAGTATGTTTTTTTCATTTTATAATTCTATTTTAGTACCATTAAATAATTTTGTATATATTTTTGACAATCAAGCATGCCTGATTTTTTATTTCTCAGGAGACTTTGCAACAATGCCAAAGAAAAGGAGACATTGAGGCCATTTTTCTAGTAATATAAACAAATAAAAATATATCATGATGTCAAATTTCTTTTTCTTTCTTCTTTCTTTCTTCTTTCATTCTTTCTTCTTTTGTCTTCTTTCCTTCTTTCTTTCTTCCTTCTGCCTTTCTTTCTTCCTCTCTTTCTTTTTAATTAATTAATTTAGTTTTTTTTTGCCCACAACCGGCAATGCTCAGGGGTTACTCCTGGCTCTGCACTCAGAAATCGCTCCTAGCAGGCTCAGGGTACCATATGGGATGTCGGGATTTGAACTACCATGTGTCCTGGGTTGGCCAAGAGCAAAGCAAAAGCTCTACCGCTGTGTTATGACTCAGACCTCCTTTTATTTTCTTTCTAACATAGTCTTAGCCCGTGTTAGCACAGAGGTGTTTATTACTGTATTTGTGTATTTCTGTTATCATCACTTTTTTATTATTCAAAGCATTATGATTACAAAGTTATTCATAATTGGGTTTTAGACAGACTATATTTCAGTATCAATATCACTTATGAGTGTCAAACTTTCTCAATCAATGTTCAGAGTCCATCCAAGAGTTTCAACTTTTTCATACATTGCTGCTAATATTCTAAGAATGTAAAGATGCAGCCATTGATATAAAACTTTAACTAGAATATTGCTTATTCTATATTAGTATGTGATCATTTTGTTTTTAATTGCTGACATTTAAATATTTTAGATAAAGCTAAAAATCAAAATAATTTCTCAACTGTAAGAATAATGGGAAAACCTATTTAGGAATCAAGAGGAACTGTGTGTGTATTGAGGGGGATAGTGGCAGATAAGGATGTATGAATAAGAAATCAAGTCCAATCCCTAAATCACTAATTCTTAAGCTTAAAAAACAAGTATCTCTTTGTTTTCTTCATTGAAATCTATTTCAAAGTGCTTCCTTCTTAGGAAAATAAGTTTTCATACTTTTATAACTCTCTTCCTTAAAAGGAAGAGTGCATAAAATTGGAAGTATCATTTAAACTAATTTAGAATTAGCCAAGGGATGATTCAATCATAAAATGCCTGACGTTAAGTAAATAAACAAACATTTTATACTTCCATATTTAGAAATCCTTACAGTCAAATATCTTGGATAAGATGAATAAACTTTGGGGAAAACAGATTTCTTCGTTTCCTAATAAAACTTAAAAGAATATACAAAGCCACTGAATCAGGAATAGAAGTGCAAAGGAAAGGGACTTAAGTGATGAGTTATTTAAGTTGTAGCTTTTTATTATGGCATGACTTAGGTTATGTATCTTTTTTTCTTCATATTTTCAGTAGATACTGATCTTTTAATCATACTCTTTTATTATTAATAGAGGCCAAAGTTTATTTAAATAATTGGGTAGTGGAGGAGGCACTGAGTTCAGAAAAGCTGGACTCAGTTTCAAGAGACCAAAAGCTTTGGAGGCCTGTTTCTCATTACCTCTAAGGAATTTGACTTATGGGTGAGTTTTTCCCAATGTGCCCTGGGGTTATGTGTATAAGATATTGGGAAATACTTTCTTCCTCCAATCAAAAGAGAGCTATCCTAGAAGCTTCCCTTCCTTTCTGTCTTTGATCCTTGACATGGGATGGCACTTCATGTTTTGTGAACTCTCTTATAATGGGAAGAAGCCACAAAAATGACATTTTGAGTTTTTTCTTAGAAATTCTCACCAGTGATAAAGTTAGTTGAGTTCAACCTGGATAAACTTTAATTAAACTATTCAGTCAAACAAGTGACTACAAACATGAACTCTGGAATTGCTGTTGATAATAAGCAGATGTCACTTCTGTGCATACAATCTGTGATCTCCCCGTCATGGAGTAGAAATCAAAAGCAATTCATCCTCCTCTAAAACATGTCACATGTTCTGGAGTTTGTTTTATAGTTAAAATCTCAACTCTTGTTTACTTTCTTCGGTTCCCACAAGTTAAAAAATACAAAATTCTTTGCAATCAAATGATTTTTTCTATATTTGCCGATGCTGATACCTAGATGACTTATTCTACTTATTCACTCACTGTAGTGGAGAACTTTCCATTACTATGGGAAAGAAATGAAGAAATAAGCAATTTTCTCTCCCATTTTTTTCTCTATTTTTCTTTAAACCTATATTGTCACAATATGTGTGTGTGTGTGTGTGTGTGTAAGCATAGACATACATATACATTTCTATAGGTATAGTTTTCTTATAGTTTTGGTAAAGTACTTCCAAGAAGTGTTTTTGGACCTTGGGAGTATTTCCAGCAGTACCTGGACTGGTATTGTTAGTCTGACAGATGTTATCTAAACTGTCAATATGGTGCTGCTCTTGGGAGTCACCAGGTCTATACCTGGTAGAGTCAAAGAAAACAAAGAGGTTCAGGAACCAAACTTGCGACCTCAAGGTCATAAGACATTCACTCAAGCCTCTTGGTCTACCTTTCTGGACCCCAGATTTATTTCTTTACTGTTTGGCTCATTGTGGTGTCACATGAAAATCACAAAATTAAGGCTTCTGTGTTTCGTTAACTTTTCCAAAAGTCTAGAAGAATATATTGCTGATAATACCTTTTAATATATCTGCTAAATGAATGAATGAATGAATGAACACATGAATCAATGTATGCCACAGTCATTGTTGAGTCCAGACAAATGCCTAAATCTTTCTAATTATTAGACTCATTTACATAACTATAAACAAACTGGTACAAACTTTCTCTTCCTCCTTCCTCCTTTCTTGCTCTCCCATGGAGAGTTGGGAGGGAAAGAAAGGAAAAATAAAATCATTTAGATTAATGACCTTTAATGCATTGCATAATTTTACTTTTGATTCTATTTTTTTTCTAACCTTTGGGTCAAATAGAAACTACAAAGAAAAGTCTAATTGGTGTTTTGAAATTTTATCATCATGCCCTATATTCATTACTTCTCTAGGGCACCTATGGAACTTTTGACTGATTACTTGAGCCAGTCTGTGGTCCAAAAATTATACCAAAAGTCCCACAAGAAAACTATAATCATTAATCACCCTTATTATAAGGTCACATAGTAAATCATTCTTATTACCGAAAAAATTCACTAAAATACTTTCTTAAGGTATGACTCATGCTGTAAGTTACTTCTCTTTAGCACTTAATATAGTGTAAGTTCTTTTCCAAATTCATATACAAAAAAAAAAAATTCCTATAGGGCAAGAGCAATAACACAGCAGTAGAGCATTTGGCTTGCATGTGGCCTAACCAGGACAGATTCGAGTTCTATCCCCAACATCCCATATGGTACCCCGACCCTATTAGTAGCGATTTCTGAGCACAAAGCCTGGAGTAACCCCTGAGAGCTATTGGGTGTGGACCAAAAACAAACAAGCAAACAAAAAAACATAAAAAAAGAACTATTTCTATAATCATGGCCTTTAGAATGTGTATTATGTGGGCCGGAGAGATAACCTGGAAGTAAGGCCTCTGCCTTCCAAGCAGAGGTTCAAATCCCGATATCCCATATGGTCCCCCCTGAGCCTGCCAGGAGAGATTTCTGAGCATAGAGCCAGGAGTAAGCCCTAAGCACTGCTGGGTGTGACTCAAAACACAACAAGCAAACAAACAAAAATATCTAGCTAAGTGGTCAATCTCATGTCCACACAGTTCTGAACAATATAGGAAGAACACCTCTGACTTTCAACCTAGCTCTCTTCTTATGTTTGTTATTGAATCCACAACTACTTGTTTAAATGATGTTACATACATTCAAAAGTATTTTGGACTCATTACAATCAATAAATTTGTACTGGAAAATCAGTAATATTCCACCTCAAAAATCTTAATTAGCCTATTTAAGAAATGTGTATATTTATTTTGTCACATAAATTATTTGATTAACGAAGGAATTCAAACCCGAGAATTTCTGAAGACACAATTATCTATCTTGTTTTAGCTGATGTCTCCCAAAACTATCTGAGGACAAAACAATTTACTCTTCTTACACATGGGATAAACTATGATGATCTACTATTTTTCCTTTGTAAATACACAAAAAAATTTCTTCTTTCTTTGACAACTTAGAAGAGAGAGCACAGAGGTAAGACATTTGCCTTGTATGCAGAAGGACTGTGGTTCAAATCCCAGCATCCTATATGGTCCCCGGAGCTTGCCAGGAGTGATTTCTGAATATAGAGCCAGGGGTAACCCCTGAGCGCTGCCAGGTATGACCCAAAAACAAACAAAAAAATAAAATAAATAAAAAATAAGTAACCATTCTTTGTGGATGTCAATATTATATTATGAAAGAGTTATACATTTTAAAATTTAGAAGTGAAAAAAATAGGTCTTTCTCTTGGGGCATGGTATCAAAATTGGTTTTGAAATTAACAACCCATGGGACTCTATAATAGCTCAAATGGGTTCTTGAACACATACTTTCAAGTCCAAGACAAAAAGCTTAATCTCCAGTACCACATGATCCCAAAGACCAATTAAATACAGCGGTGGAAACACCAAATACTACTGGTGTTGACAATCAGCATTATCTCCAATCTAAGCAGCATGGAAGAATGATTGCATGATTCCCCTTGGTGAGTTTTGTCATCATAAATGCCTAGATTCCCAACTATGGCTTGAGACATTCTCCAAAATAAAATATCAAACCAAACTGAGTTGCATTTTGATCCTATGCTTCTCTCAGTGAGGTTATTATTAAAATAATAAGTAGGCTATTCTAATGTTTAATTAGCTGATATCTCAGGATCTTCCTCCCAACATCAATATAGAGGTAAGCTGCTACAACTACAAATTAACATTTTTGGAAATAAATAATATGAATATAAATAAGTATAGCTAGATCTAATCTTCAAAGTTATATTGTAATTAGAGACAGATAAAATTGAAAAAAAGGAGAAAAAACTATAGCAATTTTCAGTACTTATTACAAAAGTAACTAAAAAATAATAATGAGTTGAACTTTGCTGATTTTTCTCTAGAATATACTGGAAGAAAGTTAAGATGTTTTTTTAAAAAAAAGATCTAACTATCTTCACATAAACGTATCCCCAAATTCTTCTTCTTATGGATTTGAAAATGCTATTTTATGAAACTCGATGGATATCCCTGGAGTCACTTTCATTGAAACTATGCACAGTTGAATGATACTGACTGATCTAATCGCATAAAGTAGAACAGATAGAAAAGCTCCAGAGAGAGGTGATAGATCTTATTCATTACACATAGATAGGCCTGAGCAAAAATCATAAAATATGAAATGCCAAGTCTTTTTTTTTTCCCCTGATACTGTAGGCAAGTTTCTTAGAACCAATAGACTTCTAGGAGAAAACACAAGTACAATAATTTAAAAACCCAAAATAAAATAACGATACCCCTCTCTATTAAAAGATTTAAAGTCAAATTTATGTTGCATCTTCAATGAGCATATGTCTTATTTTTATTTATTTTGATTATTAAATTTATTATATATTATCATTTCCCCATGATATAAATATCACGTGTTCTCCCATGATTACATGAATGCTGCTCTCACACTTGACACATTATTTTTAGTTTGATTTGGAAAACCAATGCTTTTATTTACATAAGGCTTTGCCCTCATTTGTTTATTCTATACTCAGACTTGGATGAGTATTTTATGAAGCCTGTTCCCAATCCTTTCAAATCACCTTTGCTTAATTTTTATGATGAATTTAGACCAGTACTTAGTAATATAACATTTAAAAGACCACTTTTGCTTGAAAAGATATAGTTTCACTGCTGGACTCTCTCTACATATTCAGCTAAATAAACATTTCTCTTAGTAGGCAATTGGGTAAAATAAACATTTTCTAATAAACATCAAATGTTAGTCCTTGACATGTGCATTTCATTTAGTATTCAGAACAGTCCTTGGGAGTAGAGAACATGGTTTCCATTTAAAAATTAGAAAGCAGAATCACAGAGGTTAAATAATTTTCCAAAACCATTTAGTTCATTTCCTACTTATAAAAGGCTTGGATGGAAGGTTGGTTTGTGCATTCTATAGCTCGAGCTGTTTACCTTTAATTCACTTACAACAACACATGCTGTTTTTATTTTCTGTCACATTATTTTTAATTTCTTCATAAAATAATGTATTATGCCATAGTAGGTGAAGAATGAATGCATAATGCGGGATCTGAGTGAAGTATTAAAGAATGTGGTTAAGTAGAAAATGATCAGAAAGGATAAAAATCATGTATATGCAAAGGAAAAGTAGAAAATAATATAGCATGTTTGGGGGTAACTGAGGAGTTCATTCTTAGAAAAGGAAGGATTCAAACTGAACGAAGTCAATCTAATGGTTATCCTTGATCCTTAGGTCATCTTAACACTACATTAATGCAGCATCAATTTTAGATTTTTATATGTATTTTTGTGGATTTTGAGATTGAACACAGGTTCTTAGACAGGCATGCAGGCACCCACCACTAAGCTTCATTCGTGGCTGCATAATAAATGTTAGAAAGATCGAAATGAATGAAAGCAAAAATATTAATAATAATAGTCTCCTATGTTACCAATTAGCACATTAATCACATGCATTATTTCATGTTAGCTCAACAATGACTTACTTTACAGTTGATTACACTAAAGTTCATAAGTTAACCTCTTAATCAAGACGACATGTAGAGAGATTCATTATTCTTGGACATATTTGCAAAATTCTTAGCAAAATTTCTCAAAATGGACTGATTTTTCTTGTGGGAGAGAAAGGTACACACCTGGATGGTGTTCAGGACTTACTCCAGACTATTCTCAAGAATGACTTCTGGTGAAGCTTGAAGAACAATATGGGCCGCCATGGATAGAACCACAATCAGCTGCATCCAAGGTCAGCGACCTACATGCTGCACTATCTCTCTATCCCCTGAACTGGCTTTGAAAAAGAGAGAGGGAGGAAGAGAGAGAGATAAAGTAAGAGAGATTGAGCATCAGTTACAAGTTAAACTATAATCCTCAACATGAACAGACATTTTACAGACAAATGAAAAGTTTTAGAGAAATGTTTGGTAGTAGAAGTAGCATTCCACATTTTCTAAGGAAAAAAAGTTACAATAGTTGAGGAAAGTGGGCATGACTTTAGGAAAAGAGGATATTATTAATAAAAACAGAAAGAAATAATAAGGCTAATTAAATCAAAACAGATCAATATTTTAATTAAGGAGTTGATATAATAGAGGCCTCAACCATAAAAACTACCCTCTATGTCTCTATGATATATTATTAATGAATAATCTACTTATGCACTCCAAAAAAGCACGAATAGTGCATCATGTTAAAGATGGTTCCTAATAAAGATTGTGAAGAACAGTTTTATTCTGAAGTATTTACTTTAAAAAAAAATTGTGGGGGGAATGTTGTTTTAATATAAATTAATGAGTCCTAGAGTTGGTGTGGGGATGGTGAGACCTTTCTTGGCTCTGCCTGGCTCCTGTAGCTCCTATGGCCTGGTAGGTCTGAAGGTTACATGGTGAGGGTGGAGAGATTCCCAAAGAAGTCAAATGAATTTTCAGGAGTCAGCCAGCTTTATTTTACAGTCCTAACCTTACATATCCATCTCTCTCTCTCTAACTCTCCTTCTTAATCCCTCTCTTTCTCATTCCAGATTCCTCTATCTGTCCATTCCAGATGTGGGCAGTTCTGATCATTCAGGTGGGATAAATAAGAAGTTGGGGAAGGGGATACCCACCGGGAGAAGAAATGCTATCTATGAAAAATAGCGCCAAAACAAGACAACAAGGTGGAAACCAACTGAGTAATCCCATTCCAACATTGCCCTAAGGTGCCACTTAATTATAGATCACTGCACAAATAAATGCTGACCTGAGGGAAGTGAACTTGTCATTTTTTTAAATTACTGTTAACCAAACAAAATGGCAGGCACAGCAGGAAGGTGACTGGCATTCAGGAGAAATCCTTTGCCTTGGTCTTTATCAACACAGAAAATAACTCACTTTATAATTACAAGCCACTGTTGTAGAAAATTCCTAAATAGAAGAAGATAGTGACTATTCTACCTTCTGAGATGGAGACTAGGAACTTAAATAGAAGATTGAAGAGTGTAATGCTTCAGAAAACTTGCACCTTTCAAAGGGGAAAATGTTCTAAATTTATCCATGGCCAATGTTTTATTTTAGCCAATATAGTGTATGTTCTCAGAGTCACTTCTCCAATTTTGGAAATGACTCGAAGATTATTGGGAATGTGAAGTTAGTAGAGATAAAACCCGTAATTGAAAGGATATATAGTGAAATGATGAGTATCACATTAAAACTAACTTTGGTCATGATTCTCCTTTACATGGGGAATTTCCGTAAGTTTACTTTATACCTGAGAATTTTTCAGTGCCTGTAATCAGTCATCAGTATGTCTGTAATGCCAACACACCTACCATTTTAATCTATTGCCCTCCTGTCTCTCTTTTTTCTTCTTTCTTTCTTTCCTTCTTTCTTTCCTTCTTTCTTTCTTTCTTTCTTTCTTTCTTTTTTTCTTTCTTTCTTTCTTTCTTTCTTTCTTTTTGCAGAAGAAAACAGTTCTTTGGTTTGTTTTGTTTTTGTTTTTGTTTTTTGGATTTTGGGTCACACCCAGCAGCATTCAGGAGTCACTTCTGGCTCTATGCTCAGAAATCTCTCCTGGCAGGCTCGGGGGACCATATGGAATGCCAGGATTTGAACCAATGATCTTCTGCATGCAAAGCAAATGCCTTATCTCCAAGCTATCTCTTAGGCCCAAGGAAACAGTTTTTGCAGAAGAAAATAGTTCCCCATTTTTCAGGATTTTTGCACAGACCTGATTCTCCTGATATCATATCTTTACCATTTTTTTTCTGTTAAGCTTATCTTCCTTCATCTTTAACTCTTATTTAAATATTCTTCACCAGAAAGTTCTTGATTTTCCCAACACTTGTTTCTCACCAGATTGCCTAGTTCTCCTAAACAGGATTCCACAGTGTGCAAAAATGCACAAAATATTTTGAGTAGGATTGTTAAAATCTGTATCTATTATGTCAACTTTTAATATCTACTTTCCAAGTAGTACAGAATATTACTTTTCCATACACAATTAAATGCTGTGTGGAGAGAGTGAGAGGAGGAGAAGAAGAAGAAGAAGAAGAAGAAGAAGAAGAAGAAGAAGAAGAAGAAGAAGAAGAAGAAGAAGAAGAAGAAGAAGAAGAAGAAGAAGAAGAAGAAGAAGAAGAAGAAGAAGAGAAGAAGGAGGAGGAGGAGGAAAAAGGAGGAGGAGGAAGAAGAAGAAAAAGAAGAAGGATGGAAAGAAGAATTTATTTGTATATAAAGCTTTCCAAGGCCACAAAAATAGAAAGTAAAGTAGATGGTGGTTTCTATCACATATGTTTTTATTCTAAAAGATATGAAATATCTCCTTTCTCTCCTACTCTTCTCAAAGCACACTCTGGATCTCTGTAAACACCCTTTATTTAATTTGTCTCGAATCAGATGACATAGACTTTAATACACTTTTATTTTCTTTGCTATTTTTAATGCTCCATGTGGGAGGGGGTGTTCTTATTTTTTCATAACTATCACATAGAATGAAATGAAGAACAGACTTTAGACTATGTATTTTAGAGAGAACCTTTTACTTCCTATTTTCTTGTCTTGCCTGGTCAAATTAAATTGCAAACCATATTCAGAAGTGTCGGTGACTATTATTCTAATGAATTAACCATGGTAAATCAAAAGAAACTAAGAGATTGCTTCCTTAAAATAGAGTTGAGCTTTTCCCAAAAGCTCGAACAGGAGGGCCAAGAAAGAACTCTGATAACACCTTCTAAAGTCATAGTTGTCAAGGGAAAAGAGATTGGCCAAGAAGTCAAGACGATGAACCAAAAGAATTTGCTCAGTGCAGAAAAGGAAGTCAAAGTAAAAAGATTGTTTCAAAGTATTGCTTTAGAATGAAAGATTGTGTCATACTGGTAATCAAATATTCTTCTATCCTTACTAAATTATTACTTCTATTGCTGCAATTATTACTTCAATTATTATTTCTATTACTTCTATTATTACTACAACTATAACTTCTATCCTTACTACAGTATCAGTATAGGCATGAGTCTGTTAAAATCTCTGATCTATTTCTAATGGAAGGCCACCCAATAGTGTCACAAACAGAGCGGTAGCTTGTACACACATGCAAAACCACACACTAACTCACATAGTCATATCAATATGTCTCTTTATATAACAATTTTCACTTTATGAAAAGTAACTTAAAATAGTCTTAATAACAGTGTCAGCAAAAGAATTTAAGGTCGACATCATTAGCTTTATTGACGATAGGCTCTGTGGATGAGGCTCTGTACTCTTTATTACACTCATTATGCAAAAGAAAATAGAAAAGCTTGTCCCAAGTCAGGATCCATAGTCTTGCTCTATGGCGACATCATTGTTTTTTCTATGCCAATAGATAGAATCTTTTAAGAAATACATCTTGTGACAGAAAAGGAGCTGAAATACAATATAATATTTACATGCCTAGCAAATCCCTATAATAGTGTGAATTCAAATACTTTCAAATGTTTCCTTTATCCCTTACTCCACAATGACAAAAAAGAAATGTCAGTCAAGAATTATACTCCCTGACATATTTTTGGCCCTAGTCTGATAACAAGATTAATAGACATAATCAGTAAGATATTATTCTTCAAGTGCTGGGGGAGAAAAAAAAAACAACAAGTGAAATAAAATACAAAGTAAAGAAAAATAACCACACAGTAAGTGAATACATGATATATGCCAGAGTTTAAGTAAGACATAGTAGGTAAAAATATATATATATTGCTAGACCAATTGGCCATTCAGATGAAATAATTAAAATTTGGAGTTTTCTTTAGACCACACAAAAATAAAAAGGAGAGCCAAAACTTAAATGCACAAATCAAAATAATTCCAATTTAGTCATTAAAAATGTGTATGTAAATGAACAGGAAATTGTGTTCAGTCAAAGCAAAATATAAAATTTAAATCTAGAATAAAGAGCAATATAATTGACTGCATTAACAGTAGAACTATTGGGGCCGGTGAGGTGGCGCTAGAAGTAAGGTGCCTGCCTTGCAAGCGCTAGCCAAGGAAGGACTGCGGTTCGATCCCCAGCGTCCTATATGGTCCCCCCAAGTCAGGGGCAATTTCTGAGTGCTTAACCAGGAGTAACTCCTGACCATCAAACTGGTGTGGCTGAAAAAAAAAAAGTAGAACTATTGAAAATAAAATTAGAACTATTGGTAAATTTTTAAAAATCCAAAAAAGGTCAAGAATTTCCTTAAACAACAGAAGAGTAGCATTCAGAAAATAACATTTTCTTTTTCAAATTTGTAACAGACTATCACTGCAATAGGAAAATGGGAACACATTAAGAATAGGAATAGTAATATTTTGTAAATCAAAAGTATCTTATAAAAAGAGGAATGTATGAGTTGGAAGCACAAAGTGCCTAAAGAAATAAACCATATCCAATTTAATTTGTAATAAAAATGCTAATTAAAATGCTAAAATGTAATTTAGTACCTACAAGAATGGAAAAAAATTAAAACATTTGTTAAGCTGATCTATAAAAATTGCAGTTCCATATGCTGATAGTAGGAGTAAATATCAACTTATGGAAATAAAAACTATAATATTTAGTAAAGTGAAGGATGTGAATAATCTTTGATTTTATAGTTCTGCATCCTATCATATCTAACAGAAATTGATATTAAAATGAGTATACATGTATAGTTGTATCTACAATTTAAATATTTAAAAATAATAATGCACTGTAAAGTTAAAAAACAATGACAGCAATTTTAAATATTAAAAGATAAATTTTAATTCTCTGATATATATGCAGAATAAATTTTTATTAAATCACTGAAACATGTAAAACTTAATGACATTTAAATATAGTATTGAACAAAGCCAGTGGCACAAGAGTGGCCAGAGAGATAGCATGAAGGTAAAGCATTTGCCTTGCATGCAGAAGGCTGGTGGTTTGAAACCCAGCATCTCATATGGTCCCCCAGGCCTGCCAGGAGTAATATCTGAGCTTAGAGCCAGGAGTAAGCCCTGAGTGCTGCAGGTGTGACAAAAAAAAAAAAAGTAAATATAGCGTAGGCCTATTTTTTTTTATCATTTTAAAGTATTGTAGACCAATATTTATATGATTTGTGGATTCCAATTCATGTCATAATGGTTTGGGTTTATGTATAAAAATAATGAGGATACAAATAAAGGTGGCCATTATCTATGGCTTGACAAAAGCAAATGTTTTACTATATAGGAATATTTAAATGCTTTAAAATATTTTGTTTCTTAAAAAAGTATCTAGAGAAGCCATGGTAATACATTAGGACTTGAAGAGATCTGTGTAGTGATGTATATAATATATGATGTTATTTTCTGCGATGTATAGATACTTCTAATTTTAAAAAATGTAACAAAGGGGACTAGAACAATAGTATAGTGAGTAGGGCAGTTGCTTTGCATGTATCTGACCTGGGTTAGATTTGCCAGTACCTTATATGCCGGTAACACATATGATAGGCAAGTTGCCTTGCATGTGTCTGACCTGGGTTATATTTGCCAGTAGTAGTCCCTCAAACCCTGTCAGGAGTGATCTCTGACACAGATAGAGGAGTAATCCCTTAACACAAACAGAGAAAAGCAACAAAGTAAAAACCATGGTATAAATTACATATGGCTAATATCCAAATCAAACACTATATTTAGATAGATAAATGTGAAGGTTCCTAAATTACATTATGCATACTTGATCTGATTTAACATACCACAAAGAATGCACTGTATACATTTTAATTATGTTAACACAGTACTTTTTGTTTCAATGGACAGAAATTCAATTAGCTTGGTATAAAAATGTCAACAGACAAATTAATGATGGACCCATGTTTTTACATTACTCCAGACAAAACCTAATTGCCACAATGGATTGGGTCAACCGACACATCAAAAAACTCCAAGTCTTGAGATCATGAATTGGAAGCTATCAAAATAATGCTAAGAACTGTTACTGGAGCAAAGAATGCGAATGAATCTAGTTAACTGTAAGTCTTTTCTCAACCTTAAGTTGAATTTTGCCCAGATGCTCTCTGTCCTTCTAGTGTTGTAGTGTCATAGGTAGTGGCCAACCTTCACCTAGGCTTTCCATCTAGGTTATCTCTAAAATTGTAGATATTTTTAATTAAAACAAAATTTTTACTACCAGATCTTAACAAATTATACCACACTTGTTCAAAAATTAGCTTTTATTTTATTAAAAAGATTACTACTCTATATAAGAAAACTGATTCAGCTTTTCTACGTGAACTGATAAAGAAATGGCAGAGTTTTGATAATAAAAGTGCAGACTTTCATAACCAACTACCAAGAGATTTTCTTGCACCACACTGCTCTCCTTAAGAACTAGAAATAGGGGCTGGAGAGATAGCATGGAGGTAAGGCATTTGCCTTTCATGCAGGAGGTCATCGGTTCGAATCCCGGCATCCCATATAGTCCCCCAAGCCTGCCAAGAGCAATTTCTGAGCCTGGAGCCAGGAATAACCCCTGAGCACTGCCAGGTGTGACCCCCCCAAAAAAAAGAACTAGAAATAATAAATTGTGATATCTGTTGGGTTATATTTTTTAAAAGACGGTGGGCCAAGTCTCATGATACTATTAAGAAAATCATAGAAAAAAATCTGTTTTAATAATCTACTATTTATCATATAATGTATTTCAGTTTTAGATTGTAAGTATATAGTTTATGTAATAGCAAGTGTTACATAAACATAACTTGAAAGATAACCCCTGAAATTTTCACTGTTCAAGAATAATCTAAGTAATTTATTGCATATGACTATGATCTTTTTAAAAACTATTGATATATTTATCTCCAATATTTCTGACAACTTGACATACTAATCCAAATTATATCGATGATTTGTTCATTTAATAGTATAAGGGCATGCTTTCATTTAACTGGTCCCTATTATCTATTTTATTAGTTTCAAGAACTGTGTAGATTTTCTTTATTTGACCAACTTCATGTATATGTATATAGTCATCTTTTTCATAGATTGACTTTATAAAAAAAAACTGAAAAGTTTTGTACATGTGTCTTCTAAAGTGCTATCTGTCTGGAATAAAAATCCAAGAAGTAAAGATTCTGGATATGAGATAAAAATATTTTAGTAATTTTTATTGAAATCATTGTAAAATATATTCCTTCACAGTTGGATATAAGGCATATAGTGATAGTAAATTAGGGCAATTCCCACAGCTAGTGCTGACCTCTCTCTACCAAAGTTCCCAGCTGTATCCTATATCTCCACCCTTAGTCCCTGGTCTGCCAATGTAATAGGCCCATTTTAAGTATAGATTATTATAGTCACAAATATTAATTTTTAAAAACTTGTCGAAGTATTCATATAAGATTGTATAATCCCACTAATACTATATTTTATGTACATTTTAGCATACTTTAAATCTTATAAACTTGAACATAAATTATTAACATTATGTAACACTTGCTATTAAATAAACTATATACTTACAATCCAAAAGTAAAATATGTTATATGATAAATAGTAGATTATTAAAACAGATTTTTTATGATTTTTTAAATAGTATCATGAGACTTGGCCCACAGTCTTTTAAAAAAAATAACCCAACAGATATAACAATTTATTATTTCTAGTTCTTGAGAGCAGTGTGGTGCAATTTTGCAGTTCATAATCCTCAATTAGAAAATAAAAATAACCATGTTCAATGTATTCAAGGCATTGCATATAAAGATAAATTTGACTTCCTCCCAAAACCATTTTATAACTTTATATTTCAAAATCTAATCTATTTAAAACCAGTCAAAATAAAAATTCTTTAAAAACGGCATTCACTGAGTAAAAGTTATGTGCCTCTGTGTAAAAACACAAATAAATTTTACTTTTAAAAGTAAATGTTCTTTCCTCCACAGATGCTCTTCTGTGACCTATTACTTTGTGAAGACATATTTTGTTGAAACACAGCACAATTATATTTATGTATATGAATAAACATGTATTACATGCATAACTATATATGTTGATATATACAGTTATAGACTGAATGATGACATTGAAGTTAATGAATTCCATATTTAATAGTTGCCCTAAAAATAGCTTCTATGTGTAGAGGCCTATATCATTGAAGCTTGTAAGTACATTATTTGACATCATCAAACAGAATGTTTCTCAGATTATATTTTCATTTTAAAATGACCCATGACTATTTCTAATGATATATATCAAAAGAGAAATGATAGGTGCTAGTAGGTAGATAGAAGATTAGACAAGGAATTGATGGATGTAGATGATTGTATTCAATATATATCTTAAAGTTCTGTTGTACTGATGGACAGAAAACAAGAAACCTAAAGATGATATTCTTTCAAACTCCTTGTAATTAGAGTTTTAGAAGTATTATTCCTCATGAAAATGATGCAATGATGGAATATTTTCAAGAATAGAATGGAGGGGCCGGGCGGTGGCGCTGGAGGTAAGGTGCCTGCCTTGCCTGCGCTAGCCTAGGACGGACCGCGGTTCGATCCCCCGGCGTCCCATATGGTCCCCCAAGAAGCCAGGAGCAACTTCTGAGCGCATAGCCAGGAGTAACCCCTGAGCGTCACAGGGTGTGGCCCAAAAACCAAAAAAAAAAAAAAAAAAAAAAAAAAAGAATAGAATGGAGGAGGACTGAAGTGCTAATGCCTTTCTGATAGCTGCTTGGAGCATATACAGGCAGAACTTTACTTGATGTTATCAACCTCTGTAGAAATTCTAGTACCATATAAATAATGTGGATACTATAAAAAATAAACAAACAACACCTACAACATATTAGGCCTTTTACAATCTAAAAAATCATTTAAAATGTTTAAATATAATTATAAAATAGAAAAAAATATCTTAGCGAAACCAAGTCAAGCAATCTTATTTTCACATCTATGTAACTTAAAAATGATCTCCTGGCATTACTGACTAAGTAGTAAGTAAGACTTTTCCTTTAATAACTTGTGAAAAGATATACATGGGAAATGTACAGAAGACACTATTTTGATACTAGCAGAAAATTAAGATTCTTCCTCCAAAATAAACTGCACACCAATATAAAGGTTTAATATTCCATGAGGTGTATCTTAAGTATAGGACAACTCACGGCTTTGTGCTAGGTAGGGATCACTACTAGTGTGGCTTGGGGACCAAATGGAATGCTGGGGATAGAACCCAAATTGGCTGAATGCAAGGCAAATGCTTTACCCTCAACTGTTGTGCTCTTGTTTCAGCCCCCAAATGTTATAATGCCCTGTGGAAATTTTATTTTTGGTGCTTATTAACAGCTGTTTGAATCAGAAATCAGGCCAAAAAAAGAAAAAGGATCAGGGAAACATGGAAAGTTGGAACCCTGGCACAACTTTATACTGTGATTTGTGATATTAAATAAAGTATGTCCCGACATATTTTAAGGAAAGAAGAGAAAAACCACCAGATCCTAGTGTTATTATCTGTAGTGGATGTTAATTCTCTTTTAGGTCACACCCAGTGGTGCTCAGGGGTTACTTCTGGCTCTGAGCTCAAAAATAGCTCCTGGCAGGCTCGGGATTCTGGGAATTAAACTGGGGTCTGTATGGGGTTGGCCTTTGCTGTGCAACGACTTCAGCCCCCAACCCCCATTTCTTATTTGTCAACATCCAGGGTTTTAGAATTACTTTGGTTGATATTAAAATAACTTTATATAAAAATTTATGAGAAAAGAGAATTAAGAAATGGAGTATTTGCTATCAGCTATAGTTAATAATACTTAAAGTTTTACATATAATATTTAGTTTTCTTTTCATTTTTTGGTTTCTGGGCCACATCTGTCAGTGCACAGGGCTATTCTTGGCTCTGGACTTAGGGATAAAGCCATGGCAATGAGTGAGACCAGGATTTTAAATATATTTTATTATAAATCAATTTAATTGGCAATCATTTTCTGGGAGTACTTTACTTAGCTCTCATTTATTTGTTGGAGACCTCAGCTGTAATCACTGTTTTGGTAGGACCTTCACTGATAGTTCTGTGGGGCTCTTAACCAAGTCCCTGGGCTAGTTCCAGGGTCAGGCAGTCTATAAAGTGTGACACTCTGTACTTACCTATGTAGTTTTTCTATGGTCTTGGAATAAGAGAGTTGGATGTGAAGTGAGAGACTTCCCCCTGATAGTAAGATAAAGCGGCTCCTTAATTTCTGTTTTGAGGGTCCCATGACTTTGTATCAAGGTATATATATATATATATATATATATATATATATATATATATATATATATATATATATATGATAAGGAACTGCCATAACTCATGGAAGAGGGTGATTGTTTCCTGGAACTATATCCTAAGGCCTGAGACACTCAACATGGGATCAGCTGGCAATGAGCTTGTCTCATCAATAGGAGAGGGTTCTTTGACCCTGGCTTGTCAGACAAGCCTTTATTTTTGTGTGAATTAGGGATTCTAAAGTTGTTTTGCCTTGTTGTTATTGTTACTATTGTTGTACTTAATAGAAAATGTGGCTTGTGCCTAAAACACTATATAGAAACTTCTGTCTTCAAAAACCAACATGTGCTTGGGATTTGTGCAAGTGTAAAAACTTTTGTAATTAATTTTAAATTTCAATATTTTAAATGGTAATCAGTTTCTTTTTACTTATAAAGTTGGATTATTTTTTAGAATTTTTAATAAAGACTTGCTTCCTTCCGCTGTAAACTATGCTTTCTAATATGACCATGTATTTTTTAAATAAAATCTAAATGTGACACAAAAAAAAAAAAAAAAAAAAAAGAAATTCTAGTACCTAAAACACTGCTTAAACAATCATCAAGCTTCAGGGGAAAAAAATCCAACAAATTGGTTCTATAGTTCTGGAATTGAGAGGAAAATGGGAACGTGAGTGCGGTGACTTTATTTCACTCAGGACGAGAAAAAAAAATGTAGTGTATGACTGAGTTCCAGGTTAAAAACTTCATGGAAATGGTCAAATCTCTATTTTTTCTGCCCTTAATAACACATATAATTTCTCTCAGTGTTTTAGATTTTGATATTTCAGAGTTATGTTTTCCCAAAACGAATACCTTAACCTCACTATGAAGTGATATCTTTTTTCATTTCTTTCTTTTGCTATGTTTGAGTCATTTCATTTTCAAGAATATCATTTTCAAAAGATAATGGTGGAGTATGCTTAAAAAAGAACATCTCAAGTAAATAAATATATCGCCTGCTAAATTATCATTTAGGTAATTCATATTTCAAGGAATTACACAAGCATTCCGACGTAAAGGAAGAATACAGTGCTTCATGAATAGGCAACAGCTTCTGAAGTTGTCAGCCTTGAAAATGGTGTTGTCAAATACATTAAAGCAGGTTCTATAAAAGATAAGCAAGCTTCACAAAGATGCATATACTTTGCAAGTTGATGGCAATAAATCCCTTCATCCCAATAGTATCACTCAACTAATAAACACGAGGCAAGCTATTGACAGAAATAGTTGAAGAAGACAGCACTATAGAAGACTTCTATGTCCCACAAGGGAAATAAAAAATAAACAGATTTTTCTATGCATTAGATATTTTTGAGATCTCGGTGAAGGTTTTCCAACATTACCAACCCCATGTGTTATAGTTTGAAAGGAGACCAGCATGGCCTGGTTCACATTTGCTAAAATGATTAAGAAAATTTGAAGAATGTCTAGCTTTGCATTGCACTTTATTTTCTGTATTTCACTCTTCCTGGTAAATTTCAATTACTTGAATTAAGGAACTAAATTGGAAGCCAATTAAACTCCAGAAAGTCAACAAGAATGGATAAAATGGAGTCAGAATAAGGAGACAGACACTGAGATAATGATCTCTCTCTTCGAATATAAGGGCCATTCCCATAAACCACATGCCAAGGACCTCAGATTCTCAGTGGGAAATGGGAGAATTTCTCTCAACACATAGAAAAGAATAGGGCTGAATTAGTTTCCTTTGAGCCAAGAGTGCAATTGAGAGACCTGGAAAAATAAGCTCCTAGTTAAGAAATGGAAGAAGAAATTGTAGATATCTTTGCTGTTGAAGGAAATATCCCAGACCTCCTAGATTGATTAATTCCACATCAGCTAAATAAATGTGTTTTTTTTTTTTTACTTACTGGAAGAAGAAGAAAAAGAAATGTTCTTTGATGTAAAAGGAAAGTCCAATCCAGCAAAAAGCTGCAAACTGTCCTGATATTTGGCAAACATTTGATATGATTTTTTAATAGAAATGAATCAAAAATATGAATTAGGTACTTCAAAAGTATCACCTCAATTTTCAAATACTCCATTTTGATTTATTTTGTTCATGCCTCTTAGATCACATAAAAGCCACACTATTAAATACTCTTTGTAGTTTCAAAATGAAGTATGATTGTTGCTTAATATCAAGGCTAGTCACTTTGCCTCTTTCTGGTTCCTAAAATTATCTGCCTGAACACTATATGTAGGTTAGCTCTTTAATCATTGAAAATGACAATTAAATCTTGCTTTGAATTTATTGACATGTTATAATATTTAAGAGTGAAAATACTGTAGTGCAAATAAATATTGGAGGGCTAATATTTGTCTCGGCATGTTTATTCTCACTGGATTTGAATCAACTAGGTCCTGGTTATGCAGAATTGTTGTCAGATTAGGAACCCTTACCCAGCTAACTTGAGCAGGAAATGCTATCAGATGAACAAAATTTCAAGAACTAAAAAGATTATATAAATATGTTAAAGTTCCTTATTTGACGGTAAAGGGACTGGGAATTCAGACTATAAATGATCATACTGAAGTGTCTTAGGCATTAACCTTTCAAGTGCTAATCCCAATTGAATCTTGATGAGTAATCAATCAATGAGCACAGTGTTAGGATAAGTATTGAGCTCTGTGGATGTGGTCCTATCTAAAAAAATGTAATGAAATATTTTTTTAAGTAATTCTGAAATATGCAAAAACATTTCTCACCTGTCAAAATCCTCCCCCCACTTCTCTTTGGGGAAGGGCAAGATGAGAGAAAGTAACAGTATTTCCAGGGACCACTGAGCTGGACAGTTCAGTACTAGAACTGAAAATCCAGTCCTGCTCAGACCTTACATTGTCCAAAATCTCTGGCCCCATTCCAGTGCTACTCAAGATCTCTAAGTAAACACACAGAAGTACTCAGGGACAATTGTGATGCCTTGGATCACATAGGAGCCTGATCTGTCTATGACTATAAACTCCTGATGTCAATTTCAAAACAAAAAGTCCAGAAGGATGTTTACTCTTCATAATTTTAATGTTTTTAGTGTTTGGTAAAATGTTTTAATGTTTTTATGTTTGGTTAAAGATAAAAATCACTTTACTCCAACTTGGATGGAACTAACGGTGTTATGTTAAGCAAAATAAATCAGGAAAAGGGATAAATACCGGATGATCTCACTCATCTGTGGCATAAAGAGAGACAATACAAGGAAATAGACAATGACAAACCTTTGGCCTTGGATGACAAAACTCAGATTAACAAGCAGTTAGGAAAGGGATGTCAGGAGGAAGAGACAGACTAGGGGTGACATAAGGACATTGGTAGAAGTTAGGAGGCACTCTGATGAGATACAGCAACTTTCAAAACAGTGTTATAAATGCCAACACTATTATAACTTATTATACCAACATATTAAAAATATGTTTTTAAATAATGAGAACTGGAGAGGTAGCTTAGCAGTAGACTACTTGCTTTCTTTGTGTAGAATCTAAGTCATAGTGTAGGAGGGATGGTGATTGCAATGCTCCTAGCTGACTTGGGTCCAATTCTGGTCACCATAGATGATCGCCCAAGTCTTAACAGGTGTATTTCTTGTGTTCAAAATCAGGAGTAAGCCCCGAACATATCCAGATATGCTCCAAACAACAAACAAAATAATAGTAAAGAAAAAGAAGAAAAAGTTATCATTTCAATATTCATTATGTGTTGATGGGAACTTTCTAGATCTGAACCCAGAAATTCACAGTTTTTTGTTTTTCTCTATGTTTGCTTTTTATTTCTGTACCACTTATAATTGAGGGTAATTAGTGCTGTAACAAAATTTAGAAAATAGAGTTTATAGAGAAACTTAAATGTCTCCTGAATAGGAAATTGGATTTTTATTTTCACATTTGACCTCTTAATCTGATATTTTATATGAGAGTTAACAAAATTTGTCATGAAAATTGATCAGAAGCAAAACTGTTTTAATTAGTACTTAAATTTAGGCTTGAGAGAGATAGTGCAGAGGCTAAGGTGTATGTATATATATATATATATATATGTATGTATGTATGTATGTATGTATGTATGTATGTATGTATGTGTATGGATGGATGGATGAAGCCAATTTTAGTGCTTAGCATCACATATGGTCCCTAAATATCATTAGAAATGACCCCTCACCACAGTTAGGCACTGTCTCTGGGTACCACTGGGTGTGACCCCAAACAATTAAATTAGTTTTATGATAGCCACTCACTAAAATACATAAATGTAGGAAAAATAAGTACATGCATAAAATATACACATAATTTGTATATGCACACATTATATGTACAAACATAATACATAATGTTGCATAATACATGAATACATATACAAAATTGAAAAGGATTATAAAAATAATAAATTAATGATATTTTTGAAGCATCATTTTCTAGTTCAATCTAATTCTCAGGTAAGCAATGCATATTCCTAGATGACTGGTTAACATTTATAAGTTACAAATATAAATTGATTAGGATTTATTAATAATTATAAAATTCCATTAGAACCATGTAAGAAAGCTTCGGAAGTGAAGTCTAAATAAAAGAATAGTTGAGAGAAAAAGGAAGCAAACAATTCCATGTCATAAATGAATCATTAGTTATTGAGGGGACTTATTTAACAGCAGGATTTGGATAAACACAGACTGTAACCGCACATAGAGTCTGCTAGAAAGTAAAAACAGCAGTTGTTGCAAAAGGTCAACTTGCTTCTGACATATGAATGGTATCTCTCAGGGAAATGTACCAGAAGGGAAGAAAATATGTTTTCCAAGTTGACTTTGGGGAATTGTTCTCAGGGAGAACCGTTTCTCACTGGACAAAGAGATATCAAGGAACATCAGAATTCTAGTGCTAAGGAAGAGTAAGGCTCCCTCTGGGATTTTCACTGAGCACCCAACAGTATGCATAGAGCCATGAGTTTGACAGGAGGTAAAACAGTAGGTATCATGCCTAGGTCTCAGTCAAGGTATTTTCAAGATGGCCTATAGCCATCTGGAGACAGATGATGGCTGATCTGGGCATCTGTTGTCCTCTTGAGCCATAGAGAAATATTTATAAAAATTGTCATTTCATTTACTGGCTAAACCTACATGATTAATTTATTGTGCTCATACTTCAAAATGAATTCATCTAACTCTTTGCTAAAATATGTAAGAATTTATTAAACTATCTTTATTTCTTTTTGTAGGTTTGGGGGGAACGATGCCTCCCCACGTAGTGTTCAGGGGATCCAGGGATCATTCCAGGTGATATTGGTCCATTAGCCAAAGAATCAATATTTGGGTCCAGTGATAAACTGAGAATCAGCCTCAGTGGAAGAGGTGGACCGAGTTGGGGGTCCCAGGGTCATCCCAACCTGGAAGTATTGCACTGGGCCATGCAGTGGCAGGATTGCATTTCTGGCCTTCCATTCCAAGCATGCACTCTGGCCTTCTCTTTTTTTATCAAACCAAATATATGTGTCTCTTCTGTGTGGATTTGGCACAAATTGGCCCAATATTTCTTCTAATTCAAAACAACAGCCAGATTCTTTATGTTATTCAGAAGATAGATCCTAATGACGTATCAGTTTCATAGTTAGAAAGAAATATGTGTTTTCCTGGCATTTCAATAAAATGAAAATGAGCATACTATTTCTTTGAGGAGAAGCAAAAAAAGGACTTAATGAGCAAAAAGATGGATATTTACTTTTTAAGATTTAAACTTCAATTACTGTTGCACATATACAGTTATGCAAGCCTGGTGGAAGTAGAATGAATAATCTTACCAATTCAGAAGACATGTGGGTTATTCCTCCCACAGTCAAGTTTTAGAAAATGTGTATTGAATTTTACTAATTTATCTAATTCTATGAAAGTGTTAATTTTTCTGAAGATTTTTGACTTTTATTTTAAACTATGAGTAAGCTTAAGTATTGAGTTCTTTGGAGTCCAGAACAATGATACAATTGGCAAGGCACAAACCTTGCATGCAGATAATGGGGTTCTATCTCTACCACCACACATGGTCTTTCTAGCACTCCCAAGAGTAAATCCCTAAATTCAGAGTCAGGAATAAAGCCCGGGTACTGCTGGATGTGCCTAATCTCAGAAAATAAACTAAATTATGATCGAAAGTCTATTTATTTTTATAATTGTGGGAGATAGAATGAACTTCTAACAAAAATAACTCAAACAAATCAAGTGACATTAGAAAACCAAATTCTCCAAAATATATTGAATCTATATAAATTATGTAAGTATCATGTCTCAAAAAAATTATATCTCAAGCTATATAGATTGGTTCTGAAGCCACACCCAGCAGTACTTAAGGTTTGCTCCTGGCTCTGCACTTAAAGACCACTCCTAGCCAGGTTCTGGGACCATTTTGGATGCCTGGGATCAAATCCAGATGAGCCACATGCAAGGCAAGAGCCCTACCTGCTGTATTATCACTCCAACTCCTAAAATATTATTTAATCATAAATAATTTGGATATTTTATAATAGTTTATATTTCCCAAACATTGGAGCATTTATATGTATCAGAAGTCAAATAATATTTTTATAAAGCTTAGGGAAGCATTCTATCTTATGTGTAATCTTATACCCTGTAAAGACACTGAAAGACTATTTACCACTTCACTAACAATGTTGTACCTTAATCTCCCTTCATCATACTCCTGAGATGAGAAGAGATTTGAGAGAGAGAAAAAAAAATCCTTCCAAGCAATCTATATAGGAATCCTTTTAGTTTAGATAATTCCATCCAGAGAATCACAATGCTTTCTAACTTATTCTTCTCTCTTTTCTTTTCTTGTGATTTTTATTTTTAGGTTTAGTTTATTCTTATCCCCAAGCCAGATTAATCTGTCTGTCCTGAGTGATTCATTGCTGTGCTAAGAAGTAAATATCCTGTACTGCATCACAGTTTTTGATATGTACTGTGTGTGGTCCCCTTGAATTCATCTAAGACATGTAAAGGCAATGATGAAGTAAAAATACACTCTCAGGTGTTTATCACACAAAACAAAATAACTCTAAGTAAATGCTTATTTCTAACATGTTACAGCTGCAAAACAAAGAAATGCAAAGTGTTACGACAATATCAGCATTAAAGGGACTTTATATAATATTCAAAATATATATTTTTATCCAGAAACTTTCCTTTAGAATACTGTCAAAATACTTTAGTAGATGCTAATCAGGGAGCATTCCAATCATTTTTCTTCTTTTTTCATATTTGTTAACATTCTTTTGGCCTGTCTATGAACAGTCAATGGTGACCCATCAGGTATTTTCAACTGATGTTTAAATTAAACCATTTCTGACTATATCCACCAGCACAAATATTTCTAATTATATTATTATCTACACATCTCCTGGGACCATGAAAACTAGTTAGGTGGAACATCTTAAGGATTTGAGATTGATTAAATGGAAAAGACCAGAATTGGTAGTTTGCAAATAAGTTCTTGCTCATTCCAGGAGAGAGTAAAATCACGGCATGCAGAAGTAACTCCTAGAATATCCACTAATAGGAGTGAGGCCTGTTACAGAGATTAAACAGAATCTGTTTCTTTGCATACAAAAACTTATAATAAAATAAGTATTGTGACAGCAACAGGAAATCTGTGAAATTTCTATTAGACACAGAATCATCATTTTAAAAAAAAAAAAAAAGCAACTCTTTCTAAATATACCCCTAAAAATCTAAGTTTCAGTTATTTTTATGTATTCGTGCCATTAAAATTTTCTTTGGAAGCAAAATATCAGGTATATATAAATGTAAATATTTTAGTTACTATAACTTAATGAAAATGAACAATTGAAATTTTTCTGGGCCTGGAAAGCATTATCATTATCATCTTTATTAGCTGACCACAAATATTATATTAAACCTTAAAACTCTCAAGGCTTTAATTCATGGGTCTGTGGAGATGAGTTTTTTCCCATCCAGCTTCCAAGAAAGCACATAGAGAAAAAGAAGAGAGTAATAAATTATGCTACCAGATGGATGTTCCATAGGAAAGGGAGCTTTTGGGCAATGCAATTTGATGAAAGGGAGTTATATAAGCCTAAGCTTTATATTAAATGTGTATCCTAAAATCCTCAGAGATAGAGACAAATGCAAGATCTACTTTAGACTGTTGAAAAAGGATCATCTCATCAAACCGAGGTGAAATAGAGTTATAAAATACCAGAGCACTTGGAGGTAGGCATCAATATTAGGAAGAAGACATACAGAACATTGGGGGAGAACTTAATCAAGGAAATAATCAGCAATAAAAGGTCACATCGGATTATTGTATTAAAATAAATGTCCAGTGGGAGATATCTAGACACCAGGAATAAGCAGAAACCGATCTTTTGTGGGAAGAATGGAACACTGTAAAAACTAAAAAAAAAAAAAACAAAACAGAGAAGTATTAATTAGTGATGTAGAAAAAATGAGTTGAAGAATGCCAACCTGTTCTATTGGAGTAACAAGTTCTAAAAACTAAACCACAAAATGGCTTCATTCTTCATTTATAGATACTCATCTCCTTTTGGAAGTACCTTGTACTAAGAATAAGGAAAAAAAAATCCAAAACAAAATGCCTACTAATTAAAAGAAGAGTTCTGATTTCTTAACTATATATTGATACCTGTTGTTTAAACAGTTTAAAAGACTGTAGGAAAAATGTGATTAAATTTGAACTGCAAGTAGATTCTTTAAAAATAAGTCACATTTTATCATCTTGCCTTTCCAGATGAATCTTTGCTCAATCAATGCAAGGGCAGCAGAGAGTGCTAATCAAATCTCTGTGTGCTGCCTGTTTATTTTCTAGACCACCCTGCAGAGAATGTGGAGCCTTGTACCTTGTTGTGGCCAACAGGCTGTGATCAGAAGTGATGGATGTTATCTTGAATTGGGCCAGATAGTGAGTCTCCTCAGTCATTCTTCCTCTGCTCCCAGGACTTGAAGGTCTTATGCTTGAGTTCGCCAACCTCCACAGTGAACCACATGAATGCAGGAAATACTTCTGGATTTCAGGATTTGTGCTTAAAATTGCTCATGTTATGTACCAAACCAATGGCAAAATCGGTCATTAAAAATTGGACAATTATAGGGCTGGAGCAGATAGGGAGTTTGCCTTGCACCTGGCCAACCTAGGTTCAATTCCCAACATCACATATGGTCCTCTGAACCCTGCCATGGGTAAGCAATAGCTAATAGGTGAACTAGAAATAATTCTACACTGCTTATTATTTCCCAAAAAAATTTGCTTCTGTAACAAAATATAAAATGTATATTATTGGGTTAGTATTCAGATGTGGTGGTAAGGTTACTGTAATTAAAGAACAAAATAGTAGAAATTTAGGCTAAGGTGATCAGACAGGAAGTCTACTCTTAGATGACCTTTCCACTTGGGTTAAAGCTTGGAAAGTAGGAGGTTGTTATGTGATTGTTTTATTTTTACTAATGTTAATATATAAGAAGATTCTATAAAATTGAATATAGAAAAAGAGTTAACAGCAAGCAAGTGAAGTTAAAAAAATAAAAGATGATCTCCAGAAATTTAGGAACTGGATGAATTGGAAAATCAAGTGCTTATAAATGTCAGCAAGAAAACAAACCAGTCAATAAAACAACAAAAATTCCATAAAACTTTCATTGCTTGGTAAATGACTTAGTTGATGTTGGGTAAAATGTTCAATGGAAAAAGGTGATGTATACAATCAATGTTGAAGATGTAAAATTCTTTCTACAAAAGCCTTCAACTACTGTCTCTATTCTAGTCTAAGTAAATCTTAAAAGTAGAGACAGAACCATCAAACAAGTAATTTATTAGGAAATGTATCAGAGAATAAATAGGGATTAAAAATTAGGCAAAGTGGAAACCAAAATAAAAAATGTTCTCCAGAATAATTCACCAAATATAGAATATACAAAATATATAGAAATATATGTATATATATAAATATATCTATATATAATACTATAGAAAAATTCCTTTTAATTTTATATGATCTTCTGGGGAGATTGGCAAAATTTGTTTTAAAATGATTTATCCTGATTTTAGAAACTTGGATTTTCACTTTCCAAACAAGTGGAAGTAGAGATCAACAGAAGGGAAAACATTAAGCTGAGAAGCTTTTGCACCTCAAAAGAAATATTGCCCAGGATACAAGAGCCACCCACCATGTGGGAGAAACTATTCACCCAATACCCATCAGATAAGGGGCTAATATCCAAAATATACAAGGCACTGACAGAACTTTACAAGAAAAAAAAATCTAATCCCATCAAAAAATGGGGAGAAGAAATGAACAGGCACTTTGATAAAAAAGAAATACAAATGGCCAAAAGGCACATGAAAAAATGCTCCTCATCACTGATCATCAGGGAGATGAAAATCAAAACAACTATGAGGTACCATCTCACACCACAGAGATTGGCACACATCACAAAGAATGAGAACAATCAGTGCTGGCGGGGATGTGGAGAGAAAGGAACTCTTATCCACTGCTTGTGGGAATGCCGTCTAGTCCAACCTCTATGGAAAGCGATATGGAGATTCCTCCAAAAACTGGAAATCGAGTTCCTATTCGACCCAGCTATTCCACTCCTAGGGATATACCCTAGGAACACAAGAATACAATACAAAAACCCCTTCCTCACATCTATATTTATTGCAGCACTATTCACAATAGCCAGGCTCTGGAAACAACCAAGATGTTCTTCAACAGACTAATGCTAAAGAAACTGTGGTACATATACACAATGGAATATTATGCAGCCATCAGGAGAGATGAAGTCATGAAATTTTTCTATACATGGATGTACATGGAGTCTATTATGCTGAGTGAAATAAGTCAGAGGGAGAGAGAGAGATGCAGAATAGTATCACTCATCTATGGGTTTTAAGAAAAATAAAAGTCATTTTTTGCAACAATCCTTAGAGATAATGAGAGGAGGGCTGGAACATCCAGCTCACTTCATGAAGCTCACCACAAAGAGTGGTGAGTGCAGTTATAGAAATAACTACCTACACAGAGAACTACATAATCATGTGAATGAATGAGGGACCTGGAGAGCCTCTCTAGAGTATAGGTGTGGATGGGGTGGGATGGAGGGAGATTTGGGACATTGGTGGTGGGAATGTTGCACTGGTGAAGGGGGTTGTTCTTTACATGACTGAAACCTAATAACAATCATATTTGTAATCAAGATGTGTAAATAAAGAAAAAATAATAAAGAAAAAAAGAAACTTGGATTTTATTCATTAGTTTAATTATGGATTTATTAGTTTAATTTAGTAATTAAAATTTTAGTCATTGGTTTCCATTCATCAATAGCCTACTGTAGATCCATGATTTTAGTTCATAGTAATACATTTCTAGTTGTCTGTATCTGAGGTTGGAGAGTCCTTGGAGATATCACATGCTATGACATCAAAGAAGACTATACAGAAAGATATATACTTGATATTAGTTTCTAAAGCTCTGAAAAGTAGGTAAAGCCTTTATGATCATTATTGTATCATCACCAGATTTACAGAAGGGATGATATAATATAGGCTAAATTACCTAACTGGGTAAAGAGTACATATTTGGCATGCATGTGACCTTAATTGAATCTCCAGTACTGAAGACCTATTTAACATTCCCAGATACAGGCCTGGGAGTTGTATGAACAAAATGGTATAACTATGGCAGCCTTGTAACATGGCTGTAGTGGTATTCGTGCTCTTAAGTTCCACAGGGCCAGATAAATTCTGCTTCTTCAGGCACTAACATTGACTGTTCAGTTGGCCAAATATAACCAAGAGTAGTCCCCAAGTTACCTGTGCTCCACACAAAACAAAGTTCAATGCAAGTTCAGTTGAGGTATGATAAGTAAAAAAATATGAGTTATGGGAAAGAGATTAATAACCCTATTTCAAAGAAAAATTTCATATATACTGGCCCATAAAACAGATGATGGGAATAAATAAGAAACCTATTAAGTATATATAAAGTGGGAAGGGCACTATTACTTTGTCAAAGAAATCACAAGTCTTAAAATAACTAGATTAATAACTAAATAACTAAAATACATTCCCTTTGACACTGCATTAAAACAATCTTTACATTATAAAAGTTTGGTGTGATAGATGGTGCATTTTGCAGTGTGGTCCATTTCTTCATCATCCATCTCCAATGTTGACAAAGAAGAAAAGGGTAAAGAAAATAAGGGTGGGGGGTATATAGTAAGAACTCCTCCACGATAATAGAAGATTTGAGAGCTCTTTCCAGAGAAGTAAAAAGACATAACCAAGTTCTCTCCCATTACATGAGAATGGGTTTTTATCATTTGTTTAATTGTAATGGATTAGTTGCTAAGAAATATCCATTGGAGATGGGAATGTTGCTCTGGTGAAGGGGGGTATTCTTTACAAGACTGAACCCCAGCTACAATTATATTTGTAATCAAGGTGTTTAAATAAAGATATGAATAAAAAAGAAGTATCATTTTTCTTGCTCTTTGAATAAACTTTTGGTTTAATTGCATGAAACTCATTTCTAATTCAACATTTCATATTAAATGAGTCTGGTAGGTAGAAGCACAGAAAAATTGCCTCTTGTCAAAAAGCAAAAATAGTGTCTTCTAGACATAATGGAGAGGATGCACAGCTGTTAAGATATAAGCAGGAGCAAACTACAATAAGTGTATGAGACTCTGGGTTATTTTTCATGAAGAAGGCTATCAATATATTGTACATATAGTAGGACAGAGGAACTAAATATTAATTGCTTCTAAGACACATTATAATGTTGATTAAGTTTGGCCAAATATCCCTAGCTTTCTTTCTTTCCCAGTCTTCCAGGAAGTTAGATTGAATATTGAAAGTCATTCTAAACAAGGCAACTTGAATAAAGTCATTTTAGATTTTAGGTATTTCAGATGTAAAGCAACTCTGGCTTATTGGTGATGTTGGAAGTTTCGTGAAACCTAAGTCTTCTCCTGTATGAGATTTTCTACCAAGTTCTCTAGGAAGAACTTCTACCACTATCAGACATTTTTTATCTATTTGAAAACCACACTTTCATTGGGTAAACTGCTGAAACTTAAATATCTGCCTGAAAAATATTACAAAGAGACATAACCCCCAAATTTGAAATCTCTTAATTTTTAAGATATGCCAAAGCTCATGATTCAAGAGTAAAATTAGAGTTTCTGATAGCTATATATATATATATACATATATATATATATATATATATATATATATATATATATATATATATATATATATATATATATATACATATATATATATATGCTATGGTCATGTCCTTCTCATCCAACTGGAGAAGACTGTTAGAGTGAGACTCATCTTTCAAATCTCAATGTTATTTCATCTAAAATATGAGAAACAAACCCAACCAATTTATTCAAAAATATAGTGTATTAAACTATAGTAAGGAACTTCTTGGGATTTTTTATGCAAAGAAAAATCAAAGAGGCTTCACAACCAAGATCATTCCCCAAAATTACATGGTAGAAAGTTCAATAGAGTTCACTGTTGATATCCTGAGGACAGAGTCTTCAGCTGCCGCTGCTATACTGAAAACAGTGGAAACTCTGCTCAGTTCATACTCAGCTACTACGGAAGTGAGAACTGCTACCATGTTAACCAGGTCCAAATCTTTACTTCGTGACTTTCTCTTCAAAATACTATTTATATCATAACTTAAATGGGAGTTTGGGGGAAAAAATTACTTAATTAGCTTCCCAGAGAGAAACAGGGAGTAAGCAATTTGGGAAATTTCCCAAGCTCACAAAAGATGCAAAATTTGTAGATTCTGGGTGGCCCAAAGAAATAGTCAGTTTCTACACATTAGGCATGTATATAGGATTACCACAAACAGTATCTGAAGTGAAGTAAACAATGAATATCTGCAGGAAAAGATGAATTAAAGAGTGGTCAGGACTGAAGCATTTGGTTACTATTATCCACACATTATTTTAAATAATTTCAGAGTGATCATCTACATAGGGGTGACCATATCTGGATCCCCAAGAACAGCAGACTTCTTATTTCAGTCCTGTCCAGTAGAATAGCATTCAAAGGCAGAAAAATGAGCTTCAACTGGCACATTCAACTCCAACCTCTAAAACAAGAGGAGTTTAGATCTTAAAGGGACATTGAAGAAGGCATAAAGCAAGCCTCCACTATCCAAGTAAATGTGGAATTAGAGAAATTTTCCTGACACTAAAGGCAAAAATAGGCTTGGGTTATTGTTGAATTAAATGGGTTATCTAGGTCACTGCGTCAAGATCTCAGATTTATTTTTGTTCATGAAGAACTGTCCTCTGAGCTCTGGTTGCCACACTCAGAATTAGGATCTGGTGACAAGTCTTGCCCTTAACCTTATAACTTAGGCTACATTGATGATAACTTGGGACCTTATGGAACCAGAGTAGATATAAAATAATAACCCTTGGAGATGGATTACAAATGTCAAATATTCATAACTTGCTGGTTTTTTTAAGCAGACTATGCCAAGTCAAAATAATAAAAAAACACAATCTCATACTCTTCTAGGCTGACTTACAAGATTCTCTACTGATTATGATAGGGGAGAAATGAATCATTCTCAATGACATTTAGGTTTGTAATAAATAACACCATGATAATCAAGTATGTGATTTAGGGTCCTTCCCACTATGCCAAGATAATAGCCCTATATTCACCTAATCCTCGAGTCTCTGCTTTGTTGGGTGGTTCACTTCAGGCACATTTAATTGTCAGAATTAATGGTGAAGATAGAATTAGAGATGCCACTGAAAGAATGAGATTCCTGTATGGGGAACATAGTTTGATGTACTCTGCAGAAATTTTCTTCTGGCTACCCCAATTCTTTTCATCAGTGAAAAACCTAGATTAGATTTCAGTAGAAAATGAGCAATGTTTTTGTTACTGAAACTGGTTTCACTCATTTTACTCTTACTGGCTTAACTAGACCACTTTAGGTTCTGATTTCTTTCAAAGATAAAGATGTGGCTTCAGAGTTGCCTCATTTCCAGACTACTCTCTGTCAGTTCACACATTCCTCACTCTATATTGCTATTATAATTATAATAAAGTAGCAGCAAAAAAGATTTGTGAGAGGGCTTTGGGAAACATCTTGAGTGCTAGGAAAGTCAGTGTTAACATCATCATAGGAAGAAAGGGGAAAAGAAGGGAAAGGGAAGGGAAGAAAAGGAAAGAAAGGGAAGGGAATGTTGGGTAGGGAAGGGAAGGGAAGGAAAGAGAAGAGAAGGAAAACAAAGAAGAGGAAAAGGAAGGGGAGGGGATAAGGGTGGAGAGGGAAGAGCACAGGAGCAGAGGGCAGGGGAGAGAAGTGATATCTATTACTAATAATGCCTGTTCTATTTCTTCTGGTGCCAAAAAAAAAATCTTTAAACTAATTTTTTCATGCTAAGAAAAAAAAGGAAAGCAGACACTATAATAATGGTTTCTTGTTATGTAAGGAAAATTAATATTCATTCCCAGTAAGTGAACTTATTATTCAGGGACATATAATGGACCTGGCCTTACAATCCACTGTTGAGATTACTTATCAAGCCCTCACTTGTTTCATCTAGTTTATCATTTTAACTAGGGAAGTGAAAAAGACTGGGAATTAAGTGACTGTTTTGTTTTTTTGTTTTTTTCCACAGACAGTCTCAGAGAACAAAAACAGGGATCCACATCTGTACTTATTTTAGTTCTGTAAGTCTTGCAAGAGTCTCTTCTTCAGAGATCAGCATAGTAAGCTGCTGTTAACTGGGATAATTACACAGTACTCGGAGCAGTGAGCATAATAACACTGTGAGTGTCCAAGGGTTTGAACAATTTGGACTGATTTTGTATAGTGTATAATTTACAGTAAAGATTCAGAATATCTTCTCTTTTATTTTTCCTTCTTGCTCTTAAGAACAGCTTTCATCCTTTTGCTCTAGATCATTATACACAGAGATATGTATTCAGAGTCAAATTGATACAGATAAGCATAAGCATCTGCAAAGCTAGGATAATATTATTGACACTCGCAGAGCTGTCTTGTGCCATTTCGAGCTGTGATTGGCTGAGTCCTAGCAGTGAGCTGAAACCCCTTCACTTCTAACACTCTGACTCAAGAATGATGTATAAAATTAGCACGAAGATAGCAATATCATTTTTTCTCGTGAATTAGAAAGTGTTGCTGAGAAAAGGAGTCCAAACTAGAAAAACAAAAGCTTCTCAAATCATAAAGCAATTCAATGAACAATAGACCCGTTAGAAGTAAGATATGAGTACTATATGTAAAAGAAGACAAATATGTATTTACTTTGCAGGAGTACTCTCGGAAGAGTTCTGGTACTACTCCTGCTTCTGTGCCTGGCAATTACTTCTGGTGGTTCTCAGGGGACCATGAAAAGTAGGTGCTCAATTTTTTGAACCCCTCCTCTCACTCACTCTTTCTTTTTTCAGTTCCACAAATTAATGTTTTTAAGACACACATCAATAAACTGCATTCACTTGATCACTCATTCAACAAATAAGCATTTACATTTGAAACACAAAGAAAAGTCTCTCTGTGTTGAGTCTCTGGCCGAGTCATTTATTGTCCTTGAAATCCTCGGAATGTCAGCTTTGGATATAAATGATATATATATATATATGTCATATAAATGATATACATCATATACATGATCTAAATATAAATGAAAATAATCTTAGAAGTAATCAATTTTACTAGGATAAATGAAATTTTATGAATCTTTTAGTTAATAAATTTATGTTCACTTTCCTATTGTTACAGCACTCAAAGAAATCCAACTCACACAGAAAGCATAGCATGCTGATTAATAAATTAACCATAAGACTATTATTGTACCTAAAATCAATGTACTAAACCTTTGCTTTGAGTTAAAAATGGGAACTATTTTAGTAGTTTAGTAGCTTATTTTACTTGCTTTTTATGTTGTTTGTTTTTCATTTTTGCTCCACATCTTGTGAACCCTCAGGGTTTACTCCTGGCTATACACTAAGAAATCAGTCCTGTCTTGGGGGACCAAATGGAATGCCAGGGGATCAAACCAGGTCCATCCTAGGCTAGTGCAGGCAAGGCACACGCTTTACCACTTGCTTCACTGCACTGGGCCTGCTTATTTTACTTTCTGGCAAAAAAAAAAAATAACTAGTCAATAGTTTAAGTAATTTATAATGAACTTGCTCTTAAAAATTACTTTTATATTAAAATTTAAATTTCATTATTTGAAATTTGTCAAGTACTTTCTAAATATAAACACAATATTAAAAATAAAGAATATAAATAGCTTTGAAAATTATAATCAATCATATTTCAAGACAGTTCTGAGATAGTGAAAACTAAGTGAAACATCACATACAAATGGAGGAACAGAAGTGATTACATAATTTAAGGAACATGAAAAATAAAGTACCAATCAGAAAAAGAACAATATTCCTTTAATTTTTAATATTTTCCTAAATATTTCAGATTGAATAGTCATGATTTATGTAGTAAATTCTATTATTCTGTATGCATTTTTCAATCCATAATTAAACTCCTGAAATATTATAATTTGAATACTGAAACACAATAGTATAATTTACACCTTTATACTTTTATATCTTCCAATCGTTGACATTTATTCACTTTTCTAAATAAATAAACTTAATATTTAGGGAAATTTTTCTGTGTTCTATCAGGCAATTCACATCTTTATTTTGTTGAAATCTATATAGCTTACCTAATTCTTTGGGTTTTTTTTAGTAGATATATTTTCTTTCTTTCATATTTTTTGTTTCGGGCCACACCCAATGAAGCTCAGGGGTTACTCCTGGCTATGCACTCAAAAATCGCTCCTGGCTTGGGGGACCATATGGGACACCTGGAGAATTGAACTGAGGTCTATCTTAGGTTAGCATGTGCAAGGCAAATGCCCTACCACTTGCACCACTGCTCAGGCCCCTATAGTTATATTTTCTATAGTGTTTTTAATTACCTCTATTGTTTTTTGTGCAATATGTACAGTAAATAATTCATCCAGTCATAACAAGTTGTGACCAATAAGATACATTTTGGGGTCTTTGGGGGGGGATCATACCCAGCAGCGCTCAGGGGTTACTCCTGGCTCTACACTCAGAAATCACTTCTGGCAGGCTCAGGGGACCATATGGGATGCCGGGCTTCAAACCACTGTTTGCATGCAAGGCAAACGTCCTACCTCCATGCTATCTCTCCAACCCCTAAGATACATTTTGTTTTTCATAGATTCCAATCCATATTTTGGCTTCCATTTAAACTTTTGTTATTCTCCTGGTCCTGGCTGCTTAGTTTTTAAGGGTTACCAGCAATAGAGAGTATACCAAAACTTATCAGTATTCCAAAAGGGGAGGATTTCAATTATCTCCTATATATAGTCTGATAGAAGTAATAAAGTTTTCCTGGAGCAGTTCTTTAAGGGTAAAGATGCCCTGAGGAATACACATAATGTCTCTATGAGGAGACATAAGAACTTCATAAGTGCTTTAGTAATTCATTTTCCATTTCATATTTTTGTTTTCCTAAAGTGATATGTTGAAGAGGGTTTCAATGTTTGAGGTGTCAAATTCTTTCTCCTTTCTTATTTCTCCTTCCAAAATTACCATTTACTTACTGCACATAAGTCAACCTATTCAAATGACTAAGATAAAACATAGTAGCAAAACCAAATCCAACTGAGGCTATAAAACAATGAGAATCATCATGAATTGCTAATGTAAATGTAAAACTATATAGTCACTTGAAAATGGTTTAGCAATATTACAAAACATCAGAAATATAGTTAACATACAGTCTCCCAATTCAACTGCAAGATAGTCCTGTTTTAGCTATAAAATTGTGTGTGTGCGTGTATGCATGTACAGTGTGTGTCTGTGTGTCCGCTGGAGCAATATTATAGTGGTTATGGCAGGCAGCTTGTATGTAGTCAGCACTGGTTTAATCTCTTGGATCACATATGAAGATTGGCTAGGAGTGATACCTGAGCATAGCACTAAGAGCACTAAGCCCTGAGTCCTGCCCGTGTGACCAAAAACGTAAATTTTGTTTATTTAAAATCCCAACAGCTAATTTTATTGTAAAAAGTCTAGCAGCCTAATGGACAATTGGATGGTGTATTTACTTAATAAAATAACATTAAAAGTTGCTATATTTGTAGCAATGTATCTAATAGTGTGGATATATTGAGACTAGGTAGAAAATCAGAAAACTGTACCTATTCATTCAACAACATTGCTAAATATCAGACACAAAATGATTCTTTAAGGGCAAAAAAATAAGTATAGTTGCTTTTTTTTTTTGCTTGTTTATTCTTTTGGGGTTGTGTGTGTGTGTGTGTGTTTCTTTTGTTGTGTGTTTCTCACACCCTGCAGCGCTCAGGCTCCTGGCTCTGAGCTCAGAAATCGCTCCTGGTTCAGGGAACCATATGTGATGACAGGGATCAAACCAACGTCCATCCTGGATCAACTGTGTGTAAGGCAAACAACCTACCACTGGGCTACCACTCCAGCCCCATGATGGTTGTTTTTTGTCTTTGTTATTTTGTTGTTGTTGTTTTGTTTTGTTTTTGGGGCCACACCCATTTGATGCTCAAGGGTTACTCCTGGCTAAGCGCTCAGAAATTGCCTCTGGCTTGGGGGACCATATGGGACTCTGGGGGATCGAACCGCGGTCCTTCCTTGGCTAGCGCTTGAAAGGCAGACACCTTACCTCTAGTGCCACCTCACCGGCCCCATGGTGATTTTTTTTAACAATTTATTGCTTAGTAACATTACAGAGACAATATAAAAATAATTTATCTAGAGAAAAATAATATAAGTGGAAGCCACCCAGCAAATTGACCAAAAAAAGTTTGGGCACAGAGTCCTTTGTTCAGTCTGCTGCTAGCTCCAAAAAACAAAACACCTTGAGCCACCCAGCAAACTCTTCCAAAAGATCCCGAACACCTCACTCCCAAACTATTTTTTCCACTCTCAACAGTGCCCCACCTAGAAGTCAAAGTGGGACAACAGGCATTTATGGAAATGTTTTCATATACAATAAGAATTCTAGAAACTGAGGAATTCTTTGGCTTTGGTTAAGGAAAACTTACCCCACTATGCCAGCCTAGTAAAAATAATAACAAATTATGCCCCCAAAATGAGAGTGTAATAATCCCAGTAAGAGCAAAAATAAAACTAAAAGGCTAGCATGAATGGTCAGAGTCAGAAGCATTGAGTTTTATGGGAAGGTATTGTTTTTTATTTTATTATTATTATTTTTTTATTTTTATCATTATTATTATTATTATTTTATGTTTTAACTGAAACCCAAATACAAATATGCTTATAACCATGGTGCTTAAACAAAAATAGTATTATAAGAAAAGAAATTAAAAATAGATAAGTCCATTTTATTTCATTCTCTTTTTTCTTTTCTTCTTCCTTTCTCCTCTTCTTCCTCTTCTACTTCTTCCTCTTCTTCCACCTCATCTTCTTCATTTTCTTCTTCCTCTTTTCTTGTCTTCTTTTTCTTCTCTTCTTTTTCTTCTTCCTCTTTCTCTTCTGTTTCTTCTTCCTACTTTTCCTCTTCTTCATACTTTACTTCTTTCCTTTCTGCTCATCTACCTCTTCTTTTTCCTCTTCCTCTTCTTTTTTCTTATTTTCTCCTTCTTCTTCCTCCTCTTTTCATGTATTCTTTTTTCTTCTTTTCCTTCTCCCTTTCTCCTTTTCTTCTTTTTCTTCTTCCTCCTTTCTTCTTCCTCCTTTTTTTCTTCCTCTCCTTCCTCCTCTCTTTTTTTCTTCTTAATTTTTTCTTCTTATTCTTCTTCCTCCTCTTCTTCCTCCTCTTTTTCTTCTCACACTTCCTCCAACTCTTATTATTATTATTCTCTTCCTGAGTCTCTGGGACTCCAATGATTTCTATGTTCTTTCAGTTGAGTTTATTAAAGACTTCTATTTTCATCTATTCACTTTTTCATTATATATAATTTTTGTTTTGACCATATTGGCTTACATATCTTTCACAGTAGTATTTTAGGTACATATTTACAATGAATCGGGAATTTTCATCACCAAATTTGTCCTTCCTCCACCCCTGTTTCCATCCTGCATCCTATTTCCCCCATCCCACCCCCCCTGGGCTGCTAGAGTAAGTGGTTTTCTCTGTATTCACTTTTTTTGAGTAGTTTATTCGTTGATCATTTGCTTTAATATTTTTTTCCAATCTCTTCTGCTGCATGAAGTTGTTCTGCATCTCATCCTCTGGCTCACTGACCTTGTCCTCAGCTACTGTTACTCCTTGAAGAGGCTTTTCATTGAGGTTTTCATTTCATCTACGGAGTTTTTCAGACCTGTTATTTCAGTTTGGAATTTTCTGAGTTCTATCACTGTGGTCTGTTCAGCTCGATCTATGCTTTCTTTGAGTTCTTTGAGCATCTTCCATATTTCTACTGTAAACTCCTTATTTGAGAGGCTGAGTGGTTGGTACTTTTTAGGTCATCTTCATTCTCTATGCATGGTGTTGTCCTGCATTGTTTCCCCCATTGCCACGCTTGTATGGTGGTTTTCACTATGTGCTGTGGTGAGGTTCATGGGTTAGAAGATGTGCACAGCCCCTCCACTTTGCTCTGTGGCAGCACTCCTCTGGCTCCACTTTAGTGAGTGGGGCTATCTTACTGAGTTTTGGCCATGGAGATTGTGTTTGATGGCCTCTTCTTGGCTGTCTTGGGCAGAAAAGCAGACAGGGAGCAAGGCAGCAGTCCTTTATACTGGCTCTCTAGTGCCCAAACACACTACAGGGATTAGCACCTACCTTATTGGGGGGGGGGGCTAGCTTACCAGGTTTGGGTCTTAAAAGATTATGTTTGATGGCTTCTCTTGACTGTCTTGTGCAGAAAAGCCTGGAAGGCATTATTGTCTGTGGTTTTTATACAGTTAATTCAATCTCTAGCATTTATTTATTTACTAACTGAATATTCTACCCTCATATATTTATCTTAAAAAAAGGAAACCTATACCCACATAAAACTTACACAGAGAAGTTTATAGCAGCTCATTCATAACTGTTCTTAATGTGAAACAACTTCAATGAGTTAATGTATAAAGTGTGATATGTAATTTAATATTACTAAGCAACAATATATAAAACCTGTATAAAAATCAAGTATTAATATAAAATATCAGGAGTCAGAGTGACAGCACAATGGTAAGGTGTTTGCCTTGCACACAGCTGACTCAGAACAGACCCATATTTGATCCCATGTGGTTCTCCTGAGCCTGCCAGGAAAGATTTCTGAGCAGCCAGAGGTAACCCTTGAGCGCTAAGGCGTGTGGCCCAAAAACAAAAACAAAAACAAAATTAAATATCATTATTTAAGTGAAAAAATAACCCAAGAAGTAGTACATTATATAAACCTATATATAAAACATCCATCAAACAATTGCTATATTAGCAATAGAAACCTGATCTGTCAATGGTGAGCTAAAGTGTGGCATGGATATCACAGTAGCATTACGATGGAAGTAGGACAGGGGTACCATTAATCTAGTCACTCCAAATGACCTTTTTAAATCTCACTTGCATGGAAGAAAGCCAACAGGATGAGCTCAGAATAAAGATAAATCAAACTGGTACAGAATAAGTAACTTCCCTTTTTTTTGAACTCATGTTTGTGTTCTGGGCAGATGTAGGAAAGTATTGGTTTTCAAACATATGCAAGCAGCTGGAGTATAAAGGAGGAGCCAAAAATACAAAGAACATTGGACATCAGAACTGTGAGACAAAACACACCAACTGGCCCTTAAGAGCACCAGCAATAGACCAACAGGCCATCAAGAACACTAGCAGCACAGAACCAAATCAATATAAACATCACAGAACCACACCAGTGAGGGACAGACAAATGAGTAACAAGACCAGCATTAAACCACTATGTGGCTTGGATTTTGCACACAGGACATCATAAGACCAGAGTCTACAGATGGCCACTGAATCATACATACTTTGGTTGGAAAATAAAGGAATAATACCAAGAGTTTCAAGGGTCAGTGTGCTAATTTTATAGATAGTTTTCCCCAAAGACTCATTTGAGGGCTAGTCTAAATTCATTCTACCAGTAGCACAAAGAAATTTTCTTTTATAGGGAAAGGGCATCCATAGATATTCTATTGTTTACATAAACCTAGACTTGTTAAAATCTACAGAGTTTAAGCATAGAAACAGAAATGGTTTATATGCTAATTAAAACCAAAATAAATAACAAGAACTCTTGTATCATTTTTACTAGAGAAAATTGCTTCATATTATGCCTTAAATATGGAAAGAACAATGAAAAACTATTAAAAACTATAACTGGGATTGCTCTTCAGATCTATATTCTTTTATATTATGTCTTGGTGACTTGTCTTTATACATATTTACTATCTTTGCTTGCTTTTTCTACTCTAGAAAAGGCTATATTCTATCTTGAACTATAGTCTACTTTTCTACTCTTGCATGTTTCTTATAAATTTGTTCAACAAAAACTATCTTGCTTTACCCACACAAAAAGTCCTATTATAGTCTTTTTGTAGAGAGTCAACAATAATAATGGCTAATAATGGCTTTACAATAGCCCTTCATTTATGTGGTGTAAAATACTTTGCTTTTAAAAACTGTAATAAGCTCTAATTTCTGCAAAATTCAGTTTTTAATTGGTGATCTCTATGTGGCTTCTAATACTTAACAGAGAAGTTCTAGTATTATATTAATTATATTATGTTATGTTATATTGTTATGTTATATTTTTATATTATAATAAATTTTATGTTTCTTAATATCTTTTTTTATTTATTTGCTTACTGCTTATATATTTTAGTTTTGGGAGTACACCCCACTGTGCTAAAAATTTTATCCTGGCTTTGTTCTCACAGATCACTCAGGAGACTGTATGGGAAGCTCAGGCTAGACCCAGGTAGAACCCAGTAACTAGGCAAGCACCCTATCATCGTCCTATATCACTCCAGCATGTTATGTCTTACTTTTTAGTAATTTTCTCAGTTCTTTCATTTTTTATTTTTTAAGAGATATTGAATAATATATAAGAAGTTTTGTGTATGTGTAAGAAGTTTGACAGCTTTGTTGGTGCTATGGGCTGAAGTGCATCTGCCCCAAATTCAATATATTGAAGCTCCATCTAGTATTTGGTATGTATATTTATTTTGGAAATATGCTATTTATACTGTTAAGTGGTCTAGCAAAATATCCCTAAAAAGACTCCTAGTTTACATCCAAATTTGAAAAGTCATTCAGGGGCCTCAAACTCAATTTACCTGTGGGCCGCAGGAGGCAAAGTCGGGGTGATCCTTATTTAAAGCATGGTGATTTACAATGCTTTTATAGTTGAATTTTTGACATACAATATTTCTGAAACAATCCCACCACCAATGTCAACCTCCCTCCCCTAATGTTCTCAGAATTCATCCCATTCCACCACCTTTCACCCCAGTCTGGAATTATAACAGATCTGTATTTAAGTTTGTTCATTAAAATTTGAATATCATAATTGCATTATTGCTGGCATGATAGTTCTAATAAATTTTAAGATTGAAAATGGAAATTCAACAATGTTTGTGTTTGGACTAACTGAAAGTTCCCAAATATAATATATACAACAGATAATGGTAATATGATATAGAGTCCAGGGGTCTCAAACTCAATTTACCTGGGTGCCACAGGAGGCAAAATCGGGGTGATCCTTTGGTGCAAAGTCAGTAGTAAGCCTTGAACACTGGGGGGTATGACCCAAACAACTAAAACAAAACAAAACAAAAAAAGATTCCTCTAGGGCAGGGCCACAAAATGTTGTACGGAGGGCCATTTGCGGCCCACGGCTGCAAGTTTGAGACCCCTGGAAGTAGTCCCAGAGGCACAAAACAAAAGACACCCCAAAACTTTGCTATATAAATCTTTCTCTTTGAAGGCCTTCACTTTGCCATTCTGACCCAAGTCCTCCCCATAATTTACTTCGCCTAAATGATCTCACTCTCCTGGTAAATTATTTTATCAACCATGGCTACCTCCAAAAAATTCTTAAGGTTCTTGTATAAAAGTTCAAGAAATTCCACTTGGAAATATTAAGATTATAAAATGTGGGAAACGGAATAATAATGGGTACCTGGTTTTCAAATATTTTTTTCATTTTGTGTATTTTATAACTATTCTGCAAAGTAAAAATACAATGTGAACTTTTCATCTTAAAGTTAAACTCTGAATTAAAATTAACTTTCCAGTAATAATATGGAAGGAATATCCCATCTGACTTCTACTTAATCACATAATATCTTGCTTGATTAACCCATTTGTTCATAACTTCCCACCTCCACTGGCCCTTTATAAACATCCAAAACTACCTCATTTTTGGGATGTTTCTGCTTGTTTTAATATATCTTATATTTATTTTTTCTCATTGTGATTTTTGGACCACACCATACTGCTCAGGACGTATTCCACTCACTTCCAGCAAGGTTCAAAGAATTATATACAAAGTGCTGAGTGATTGAACCTGATTGATAAAATAATCATAGCCATGGTTGATAAAAATAATTTATCAGGAGAATGAGTTTATTTAGGCAAAATAAATTTATGGGGAGTTCAGGGGTCAGACTAGCAAAGTGAAGGTCTCCAAAGAGAAAGATGACTGACTGCATGCAAGGCATATACTGACATATATTTCTAACCCTAGCTCTCTACTTACAGGTAGGGTTATTCTTTTCTTATTAAATTATTATGAAATAATCCCAACTATGTATATTAAAAAGTAACAAAAATTTATTCATGTGCTTTTAACAAAAAGCTTAAATCCTTCCCGAGAAATCACATTCTTAATCATGTTTGGATTCATTTGGTTTGGGGGCCATGTCTACTGGTACTGAGGGGCCACATGCAGTTTGTTGTTCAATTGTCACAGTGCTCAAGTGACCATATGTGATGATGGGACTGAGCCTGGGCGTCCTACACACAGAGCTTACATACAGTCCAGTCTGTTTTACTAACCATCCAGTCATATCGTCTTTCATATCATTCTAAAAATCTTCCTTAAATAATACCTTTATTTAAGATATTATTTTAAAAATAAATATGCAAGAATATAGAGACACTATCCGTCTATATTTATTTTGCTTGCTGGTAGGCCAAAAGCAATTATTTGCATTGTTTTGATTAACTAGTGATTACTTGAATCATTGCTTTCTTTATGCAGTGTTTTATTTTTCTTTGCATCTTTGACTTTTTCTCGTATTACTGGTCTTGTCAGGTTTTATTTTCTTTCATTTATTTTATTGAGGTTTTGATGAATTTCTTGCAGGCTCAAATTTATGTCTTTCACGTAACAATATCAATTATTAGTAGACTTCCCTATTTAACATTGACTTGTATTGACTTTGAAATATTGTCTGCGAAACTCCTATTCTTGTAAGTCCAGTAGAGGATATCTGAAAATTTCCTGAAGAAATATATTTAATTTTAATTATATTAAATATAATTTTAAAATACAAGTATATTATATATAAATGTGTTATTAAATATATTTAACATTTCCTGCAGAACATATTTAATTAACTCTCAATATTATAACATAATATTCTCAACTTCTACTGCTAAATAACAATAATAAATATTCAAGACTCAAAACCAGTCTCTGGTGGGCATTGTAACTAATATTACAATAAATGACTCGTTTCAAAATAGCAATTTAACAGTTATAAGAGTAGTTAATACAAAGAAAAGAGTAGTTAATATATTACATACATTGATTTTTCAGGTATTGTTATAAAAGTCATAGATGTGCTGATTTACTCAAAACATAAACTCACAAAAAGTTCAAATATATATGACTATTTACTTAATTTTAGATATAGGAAAAAAATAAACTCTAAGGACCAAGGACTAATATCACCTGGTAATAGAGAGAAATTTCTTATGCTCTAGTGGTCTTACTATATTTACAAGGTCTACAATTCAACAACGACCAGCATGGTTTTGATATTTTCCTAACAGGTAATTAAACATCTAATCTCAGTTGAATGAATTTAATTCACATTGTTTCCAAAACAATTTATAGTTCAAAAGACTTCGCTCTCTTGTTCACTAAGATTGCTATATGAGAGAGAATTGGAATAATAGAAATATTGCGTGTATGCACATTCTTTTCATTTGTTTGCTTGTTTTTTTGTTTGGAAGACATACCTGACAATACCCAGGATTTTACTCCTGGCTCTCTGCTCAAGGTCCTCTTTATTTGGGAGTTGGAAGAACATAGGAGATGGCCAATAATCTCAGCTGTCCAACTGAGTACCAAGAAAGAACCCTATAAGGTTTATTTTCTCTGGTCACTGATACACACATACTCTTAAGAGTGAAAAGAAATAGCTCTGTGTTAACAAGAAAATCAGGAAGGTCTGTTATAAAGGTCTTCTCTATTTCCTTGGTCTTAATTTACATGTTCACTCATCTAATTGTTTTTCTCAAGACAAAATAACTGTTTTAACCTCAACAGATGCTATTATAAAATCTATTATAGAACAGTGCATCTCTTGAAAAAAAAAAAAAAAAGAAAAGCCAGCAACTGTAATTTTAAATAGCTATATGAGTTTTCAACCTTAGTTATGGTAGCAAAAGGACAGTTAGGTAAAACTAATAAAATTTAAACACCTTTTGAAGTATGTTTTAAAAATAGAATGTTCTACTTAGCAATTGGCCTACAGAACTAAATAAACCTGTTTCATCTCCAGATTTAGAGCAAAATAGTTTGCAGAGAAAAACATCTTTGTCCTAATGAGGTAGAAAATTCTACTCATATATGTGCCTTCCTTTCTTTAAAGATGACTAGCCAGTGAAGAAATAGAAATACACACCTTAAATAATATATAAAATGTATTCTGTTTTTCTGTTATTTGAAAAACTTTGAAGATTTGATTGCTAGCCATTTGGAAGACTTACTTTGATATAATAGACTTGGAAGAGCTTTCAAACATCGTATTTGATCAAAGAAAGAAGAAAATCTTGACCTAAGTCATACTAAGTACTCATTAATCCATTTGGCAAAGCTTGGCTATGCTTCAATGATGTGCCAAACATATATTGTCGCATTTTAGACTGTGAACATATGAAAAAAGGTTTATTTCTATAGCACATAGATGGGTTGAAAATTCACATAGATCTGACAAGCTGGACACCAGAAATGAGTAGAAAAATCTTAAAAATTGTAACTGACTTGTTAGAGCAAAAATAAATTTAAAAGGTAGTGCCTTTTTTTTTTTTTTTTGGTTTTTGGGCCACACCCAGCGGTGCTCAGGGGTTACTCCTGGCTGTCTGCTCAGAAATAGCTCCTGGCAGGCACGGGGGACCATCTGGGACACCGGGATTCGAACCAACCACCCTTGGTCCTGGATCGGCTGCTTGCAAGGCAAGCGCCGCTGTGCTATCTCTCCGGGCCCCAAGGTAGTACCTTTTATGGAGTTCTATCTAATAAAAGGAATTGAATATCTCAATTGTACATCAATAATGCCTTTTGAAAGCAATAAAACAATGCCAACTACTTGAATTGTCTACCTCTAGAATTTTAAATACCTTTGTTTCAGATAACAGTTATTTGCTTTCATATAATAATTTATTTTTATTTCGATATGAAACTAAATTTACGATAAGATTTTAAAAATATTTTAGGATGCTAATTGTTATTTTTATAATGTTGGAGAAATAAATATCCATCCTATTGCACAGCAAAAAATAAAATTTGCCACTTGACAAATGAAAGGTACTAATTCACTTGAATTAAGCAATCAAGTCAGACAAAGCAATCCATAAAGGTTAATGTGGCACTGAATGTTTTCAACCCCATGAGAAAGCTCACAAAGTTGAAAAGACCAGATTTAATTTTAAAATGATTCCAAATACACCACTGGCCAAACATTTGCACATAGGTCTAATAATACCCAGCTATCAACCCTAAACAAAGGTGTTCCCCCACCTTCCTCTTTCCAGTAACCTATTCCTTTGATATGTAAAAGAACACCTGAGTTACAGGACCTTCCTCCACCCTGATGGTTTTGGATCTGAAGAATAAAGAGAGCAGTTCTGGCTTTGGGGCACAGAGAGAGCACATGGCAGAGAAACCATCAAGCAAAAATCAGACTAACCCAGGAATCTGTCCTAACTGCTTGGTAGATTACGTATTTTCCAGCGTATAAGACGACTTTTGAAACAAAACAGTCAACCGAAAAATCGGGGTCGTCTTATACGCAGAGTATATCCCGAAAAATGTTTCAATATGTCGCTAAACGAAAATTGTATGAATACTGCCACAAGATAAATTTTCCAACTCGATCCTGCACCAATCACTGCCAGGCTGCTCGGACCACCTCTCTAACTCAGCCAATCCAAACAGGCTTTTGATGTATGAAAATGAGACAATGTCCTGGACCGAATCTACACTGTCAAAAGCCTGCTCAGATGGGCCAGAGTCAGAGAGGAAGTCTATGACAGTAGAACCTTTGAACCTTTGCTTGTTGTGATTGGCTCACTGTGGTACATACAGTTGCAGCACAGGAACGTTCTGACTGATACAGAGAACATAGGCCTAAACCTAGGTTTTAACTGCAAAACTAGGGAGTCGTCTTATATGCCCAGTCATCTTATACGCCAGCAAATACGGTATTTCTCCTCTAGTATCCTGCTTCATCAGACCCTTCCATCTAAAGGATTAGAAATACCGTGCCTGGGGCAGTCTCACAACCCATGGACATTCTTATTTTACACATAGGGAATGGATTCATGTAGAAATGAACGATAAGTGTAAGCGATGTAATTTGATAGTATTTGAACCATAGCAGTTTTGACAGGATAAAACACCAAGGAACACCAAGTTATGATGAATTTGGCCTATGTCACAATCAGGGCATCAAATTTCCTTGAAAGGGCTTGTTTACTGAAATATGTTAATAATAGAGATCTGAATGATTTTATAGATAGAATCTATCAAGTAATACCTAAGAATCACTGGGCCTCAATTTATATTTTTAATGCATCAGTTATGAAATAATAAATCTAGGACCAAACGAGTGACAGATAAAGTCAGTTCTAGAAAAACATACAAAATTAAATACTCCTTTAAACTTGAAAATGATGGAAGTGTTAATGAAAGAGTGAGAGAAATTAGATGTTCCTGGCTTGTTAGTTTGTTTGTTTATTTGGGGGGCAATACCTAGCAATGCTCAGAGTTTATACCTGGCTGTGTACTTAGGGGGTCACTTCTGGTGGGATCCAGGAGAACCCAAGGGATGATGAGAATGGAACCTGAAGGGTAGGTAAGACAAATGTTCCACCCACTGCTCTATCTCCAAAGGAAAAGAAATAAAAAGAAAAAGAAATTTTGAGTTATTGTTAAGAGCTTTTCAAACATATTCATCCACATAGATAGGACTTTATCTTAAGATAAAACAACTGATGCTATCCACCTATAATTGGTATTTATTAAAGATACAGAAGTATAGTGGGTACTTTGAGACCTATTTACTTTAACTAAATATTATCCTACAACTTCTTCTATAGGTTTGCCATAAAAATCTTGTCCTCAGAATTCCTAGTAAAATTGGTATATTGTCTCAGAAAAACAGCTGCTTTGATTCAAACTGTTAGTGTAAAAAAAAACAGCAAAATAAAACTTCAGTTTAACACACACACACACACACACACACACACACACACACACACACACAAAAGGACCACAAACAACCCACAAATGGCAAACAAGATTCTTTGTCTATTTTTAACATTTGTTTTAACATCAACAGAAAAACTCTTTTAAAAGAAATGGTATTCATTTTTTTTCCTCTAAGTTATTTTCAAATGAAAATCTCTAAAAGCATTCTGAGACAAGTTTTTGGAATCTTTAAACTTAATAAACCACAGCTGCATTAAAAAAAAAAGTGATTTAATTTTATACCATTTGCCTGAATCTCTCCTTATGATTTTACATTTAATTGAATAGGGACAGTGTTACGTTACAAAGGAAAACCTCCAAAAAAAGTATTTGGGGAAAGAAGATAAAATACTTAAACTTATTTTTGAGTTCATTTGAAGGATAACCAGATTTTAAAATTATCAGCACTGAACTCTGAGCAAGTAATATTACAGCATATTTGAAATCCTCCAAAAATATTTATATTAAAATCCTTTTTTAGTTTTGGAAGTGATGGGACAAAGAACATATTTAGTTATCTAGCAAACTGTTTTATAAAGCATGCTACTTCAAATTATTGAATGTGTTTATTCTATATTCTATGTGGCCAGGTTTCATTGAATGTGGTGTAGAATATGCTTAGAATGTTTATAAAGTAATTTCAAGAAACACTTGGGTTGCTAAAAATTCATTATTCACTGATACATTACCAAATCCATCAATCATCTTGTACATCTTGTTCATGTTTTACATTAATTTTGAGATAAATTTTGTATTAAGAAAGAATTGCAAAAACAGAACAAGAACATTGCTTCACTAATGTTAATAACATTTTATATAACCATGATATAATATCAAGAAAAATAATACAAAATAATACAAAAAAATACAAAATTACTTATAAGCAGCATGTTTTATTTAGATTTCATTGTTTTCCAATAATGTTATTTTACTATTATATACCTAAAATTATATTTCGTTTTAAACAGTATTAATATATACTTTATGAACCCATAGATATAATATAATAATGTAAAGTATATGATGAGTCTTGTGGAATTTTGGAAAAAAATAAGTAGCTTTATAGAGGAAAATTGTTTCAATCTTTGAAGTTCTTCTAAGTTTGATTAAGTAATCGGTATAATACTTGATAATTTAGTTGAAAGAAAAACGTAATTTGGGGCTGGCTAGGTGGCGCTAGAGGTAAGGTGTCTGCCTTGCCAGTGCTAGCCAAGGAAGGACTGTGGTTCAATCCCCCGACGTCCAATATGATCCCCCCAAGCCAGGGGCAATTTCTGAGCTCTTAGCCAGGAGTAACTCCTGAACATCAAATGGGTGTGGCCTCAAAAACCAAAAAAAAAAAAAAGAAAGAAAAAGAAAAACATAATTTTAACTACATACATAGAAGGAACCTAAATAGAGATTAAGAACTCCAATTTTAGTGAAGGAAGCAAGAATATGCATCTTAAAAGAATAAGATTAGACCCTGCAGTGTTCAGGAGAGAGGACCTATATTATAAGGAGAAGGTGACTCATATGATAAAGACAAGATATTTTGACTTTTATATAGAAGTTTTCTAACATAAGATTATATTAAAATGATTTTTTGAATCATCATAAGATACAGTTACAAAGTTAACAGTTAAGTTTCAGTCACACAGTTTCAATCATACATGGGTGTTCCAACAACCATTCCTTTACCTATTTTGAGATAATTCTAAATATGAGCATTAACTTCAATTTTTGTATAGTTAAAAAAGAGATATGTTTCTCATTTGCCTCCAGAAATTCAAATGACATCATATTTTCTTAATATGCATGTCAAAGGGATTCCTTTTGGGTCAGCAGGTTATAAGTACCTTTAGCACTAATCCAAGTCTATTAGAAATACTAGTCTATTCCAAGTTGAGGGACATTTGAAAAAAAACTAAGAGCACTTTGCTATTCAAAAGCATAAATTTATGAAATAGTAATGCTGATGAACAAAATTGAGAAAACAGCCTACTGAATATTTTCTGGAATATCTTTTATAGAACGCATAAAGGTATGTTAGTCAGATAAAACATAGTCTTTCTAGAATCTATTTCTCTTCCACAGACATTAGACAATCAACTTGGTTGGGCTCATGTATAGAGGAGATATAAATTACTATTGAACTTGTTGAATTTAACAACCATACCTTAAAATGTCTGAGACACCTTTAAATTTTTATACACTCTAAAAACTATAATTTTTCTGTGTGGTTTTCATTTAAACTCCATAAATTTAAAACATATAAGTACCAAAATATACTCATAGTCTCATTTGGTTCAGAATTTTTGAAAGGTAACAGTTTGTTTGCAATCATGTATATATATATATATATATATATATATATATATATATATATATATATATATAAGTTTCTGAGCCTGTGAGGCATCTGAGATCAAAAATCATTGATGCCAATGCTGTGTAGGATCATCCAATCATCTTCTGCCATTATTATAATGATGCACTGATGATGCTGAAACCAACCCCAAAGGAATTAGAGCTTTACCTAAAACCAACATTGGCTAATTCCTTTGGGTTTGGACACCTGAGAATGTGAATGTTACCATTATCTTGACTCTTATCAAGTCTATAAATATTAAACTAAAATATTGGCTGAAAATTTGGTCGACATTTTTAGGCTTACATGATCATCTTAATATCCTTCAATCTTAAACTCATTTATTTTATTCCCCTGTTCTTGTCTTATACAAATTCTTACATTCTTTCCTCTTGAGGCCTTACAAACAAACTAGTTCACTAGAATTCAAATCAGTTGTCTATCAACCTGACAACTTTTGGCTAACAAGGCTTTTTTTTACTACCTCCCACCATATCTATTGATTGGCATTGGCATGAAACTGAACCCTCCTATAATTCCTATTAAAAGCATTGCTTGTAACTTATTCCTGTGACCAAAGACTCAATAACATGATGCCATTCATTTAGCTTTTCATACATTGGTTAGTATAACTGGTAATCAAGTCTGCCTTTTTCTATAGTCAACATGGCAATTCCATAAAGGCAGCCATTTTCTTAAACTGAATTTTGTTCACAGTGGTAAATATAAAACATTTGCCTTAAATAAAACTCTTATTTATTAAAGAAAAGACATAATGATTACCACAATAAGATCTAAGTACAGAATAAAATTTAATGTAATGTCTTTTATGTTAGAATAAAAAATGTCGGCAAATAAGAATTTTCAGTATACTATAAAGTATCAAATTATTTGAACATTTTATTTTAAAATAAATATACTTTTAAATCACATGGCAACCAATAATCACAAATAGACATTTACTGATTTCTTTCTTTCATTCTCTCTTCTTTCTGTCTTCTTTCTTTCTTCATTGTTTCTTTCTTTCTATTTCTTTTCCATTTTTGCTTTTGGGGCCATATCTGGAATTACTAAAAGGTTACTCCTGGCTCTACTCAAGAATTACTTCTGGAGGTCCAAGGGTATATCAGGAATTGAACCCAGGTCAACTATATAAAAGGAAAATTTCCTACAAGCTATAATGTCACTCCAGTTTTATTAATTTATTTTCTGATAATTTATTTGCCATCCCTTTAATTTTTATACAACAGAATATAAAGTAAATTTGATATATTCCTGACAAGGAAGCATTGGGATATATGAAAGGGAACCTGGCAATGTTGGTGGAATGAGAAGGGCATTGATGGTGGGATTGATGGCAAAACATCATTTGCCTAAAAAAATTGATCATGAACAACTTTGTAAATCATAGTCTCTTAATTATTATCTACTTTGAAAAACAAACTTTTGCATCATTTTTTGTAAGTAAAAACTATTTCCACAGAAACACTTTCATGAAAGCCTTTTTAAAAATTAGACTTGTACTTACAATATAATACATAAAACAAACCTATTGCTCTTTATTCTAGGTAACTACTAAAAAAACAGAGACTAACATAAATGTGAAACAATTTCTCAAATAAGGCCAAATAACAGATAGCATTGTACTGATATTTTATAATGTATGAATGTGGTAAGAAAAGTGAATTATTCCATGGTTGGATAGACACGACCTCAAATCATCATATTTGTTATCAGTTAGTACTATCTACTATAAATATATTCCATCTAAAATTTACTTGTAGTATTTATAACTACTAAGTACAATAGCATATAATGCAAATCCTAGTAAAGACATTAGAGCAGGAATTTCCTGAAAAGTCAAGAATACTCGGATAAACTATATTAACTCCGCCCTTTCTTAATGCTCTTGACAATCCTTCCTTAGACTGACCATCAGTCTAAATAAGACTTCTGTAGCCAGCAGGTATTTATACAAAAGTCTGGCCAAGAGAATGCGTAGATCTTCCAATGCCCTGGAAGTTGAAACAAAGAGGAGTGTCATTACTAATCACAATACCATCAGGTGACGTCTGTGAACTTGCAGTGTTTAGGGGAAAGCAAAGTGTGGGCTACACTTTCAGAGGCCAACTGGGCCATTAAGATAAGTACTCATCTTCCCCATCTTCCCCAAAGGGAACATCTCCTTCATGGTTGATTGTTGAGGATTCTTTAGGGGACCTGGCAGGAGCCTCCTTTATGGGGTCCCTTTGCTGGTCTTCTGAGGTAGGAACCTTGTCCTGCTTTCCTTAAGCTCAGCCACAGGCTTCCACAAAGGACTGGGTGATTTCTTCTTAAGTTTTATTATGGTATTATTATAATATTATTTCTTTTATAATTTATATATTTATAATAATTAAATAGTATAATTAATTATTAACATTATTCATTAATAATATAATGATATAAGATTATTATATTATATTATATTATATTATATTATATTATATTATATTATTTCCAAAATAATACAGCTCTGAAGGAGCCCAAAGGCATGGAAACCACATCTATTAGAGATGCAATTCCTGAGCTCTTTGGAAATAGAGAAACTGAGGTCTTATCAGATGTATAAATCCAGAAGAGGCTGTCCCTTGGAAAGAAGATGCTACAGCACAATCTAAAGGTCCTGATGATATTATCAGTAAAAGTAAAGGGACTACAAAGAGACCATTAACACACACACACACACACACACACACACACACACATATATATATGTTATATATAAATATATATATACAAATATGCAAAGAACTCCTGGAAAGACCAATTTAAAGAAATTATGTATAACCACCTCTCAAGAGTCATTTGGGTCTTGTTCTTTCAAACCTATGTTCTCCCTTAAACAAATGTATCTCTCTGCTTTGTTCTCTCTGGAAAAGCCCTAGCTCATTCTTGAATGCATACTTCTCTCTTTCTGTCCCTCAAATCTTTGTAAGTAAATTCGGTTCAATAAAATACTCTCTTGCTTCACTAAAATAAATAAATAAATAAATAAGAATTTGATAAATAAATGAATAAAAGGTTTCTACACAATGTTCCCATCCTCCTTCCTCCACAAGGGATTAGACTTCTCTTCAATTTCCTGACTTCTCCCCATTTATGTTTACACAAGTTGCTCTTACTACAACAGTTGCTTGTTGATCTTGGTTTCAGCTTCTCAGGGGGCCCAGACAAGCATATGGATCGATTAAACAATGCAAGTCTGGCTAAAAGTGAAATTTCTTTTCTTCAGAGAAATATCATGCTAAATTGATGATAATTTTAATATTGGGATGCTGATTTTCTGTTTCCTAACATTTTTTATTATTAAATATATTTTTTATTTAAGTAACATCATATTTGGGTTACAGTCATGTTATGAACACCCCCCTTCACCAGTGCAACATTACCCCCTCTCTCCTTCCCATCCCCTGCCTGTTTTCGAGACAGGCATTCTACTACAGTAATTTGTTTTTAAGTTCAGTAAGTATGTCTGATACCAACTATAGCTAAAGTGTGAAAAAGTTTCACCTGGACCTTGAGAATGACTGGAGTTGGAAAGACTGGTATGCCTGGAACCCAGAGTCTGTCTTATGCCAATAAACTTCTGGGGTGAGGCCTTTTTGTAATCAGGTCAAGGATTTTTTTCCCATTTTCTCCATTTTTCTGGACCTATGAAAACATTGGCGATTGCCACTATTACACCTTTACTATATTTTTTTACCCTAACATTTTTTTTTGGTTTTTGGGTCACACCCGGCAGTGCTCAGGGGTTACTCCTGGCTGTCTGCTCAGAAATAGCTCCTGGCAGGCACGGGGGACCATATGGGACACCGGGATTTGAACCAACCACCTTTGGTCCTGGATTGGCTGTTTGCAGGCAAACACCGCTGTGCTATCTCTCCGGGCCCTACCCTAACATTTTTTTTAAAGAACACTCATGCTATTATTAAAAATAATGAAGAATTTTATATTTTTCTTTAACATTTGTATATATGTTATTCAAGTTTGAGAAGAATTGCATTACCTAGTAATTCAATTCTGACTATTCTTCATAAATGAGAGATATTTGGGGGAAGTCATTTGTATTGATCCCAAGTGAATGGTTCATAGTCACCTATATTACCTACAGAGATCATGCCATATCTCATGCTGAATTCGCTCTCTAAGCACTATTTTCAGTTCTGCATGCCTTACAGTTGCTATGAAACAAACCACCATCAACTGGAAATGTGTATTTTACTCAACACACCAACTCCACCCAGGCTTGCTCATTCACCGCAACCCATTTTTTAAACACTGCTCAGATTCCTGCCTCAGCCATTTGTGCCCCTTTTAGCTGGCTTCTCCAGTAATGTAGGAAAGCCTAAAGGCTAATAAACAAGTAAACTTGGACAGCCACAAACCACACTGATCCAAGTCTAAACTACTGTGTTTGCTTACTTAGCATACCTCAATGTGGAGTGAAGCCATTGCAGCCTTAGCTGGTGGCCTCCAATGAACCTCCTGGGTATGCTGGGAATCTATACTATTAACATATGTTCAAAAAAATAAATAAACACAAATTCCCTTTCCAAGGTTCCTGCAGGAACATAAAGCAACATTTCTTATTCTATTAGTTTATTTGTCTATTATCATTGCTAGTAGCAATCCATAGTTTCCTCTCTGCCTCCCATTCCATCCTTCCCATGTGCTAAGGTAATTTTGCATATTCTATGATAATATAAGATAGGGAGATAGGTTGAGGAAAGAATACTCAAGCTTTTTGGCAAAACTTTTCTTTTTAATGACTTTTGAAATTTGTTATGCAACAAGGTAGTTCGCAGAAGCAGAGAGACAATCCCATCTGAATAACTGAATAACTGAAGAATTTGTAAGGGCCACCAGAAAACATCCTAAACCTCCACCATGACTTCCCTAGACTACTAGTATAACATGCCCATTTTGTGTTTTATTTTCTTACCAATTACTAAAAAATGGTAACACTATTGGCCCAACATTTCAAGAAATTATAGATTTACCAGAAGATCCACACAGGAAGACTTTACTTATATTTTACTAGTAAACATCACAAGGTACGAGGTAGTCATGTTATCAAATATTTGCAGTAGAAAAGACATGGAAGGGTCAGTACTTCCAAAAATACTTTTTATCATGTGACCATAAATATAATATTTTTGATGCTCTAGAGAGTATCACAAAATAAATGATATTTGAAACTTGGATTGCAGTCAGCATCTACCAGCCTAGACAATAGTGTTACTAAGCTCTGTTAATGGAGGCAAAGTCTGTCCAGTCCATACGTACCAGGAAGGACTTGAATTGACAGCTTTGTTTGCTACAGAAATGTAACCTCTGAACCACAAACGCCTAATTCGCATGAGGGTTCCATTTTCTAAAAGAAAGAAAACATGCATGTTAATGACATTAGCAATATCAATCCCCATAAAAGCAGGGATAATGAAAAGCTAAGCTAATGACTCCCTTTGACTGGACCACTGCTTACCTCAGCAAACTTCCTTCAAAGTGTCACAAGTAACCAGGTTACAGAAATCAGAGGATAGTGGATGTGTAATCACTTTAATCTGAGCCATCTTCAATTGCTCATTCTCAAACACTGTTTTCTCCAGATTTTTCCTTTCTGCAAAGAAGTCTTGGACCATCCCTGGCTCCCACTATGAGGCTTTAGAATCATGGCCACAAGATTAGCTGAGTGACTGAGGGAGTACAGACCAGAATAAAATGGTCTAATACTCATAATTCTCCTCTTACCTTCTGCACACTGTGCCCATTTGGAGTGATTGCAAAGCTTCCCATTTTTATAATGGCTGAATCTGAAAGGGAAGTGGGCCCTGAAATGTCTTAGTGCAGAGCAATTTGAAAAGATTTGAAAGCTTTTTCCCTTCAAGCCACAAAATACTCTGAAAGCCTCTGATCACTTGACTCTCTTCTACCCTCCACAGATCTGACCGATCCTCTATTCCATCATCCCAGGGACACTGAAAAATATCTGCCTTTAATCATTAAAACAGTCCTACTGCTTCAAATGACTCGATTGCACCTATAAAAGCTAAAATTACTTTCACTTGAGAAAGGTGCCAGCCTGTGATTTTGTTTGCCCAAAGAATAGAGTCCATCAGGAAAAATTAAATAAAAGCAATGGTTTGCATCCAAAATGTACCTTATTTTCTATAAATAAAATGTAAGGGCACCTCATGTAGATTGATCCCAGGGGGAGATAAAGATCTATAGTAGTTATTGCCATCTCTGTGTCATTGTGGCTCTTACTTTCTGGAGGAAAGTAAAATGATAGTCAAATGCATATTGTTAGGATGATGGACAGTCACAGAGACAAACACAAACCATCTCTTTGTCAGGGATGAACACCGTGCGTTCCAAGCTCTGCTCTAAGGTGAAATGCTACATGTTTGTTTCTCAGAGGGCTTAACTTTTTGCTCAAAAATGGCCATCATGGTTCATTTTGCCATCTTACAAAAGGCTCCTTCAACCATCTTGGGCTTTCAGAGAGTGGCAAGATCCTTTTTTTGTGAACATAATCCCACATATGAGACTAGCATTTGGTATCTTAGTTGGCAGTATGAGGTCTCCTAGAACCAAGTTCTGATTTCTTGTTTCTATATGCATCTGCAGTTCTGTCTTAAGGTAACTAAAAAAGTAAATACAAAAGCAAGTTTCTAGTGTGACTTGACCCTTGAGTTATTTCCTGCAATGCTCAGATCTTCTCTAGGCAGTTAGATGCATCTCCAAGTTGCCTCCATTATCAGAGCAGAAAAAAATGTGTAGGACAGTTTATGACTGATACACTGTACTGCAGAATTCATAAGGAGAAATAGTCTTTTTCTTTTTTATAACTTTTTATTTCTGTACAGAAGCAGGAGATTCGTCCTCTTTACAGTAAATTTCTCTGCCTGCTCTTCCCTAAACCATATTTGATGAGAAAAAACTGTTTCCATGTCATCTCATCAAGAACTGAGATGCCAGGAATTCCTGGGAGCAAAGATAAGTAGTTAAGGGGGCAAATAGCTAATAGAGTGGTTATGGCACTTGGCTTGCATAAAGCCAACATATATTTGATCCATGTCACCCCATACAGTTCTCAAACCTCATCAAACATGATCACTGAGCACAGAGCCTTGAGTACCACCTGATGTGTCTACTCCTCAAAAAAAGATGATAATTATAAGATTCACAGAATGAGCTATATATTTAATGCATAGAAATAAGAGTAATTGTGGTGATGTGACAGTAGATGATAAATATAGAACATTGAGGAGTACCTGAAGAGGAGAAACATAATTAGGTCCCAAGATGGAATTAGGAAGTGACAGTCGATGACACCTCAGCGGCAGAAAAGAAAAATGGTTGTTCTCACTTGAGCGAGTAACTTAAATGATTGTTCCTTTCCTTTTCTTTGATCTTGTCTAATTTTTCTGTGACCCATCTTTTGTTGAGCCATACCATAGAGAGATTCTTAAAATAGAATACCATATGGTGTTTTATAAGATTAATTTATTTTAAGAAATGCCAAATAAAGCAATGACAAATATAGAATAATTATTAAGATTTTGCATCTGGGAGATGTCAAACCTGGAATTCCACCACTAGCTACATTTTGGCATAATCATTCAATGTCTTGGGGCAGTTGTCTCGATTTCTTTCTAAAATGAGTATAGTCATATCTTCTGTATCTACAAACTGAGAGTTGGACAAGATAATCTCTTGATTTCCATTTAGGATAAGAATATCTCTGATTCTTAGGGGAAAGTCAGCAAATGACACTTGCGAATGACACAGTAATAATCCTATGATATTTTGAAATGTTAGTATTTACATAAATGGGCTATTGGTCTATTCATTGAAGGTAAACAAATTGCCACTGCAATACAAGTTAGCAAAAGGGCATCTTTCATTTTGATATTTTGTACTCCCTGTCTCAATCCATCATCTGTCTTCAATTTATTGCAAATTTTGCCATATATTGGTCTATGAGGTAACAAAAAAAAACAAGTAACTTTATATGGGCAGGAAATTAGATCAGACATCTCCATTCTCTACATGCACTGGATATTCAACATTAATGCTTTGAGAGGCATTGTTTCTTACTCATTGTAAGAAAAACTGATTTTGTATTTAGCTTTTTTCTCAACTGCCTTGTTAACAGTTTAATGTTAGGATCTGTTATAATAGCCATGGTATAAAATAAATTTTTACACAAATTTAGTAAAATGTCATTTGATAAAGAGAAGCTGAAGGCAAGCGAACAGAAAGCTATAAAAATTTACTTTTGAGGGGGGAGGGTGGGGGAGAGAAATCCCTCCCCTATGCATACACAAACTACAGAGGCAGGGTTTGGGCTCAGAAGACTCAACATGCCAGGACTTCTGGGTGTCTTCGACTGGTATGTTGGGGGCTCTGGGCAGGACAGCTAGCCATAGGCCCCCTGGGCTCACCACTTAGTCCAGGGGACTGAGATCCCCCCACGCCAGACTGGTCTTCATGGCCAAACCTGGTAAATCAGGCCCTGGGGGGAGGGTGGTGGAGAAAAATTCCTCCCCAGTGCATACTGGACCCCATTCAAGAGATATTTCTTACTAGTATTTATTTTCAAAGGATGACATACATACTTTTAAACAACACCCAAAAGTATTCTTAATTCTCGACTGTTTCTAGGGAAAAAAATGGAATTCCTTAGATTTGGAGGATAATATTCAAATAGGTCTCTAAAATCAGTGCAGATGTAGACGTGACTTCCTATACAGTGGTCCTCTCTGACTGCCAAGCCTAATCCATAAACAATTCATCTATACAATGTATATAGCCTCTCTGATATATTTCCCCTCCTCCACACCAGAGCCCCTTCTACTCCCTCATCTCCCAATCCGGATTCGTTATCTTCCCCTCAATTAACCCTCTTTATCCCCAGTTCTTTAATTTATTAGGCACCAAGACCAACCTCCTGCCCCAACAGATTCTGCCCTTTCACACACCCCTACAAAGCTCATAATTACTCCTTAACTCTCTCACCCCCAACCATCAGTACCCCACATTTACCCTTTTTAACTTCAGTATTAAACAGTCCTAATCACAGATCAAAGTTGTGCATTGGATTTAACAACCCCCAACTATTTCAAAAGACATAAAATGGACACATACGTCTTTTGAATATTTATGTGTATTTTCTTTAACAGCTATAACTCTTTCTAAATAATCTTTTTCCGTGAAGATTCTACCCACTTTTTATCTTGTCTTCTCTTTGTGAGCTGTTCAATAAGGAATTTTGGAGAAAGAGTCCCTCAGTTTAATGCTTATGATTGAACCATGTCATGGGGATTGTTGGACTTGTTCCTATGGTCCCCATATGTGCTGATAACGCCATGTGGCATTGTTCCTTGTTTGCATAGGCACATTAAAATGGGAAAATACTATACATACAAATAAGTTCTTATCTAATAGAGATTGGAACACACAAACCTTGTAGTGCATGGGACCTTACACCCTGAACATTGATATAATGAGCTGGCACAGGCCTCATAAGAATGGGCATCCTCCATTCACCCCTGAACCAGGGAAGCTATCTGCGAAACATCCAAGGTTTTTTATAACAACACCTGGAAGCAATCCTCTACCAGGGAAGACCCTACCACTGTTCTGACATCGACCTGCTCAAAAGAGATTTCCCTTAACACTAAGAAGACTTGACAACAACAATGACCTGCTTACAAGACAGGGTTCTGTGCATTGCTCTTTAATTGTGAGGTGAAACGAGAGGATGCTCTGCACCATCCTGACTGCAATGTAGGATATGAAGATTCCAGAATCTTTAATACAGAAACATGATACCAACAACAGAGACTGTGTGAAAAATAAAAGTGTATTGGCACTACAGACAATGATCTGGATTGGGCAAACTAGTTTGCCTGGAGCCTAGAGTTGGTCTTATGCCAGGAAACTTCAGGGCTAGGGTCTCCTTGTATTTAGGCTAATGCTTTTCCTTTCCATGTTCCTCATATTTTGGTGGGCTTATGCAAACAATAATTGCCACTCTAACACCATTTTTACTGTGCTCCTTTGACTCTAATCTTTAAGAAAAGCAACCCACTTAAACGTTTGAGGTTAACGTAAACTAATATGCATGTGCATCGAAATGTAAAAAAGTATGTTGCCTTCAATGTTTAAGGAGTTACATAAGTTTTATGGCTTTAGATTGCTTTGTGTGCTGCTAAGAACTATTATGTACTACAATCTGGGGGCTTGAGGGACAAATTAATTGTACATGGGTTCTGTTTTATTTTTCTTAATGTTCTTTGGCTGAAAGTTCAAAGTTAAGATATCAGCAATGGGATTACTGAGAATTCTGTTTATGGGTGATTGTCCTTCCACTGTAACTTTATCCTGTCCTCTTTCTTTGCTTTTTGTTCTTATAATTAAAAATAAAAAAATTAATAAATTTTACTTTTGAAAAATATTTACTTTTGGGACATGTGGATTATTTTAAACACACATACACAATACACATACATACTGCCTGTACTAAAAGTGAATTGAAAAATCTAAGCACCTCTAGGTTTTTAGAATGGGTCATATTTCCTATCTCAAGACTATGGCAACTATGTGGTACGTATTTTTATGGTTGCAGTGCTCACTAGATATCTTATTTGATTCCTCTTTTTGAACTGTTGTGGTGTTTCACCATCTTCTTTTCCCCTTCGTCCTTCAAACCAAGGATGAGAGCCTCTAGAATGACTCTGCTCATAGTCGGCTTAGTCGATTTTTACCCCATTATATTACCTTTCTCTTCCTCAAACAAAACCACATTACTTGAACTTTCTAGTCCCGCCTCCCAACTAGAGGGGGCAGTAATGGAGCACCAAGACCAAACAGTTATAAGACCACTAAGTAATAAACTAGACACAGAAGGGACCACGCATTCTAGCACCCCTTGGGGAGGAAAGAGTGGAGGATATGGGAGGCAGGATGGGAGCGGTTGTGGGAGGACAATTCGGTGATGGGAATTCCCCTGATTCAATGTAAATATGTACCTGGAATATTACTGTGAACGCTATGTAAGCCAGTATAATTAAAATAAAAATTATATTAAAAAAAAAGAATGGGTCAACCCAAGACACCTCACTTGACTGGTTTATTATTTTCAGTTTAGAGGAATTAAGGCCTGGGGTCTCAGGAGAAGGTCTTGCTCTTCTCCTAATCCAAGAAGAGACCATCATCCCCTAAGTTTTGTTTATTCCCACATTGAAGAAGCGCTTAATTCACCCTTTTTAATTACCTGACTAAAAGTACAAGGTTTATGGAGGATCATCAAAGTTGAAATGTATCTGTAAACATGTTCACTGTATTTGGAAATTTTGCTTTTAACTCTGACAATGAATGCCATGACAGTCCCTTTTTATCTTATGAAATCTCTCCTCTCTCTCTTGAATGTCCCAAGCTTCATTACTTCGCCTCCTACTTTTAGAATTTAAATCCCTTTTTTCTCCAAGGAAATATACAACCAGCAGAGCCAGAGTAACTCCCACAAGAATATCATTAAGTTGCCTCTTCTCTGTAAATATATCAGGATGCTGTTTTGATTATTTGACCAGCCTGAGAAGAGCCCAGAGGGGGTAAGAGAATGTTTCCCTATACTCAACAATATGAGGGTAAACATGAGTTTATGTCTATATGCATTATTCATATTCTCAAAATATCCATTATGTGACAGCCACTGTGCTAGGAGTTAGTTATAGAGTATGAGTGAATGAAGCCTTTTCCTTATACTGTGACTAGGAGTAAATTTGAACTCGAGAAAAAAAATATTTGTGAATATTCCACCTAGAGAAACCATAAATAATTTCACATATCTGGGCGCTCATCCTCCAGATATTCATTGTAACTAAGGAAGTGGCATTTTACAGAGAGACAGTATAGAGCTGAAGGATAAGAAGAGAATGCACATTATCGAGGAAAGCATATTTTACAAAAAGTAATCTGAAGAGCACATACAAAATAACAAGGCAGTGGTGGTTTTGTTTCTTTGCTTTATATCTTCTGTTTGTTGTTTGTTTCAGTAACCAAAGTGAAGAGAATTAGGAATTAAATTCACTTTATATTGTGGAGTTTAAAATATTATTTTTTTACATTCATTACTTTATTTTTTAAATAATATCTTTAAGCACCATTAATACAAACATGTTTGTAGTTGGTTTTTTTCTCCTTCTTCTATTTTATTATTTGCATATATAAACGCCATGGATTTCTTTGTGTTGATTCTAAAGCCTGCCACTGTACCTCAGAAGTGATTGTTTCTGAAAGTATTTTTTATATATTTATATTTTTATATATAGTAATTTGGGTTCTGTCAGTATATATATTATGGAGATCCATGTTGGAAAGAAGCCAAATTACCACCATCTGCAGATGACATGATACTGACAGAACCCAAACTACTATATATAAAAATATAAATATATAAAAAATACTTCATTGCCATGGTAATGATTTCCCATGCAAAACTGAAAAATAGTGGTGACAGGTGGGCAGACTTACCTTGTGCCTTATTTTAGAGGGAAGGCTTTTAATTTTACACTATTGATTATGTTAGCTGTTGATTTGTGGTAAATGATAGCAACTTTATTGAGGGAAGTTTATTCTAGTTGTATTCAGAGATTTTATCAATCATAATATTCCAATCTTTACCATCAACTAAACCTGTCTGTCTTTCTGTTTTAATATGGATCATTTCACTAGGTGTTGAATAATGTCTATCACATACTCTTTTTTCCTTTTAGTCTTTCAAGTCAGTTATTTCCTTTCCTTTTAGATTATTTTATTTCCAGCACATATATGTTGCCAGCTCATGCACATGGCATCTACACACACACACACATTGTCTACATCTCCCCTCTTGAGAAACTCTCTTTGTGACATGTACCTTGGCTCTCTCTGCCTTTAGATAGGCTTGCACTCTTTCTTGAGTGTATTAATCTCTTTCTTTTCCTCTTCTTCCCCTTTTTCAATTCCGCCAAATAAATGTGTTTTGACTCCAAAAATTAATTTATTCCCTAGTAAAGCTTCCCAGAAAATCCCATTTACCCTCCAGAGAAAGGAAATAGATTGCATTAATCTTCATATTCATTTCTTTATCGTCTTTTTGTTTCTTTTAATTTTTTTTGCATTTTCATCAATCAGTAAGAATACAAATGAAAATATAGTCACAATGATACCAAAGATATCCTTGTTTTTTATCTCCTAACAAGGAGCACCACTGGGATATCAGAATTCTTCATAATAACTACTTAGTAAGTCTAGAATCCAAGACCTAATCTGAGCATTATATTTTATTTTCTATACCAACATTTCCTTTTCTTGACGATTTCTATCCCTGAATTTTAAATTGACATTTTGACTTGGATTTGATAATTTTTCCAAAGTTATCTTCTCCTGAAAATCTATTAAGATTCTGCGAAAATAGAATTACTGATGGAAAAAATGCCAGATTCTACTTGATATAAGTATGCTCCATAACATTTTTATGATTTGTTTGCATTGTTTAAAATCGACCCATATAATAATTAAAATTTGATAATTTCTTATAACATTAGAGTTGATTTGATTAAAATAAGTTTGAGGTTTTAATATATATTTATCATACTATAAGTATCATACATATTTAATATAATATGTTCCACTGACAGGAAATATTAACCAGTGATATTACTCATCACTTCTCTTTAACTCAGCTCTAATCATTATTTTTATAGAAAGGTTTTTCTGTGCTTCTTGTATTTGTAAATTTATTTATGACTATGAACCATAAGAATAAAACTGAAAAAGAAACTTATTTGTGAATTGCAAGTTTCTGCTCATAAAAAATTTAAAGGAGTTGTGGCATGGGGTACAAATGTAGTTAGATTATTTTTATTCCTTTATATTCTTAAAAGACTATAAATAATTTCTTGAGCTGAAAATAAAGGTAGTAAATTCAAAAGGAAAGTCATATTGAGAAAGATGAGGCTACTCAAGGAAGGAAATTCTTGCTTTACTATTTTCTAGGGTGTCTTGGGTAGTGACATATTCTCAGATACATGCTGCATAAGAAGAAACTATTTCAGTATTACTTTCTGGATAGAGTCCTGAGAAGTGGGAGAAGCACAACAACATCAACACTATTGTACAATGTTTTTGTGGGTGATTGGACTTTGTAGAGTGTTGTGTATAAAAACATCATAGACTTAAAATTGCATAGATAAAATATTGATACAACAATAAGTATCCCAAAGAATATTCTCATTGACAATTAAATCATGTGCATTAAGTAAAGGTCTAGAGAGGCACTCATCTCTTTCTCAATGTTCCTTTAGTAAAATCAACTATGGGGGTATAGGGAGCAATAAAATATAGTGTCCCAGTTAGTTTTCAATTATTTTCCCAAGTAAAAAAGGGAAAAGGTTATTTATTTGGGTAACAGAAATTCTAATATATGACCTCATCTTATCACCAAAGTAGCATACAAAGTCCTTTTAATATATTTAAACACCATTAATTTTGCTCAAAAATTAATGTTTCTTTTGTTTTGTTTTGGGGCCACACTCATTGACGCTCAGAGGTTACTCCTGGCTATGTGCTCAGAAATTGCTCCTGACTTGGGGGGAACATATGGGATGCCCTGGGATCGAACTGCAGTCCATCCTAGGTTAGCACTTGCAAGGCAGATGCCTTACCTCTTGCACCACCACACAGGCCCCCAAAATTAATATTTCTATGAGATTATTTTATTTTGTTCAAATTCTATATTCTTTGGGTAATTTTTACCTGCTTTCTCAGATTTGAGTATGGCCTCTTATATAAAAATCATTATTTTGTTTTGTTTTGTTTTTAAACAACATCCCACACTGCTAAGGAGTTACTTTGGTTGTGGGTTCTGAAATGACTCCTGGCAGACTTGGAGAACCATAAGGGATGTCGGATATCAAACCTGGGTTGGTTACATGTAAGGTAAATGCCTTCTTACTGTGCTATCACTGTGGACCCCATAAAAATTATTTTAACAAAACAGCCAATTGAGAAATTGAAGCATGCAACAAATATAATAGATTAGTGATACATTTATTTATTTATTTATTTATGTTTGGTTTGGGGGCCACATCCAGATGTGCTCAGGTCTTATCTTGAAACTGGACTCAGGGATCTTTCCAGGCAAAGCTTAGAGAACAGTATCTGGTACTGGAACCAAACCAAGATTGGCACCTCAAACCAAGCACCTTACTGGTTGCACTATCTTTCCAGTGGCTAATGGCACCTTTCTAATCTGGAGAATCTAAAATTGCAAAGAATCTCATACTTAAGGCTGTTGACTCCCTTTCTTGTTAACCTACTAGGCAAGTCTTTGAATAGCAATAGTTGTTTCCAATTGTACAGTACAGGAAACCATTGACTTTTCCAACTCCAATTTTTATGTGCTTTCTCTTTTGTTGAATCTCTTCTTGGAAAATGAGATGCTCTTGATCTGAGATTATCAAGTGCATGAGTCCTCGATATAACTAGCAAGAAATAGATAACACATACTTATTCTCTGACACAAAATACTTTCATTAGATTCTATGAGTTTAGACAGACTGTTAACCTTCCAGATTATTACAGAAAGAGTTCTATTACTATTCTGTCATAGCAAATGAAAGATCACCAGCTCTCTAAGCAGCATATGTCTTTGCCCTCCCTGTAGCCTGACTGAAGCTGAGAACATCTATTTTAATCTTTTTTGTAAATTCGTTCAAGCTTCTAAATTATTTATTATGATAAACATACCTCTGCTATAACAGAGACTCTAAAATAAATCAATAGTCTAAGGATGGTGGAAGTTTATTTAATATGAATGTATTGATACCCAAAAAAATTGTAAGTGGAGAGGCCTATGTCACATGGCAGTTAGGGATAAATTATTTTATTTTCTTCTTTCTATATGCATTAAAGTGTAGTAAAACTGAGTTTCAGGCAGGTGTATGATCCAGTTGGTGAAACGGGTGAAGGATATAGTCAATGTCAGAACTGTTAAATGAAACACATGTGACATGTAAACCCAATCAAATCACCCAAATATAGTCATGTGGTGTCATTAAGTGGAAGAGGTAGGAAATGAGCCCTGGTGAAAGATTAGGTGTTGAAACATTGCATGATTGAAACTCAACTATCAATAACTTTTTAACTCTGTATCTCACAGTGATTTAATAATAAACAAACAAACAAACAAAAAGCTTCGAAAGACATCCCCAGCTGGTTTTCTGGCCCAGTTGCAATTCTACTGCTCTTGAAAGATTTTGTAGGAGTCGTCAGCATCTATTACAGAAAAACAAGAAGAAAATATATTCTAGTGGTTAATTAACAGCCTCTGCCCAATTATATTCCTTTCCCTTTACAGATTACAGTTTTATTGGTGAAACATGTGAGGTTATTAGGTAATTATAGACTTTGTTAAAGGCCATGACAGCTGTGAACAGAGCATAATGTTAAGAACAAAGTAATGGATCGAATCTTGTCTTTAGGGGTCTCTCAGAGGAGAGGTACATAATAGAATCCTAAAGGATGAGCAGTAATTATTCTTATGAAAGCAGGAAAGTGGAGTTAAGGGTATTAGAAAAGAATTCTGCCTGCATGGAATGAGGAAGACAATAGAGCATCACTTGGGGAAAATCACAGTGTATCAGAGATACAAAAATATTCTTTAGTTAATTGATAAGTAACTGGTCTATAGCAAATGTGAGGAAACGAAAAAAGATGGGGCAACTGCAGTGAAAGCATCTTATAGAAGTAAAAGACCTAGAATCAGGAAGGAGTGGTAGCACAGCCTTACATGTGGCTGACCTAGGTTCAATCCCTGGCATCCCAGATGGTCTCACAAACCTGTCAGGAAAAATTTGAGTGCAAAGCCAGCAGTATCCCCTGAGCCTTGCTGAGTGTGGCCCCAAACAATAAACAGAACCTGTAAACTCTGGGCCACATGATCCACAATTGATTGAGAAGGAAACAAAATAATTCGCTCTAACTCACTCTAACATCCTTAGAAATCTCCTCAGATTTTCTTTCATTCAGGATCGTGAGGTCACATCCCACTAACTCATTTCTACTTTGTTGACCATATAACAAATAATTTATGGTTCTCCTATAAAAGAAGAATATTTATAAACTGATAGCACAAGGAGGGATAGGAGAAAATCCAATATTTCTGGAGTTTTGCTGTGAGTTATAGAGAATATTTGATAACTCACTAAAGATTATTCTTTATGTTACAATAATATAAATTTTATATTTATCCCATGAATAAAAGACAGACTGTGAGGAAACCTTGCTTCTAACAATATCCTCATAGAATTCTATTTTAATACCCTTTTCCTTAACTAAAAGTTTAAACATTGCTATTGTTAGTGCTGTAAATATGGAAACAAATAATGCTGTGAAAATTAAAAGGGCAAAGTTATAGGTTATGTAATTAAAATAGTTGCATAATCAGGTAAGTTCTCTAGTTTAATCTTTTCCTCATCTGTTTAAAGAGAGTTGTTGGTTAAAAAATAGACTAATTTATTTTTTTCTGCTATTTTTATGGACTCACAATTTTATTTCCATTGTTATCCATTGTAATCAGTGGTTATTGTTTCTATTGTTATCTTTTGGGAGGGTACATCCTGATATATGAAATGATGCTTAAGTTTCCCTCTTCTAGATTGAATCTTAATTCTGTTTGATTAAAAAAATAAATGCTTTGAGCTTCTCAGACATGTATCTTTTGGCTCACACCTTAACCTGGTATAGAAATACAATGAGAACAATGAAAGACAATAGCTACAGAACGAATAAAATCTCTCCAAAGCTTACAACTCATCCTGCATCTTATTCATACCCTGATTCCTCAAGTTCTCATTTTGAAATTTCTTAAATTAGACCCTTACATCACAAAATTGTTGCCAGCTGACTTAATAAAATGAATCTGGGTTAAAAATGTTTAGTTAAAAATGTTTCTATTGTCAAAGTCTTATTCGGCATGCTAAAGCTTTCTATACAAACCAAATGTACGCCTCAAAAGCTGACTATGAACTTGAGGTTAATAGTGATCCTTTCACCCAATCATCTGGCTGAAAAAATTAAAATACTATTTCTTAATATGTAAACATTATTCTAAGTACAATTTAAACCAATTTTAATATAAAACCTGAGCATCCCTTTAAAAGTCAGAAGACGAGCCAGAGAGATAGCCCAGCAGTAGTGCCTTTGCCTTATATGCAGCTGACCCAGGACAGACCAGGGTTCAATACCTGGCGTCCCATATGGTCCTCTAAGCAAGGAGTGATTTTGAGTGCATAACCAGGAGTAACCCTTGAGAGTCACCGGGTGTGGCCCACACACCCCCAAAAGTCAGAAGATAAAAATACTAATACTATGATGATCAGAATATGAAAAATTGTAATGAGGCTGCTTCAGCTTCTTGACTTTAGCTTTTTACCAATGACAAACCACATATACATTTCCAATTTTAGTCATTATTTTATAGTCTTACTTTTCACTGTCTACAACCACTAACATTGGACTTTGTTCACATGACTTTGATTCCAAACAATCAAAAATGTCTTTAAAAAATATAAACAGCTAAACATAAAAATGCCCCTAAAGCCCCAGAATGATCATAGAAGTTTAAACAACTCCTGCTTTCAAGATATACTACAGGGCCTGGAGCTATAGAAAAGTAGTAGAAGATTTGCCTTGCCTGCTGCCAACTGGGGAGGAGCCCAGGTTCAATCTCTGGCATCTCAGATGGTCCCCTAATCCTGCCAAGACCAATTTCTGAGCACAGAGCCAAGAGTAACCCAGGAACACCGCTGGATGTGGCCCCAATTCCCTGGGAAAAAAAGATGTAGTGTAGTCTGTATGAGAATTAAATTATCCACACACATTTTAACATCTCAACCCACATATTTCAGCTGTTGTTATGTCTTTTGCATAATAAAGTTTTATTGACATGATAACATAAATAAATTAACACTAACACTGAAATTCATCAGACAATAGTGTTTCCTGAACAGCATAGTAGTAAAAATTACAGGCTTTAATATGACTGAGAGATGTTCATAAGCTGACTTTACCAACATTACATGTGCAGAAAGAAATAGTTTTGTAGTGATTTATTCAAGGTCTATGTGCTCATTTAATTGAAGAAATACTTCTAGGCAGATGCTACACCAGACTGTGTGATTTAACTATCAAAGTATCATTTAAAAAAAAAACTTTATTAATTAATTTATTGATTCATTGATTGATTGGTTTCTGGGCCACACCCAGCAGAGGTCAGTAGTACTCCTGGCTCTGCACTTAGAAATCATGCCTGGCAGGTGGGAGGACCACATAAGATGCTGGGAATCAATCTAGGTCCTTCCCTGGGTCGGCTATATGCAAGGCAAACACACCACTATTGTGCTAACTCTCCGGCTCCTCAAAACATCATTTGAGCATTGATTCATTGCCCATAAATGGTTTCTGGTGCTCATGTCTTATAAGCATTCTGTATAACTGTATATGTTTGTTCAAGAAGGAAAATAATATTTTCTTGAAAGACTTCGCATTTAATACTTTTTGTACTTCTGCTTGATTGCGATTTGTTTTCAAAATTTATCTCCCATCCCAAAATTAACTTAAACTCTTAGTGTAAAAAAAATGAAAAAAAAAAAAACATTTTACTTTTTTTAAGCTAAGCTATATCTCACTGTGACCTAGTGATACAGTTCAAATGTTATTTTTAGTATTTATCCCTATTCTGTCTCTTTAATTAAAAGTGAGTGCACTATGATCTCCCAATACTCTCACAGTAAAATATGTATGAAAACTTGTATCTGACATATGATATAAACTGTTCTGCTGTTTATTTTAATCTCAAAATTAGGATAGTTCCCAGGTCAAGAACAGCTTAGGTCTAACCAAACAAATGGGTAGCAAAAATGCACCTAAGAAAGAAATAGAATCAATTAATTTAGGGTTTTCTAGCGGGTACAAAAGGAATTTAAAAAATGACTTACTACTACTCTAAACTTGAAGGGTTTAAGTTACACTAGCAGTTCACGGGGCAAAAGGGGAGAAGAATTGGGATGCATGCTGGGAACGGGGGTGAAGGGAGGACAACACTGGTGGTGGGAATGGCTCTAATTCATTGTCACTATGTACCTTAAATATTACTGGGAAAGATCTGTAATTCACTTTGATCACAATAAAATCTATATAAAAACCTCTCTAATTGGTTGTGGCATTTCCAGAGTTCACTTTTAACGTGCCCGTTGAAATTTTAATTTTTATCTGTTTGCTTGGGGGCCATATCCAATGGATTATTCTTGACTCTGAGCTCAAGGATCTGTTCTGGCAGTGCTCTGGGATTGAGATATAGGGTGCAGAGAATGAAACCCAGGTTGGACTTATTCAAGACAAGCACCCTATCAGCTCTACTGTCTCTTAGGCCCTTGAATTTTGATGTGATGACTCATTGTTTTTAATCTCTCTGGCAACTTAAACAATAACTCATGTTTTTGGAATGGTAGTGGAGGGAATGATATTATATCAAATAAATAGCGAGACTGTATACTCACTTTTGGCTGCCCAAACAATCTTAAAGCTTTGACAGTCCATATATGTTTGTCGCATTTGCTGAAAACCATACCTCACTGGATGTAGGTTGAAGAGACAAGTCCAGTTGGCATTAACCACACTCCATGTTCAGTCAGAGTGTCCGCTCTGCCTAAACATTCCTATTCCACTGACCTCTCCTTTCAGTAAACTCACTGGATGTTAACAGATGACTAGGAAATGTTTGGAAAGTTTTTCTTTAATTATCCCCAGGAGACTTAACTTCCCTAATATTCTGAGTGCTAATCTTGTATTTGGTAGTTTATTTGGAAAAAAAAAGGCATACCTGACAGTGCTCAGGGAATCATTCCTGACAGTGATAGGGATCACAGTTAGGGTTTTTACATAGAAATCATATACTCTAATCCTTTGAATCATCTCCTGTCTGTATTTTAAAGTTTTCAGTAATAGTTCAAGTAGGATACTTCCTTATTCTATATGGGTCTCTTCTCCATCCCATTATCACTACTCTGATCAGACTTCTTTAATTTTCCAAATCAGTGTTCTTACTCGTATTAAGCAAATCCATAGATTTTTCAGTTAGATGACAAGGAGTGCTCAAAGAATCAATGCATCATGTCACCAAGATCCTCCTTTTCTCTGTTTCTGTGTGGTCTGTATGCTTGTGAGCATGTTCAAATCCTTTCAATGAAATATATGCTCATAAACATAATAAAGCCAAATAACACTCTATCACAGACCATAAATTAAGGAATATCTTTCTTAGGAAAACAATCTTAACGAACAGTCAAGTTGTCACAGTATATCTATTTATACTGCCTTAATTCTTCCTTCCAAGCAAACATATAAATAAACTCTGAATAAACATATAAATAAACTCTACTTAAAAATTGTAACAGGGCCTGAGCAATAGCAGAGTTTGTAGAGATCTTGCCTTGAATGAGAGTAACCCAGGTTCAATATGTAGCAACCCGTATGGTCTCCTGAGCTGATCAGGATAGATCCCAGCATTCAGAATCAGGAGTAAACCCTAAGCAAAGCCAAGAATAGCTTAAAATTTAAAAAAAAAAGGAAAGAAAGAAACAAATTGCAGTTCCTCCATTCAACAAAGCATTAATCATAATACAAAGGGAATGGCTAATCAATACAATGACTTGAATAATTTTCAAAGACATCCTGAGTGAAAGATGTCAATATCAAAAATTACTTAGAGTTTTATTATTGCTGCTAGATATTCTCCAGCACACACTAAAGTTAGGGAGGTCAAAACATTGGTTTACAGGTATAGGGAATCAGAGAGGTGGTAGGAAGAAATAGTTTGCTGCAATGAAGTATTTGGGTCCTGTGGTAGTATTTTCACAGACATTTTTTTGTGTTTTTTATTTTTTTATGGAACTGTATACCCAAAGGGGGGAAAAGCCAATTTTCTCTATGCTAATAAAAAGATCAATACATATAAACTGTAGTTATAAGCACTAGACAAGTTTATATTTCTAAAAGAAAGATTTCAGATTTTCAGACTAAGAGATCCAACTTTGATGTTGAAAAATGAAGTATTGTAAAATAAATATTTGTAAAATAAATAAATAAATATTCAAAATTGTGTGATTTTAGGGGCCAGAGCAGTGGCACAGAGCAGTAAGGCAGCTACCTTGCCTGCACTAGCCTAGAACAGACTGCGGTTTGATACCCTGACGTCCCATATGGTCCCATAAGCCAGCAACAATTTTTGAGTGCAGAGCCAGGAGTAATCCCTGAGCGACACAGAGTGTGCCCCCCCCCCAAATAAAAACAAAAAAAGATGGTATGGTTTTAGTACCATCTTAACTGTGGCACCAAATGACACCTTTAACATTGTCTAACCCCTGCACATTGATGTGGGTCAGGAAATTCATGTTTTCTAAATGGTGAATGAGTCAGATTTATATATATGAAATTTGACTCAGGGCACTTGGGTATATTAACAAATATTCTCTTCTTTTTCTTCTCTCTCTCTCTCACTCTCTCTCTCCTCAACTTGTCTTTTCCCCCACTTTCTTCTCCTGAATAACTGGAAATCTTAAAGTTTTCAAGTACTGCCAGGAATAATACCTGAGTAATAATTCATTACTAAGTCCTGAGCACAGCTACTGTGGATCAAAAGAAGAAAATAAGGAAAGAAAAAGAGAAGGGAGGGACAGAGGAATGGAGGGCAGGAAAGGGAAGGAAAGGGGAAAGGGAGGGAAGGGATTGGATGAGAAGGGAAGGGAAAGAAGAAAAGAGAATGGTAGGGGAGGGGAAGGAAGGGAAGAGAAGGGAGAGGAAGAGAAGGGAAGGGGAGAAGAAAGGAGGGCAGAGAAGGGAAGGGAAGGGGAAGAAAATGAAGGGAAGGAAAATTATGAGAACAGGAAGAATGGGAAAACAAGGGGAGGAGAGGAAGAGAAGGTGTGGGAAGGGTGAAAGGAAAGAAAGTGGAGGGAAAGAAAGGGAAATCACCATAGGAAAGTAATTTGGAAATTGCTCCCCCCCCCCATACTCAAGGTTCTTCTTAACCCAAGTAAACACTTGTATGAACATCAGATGATTAGAACAGGGAGAAAAGTTGTGAAATGTTTATGTAGAATAAATATGACTGTAATTTCTAAAGTAAATAGGGCAGACCAAGGTTTTTCATACTTAAGCTAATGAAAATGAAGGATGTCTTTTGAATGAAAGCAAAGAGAGAAATTCACACAATGAGGAGAGGGTGACTGGACAAAACTAAAACCCCTAAATGGTTTCTCTCCCTGCCATCAAGAAGATATTTTCTGATAAAAATAGGGTTTTGGGAGGTGACCTCAATCTGAATGGCCTTTAATGTGTTCAACGCTTTAGGTGTCCGTTATAGTTGCTCATTAAACTTGCAGGTCTCTGTTGATCTTAGCTCCTTATTCCGAGTTGACAAATATTTGATATGTGGGCATCGGCAGAGGCCTCTTTGAACATTTTACAAATTGAATTCTCATTGCTAACCCACTTTTCTAGAATGGCCATTTTAGCACTAACACATATAATATCTGGGAATTTCTGTTGCTTTATATCTTTTATACCTTTTATATCTTTTATATATCTTTTATATATTATAGGCATATATATATATATATATATATATTTAAATTTGGTCCTTCCAATGGGTTTGTAGCACTATCTCATTGCATTTTCATTTTTGATTTCTTAGATAGCTAAGGATTTGTAATTCTTTTCAAGACTCACCTATCATATATAACACCCTTGATATAGCATTTTTTTCAAGTCTGCTAATTTTTAAAGTGGATTTATTTTTGGTCTTATTTTTGTTGAATATTGACAGGTGTTTATATATTTTGAACCTTATCTTTTGTGAGAAAGCATACTTGTAAAATAATGCTATTCCAATATGTAAACTGTTTTTAGTTATATGTTTGATATATCATTGATTTCATAAGTATTGAAATCTTTGTTTTATAGGTGCAGTGCTACTGTTCCAATCCCTCAACTGTTGTTTAAATATCGTTCATAATTCTCCTGGCAGGCACGGGGGACCATATGGGACACCGGGATTCAAACCAACCACCTTTGGTCCTGGATCAGCTGCTTGCAAGGCAAACACCGCTGTGCTATCTCTCCGGGCCGTTCATAATTCTCACACAGTTTCTCCAACAAACCCTTTCCCAGTCCCTTTTTTTATTAATGATTATTCTATCAGTCTCTTAAAGACTGTCCTTAATTTTTTAAATAAAATTTAATTTATTCATGTTTACGGTTTCTTCTTTGGTTTTTATCGATACAACTGTTTTTGTCCTGTGCGCATATAGATGCAGTATGATATATTTTACATTTAAGTGAAAAATAACTTTGGTTTTAACTTGTTCTTTTTTCCCTTTTAATGGGGAAAGGATTGGAGGAGGCCCTTAACTCATGTGCTCATGAAACACATTCTGGGTGTTGTTCAGGGGACCATATGTGGTGACAGGAAACCAAATTATTCGATTTGAGAAAGGGATTGGCCATGTGCAAGACCTACTTCTATACTATCTCTCTGGCCACTTTCTCTAATTTCTTAAATTTGTAAGCTTAGAATGCTGATTTAAGCATTCGTTATCTTAACTTTAGAAATAGGAGCCTCTGAAATTTTGAACAATGCTCTCTGAACCTTTTTTTTTTTTTTTAACATTGCTTTATCATGTATTTTAGGTATTTTTCCTCAAATCTAGTTTTAATATTTTATAATTTACCTTGAGAAAATCTTTTTTTCTTTATATTATCCCTGTTTTCATAGACTTGGATATTTCCTTGTTACCATTCTGTTATTGTCTTCTAGTTTATAATTCCATAAATTTTGTGAACATATTTGTTAAGATTTAAATTAGTTTAAATTTGCTAAATTTTATGTTACAACCTACATTAGTCTTTATACTGGGAAATGTGCCAAAAATAAAGCTGAAATAAATGTTTTCTGATCATTATGATTAAAGTCTATAAATGTTTATTAAAGCCAATTGACCGGCAATAATTTTTGTTGTTTTTGGGTCACACCTGGCAGTGCTCAGGGGTTATTCCTGGCTCTACTCTCAGAAATTACTCCTGGCAGGCATGGGGGGACCATATGGGATGCCGGAATTTGAACTACCATCCTTTTGCATGCAAGGCAAATACCCTACCCCCATGATATCTCTCCACCCCTTGACTGGTAATATTGTTCTTCTAGTCTTTTGCCAATTTTCTGTCTACTAACTATCTATTATTGAGATATGCATGGTGACCTCTTCAAATAGAGCTGTATAAATCTAATTCTTATTTTGTTTTTATTAATTAAATATATTAATATTTGAATATGAATATGAATATCCATTAAAATAATGGATTTTAAAAGTTGCACAGATCATTAAAATTTAGAATTGTTATATATTCTTAGCAAAAGACTAAATATCATACATTTACTTTTTTTCTCTGGTAATTAAAACTTGAGTTAGAAAATAAAGGCAGTCGGTGACAAATTTGCTCTCTTAAAGTCTCTACTCTACCCAACAAAATGGAAGACTCTTTTGATATAAATTTTGACTTTGAAGGCCTCCAAGTGTTCATTTGTGTCTGTCATTTGTGGCAGACACAAAGAGAAAAAGAGAAAAGAAATGACTTCTATGCTCTCTATGAGAAACGTTTTCTTTCCAATTCTTTATTTTTCTTTTGCAGGGTAGCACTCTGAAGTGCTTGGAACTGCTGAGAGATTACATCGAGATATTCCCTGGGTATGTTTCTCAGAGATCTTGCAACACATTGAACCTGAGGTGCCTATGTGAAAAACATGTCATCTCTAGAGTTTTTCTCTCCCAAGTCTTCAGTCATAGCTGATGGGTTTCTTCTAGCACTCTCTGACTATATTAGTCTTACCTTTCAGTTTGCAGTTGCTTTGCCTTAATGCCGAGAAATACTCGAGTATAGAAAAAGGTAAACTCCTCAAAGTGATGTTCATTTAAATTCTGGTATTTATTTTAATATACCTACTCTTGCTAATTCTTCACAGTCCTCAAGAATCTGTCCTTGCATTTCATCTGGGCTTCACAGTTGTATTCACTAACAAGAAAAAGTATTGCTCTGTCTTACCTGAAGCTAGAGCCCTTCATTACTTCCATTACAATCTCGGATGTACTCCTTAAAGACAGGGGTCATGTGTGTTTCTTTTTTATTCTACTAGCATTTAGAACAGTATTCAAAATAAAATAGTTTTGCCTACAAAATGTATTAATTAAAAGACATAACATTTTATGAATGGCTATGATTTCTGGTATAAAATATCAGGCAAATGTCAACATGGATGAATCTTCTTGGTAGAGTTACACTATTTGGGGAAAGTATCAACACAAGTTTGCTTAAGTATTTATAACTCAAAATATCACAGAAATTTCTTATGTCTAATGAAAAGGAACATGGATTTTTCCCATAATCTGGGACAATTACTGGGGGAGGGTCTAACACTCAAAGGCTGAACTAAAAATTAACATAATTTGAAATTTATAGAGCAATACATTTCTCTAGTTGCCAGAAAGTGGTAAAAACCATTGCAGCAGGGGCAAAAAGGTATTATACCAAAAAAAGTGTCGTAGAAAATAATATATTGTTTAAGTGGTGCTGGTAATTAAACCCAGGCCCTCATTTGTGCAAGATTAATACTCTTCTGCTAAATTTTATCTCCATCCCCATAGCGCATCATTTTGAATGTGTAGTAACTATTGTCTAACTTCAATGAGGTTGAAACTTTTTTAATACCTAAAATTCTCCATCATAAATATTTGATTAATGTGATATTTGTCCTTACAATATGTAGTTCAATGCCTCTACAGTGGAACATTTAAAATTAGACTCACATTAAACTCATATTGTTGTCATGTTAGACAGACATTTCATAATTTCTAAAATGAAAGTTTATACTACTACAATAAATACTTAAATAACATATATTGTTATGGTATTGCTGAAGTTATTTTTATTTTCCTAAGATTTTTAAAAATAATTTTGATACTTTTAGTGCTTCAGAGTTCTTGTATTGTTTCAAGGCTTTTTGAGGTAAACCATTGTCACTGGTATGAAGTGCTGGATTGTCCTTTTGATTAGCATCTTGCTTTTTGAAAAGTGTGTTGACTCATTTCTTTGTTTCTGTTATGCTACAGCTTATTTACATAACATTTTTTAATATTTATTTAAAGCATTGTGATTTACAACGCTTTTATAGTTGAATTTTCGACATACAATATTTCGGAAACAATCCCACCACCAATGTCAACCTGCCTCCCCTAATGTTCTCAGAATTCATCCCATTCCACCACCTTTCACCCCAGTCTGGAATTATAACAGACCTGTATTTAAGTTTGTTCATTAAAATTTGAATCTCACAATTGCATTACTGCTGGCATTATAGTTCTAATAAATTTTAAGATTGAAAATGGAAATTCAACAATATTTGTGTTTGGACTAACTGAAAGTTCCTAAATATAATATATACAACAGATAATGGTAATATGATATAGAGTCCAGGGGTCTCAAATTCAATTTACCTGGGGGACGCAGGAGGCAAAGTCGTGGTGATCCTTGAGTGCAAAGTCAGTAGTAAGCCTTGAACACTGGGGGGTATGACCCAAACAACTAAAACAAAACAAAGCAAAAAAAGATTCTTCTAGGGCAGGGTCACAAAATGTTGTACGGAGATGCTACGAGTTTGAGACCCCTGATTATAGACTGTCCCTGAAATTGTATCCTGATTTATGGAACAATTTAATTCAATAACTTTAAGTACCACAGAGTAATGAGAAAAAAAGTACATGAGGTATAATCTGTCTTGGGCTAAAATGAAAAGAAACCCAACTGAAATCCTGGATTTTGCTATGAGAGTATGGGGCTTCTTCTTACAAGGCATAATTGGCAGACTACAAACCACTCACATTTTCTGTTTTTAAGGATGATCACTTTGTAATGGAGGTTGGAACAGGATTAACACCAGTTTCATGCATGAAAAAATACACAAGTGTGTGTGCCAATTCCTAACCACACATTTCTTTTCTCCTTTTCCCTCTCTTTCCTTCCCTTCCTTTCTTTACTTTCTCCTTACATTCCTTATTCCCCTTGCTTGCCTTCAATTTTTTGTCTTCATTAACTTCTCTTTTACCCTTTCTTCTTCTTTCCTTCGTTTCTTCCCACTTCCTTTCTCCCTCCTTCCTTCCTCCTTCCTTCCTTACATTTCTTTTTTTTTTTTTTTTTGCTTTTAATTCCCTACTTCTTTACTTAGTTTTTTTTGACAAAATAAATGTAAAGATGATTGCATAGAAATGAAATAAGATTAGAGATGAGGTTTAGTGTTTGGAGTACCAGAACCATTATATTTCCATGCCTAAATTAGAAATTTAACCACAATTACCTAGTTAAGCAGTAAGTACAATAGTATAATGACACAATAAAAGTATGCACTAGTAAATGAAACAAATACAGAAAAAGAGACAGTTAATGCTCCTACTCCTTGATTATCTTATAAGTGACAAAAAGAAACCTTGTCTGGGTTTGAGAGATAACCACCTTAAAATAATCTAACCAAATTGAATGGAGAGGTAGTGCCTGGGTAAATGTGCTAAATCAAAGTCGATTTGTTCAACAATTAATTAAATCCTAGCCTTAGAAACTGGGTGCTTTTCCTTTTCTACTTTATTACCTCACTAGTCTTTTTTTTCTCATAGATAAATTAAAGACAATTCCACCTCCATCAGTCATCCCTAAATCCTAGAAAGCTTTAAATATCATGCAAATGAAGCCATTTTCACAGTTATGTCACACAAATGCATTCAGCAAATGCTTCCTGCCTGAAAGATATTTAGGAAAAGAAAAAATAACCCAACCCCAACAGAAACCCACATAAATTTAAAATATTATTATAAAGAAAAGGATGAAGTTTTAGCCATCCTCATAGGTGATTTTCACATTAATTACTACTTCTCTTTAAAATAAAATTAGGTTTGGCTTCTAGATGATATGCATTGGGAAACCCTCAATGAAGTATAAATCACAAAAACATATAATATTCACCTTCAAAGTGGAGACTATTAGGGACTGTCACTGATAAACACATATATTTGGAAAATCAGCTTTAGGGTTTACTTATGGGATTAACATCCTTACCTTGATATTCAACTTAAATAAAATTATAGTTACCAGTGGTGGCTCAAGTTCTATCATTTTTAAATATACAACAAAAAAACAAACAAACAAAAATCTAAGCTAGTCTACTTCAACTTGATAATTTCAGAAACCAAACTCTGAAACTCAGATTTGAATTCAATCCACGTACAGCCCAAGAAAGATTTCCATGTCAGAAGTCTCTATCTGCACAATACCATCTAGTTAAGAAGTGTCTATATGTACAAAACTCACAAGTTTCCATTCCCTGAAATGTTTACTATTCCACCTTCACAACCCCCAGTGACTAGAAAAGTTGCCAGCTTATTCTCAATGAGATGTTAGGAGGAACAGGCTGGTACCTTGTGTCGTATCTCGAGCTTTGTGAGAGGAAAAGGACAGGTTGACAAAGCCATGTCAGGGAAATGCCTCTGTACTAGCAAGCCAAAGGTCAGGACTTAATTTAATCAGCAGTTGGCCGGCCTGTCAAGGATGGAGCCTCTCTGGTTTCATCTCTCAAGCAGGAGAAAATCAATCCTTTAGCATCTTCAAATGGGCAATTTCAATCAGGTCCAGAAAAATAAAAATAAACTTGTTTTTCCCTCTGTTGTTTAGTCCTGACCATTTCTACGACAGCTTTGTGACTACGAGGTTGATGATATTTTTAAAATATTAATGCCTTTATAAAATACTTGTCACATTAAAAATTTGAGGTTTTTTCCATGTTCTTTTTTTCTACCTTTGACCTCAACATAAGTGGAAATTGAAGGAAATGAGAGGCCACTGAGATCCTATAAAATTTACTAGCACTAGCTACCCAGTGTTTTGACTCCAAAATTCTGAAATTACTCTGGTGACTGGCATCATGGTGAAGTGCATAACCCCTTGTTTAAAGATAACTTTACAGAACACTAGTTGATTGGGAATGTAAAAGCAGGGACTGGAATGATATTCATTGGGTAGGGCATTTTCCTTATTTGCAGCCACCCTGGTTTGTTCCCCAAAGTTTAGCATCCTATATGTTCCTCTGAACTGGCCAGTGATGATTTCTAAATTCAGAGCTGGAATAATCCCTGATCATCATTTGGTGAGTCTACCAAATAATCAAACAAAAAGAATACATGAGCCTTAAGTCAGTGCAACAGATAAAGCACTTGCCTTGCATGCAGCTGTATTTACTGTAATTCAAGTTTGAATCTGTGGCATCAACTAATGGTCCCCTGAGCAGCAATGGGAACACAACTAAGTACAAAGCTAGGAATAACTCCTGAGCACTTGCCCTGTAGGATGTGGCCAATCTACTTCCAATGACTTCATCACACCTAGAAAAAGGAATGGAAAATGTATGGTTGGTGCTTGGCACATATTTGTTAGTAAACAGACACAATTTCAAAGTATTATGTCGGGATACATAAAAAGTAGCTCAGTGTTCTGAATCCCATTGACCCACTTCTGATTCTTGGAATCAGAATTAATCAACTCTTAACTTCATTCCCATTAAATAGAATTGTATCATTACCTATCATTTATTTTCAGAATTTGATTGACTTACATGGTCTCATGACTATCATTACTTTAATGTTCTATGGCCCCAAGTTGATTTGGTATTTAAAATGGTTGGCTTGGTATTTAGAATGCCTATTAGAATGCCTATATCCTTGTTATAAAAGAAAAAATTTTATTGCAAAGGAAAATAACTAACCATATAGAAAAGTAAGATCTACTCTGAAATTTTAATTGTGCTGCAATTCAGCTGACCAATCCTTTTCCCTGCTCACAACACTCAAACGTCTTTACTGCATTAAGATGAAATATCTATCTAGCCATTTTTATTCTTAAACATCCCTGATAGAAATAGCTCTCTCCCACTGGCTCCTGCCTCATTCTGTTACATTCACCTTCCAGCATTTTCTTGGGATAATGTCACTTACCAGATTTAGTCTTTCCCCTTGTTACTGCTTGCCTGAAAGTTCTCTAAAAATCCAAGCTTACCCTCTCCTGCATACAATGTTATGCCCGGTCACTCATTCCCTATTCCCTTATCTTACTTAATGTTGCCCTCGCTGCATTCATTATGAGTATTGCATTTTACATTTGTTTGTTATTTAAAATTCTTCATGGACTATGAATTCTATGAGGGCCAGAACTGGTTACATTGATATTCCCAGCCCTGGACAAGACAGTAAAAAAACAAAATCAAAAGGTGATATTAAATATTTACTGACTAAAGCTCACTCCATAAAAAGCAACACTATTAAAGCTTTGATGTGAAAGCTATCAGGTATTTTCTATATAGAAACATAGTCATTTTCAGAAATAGCTTTCCATGATATTATTTGCAAAACTGTGGTGGGTATGCATATGCTTTTCACAAAAGTTTTTTTTTCTAGATTTAAAGAAGTAAAATCTTCCAAATTCTCCTGTGTCCATTTCAGATAAGCTTTCTATCTCTGCCCCTGATCCACCCTTTGATCTGCCTGTTTCTCTCAGACTTGTTCCAACTCCTTTTGATCTTTAACTTTGTTGTTATTTATTTATTCTCCTTTCTCTTACCTAGAGATATGCTTTAGAAAATTTTTCTTTAATATAGATATAGCTCTCTTTACAGAACTAAGACTGTTCTTTTTCTTTATTGTTTTCATAGGACTATATTAACTAGAAAGAGTGTAAACTATAAAGCCAAATCTGTCATATACCCATTGTATTCTAGATGTTTTGTTTTTGTTTTGGTGGGAGAAGTGTCGCCTCTGCAGTTCTCAGGAGGCCTGAAGCCACTTGCAATGATAAATGTCTAAATAGATGAGAGATTTAAATACTTGTCTAAGTGATGCTCAGATCCTATATTCTCAGAGAGAATCAGCATCACTCTGATGATGTTCAGGGGCTGCCTTATCTGTACGCTACAGTGCCTCATGCCAGGGACCAGGCCAAGGTGAATGGGCCTAAAGCAAGGGCCCCATGGAATTAAGAAAACAAGACAGATATTGTTAGGATCTAAGGTTTAGATTAGCTGTAACCAAAAGGTTGATGTTAGAATATGGTGTGCCTCTTCTTAGAAATAGCAATAGAAATAATATGGCTTTGGCTTCTGTGCTCTGCTTACTTGAGAAAGTTGACTGCTGTAAACCTGGCTTTGCTGTGAACCTAAGTGCCACCATGACAGGCTGCAGTTTTAAGGTAGAAAGACTAGGCCCAGAAGAACAGATAGTTCCTGGAACAAGACCCTAGGGGTTAAATGCCAGGAAATACATTTATTTAAGGCTATAAACAGGAGCTAACAGATAACCAGATGAAAATGCACCCTGGATCTGGAGATCACAGCCTGCCATAATCATTTGTCTGATGCTACTTTTGAACTACAACCAATCCTAGCTCAAGCTTGTACTAAGGTCTGATCATTTTAAAAATTTAATACATGGATGCGGGAATCCACTAGACCAAGCTTTAGTTACCCTTTAAATTTGGCCTGTGAGACATTCTCAAGGTCCTCATTTCTTAGGAGTTGAACCCCTCAGCATGCTGGAATAAACTCCCTTGCATTTACATTTCTGCCTGTTTCCCTAGTGTTCTTTTGGGTGATGGATCCTGAGTTCTGGACATAACAGCATAAAAGAGAAAACCATAGGGTCAGGAATCTCACAACCTTATGGACTAAGTGTCCTGACTATCTTCCACCCACACAGTATTTATTGTTTAGGTTTGGTAAACACAGAAAGAAGGGCAAATGCTAACAAGTGGTCTTTACATAGAAAACAGGTCTGTTCTGTATCAAAGGAACACTGAGTGCAACATCTTTGGATTGACTTTTTCTGGGAGAAGTGACAGATAAAAGAGTGAATACAGGGGCAGAGTGATTGCGTGGTGGTAGAGTGTTTGCCTTGCACGCAGCTGACTCAGGATGGACTGCAGTTTGAACCCCTGGTGTCCCATATGATCCCCCAAGCCAAGAGCGATTTCTGAGCTCATAGCCATGAATAATAACCCTGGAGCATCACTGGTATGTGGCCCAAAAATCCAAACAAACAAACAAACAAGCCAAAAAGTAAATACAGCACTCCCACTATAGGGAGTGGCTTATATAGGGGTCCAGTGTTCTGTAATTAGAAGGTAAGGGTCCCTAAAATTACTTTTTCTACCCCTCTCCTCAAACTATCATCTCTGTAGCTAAACTAGATATTCATTTCTTGGATGTCTTCGTGTATGGCACTCCAGAGAGCATGAGATGAGATACTGAGGCTCAAACTACATCCTGCATAAGCAAATTGTGCCCCTGACCCTTATTCTATTCCCAAGGCTGCTATCCATTGACTCTGATCAAAGTTTTCCAAGTTCCAACTATTATCTAAGTCCAAAAGCTTTTTCCCATATAATTTCCTGAGCCACTGATAAGCTGCCCCCAAATAATTACAACGCCAATTCTCTGGCTTCATATCATTGTGTTGTGGGATAACTATGATGGAATTTGCCAAGTACACTATACTTTATAAAGAGTCTTCAGTAACCTCCAGATTGTTTTCTCTATTGCTAAGGCAGGAAAAATAATATAGGCAGTAAGGTACTTGTCTTGTGACTGATCTTCTTTAGATACAAAGCACCAAACTAGTTTCATGGAGCACCACCAAGGTACCCTTAAGCACAGCAGCAGAAGTAATTCTTCAACACTGTAGAATGTGTTTCAAAAAATGTTCGTGTTTTTTCTCTTTTCCTCGGGATGTGAAAAAAAAAAAAAACATAATAAGTATGTCAAAATGAATTGTCCAACAATTTCCTAGAATTTGGAAATATTTTTACTCTGTATTCTTTCTGAGATAATAAGTACGAAAAACTTGAACAAAACACATATGGCAGTGACTTTTGTATTACCATTTAAACCATTGTGTTGTAAAGAACCATCAGACTGATCCTTCCAATTAGGAACTTTGGAACTCTTGAAATATCTCTTTTTCTCATGCCTCTTAAGAATCAATGTCAGTAGCAAGTCCTAACATATCCTACCTCTTTGGGGCCTGATTCTATTTCTGTATTTATGATATAATGTTGCATTTGCTTTGTAGCATTAATATCTGGTCAACTGCAAATGCTGGATATTTCTCAGTGAATACACAAAGTATGGAATCAGTCAAGTGTATCTACCATATTTCTGCTTATTTTTTTAAATCTTTCTTCTCGAATGGAGAGGATATAGTTTAATATTTCTCTTGTTTTGCTTCCTTTTTTCTTCCCCTAGTTTATTGTGGTTAACTTCAACTTGTGAAGACCTCAAAAAAATCTTTATTTTTAACTTTTTATTTGTTTTTTATTTAACTAATTTAATGTAACACTGTGATTTACCAGGTTGTTCATAATATACTCATTTTAGATATTACATATTCAAACATCAATCCTACCAAAAGTATGACATTTCTTTATCATGTCCTCAATTTTCCCACCATATCCTGCCTCCTTTCAGACCCAAAGTAATTTACTTCATATCTAACCTTCTTTAAATGATGCTTTTTGTTAATAAAACTGGGAATAATTCGAGCCAGTGTAATAGTATAATGAATGAGTAAGGCTCTTAACCTACACATGACTGACCTTGGTTTGGTCTTTGCTATCCCGTATGTTCCCCTGGAGCCCCACAGAGTTATCCCGGAATTCAGAGCTCAAAGTAAGCTCTGAACACTACTGAATGTGTCCCCCCAAATTTTTTAAAATTACAAATTTTAAAAATTAAAAATCACAACTGGAAATAATTTGAATGAATAGCACTTATAGCTATTGGGAGGGCAGATAAAAAAAGGTTTACCAGTATTACTGTTGGAAATACAGATACAACATGAAAAGCAACCTGAATTAATCCATCAATTAAAATTAAAATTCAGAGAAAAAATAGGGAAGCAAAGTAATATGACACTTACCTGCACCTATCAACTTTGATTCGTGGCACCATTTGATTCTCTGAGTAATGCCAGGAGTAATCCCAGCACAGAGCCAGAAGTAGGTTCTGAACTCTGCTGGGTATGTCCCCCAAACAAACAAACAAACAAACAAAGAATTAAAATATATCTAGGGCCTGAGCTATATATAGCACATCTGTAGAGCATTTTGCATTACACACAGCACCCCTGTTGGGCCCTTGTTAGGTCCCCAGCATCCTGTTTGGTCCTCTGAGCCTGCCAGGAGCAATTTCTGAGGGCAGAGCCAGGAGTAATCCCAGAGCACCACTGGATGTGGCCCAACCCCCCAATTCTTTTAAGTAATCATTTTTTTTTAAAAAAAATAAATAAAATAAAATATATCTAACCTCAAACCTGTGGTTTAAAAAATAAGGACATCTGTCATATAAGAAAAGTGAAAATACATAAAATACAGTATTACTTATAACACTTTAGAAGACTGGAAATAAATACTGATTAAAAGTTCAGAGTTTTAATCCACGGACTACTTTAAAACCAGCTGTATTTCTAAATGATGGTGCTACCTTGTATTCTTGAAATACCAGATAACTTGAAGACATTTTCTTTTTGATTTTTGGGCCACACTTGGGTGTACTCAGGGGTTACTCCTGACTCTGTGCTCAGAAATTGCTCCTGAAAAGCTCTAGGGCCCATATGTGTTGCCAGGGATCGAACCCGGGTCCATCCTGCATCAGTAACATGCAAGGCAAAAGTCCTAGGGCTGTGCTATTGGTCCAGCCCCAACTTAAAGAAATTTTTGAGTGAAGCAAACCAGAGAATAAGTTGGAGGTAATAGCACTTCTAAAAAATTAATCAATTTCTACATGTTTATGTATATTTCTTATGCAAGTATGACGATAGAGAAAAATACATGGATGAGAACATTGAAGCAGGTGGTTTGGTAGAATGATTGAATTGGTAGAATGAATAAAATTGAGAGTAAAGCACTGATATGAAGGAAGAACAAAAGGGGCACAGAGGAATTATATTCACACCCCAAAAAGACTAAGAAACTTATTAATGTTTATATGTATCGATTTGTTCAAAGTTATATCTAACAGAAAGCTCTTCCTTCAAGATGCGCACACTAAGTGGTAATTAAATGCAGTTTCATTTCTAAAGGGTGCATTTTACTTAGTAAACTATTATTTCCCTTCAATAGGATCAGACTGCCTTTTGTGCTTTAGCTTTAACTATTTTCAATATGGGCTAGTATTAGTGTGTACTCATAACTGTTGCTTTGAAAGAATTAACTCCTAGGTTGCATTAGATATATTGAGAATGATCTTGGCCCCAATAGTCATCCAAAAAAAATTATAATGAAGTGTCAAATGTCTCCTTTAAAGAACTGTTGATGGAAGAGGTTAACTTCTAGTGGCAGGTACTTTGTTTGATAGGGTTCTCTTTCTCAATAAAAAAGGAATTTTCTAGGGGTCTATCTTTAGAAATGTTAATGTGGGGAAAGCACCAGAAATTTATACTCTCTTCAATTGAAATTAGTTAAAGGAAACCATCCAAAAATGAGCACGTAAAAGGATGATTTACTCCCTACAATAATAAATGAACTCAGGCTGAGGTCAGCTTGATTCTGATTCCTTAGACTAATCCCAAAGGCTTCTCTGGGCATATCTGTACATCTGCCCTTCCCCTGGGTTTATCCTTCAATTGGGCAACCTTCAGAACTCAGATTGGTTCTACTGAACTCACTTAAGCAATGCTTCTTTCTGGACCTGAATAAATGAGAGATCCAAGGCCTACTTTAAAGTTCAATGCTAACATTCTGGCTTTCAAATCAGTGTCTTGTGCATATGCTTGGCCTGCATGTGCCCTCCAAAGTTTAATCACTTCTGAGTTCCCCAACAAATGGAGACTCTGGGTTTGCAGAGGGAAGAGGAGCTTATTCCCCTGTCACCACCCAAGCTGTATTCTGTAGTCAGCCTTCTGCCCAAAATTTGACATTTGTGAACCCCAATGCCTTTCAGCCAAAGGCCTCTGACCAAAGACCTGTCTTTCTTCAAAAATACATCTTGATCTTGACATGCATAAGAATGCATATTCAGGCTTTCAGAAGAGTGCTGCCTAAGGTGATTCTAAATGATGGAATGGAAGGGGGACCAAATGAAAGATTCTTTCATTCTTAAATAGATGGAGTCTGCATTTGAATGCCTAGAGGGGAACCCTGATTGACAGAGAAGATATACAAGGGGACAGAGGTTAAAGGTGAACAGAGAATTGTCAATGTAGCCATTGTCATAAAAACACTGGGCCAAAAGAAGCCAGGAAAAGATGTGGAGAAAAGGAAGCAAGCTAATGAGTCAAGGACAGACTTCTGTGACAGAGAAAGTTTTGGTAAGAGACATAAAGCTGAATAGAAAGAAGTAGCATCTATACTAAATGCTACTGCAAAATAAAAATGAGTGGGATTCTCAGGGCAATTGGAAGAATGGGAGACTGACATTAGGTGAAAATCAATGACTCTTAATTAATAGCACCCCAAAGAGTTAGGATAAAGGGAGCAGAGAAATGGTTGATTTATACAAAATAAGGTCAATACCAGTGAGAATAAATTACACTTCTTGTAGATAGTCGAGGACACCAGGCTATTGGAAAAAATAAATTCTAGTTATTGAGTCTATGAGTAGAACATATGAGCACAGAATAGGAGCGAGTCACATCAAACCAATAGGCTGACTTCATAAATAAAGTAAGCTGTCATTACAAAAACATGCAGTAATGGAGTGGGAGCTCTGCTGCCCTTGATCCAAAAGTCAACTCACTGAAAGGCTCTTCACAACACAGACATTTTCCATAGCCTGGCTCGGTTCCATCTGTCATGACTTTATCTTGTACACTGGGTTTTCTTCTACCACTGGAAATCACAAATCTAAAAATCTCAGTTAGCCATGCCTGAAAGGAACCCTATTTTAAAATGTCAATTTAAAGAAGAAAAAAAATTAGCCTATTGAAGAAGAGAAAGTTCATAGATATTAGAAGTCATATCAAAAAGAAGCTTTGAGAATATGATGGGAAGAACATTAATTAGCTTTTTAAGAAAGGGCAGATTAGTTAAAAGATAAAAAAAATAGGAAAGAGAAATTAGTTTGAACACAAACAACTACATTAAGCTGGCAATTTAAATATTCAGAGCACATGAGGATGGTGAGGGGGTCATCTGAGGTGTCACCACCTGATAGAAGAAACATAAAAAGGGGGGAAAAACACATTTCCAAGATTAGAGGTGTTTTTTCTCCACCAATCAAAAAAAGCTAAGTATTAAACTCCCTTGTAAACAATGCTATTAGGTATAAAAGATACAATCTCCATGATTCTGAGCAATATTTCACTGTTAATTGTAAGGCAAATTATTTAGGTATGAAAGTGAAAATCAAATATACTAACTAAAATGGTTATATTATATTCATTTTATGCTTTATTAATGTATTATTTATATAGCTAATTTTTGATTAGAAGTCAGCTGTTATATATTTGCTTTACAACTGAAATAATTGCACTTTGCCTAAGAGTTCACCATTTTGGCAACATAACCTTTGGTTTAAAATAGGACTTAATGAGAATTAGATTAATATTGTAGGGTTTTTTCCACATAGTTTTTGTTAATATTTTATTGGTTTTCATATCTATTACCAAAGTTACCTACTTTTGGTTAAACACCTACTTTATCTTAGCCACTCTCTTAGACCCTTTGTCATCTGGTGATAGTTTCCAAACTTAAACACATATTTTTAGGAGGAAGGAACCAACTTACAAAAATTGTTTTTAGAAATTTATAAACTAAAAATTATATACCAGTATACAAAATGTCCCAGGAATTAATTTTTAATTTGGTTACTGGGAAAGTCCCAGGGAAGTGGGGCAATAGTAAGTCATTGTTTTAAAAAAAATACAGTAAAACCACCAGATAAAAGGAGCATAGAACATATGAATCATCACAGACAAGTGGAGAACCATCATTTTTTGTAGGTGGGTTCCTCAGGAAATAGACTTCCTGATAAAATAATAGACTTAGTGAGGTTCATGTCCAACAATAATACCAAAAATGAGAAGGAAGTGAAAATGTTAGTTGAATTAGAATGCTTTCTGGATTTTTTAGAACAATGTTTTTTGACTGCACAGCTTACCACCTTCCTTGTACATACCTAGAATATTCCAAGAGAGCCACAAATTAAAATAGTGTAAATGGGAGATTTGTTATAAAATCAGGACCTTTTGATAAGTTAAATTAATTTTATTGGTAATTTTAAACCTTGCTTATAAGTAATAAATATGAATAATTGTTAAACAGCTAATGTCAGGAAGAATTCATCTATAACCCCAATACCAGAATAAGTGAGCATTAAGAGAGAATGAAACAAGAAGAAGAATAGGCCAGTGAAGACTGACAATCTATGATCAACAACACATGATGACTTCTTTTTCTGGGGCTCTTACAGATATGCCTACAAGAGTTTTTAAATTAAAAAATTGTAACACAGAACATTTGGTGTATGGTGTGATATTCTTGCATACTATCCACAGAACCCTAAAAGTTAGCCCATGTATGCTGTAACTAACAGCATGAATAAGGAGTCAACCAGTAGGAAAGAAGAATTGAAGGGAAGCACAGGAAGGAAACAAGGCCTGAAGGTCATCACAGTTGGGAATAAAAGCTGAGAAATTCTATCTAGGGATTGTTAAACTTGAAAGAGCTCTTTGAAGACAGCCTGTGTTGAAGTTATCGGTACTGTGTGCCTGTCTTGAGTAGTCATTGAAGGTAAGATGTTCTGAGAAAAAGATAAAACAACTATGGATCTAAAGCAGTACCTGAGAGAAACTCTAATATGAAGAGTTCCCAGATAGTACTCCCAGCATCTAAGGAAATGAGTGGCTAGTTGTACACTCACTGTACAAAGTAAAGAAGATTCACTTAACATACCACTGTGCTTCTTGGTCCAACATTATATATAAATTCATTGCATTTTGGGATTAATGCCCTAAAATTATATAGTCTCTTAGATACTCATCATACTTGAGTAACACTATCAGTCTAAATCTTCGTTTTGGGGGGATATAAATATCAAAACTACTAGTTTTTCTTTTTTCCCCCCAAAAGTGACCATAATACAGTTTCAGGCATAAAATATTCCAATAATAAACCCATCACTGGTGCCAACTTCCCTTTACCAAGTTTTCACCCATGCCTCATCCTGCCTCATAAAAAGATACAATTCTAATTTTGGTTATTGTAGTTTTGGGGTTTCATGCTTACAGTATTGATGAGTCTATGATTTAGATACATACATATATCACACTTCTATATCACAATGTGCCCAAGATCCTCAATCCTTGTTACTCTCATCTATATCTTTTTTCTTTCTCCTCCATTTTTCTCTTTCCCTGACAATTTTATTTATTTCTATAGATGTTCCCACATTTGGAACATTGCATTTATTATATTATTATTATTATTATTATTATTATTATTATTATTATTATTTGGGGCCACACCCAGTGTCACTTAGAGGATACTCCTAGTTGTTTGCTCAGAAAATGCTCCTGGCTTGGGGGGCCATATGGGATACCAGGAGATTGAACTGAGGTCCGTCCTGGGTCAGCTGTGTACAAGGCAAATGCCCAACCACTGTGCAATCACCCCTATTGTCTTATTATTTTATGTACTACAGTTAGTAGAATCATCTAGTATTTGTCCTTCTTCTGATTTACTTCACTTAATATAATATCATTGCTATTCTTTTTCAGTATGACTGTTCCACTATTCATTTATGGCAGGTTGTCATAATTTCAGATCACTTAATGCCACACTTACTCCTGTGTGCCCCTGTTATACAGAATCAGTTCTATTTCTTCTCGATTACTAGGGACAATTACCCTTGTGTAAGAGCTAACTAATAATGTCAACTGCTAAACTCTTAGCACAAGGGCTCTAAAAGAGGTCCAAAGCAATTTAATTAGAATTTAAAAAAACTATAGATAAATTTTTCTGGATGAATATCTCTTTCTGGGAATGACTTGATTCTCTATGAACTATTTTTTCTTCATTTTCTTTAATAATTTTAGATGTAACAATATTTTTTTTGTTTTTGCACACCTGGCAAAGCCCAGAGCTCACTTATGGATCTTTTATCAAAAATCAAGTCCTCATAATGCTTGAGGTTCATATGGTAGGCCACGGATCCAATCCTGAGTCAGTTGTGTATAATACAAGTACTCTACTTACTGTGCTATTTCTCCATCCCTAAGTTTAATTTTTTTAATTACAAAATTTATTTAACAACTTGCTTAGAGCATAATGCTCTAGGATTAAACTATAGGGAGCAAAAATTAATCAAGTGACTTACAAATACTAAAGGCAAGTAAGGTCATTCCTTCTTCCATCTGCTGATGTCCATAGCCATATTTTCTACCTGCTAGGAAGAATATGACTGTAAAATCATTCTTTATGTAGTCTGTATAATGTTTCTAAATACCATTTTTAGGGTATTATCTCTTTTATTTTACTGTTTCTTCAAGTGGCTATTACAGAACCCTTTTATATTAGTGACTTCTGTTGGTGTGGTATATAATAAAACCAAAGGATTCCACAGTCATGAGGATTACTGCCTCACTTCCTTTTCTGTAAAGAAAGTTCTACAATATATTTTTGTGGGATCTCATACTGGTGGAAATTACACTCTATATAATCTTTGAAAATTTGTTGCTGCTGACTATGAGTAGTAAATGATAATCCATGCTTAGAATATGTATCCGTTCTAATCAAGATAAAACACTTTCCCTTCCAAAATGGAAGGGTTCCAGAGTAATCAGCTCGCCACTAAATGTCTAGTCTGTCTCAACAGGTATTACCATATGAAGGGCACACAGCTACTGAACTGTAGAGAATTTGGCAATAGAATTAACTAGATCAGCCCTAATGAGTGGAAACTCATTCTGTTGGACTCATGCACAGCAAAATCTCTTGCTCTGAAGTCCTTAGTTGATGCACTCATGTGCCAGCATTTGGATAGCCCATGCATAACCTGGCTAATATTAACTGACTGAATCATCTTGTCTACTTGCTTGCCTAGTGCTTCTTTCACATGAGATCTCTGAGTGCTACCATGAAATTCAGATTTTTTTATACTGCAGGCCTGCTCCAATAGATAGATCCATGCTCTTGTTTTTTTCCTCTGGATTTACTGTCCCCAGTTGTCTGTCAAGGTTTCTGTCCAACTGAGAAAGTAATTTACTATTGCCTATGAATCCATGTTTATACTTTACTCAGATTTCTTTTGGTTCTACAACATCATTTCTTACCCCACAAACCAACAAATTGACAGGATGGTTCCTGCCAACTTTCAAATATGAACATGCCTATTAGAAAAGTGGTTTCTAGGAAGATAAATGCTGGGTATGTCTGTGGACCAGTGAACTACTTTTGACCTGAGCCTGAGTCAAGATTCCATTTTCTATTTCCTATGGAATAAGCACTTAACAGAAAATCAATTCCTCAGTGTATTAATGCTTAACAACACTATATAATGGTCTAGTGGCCAAAAGGAAGTGTAGGGGTAGATCTTGGGGGGGTATATTTATCAGGATAGCGGGTGTCTCTGTGCTGTCTTTAAAAGTGGCACCATCTTTAAAAAGAAAGGTAGAATGAACTACTTCTTTATGCTCAAAGAATCCAAAAATATCTGTAAATTCAGGAGTTTTGAGTTATGGGTGCATAAATCTCCCAACCCCAACTCTCTGATTTCAGCTCCATTCCTGACAGAACTCTCACCTTGGAATAGCAGATATCTTGAGGCTTGCAATCCAACTTTCTTTAAGGCACAGTTTCTTCTTTAATTGCATCCTGGACCTGATCTTCGGGTTTTGATGCCTCTGGCTACAGAAGATGAGAATCCTTTTTATACATTGCCAAGGTCCTCAAGCTATTACTCTTTACTTTAAATTGATTAATTTCCTTCCTCCTTGCTTCTCTAGTGCAGAGAGCCTCCAGCAATAGTCAGCCAACTTGTTAATTCCTATGTTCCTGGAATCCTCCAAAGCCTTGGGTATCTTATATTCTTGCTCATTCTTTCCACTGCTATATCCCAGTTCACCAGTTCACCAATTGTGGAGATTTTTATCAAAAGCCATTAATTTCCAGGAGTTATCAGGAGTCTTTTTATTTGGAATAAAAGAGTTCCAATTGTCAGCAGGTTTTAGACCGTCTGGTCTACTCCCAAACAAATCTTGAGTTTGTTTCCTGGAACTACTATTAACACTACAAATTGTAAATTGGTTTTCTTGCAGGCTGCAGTGTGTGTGGATGGGGTAAGAGAGTGGCTTCTCTGCTGATGAGTTTTTTTTCCTAAGGAAAAATAAAACCAAGAGATGATTTAAAGAAGATGTTAAGTCATAGGCCCAAAGGTATGAGATGAAAATACTGAGCTTCTGGAAAAAGATTGACCTCTTTCAAAAAAGAAGAAATTTCAAGAGAAATAAAAGGCCAATAAGAAAATGAAAAAGATCAGAAGGAGACCAAAGCTCTTCTCCTTGACAATACCCTCACAATAGACTCTTGTCTATCTGGTGGGTCTCAGGCAGAGACATTTTGGAAAAAGTCCTTTTTTATTTTGTCTCTAACAATGGCTGACATTTTTACAGAAGCAAATAGGTGCAGTCTCCAGCTTGAGGATTCTTGTCTCTAAGTAAAACTTTTTTTTACTGCACTATTTGTTTCCTCCTGAATTTCTTTTCTGGAATGTCAAGGATAAACCTAAAAATCTTAGCAGAGCTTAGTATTAGTTTTCTTTTTACTACAAAGTGAAAGTCCTTTCATAATACTGAGCCTATGCTCCCCAGGAACTCCAGGAGTTAGAAGAGCAACTTTACCATGTAGATCAAGTGGACTGTAGATGCAGTCTAATGACTTTTCTTAAGTGGGCTGGTAGACACTAGCATCCATATTGATGCTTCTGGGAGATTTGATCCATTCTAACCCTTCCAGGCCATGTTCGGTAGAGGTGGAAGCACTTTTAGGGAGGTGGGAGCATTTTTCTCTCACAACTTTCTCCCTGTTTTCCATTTCGCATCAGTTACCTGCAACGTAATTGGCAAATAAGCCAGGGGAGAGAACTCCAACCATTTTCTAAGAAATAGGCACTGAGGGGCTGAAGTGGTAGCACAGCTGTAGGGCATTCACCTTGCACCAGGCTGATCCAACATCGATGTAGGTTCAATTCCCGGCGTTCTTTATGGTCCCCCAAGCCAGGAGTGATTCCAGACTGCAGAGCAAGGAGTAACCCCTGAGCACTGCTGGGTTTGGCCTCCCAAACTCCCCTCTCCCCTCACAAAAAAAAAAAAAATTCAGAAGCACTGAGATGGAGGCTTGCATTTAGATTTTTTTATTGGGGCGAGCTCTCAGACAACAATAGCCACATAAAGGAAAAGATATTACACAGGATGATTGTACTTATGATGCCAGAGGGCTAGGTGATAGTACAGAAATGACGGAAACCAACTGAGTTCTGCAGCAGTGTTCCTTACATAGGCGAAGTGGCCCAGAATTATGGCTTGGCTCTGGTCAGTGATCGAATATGTTCAGCCTCCTGAATGTGGGTATAATATTAGGGAGGAAAACTGCTTCTTTTGGTCTGAAGGTAATTCCTAAATTGGATTCAGCTGTGAACTCACCCAGGCACCATTTTTCACCTCCCCCTCAAATGAGAGCCTCATACCTCAAGAGGAAATCTAAGCAGGAGAACAGACCATCAACTATGGCTTCAAAGCAATAGATGAGAAGTTCCAATGAAAAGAAGGTCACCTGTGCTTTTCACTGCACCGCAGACAGATGGCCGTTACCCAAAAGAATGTTCACACAGAAATCCCAGAAGAGATTGCTCTTAATCAATCAGGCAGAACTCTTTTCACCCTGAGCTTTCCAAAAAAGAAAGTTAGCAATTACTTGTCAGAGAAGGGTCTATATCTATTTTTTGCCCAGTTTTAGAAGAAATGATTCGAATCGGGGTTCTATTATTTACCCCCAAACAATGGTTCAAACACATCTATACATACTAGAAATAACAACCTGCTACATCACAGCTCTTGTTAGCATCCACACTGCCTTCGATCTGGGAAACATAATGAATTCCAGGGGGTTCTGGTAAATTTATAAGCCTTTGGCATGCCAAATGCTCCAATTAAATGTAGATTGGGAGAGTTCTGCCTAAAAATCAGAGTGAAACAAGCATAACATATGGCCTGGGTGTCAGATTTAAAAGGATATTTGTAGAAAGAAGTGTGCCTATCTGGAGGCAATGGGCCATAAAAATCATGAAAAAGAAAATTCTGGAAAAGTTTCAAGGTTAAAACTCAGTACTGCAAAGATGATCTATAGTAGTAATGCTGAAATTTCTCTTTTCCTCTTCTATCACTTTCTATTCTTTTTTTTTTTCATAAATCTACATACACTTCATATGTCTCTTCTGTTGAGTTTGAAATTTGGAATGTGTATTGCAGAATAAATGGGAATAAAGAGCCAAGTTTTCAACTCTATGTGTAGTTTGTGCTTATTTGCAATGCAAAATAACTGATAACAGAAGATTGGAAGGCAAAGCTTAAAGCAAAAATATCCCCCTCATATTTATTACAGGTATTTTGGCTCATTAAAAGAGTCATTCTTCTGCTTTTTAAATTAAAAACACACACACAAACAGAAACTGCCCAAACCATAAGTAACCCCCTCCCCAAATAATCATCTTTCTTCTGGTATTGCTAACTGTCTAATCTATCATGAAGCTCTGAATTCCTGCTTTTTTATGCCTTCTCAAATGATATCATACTTAGAAAACACTTTCCAGCAGGAAAATTAAGCTATAGAAGGAAACCTCAACTTCTTGCAGCTAAGTCCCTTTCCCACCTATTCTAATACATGAGAATTCCTCCAGGTTAACAAATGCCAATCCTTCTGCCTATAGTCTATTGGCAATTCCCTTAAAAATTCCCAGATTGCTTGGGGCCGGAGAGATAGCATGGAGGTAAGGCATTTGCCTTGCATGCAGAAGGACAGTGGTTTGAATCTGGCATCCCATTTGGTCCTCTGAACCTGCCAGGAGCGATTTCTGAGCATAGAGCCAGGAGTTACCCCTGAGTGTTGCTGGGTGTGACCCCCCAAAAAATTCCCATATCTCCTTACTAAGGATGATGCCTTCCAACCCAAAATCAAGCTCTTTCATCTCACTCTTCTGGAATCTTTCACTCATTGCACTAGCAGCTCTATATGAGTCTTTACTATCATACTATTTCCTCTTATCAGTCATAAATGGTTCTAACTGATATTACTGATCATTTCCATATTGGAAAATTCTCTGCTCTGAACTTAATGAATTGTTTGTCCTTTCTGACTTATTCCTACTGCTTTGGCTTTCTAGTTGTTATGAGCTCTTGGTTTTCCCCTATTTTTTCCCTCAGGTCATTCATCTTATATCTAGTCCTCCAGGCTCAACATAAATTTCTTTCCCTCATATCTCTCATTTCTGTATCCTTAACTGAGCTCATCGCCATGTTTTAGATTGTTATTGCTGCATACAATATAGCCATTGCCTTATCAATGGCATAGAATTTCCCAGTGCCAGACTCCAGCTGTAGATCAGTCAGTCTTTACCTAATCTAGTCCAGATTTGACTTTGCTTTTTTTAGACCTTTCAAGTTGTTCATATATGTTCATGTCTTTTATATGCCCTGGTCATGTACATGGGCAGAACAATAAGGGTGGTGAAAGGATATAGTACAGTAGAACAATCCCAATTACAATATGCATAGTTCAGCATCTAACTATGTAGCATTTTTCACATGTCATTGGCCAAAAAAGTTACAGTTGAGTCTGAAATAGGGAAATAAATTTCTTTCATGCTGGTGGTGGATGACAGTGAAGAGAAGATAAGCATTTCTTTTATGTATAGTAATTTATTCTTCTATACAAGTCATATGTTTACAACTAATCATTGAATGTTTATATTTTAGCCCTGAATTTGCTTTTAACATTTGACCTATATATGCAGTTTTCTCGTTGACATCCCCAGTAGATGTTTTCTTTAACAAATATGTCAACATAAACATCTTCAAAATTCATCATCTTCCTTGTTAAATTTCATTCTCCTTCATGGTTCACTAGCTCTATGACTAGCACCATCACTCAAAATGGTAAACTCAATCAGGTAGGCTAAGACTATATTGAATACTGCCTTAATTACTCCCAAGGAAATATAATTAGTAAGCAAGTTGCATCCACTTCAATTTCAAACTACTTTTTAATTTCCAGACAGACCCACATGTAGCTTTATGCTACCAGGCTCTCTTGCCATAGGCATACCTTGGCTTTTTAAGACCACGTAGATTAACTTTTAACAAATCCAAACCTATTCTTAACACTTTATCCTAATATTTTTTCAAACAGGGATTTGTTTCACTGATTCTGCCCAAAGCCCTTTCCTTTGCCAACAAACTTAAATCTCTTCAATAACTCAATAGTCTTGCTTTGTGTGTCTTTCTTGTTCTACTTTATTTTTTTTTAGTTGTACTAATCTTTCTTATGTTCTTTGAAAGGGTCATGTTTTTTCTTATATAGGATCATCAATCCTGTTTTATTTTCTTAAAAATATGTTTTTAATGGCTTATAGTATTATAATGTCTTATAGTATTATAAAATCATAAAGCTTAGCCTTATACTTGAGTTCATGTATTTTTGTCATGACTCCACTACCAAAATTCTAGTACCTTCTCATTGTAAAAAAAAAATGTGTTTATTTTGCCATAACATTTTTCCAGTAGCCACCATAGTTTTTTGAGCCTAAAAATAGTTCTCTTCCTTCTTCAAAGTTTGTGAGTTCTAATATTTTATAATCCAAATAATGCTAACATCTGATAGCTGTTTCTTTTATCTTTTTACTTCACTTATCAAAAAGTAAAGGTCTTCCTTGTATAAGTTTATTCAACTCCACTGGTTATCTCATAGATCTTTATCCCTATTTAATTTTATAGCATTATGTACTTCAACTATTTGAGGAATATGGTGATGAAATTATCTGTTTTATTGTTCATTTCATTATTTCCCATTAGCATCTCCTCTTTGGGAAATCAAGTGTAAGGCTCAAGTGGACAAATCTATGTTTTCTCTTTTCTATTTCACTACTACTCAGGGCTTGCCAGTTCCTGGCTCTTAATAATTAATCAATAGGTATTCAAAACTTTACTGAATATACTAGATTGTCACTGAAAATAGTGTTAAATTTATTTTAAGTGGAACTTAAACTAATTTTCTTCATTATTCAACATTATATTCAATTCTTTGAATTCTTTTCTTCTTAAGATTCCAAACAACTTAAAGACATTTCCCAATTACATTGTATTAGTTAGGCTTTGCACATTTAAAGGCCAGAAGTCCTAGGGTATTTTTATTTTTATTTTTGCTTTAATTTTTGTCCATACTAGCTACAGAAAATTAAAGCTCATGCTTTTTTAAGCTAAGGACTAAAACAACATATGCTATGCATATGTCATTCGTATACTGTTTTCTTAGAGAAAAGGGTGTATAAAAATATAAATAGATAAAAATATAATATAGTAAAGAAAATCAAAACAGCCACAGAGAGGCATAATAAAATTTGCAAACACAAAATAATAAATAATTGATATATATACATAAAAATTATTTAAACTTGGGTCCAAATCCATCGTACCATAGGTAGGGTCCTGATCATGAGTTCAATCCTGTTCCTCTACATGGTTCCCTGAGCCAGTTATTTCCAGGAATTATCCCTGAGATCAGAGATTCCTGAGAGTAGAGACAGGAGTAAAACCTGAGCATTGCTGTGTATGGTCCTAAACAAACAAAAGCTCTTCAAATTCAATGCAAGAATGAATAATACCATTTAAAATATGAATAAAATTGCTTAATAAACACTCATCTAATCAAGAAGATAGGTAGATTAAAAATAGGGCTCGGAGAGATAGCACAGCGGTGTTTGCTTGCAAGCAGCCAATTCAGGACCAAAGGTGGTTGGTTCGAATCCCGATGTCCCATATGGTCCCTCGTGCCTGCCAGGAGCTATTTCTGAGCAGACAGCCAGGAGTAACCGCCGGGTGTGGCCCAAAAACCAAAAAAAAAATAAATAAATAAAATAAGCACATAAAAGTTGCCCAACTTCATAATGTCATTCGTGTAGAGGAAGTGTTCCCAATGGCAGAGGGATTGTTCTGGAAGCAAGGCTGACACAGAAAATAATCCACACAGATTAAGGAGATAAAACAGGTTTTAGGAATTTCCAGCACAATCTAACTGCAAGCAGGCAAAAGGGCACCAGCAGGCAGTCAGGCAGATAAGATGTGGAATCAAAACCAACAGAAGTCTCTCTGACCCAAGGTTTTTATTGGGAAGAGTAGGACAACGCCCATGGATGGAGAACAGGTAAGGTTAGAGAGCCAATCCAGAGGTTCCTCCTGCCCAAGTGGAGCAGCACGTGCAAAGAATAAATTATCCTAATTAGGGTGGAAACTGGTTACTCCGACAATCAGAAGATTACAAATAGAAATGAGAATAAAATGAGCCAATACATAATACTTTTCAAATACTGACAATATTAAATACAAGTGAAAATGTGAAGAAAGAAGTGCTAGATATTGCTCTTGTAAATAAATGTGGATACAGTTACTTGAGAACAGTCTTACAGTTATTTTTAATAAAGCAAAACAAATATTTATTATACACTCCAACAATCGTGTACTTGATGTTTACCGACAAGTTGAAATTTATGACTATAAACACCTGCATCCAAATGTTTACAACAATTTTACACATTTGTAGATTCCTAGTTTATACTTGCCAAATCTTGAAAACCTTCCATCAGTAATTGAATTAACTGTGGTACATCAAAAAAAAAAAAAAAAAGAACATGATCCAGATAAAAACAAGTTATCAAGCATAGAAAGAAGGAACTTACATGCATAGGTTAAGGAGGTAGGTTTAAAAAAAATAAAAGTCTTACTATATGATTTTAATTACAGGAAGTTATTGAAAAGAAAAAATTTACCGGAGGCATTTTTCCTTGAAATATAGCCAATTGGGTTAAAATTCCAGCACCCTAAGCAGCACCATGAATAATCCCTGAGTTCAGAGTCAGTTCTGAGCACAATCAGGTGTGGTCCAAAAACAAAAACAAGAAATGGCAAAACTATAAAGACAAAAAAGCTCAGAGATTTTTTTTAATAAGGGAAAAATAATAATACATAAGACATAGTGGATATTTAGAGTGTTAGAATTATTCTGTATGATACTATAATGGTAGAGGTAAATAATTGTTAAAATCCATAGAATGTACAACTTAAAGTGAACCTTTATATACATCATGAATGTTAGCTGATAAGAATGTAGCAGTAATGGCTCATCATTGATAACACCTAGTATGATATTGATATCAATATAAGGAAAACTGTATCAATGTCAAGGTAATTTGGTGAGAAGTTATACAAGATCGCTTAGTACTTAAAATTTATTTTTTTTATAAAACTAAGACTGTTCTAAAAAATAAAGCCTATTAACAAAATGAAAGCAGAAAGAAAGAAAGAAAGAAAGAAAGAAAGAAAGAAAGAAAGAAAGAAAGAAAGAAAGAAAGAAAGAAAGAAAGAAAGAAAGAAAGAAAGAAAGAAAGAAAGAAAGAAAGAAAGAAAGAAAGAAAGAAAGAAAGAAAAAAGAAGAAAGGACATATGAAGAAAGGAAGGAAAGAAGGAAAAGAAAGAAAAGAATGAAAGAAAAGCAAATAGTCATATTGTATATGCCTGTGATTTACATAGGGGAAAATAAAAATTATTTACCACCCAAAGAGTATCCATATATATTTTGTGTATTGAGTTAAAATCTTAAACAAGGGATAAAAGAGTAGTGTTGGAGAAAACAAAAAGGAGCAATTTTAAGTGGGTGAGAAATGGAAGTTCTATAATCCTCACTCTATTGTTAGTAATTAAATTGGCAACTAAGAATATTGTCATTAATTAATTTTTTGATGACTCCTTAGTTTCTTGCGAGCAGTCCTTAACCGATTATTTTTTTTCTTCTTGCTTCCACTGAAATCTTTTATGAGACAGTGGACAGATGCTTCGCAGCTGTAGCTCTATGTCAGGAAGCAGCTTTATAACCCTGTCTCCTAATGAAATAAATACAAACTATAGGTTAGAGAAGTTCCAGTTCTCACATCAGTGGGACGTACTGGGAATGCCCTAATAGTTACCACCTGATATTATGTAGAAGAAAAGCAAGTACGAAAAAAATGTTCCATGCACCTCCTGCCTTTCTGATAAATGATCGCTTTCCCCCAAGACATATGGAAACAACTGCTTGCTTGCATATGTAATGTCTCGGGTACAGAGGAAGCCAGTCGGTTTGACAGATAACAGCAAAGAGAGAAATATATGAACGTTTCTCGTTGGGCCAAGAAGCAATAATGTGTCTTCCTAGAGTTACTGCCTCTATTAAAACTAGATACAGGATATTAATTGTATTGCTACAGGAGATAGAAACAAGGAGATAGCATAGTCCAAAACAGCATGACAACTGTCACTTCCCAAATCAGCCTTCTCTAATTATGTCCCAATGGGATCTCCTGTTCATTTCAGTAATGTGTGCTTCTCGGGATAAATGATATTTAAGCACACAGAAAAATCCCTGCAGACAAATTGGTCACCAATTCAAATTCTTACGAGATGGCAGTGACTGTGAATTCGGATACACTCCTCCCAGGGCTGTTTACCAGGGAGCAATTGCAAGTGAAAAGGCTCTTTGCTTTTTTTAGAGCAGTGAAGACCCATTTCCCCAAAGGTCAGGACCTAAAGAAATACACGCATCACAAACCCAACACAAACCCAACCCACATAGTAATAGGCAGCTATGTGGAAAATTCAGTCCAGTAAGAACCAATACCAAATCCACAATAAGAAGCTGCCTGTTGGCCCTGGCTATAGCTTTCAAAATGAGTAGAGTGTATTCCTGTTTTCAAACACTTCCAAACAAGTCCGGTTCCTTTAATATGAAAATGCAGAGCTCACTGGGTAAATGAGCATGCATACCCTACAATGGTTGTTACCAACTCAACTCACCTTTATCTGGTGTGTTTACATTTTTGCTCTTAGTTCCAAGAAAGCAAACCTAATCATCTTAAATTCTCATCCATGACACTTTTTTGTTTGTTGGTTTGTTTCTTGGTTTTGGGCCACATTCAGCAGCTCTTAAGGGATTACTCCTGGCTCTGCGTTCAGAAATCACTCCTGGAAGGCTTGAGGGACAATATGGGATGCCTGGGATATAAACTGGGTCAGCTACATGCAAGGCCAATGCCCTACACGCTGTCCTATCTCTTTGCCCCTCACCATGACACCTTTTAATGCTTTTTTTCTTTTTCCTTAGATTTTTCACAATCTTATTAAATTTACAAAGACAGAAAATAACACAATTTAAACCACAAAATTGGTTAAAAAAAAAACAAAAACAAAAAAAACACTTCATGATGACTATTATTAGTATGTCATTTTCATTAATATAATTTTTATATTTTGATTTTGGTTTTGGGCCACACCCATAGTGTTCAGGTTACTCCTGGCTCTGTGATCAGAAATTATTTCTAGAAAGCTTGGAGAACCTTATGAGATATTGGGGATCAAACCCAGGTCTGCTGTGCTATCGCTCCAATCCCCTAAATTTCTGAATGTAGAAATTTGCTTTCTTTTAGTGAAGGGAGTTGGGTCATACCAGTGTTGTTCAGGGGCTACTACCAGATCTGTGCTCAGGGTTGTCCCCTACAGTGCTCAGAGGACCTTATGGGGGTAGTCTGGGTCTCACTCACTGTTTCCTAAGGCCTATTTCTGGCTCTGTGCTCAGGTGTCTAGGGACTCATATTTAGAAATAGGAAACAAACCCAAGTAAGTTATATCTAAGGCAAGAGTTTTAATCTCTGTGATATCTCTCTGTCCCCTGAAGATAATTTTTTTTTTACTCCAATGAAGTCCATGAAGTTACTGGTAGAGAATAAAATTGATCTAATTGATTATAAAGGTGGCCAGTTTAGGCAGAAAACAGTTCCTGAGAATTAACTTACTACCTGGTATGTACAATTGAGACCATATCTGACAAGTGTCAGATGTGAATTACTTTTCTGGAATAGAAAGCTAAGTAGTCCATTCACCTGGCTGCCTCCTTCCCCTCTTACTTACTTCCCTATTGTACTCCTAAGGAAACAAGTGAATCCTAAGAGGCATTTATTTTACTCTGCTATTATTCCAAGGGATGGAGTCCTAGGTTAATAAAGCCTCATTAACACTTGCTGGCAGAACCCCTCAAGCTTTCCAATAATTCATTTTACAATAATGGAAAAAGCATCACCCTCTTCCCCCATATCCTATTTCAAATGCCCTACAGCAAAGAAAAAGAAGTTGGGAACCCAAAAAGCAATATGCCATCGTTGGCAGCCTCAAATACACAAGCACTCTAGGGGTCCCTGTAAGTTATGGAACAACCAATGTGGGCTCCAAAGGGCTGCCATGTTAAGGGGCATATTATTGTCTTCTTGGTTCTGTGAAATATAGCTCTTTGTCACATTGCTGATGGGGACATTCCATTGATTTTTGCCCTAGATTTTCTTAATTTCTCACAAAGATAGCAATGAATTATTCTTGTTGCCATCTATCATAGCAGTATGGGATGCTTGTGCCCTATTTGATCTTTGCTATTTATTACGGCCAGTGCCATGTTAGCTGGACTGCATAAAATACCTGCATATTTGTCACATGGTGGAAGCTCTCATTCAGAAAGGCTGATTTTACTAACACACGTTATCTCTAGATTTAAGAAATAACTGGGTCATTAAGAATTCATTAATCTTTAGCATTTATTTTTTTATCCCCCTGGATTTGTGAAATAGTAGAACAAGATGAGCGTGACAGGGAATGCTTGACTTATCCTTTGGAAATTAAGTTAAAACCATTAAAAGCTAGTGGGTCCAGAATATGGACATTTACTTCATTCAATTTATGTTTTTTGGTTTTGGGGTCACACCGGCAGCGCTCAGGGGTTACTCCTGGCTCTATGCTCAGAAATCGCTCCTGGCAGGCTTAGGAGACCATATGGGATGCTGGGATTCGAACCACCGTCCTTCTTTATTTAATTTATATTTTAATTGTAGGACAACTTGTTACTATAGAGAAGTGGATCTCAACACTTCTCAATGTTTATAGCAATAGTTTAAAATTGACAAACACATCAACAACAACCACCAAACAAAGCATAAAACAAAGTCTCACTCTCAAAGATTATTCTGATATAGTTGTCATGGCTGTGGTTCAAACCTCAAGTATTAGAAATACTAGGATGATATTGGAATTTCAATGTTTGCTGCATGCTTTAAGGAAAAAGTTGGAAAGTTCTGAGCCAAAGTGATAGCAGAGTGGATAGGGTGTTTGCCTTGCACACAGCCAACCCAGGTTTGATCCCGGGTATTCCATAAGATCTCCCACCCCCATCTGCCAAGAGAAACTTTGAACTCAGAATCAGGAGTAACCCCTGAGCACCACTGAGCACCAAAAAATTGGGAAGTTCTGTTTTAAGATAATTGATCTTATTTTTGAGGTTTGTTTGTTTTAAGAAGAATTTTCAAATAATGGTGCTCATAGAAGTGCTTTTGTTAAATATACATTTGGGGTTATCTAAGTAATCATTTGTCCACATTAATTTTCTTTCTTTGTGAATAATAAAAATACAATTTTTGTCAACTCCTTTTCATTCTTCAAGCTCCTTTCTTGAATTCTTTTATTTTTTCTTTATTCCCTTTTTTGTAGGTTAATCATGCTCATCATCATCTCTCTCTTCATCTCTATGTCTCTATATCACTCTCTCTCTCTCAAAGAGCCCAAGGTTCATTCTTGATTATATTCAGTGATTCAGGGGTCACTCTTGGCTGGCTGGCTTGGATGGCTATGGAGCGACAGAGATCAAACCTGGGAGAGCAGCATATAAGGCAAGTGTTTTACCCCTAATTATCTCCCTTGTCACTTCCATGAATCTACTTTCAGCTTCTCACAAATGCAAAGACATGAAGTACCATATTTTAATTCCTAGAGAATGACCCAAATGTCAGACAAAAATGTCTTTGCATCAAGTCAAAGTCAATGACAATAGAAGCAAGAGACCCAAACTATAACAAGCTAAACACAAAATGGACCTATTACTCTAGCAGTCCAGAGGGCAAAGGGTAGAGGTAAGGAATGCATGCTGGAAACAATGGCGGAAGAAGGTCAATACCGGTGAGGGGAATGGCCTTAATTCACTGGGAATGGCCTTTATACAACTGTAAAAGACTTGTAATTTACATTGGTCTCCATAAAAATTAAAAGATAGATAAACGTAGCCAGAAAAGTGATTTGTTTCTAGATAAAAAAAAATTAAAATAAATAAAATTAAAAATATATTTACATTTTGTCAAAGCACTCCAACCTCAGTGATCCTCTCTTTAGAGTTATGATTTTCATCTCAAGGAAAGCTCAAAGACGCTGAAGCCAAGTAATGCAGCAGAAAGCAAAGCTAACAATATTTCTCATAGAATGTGTTCATGATAGAAGAATCTTGGATGAAGTGAGTCTGACAGCTCAAGAGACAGTGCTGTTCTGATTAGCCAGAGGGTGAGCACAGCACAGGTCAGCAGCAGGACACCTGCCACTATTCAGACTTGGGCAAATCAGCAAGAGGAAGTGCACATCCTCTCTTCACCCTTCTGCTGAGCCAGAGCAGCACAGTCCTATTAGTTTCCACTGCGAGAGTCTGTTTTCTGACGTCAAGATGGCTCCACTCAAAGATGAACCAGTTCCCCAGACGGCAGCTGCCAAGAGCCATTAGGCTATCGAATCTCAGTGCTCCCGGGGCCCTAATCAGGTTCCAATCAAAGATCCACCCTGCAGCACATTACTTACTCTTTGGCTATTTCTTTTGCTCAACATTAATAATGAAACTACAAATCTAGCTTGCCCAGTGTGCCACTTTGATCAAGTTCAAATAAAAAAAATCAGTACATAAAGCAAAACTTACTCTCTTATATTTCAGAGTTAAAGTCTGATTTGGGTTGTGTGTAGTAGGATAGTTTGATTTTAAAAACAAGATTAAAAAAGAAAAGAAAAGAAAGTTTTGTAAAGAGAGAAGCAATGTATATATGAGTGACTTCAGTTGCGAGTGTACTTCATTTAGCTTCTGAGTTTGATCTTCAAATAAAGCCATAATTTGGGGGGTTGTTTGCTTGGTTGTATTTTTTAATAATTCTTATTGAGACCAATGTGAATTTAAAGCCATAATTTTATAATAATTATTAAAGATCCAGGATCTAGTGATTTGTTAATGCACATATTATGCAGTAGACTAGGGAAATAGCTTAAATATCATAAAAACTGTATAAGTTCCTGGGTCTTCTTTTATCTCAAAACTTGAAGAAAAGTCAACATTAATAACATGGGACAAATATAAGAACTTTCATCTAGGGGCTGGAGTGAGAGCACAGAGGGTAGCGTGTTTGCCTTGCATGCGGCAGACTAGGGTTCAATTCCCAGCAACCTATACGGTCCTCTGAACCTGCCAAAAAAGAATTTCTGAGCACAGAACAAGGATTAACTCCTGAGCACCACCAGGTGTTCCCCACCCCACTCAAAAAAAAAAAGAACTTTCCTTTACTATAGTGTGTATAGTTACCTGAAATCTCATACACATAAATTGCAGCTACTGTTATAACAAAGCAAGTTTGGTATCACCACTGTTTCCTTAGAGTAAAATCAACATCATAGGTGTGAAAAACTAAGCAGCATATTTTCTTGGAAGGATATTTGATGTTGTGTGCAGGCAATAACCTTAGAGTAGATGAAAGTAGACCTCAAATTTCAAAATTATATCCCTAAAAATTATGGACAGAAAAGGAAAAACTGGGGATATGGCTTCAGTTTGCATGGGGTTATCCCCACTTTAATACCTAGCACAGCATATGGTCCCCCATAAATCATTAGATGTGACTGTCCTCTGAGCACAAAACCAGGAGTAAGCTTTGTGTATCTCTAGCTGTGAATTTGTATCATTTTAAAAATATATGTCTTAAGTGTTTTCAATCAATACATTTATGTGGTATAAAAATTAACCTCACCTTATCTAGATCTTATTCCCACCCATAATATACTTATAGTTGCTCCCAAACCAACCAACACGAGGAAAATTGTAATAAAGGGGAATCGAATGTAAATATAATTTTAAAAGAAATTATATATGACCTTGGGAAGAAGTTTCTGAGATCGTGTCAATGTCACAAAAGGGTTTTACATATGACATATATGAGTTTCTTAATTTTTACATCAAATATGCTTCAGATTTACAAATGAATTTAAAATCTTCTCTTGAGATTCTTCTAGAAACTTCTTTCATTTCAAACCTGACCAATACATTTACTTTTTTGTTTGTTTGTTTGGAATCACTCCTGGCAGTGGTCAGGGGTTATTCCTGGCTCTATGCTCAGGAATTGATTTTACTCATAAAAATCTCCATGGATAGGGCTTTTAATTTCTCATTTTTATATAAGTATAGAGCATAAAAGAAAAGCGTTATTACTTATAACAATTTATAATAATCCACTGTTTGGAGACTATTTTCTCTCAGCTAATGATAAAGAAAACTGTGAGAAAATAGAACTTAAACTGTATATAGGTTCAGGAAGACAGATTTAGATCAAAGAACCAGTAATACAAAATTACTTGCCCTTGAAACGCTTAAGGACCAGAAAGAAAAATAATGCAAAAGAACTGATGTTACAAAGTGATAGAGAAGAAAAGGAAGCAGGCAGTTAAATTACTTAGAACTTTAGAGATCAAGTTAAGAAATCAGTCTTTTAAGGGGCCGGAGAGATAGCATGGAGGTAAGGTGTTTGCCTTTCATGTAGAAGGATGGGGATTCGAATCCGGGCACCCCATATGGTCCCCTGTGCCTGCCAGGGGTGATTTCTGAGCATAGAGCCAAAAGTAACCCCTGAGAACTGCCAGGTGTGACAAAAAAAGAAAGAAAGAAAGAAAGAAAGAAAGAAAGAAAGAAAGAAAGAAAGAAAGAAAGAAAGAAAGAAAGAAAGAAAGAAAGAAAGAAAGAAAGAAAGAAAGAAAGAAAGAAAGAAAGAAAGAAAGAAGAAAGAAAGAAAGAAGAAAGAAAGAAAAAGAAAGAAAGAAGGAAGAAATAAAGAAAGAAGAAAGGAAGAAAGAAAGAAAGAAAGAAAGAAAGAAGAAAGGAGAAGGAAAAAAGAAAGAAGAAAAAAGAAAGAAAGAAGGAAGGAAGGAAGAAAGAAAGGAAGGAAGAAAGAAAGGAAGGAAGGAAGGAAGAAGGAAGGAAGGAAGGAGGAAGGAAGGAAGGAAGGAAGGAAGGAAGGAAAGGAGGAAGAAGGAAGGAAGGAAGGAAGAGAAATGAAGGAAGGAAGAGAAGGAAGAGAAGGAAGAGAAGGAAGGAGGAGGAAGAGAAAGGAAGGAAGAAAGAGAAATGAAGGAAGAAAGAGAAAGGAAGGAAGGAAGAAAGAAATAGGTATTTTATTTTAATTTCCTAGAAAATTGTGAATATTTTAAAGCAAGAAAGTGACAGAAACTCAGTTATTTTTGAAAATAATTATACTAGTTCCTGTAGTTCCCCTTTAATTTTTGTTATAACAGTCTAGAAATTTCCTTCAATATGATTAGCCCACTCAGTCAGTCTCTGGAGTCCAGTTCTCTCTGGTTTGGATTTTGTCCTATTGCAAACCAAATTCAGTTATGATACTACAAAGAAATTCCTAGGTGACCAGGAACCAGTTGTTGAAGAAAGTCATTCCAGGGTATAGTGTTGGCTGATATCTCTTACCCATTGAAAATTTTGGCAAGCCTAAAATTTTTTGACAAGAAAAGTAAACAATAATTTCTTGTTCAGACTGCCAGACAAATTTCATAGACCCATATATTATTTTTTATTATTGTTAGAATGGGGCAATTGGTGGTTGCTTTTTGTAAACTTTTTATTAAAAAAATCAAAATGATCAAAATGTTAGGCCAGAGATATAGTACAGGGGTAAAGTCACTTATCTTACATATTAATGACTCTGGTTTAATCCCTAGCACTTCAGACCCCCCCCCCCCCGAAGTCATGGATAGCAAATTAAGAACTTGGCTAAAGACTAAAAGTAAGACAGTAGATAAATCTCTTGCCTATATGCAGTCTCAGTTAGATCCCTACACAACATATGGTCCCTAAGCACCACCAGAAGTGATCCCTAAGTGCAGAATAATCTCTGGACATCAGTGGGTATAGCCAACCCTTCCCAAATAAAATTATAATAAAATCCAACACATGTTGCAGCTATATTGAAAATTATTTATTAGTCTGTATTTCAAAAGGTGTCTCAAACACTTGCAATAGATAAAATTCTAGTCATTGTAACTAAAACAGAACTTTGTTAGACTTAGAAAGATAATTACAGAGATAATAGTACCAATAAAAAATTCACAGATACTTATGAAAACCAATGGAGCTTTTATCATCTGTTTTGAGGTATATTTAAGGCTCATCTTCTAACTGCTGGGTAAGGTATGTAAATAGTAATGATAGTAATAGTAACAACAATTTTTAAGATGAAAATTTCATGTGAAATACAGATTCTAAAACTTAAAATTTCTTATATTTAATGCCGGAAGGCCCATAATTTAAAAAAAATATTGTTTAACTGATAGGAGCAGAGGATTTTGTTAAGTTGAAAAATTAATACTACAAAGGGTAAGATCACATTGAATATATTTTAACAAGATGTAAAATGTGTTCAAGGATAACATATTCAGATCTCGCCAACAAAATTTCAAAGACAGATTAGAGCTGAAGGCCAAAGAGGGAAAAAGGCAGTTTCCCTCAAGCCAGAGTTGAAGTATCTGGCGAACAATGTGTATAAAGAATTGATGTTTTATATTCTCAGTACGGCAAGTTAATCCTATCAGGAATACGTATCGATTTAAATTTCACATCTAACTTTCTTAGCTTCTGTCAAATTTAATGAATGTTGATGCTGATATTGATTTCTCTAGCACAAGGAAATTAACAGGACATTGTCCAATTTTGACCTTTACTTAATGAGCCATATATACATCAAAAGACTTTTACAACATGTTGTTGATCAACCACAGAGCTTCAAAAGCAGTCTTATATACGAAAAGAAAAAAAAAATTCAGGTTTTTAATGATCCCCAAACTCATAATTACTGCAGAGACAGAGTTCAATAGAAATAAAAAAAAATGGGATGGCAACTCCCCTTCCCGTATGAGAAGTCATCAGTGGCTTACACAATGTGGAAACTGGGATATGTCTACTTAGAATTCAAATACCATCTTTTACAAGGCCCTGAGGGGAGTTTATTTAATAGCAATCCTGAATAAAACCTCTGGCTGTGTACCTTTAAGTCTAAAAATAAGCCCCAGCCCATGTTTGTTTAAATCTCTGCTACTGAAGAAAGTAGAGAGATTGACATCAGGTTTTGATGTCCCTTAGGCTGAACATTCAGTTCAAGATCATCGAAAAGAAATCACATGGATTTCTGTTTATAAGATGCTTCTAATTATTTTATTTCCTTGTTTATTTTTTTCTCCAATGCATGCTTTATCTAGAGAAACAAGGTGTAGGTAAAGAAATATCTTTCTCCTCTGAATGAGAGAAAGCGTTTAAGAACCAAACTAGATTTAAGGAGTAGAGTCTATTTCTATTAAATTCTATCTTGTTGATAAAGTCCAAAATGTTTGTATTTTATAGTATATCTTAACGTTGTCGTTTTTATATCAATCTTATTAAAAAGATTATTGAATATAGCCTTTTATATAAAAATGTGTGACTATTGTTTGTTGTCATCAGATTTTAGTCATTCAAAGTGGGTTACTGGAATAGAACTCCGAGGAAGCCCGTAATCTATATATTTCATTAATAAATGTTAGAGTTCTTTGCATCTGTCTGCTTGACACCTCTCCTTGTTTAGATTATGTATTTTTCAAACTCAGCACAACCAAGGGCAGAAAGAGTTTAAAGGCCTTATGAAATTGACCAGGAAAAAAATCTAAATAAAAAAAAAAGGATAAAGGGCACCAGATTTCAAGCAGACTTGTCATACACCATGCAGAGACACACTTAGGATCTTATTAAAGGATCATTATCTCCTTTGCAGAAATGCTGAGATGACTTCCTTAACTATCAAACAAATTGGGTTACTTAAAAATTTGTAAAAAATAAAATACATTGGTAAAAGTTCAAATAAAATGCAGTTTATCTCTAGTCATATATGTTTATGCAAATAGATTTTTTAACATTTTAGTAATGAAGCTATATATTATATGTACATATATATATATATATATGTACATAGAAATAATTCTGAGTCCCAAGTGGACTGATGAGTCTTTTTAGCCTTTTCTAAATATTTCTCTTATATAAGAATTTTGCTTATAAGAAAGTAATGAGGAAATAACAGCATTAATAAATTCTCTTAAGTATTCTCTCTAATTTGCTCTTTTAATCATTAATTATTTTTAAATATGGTTTCTGGTCTTTAATT